>NC_084469.1:30770625-31404792 GCF_027409185.1 Cynocephalus volans
GTGATATACAGATTCAATGCAATCCCCATCAAAATTCCAAAGACATTTTTCTCAGAATTGGAAAAAGCTATCCAGACATTTGTATGGAATAACAAAAGACCACGTGTAGCCAAAGCAATGCTGAGCCCAAATAATAAAACTGGAGGCATAACACTACCTGACTTTAAACTATACTACAAAGCTATAATAACCAAAAGAAGCACAGTACTGGCAAAAAAACAGACACACCGATCAATGGAATAGAATAGAGAATCCAGAAATCAACCCACAGGGCCGGCCCGTGGCTCACTCGGGAGAGTGCGGTGCTGATAACACCAAGGCCCCGGGTTCGGATCCCATATACGGATGGCCGGTTAGCTCACTGGCTGAGCGTGGTGCTGACAGAAATCAACCCACACACTTACGGCCATCTGATCTTTGACAATGGCACCAAGCCTATTCACTGGGAAAGGGACTGCCTCTTCAACAAATGGTGCTGGGATAACTGGATATCCATATGCAGGAGAATGAAACTAAACCCATACCTCTCACCATATACTAAAATCAACTCACAATGGATTAAGGATTTAAATATACACCCTGAAACAATAAAACTTCTTAAAGAAAACATAGGAGAAACACTTCAGGAAATAGGACTGGACACAGACTTCATGAATATGACCCCAAAAGCATGGGCAACCAAAGGAAAAATAAACAAATGGGATTATATCAAACTAAAAAGCTTCTGCACAGCAAAAGAAACAATTAACAGAGTTAAAAGACAACCAACAGAGTGGGAGAAAATACTTGCAAAATATACATCTGACAAAGGATTAATACCCAGAATATACAAGGAACTCCCAACAACTTTACAAGAAAAAACAAGCAACCCAATTAAAAAATGGGCAATAGAGCTGAGTAGGCATTTCTCAAAGGAAGATATACAAATGGCCAACAGACATATGAAAAAATGCTCAACATCACTTAGCATCCGGGAAATGCAAATCAAAACCACACTGAGATACCATCTCACCCCAGTTAGGATGGCTAAAATCCAAAAGACTCTGAACAATAAATGCTGGTGAGGTTGCGGAGAAAAAGGAACTCTCATACATTGTTGGTGGGACTGCAAAATGGTGCAGCCTCTATGGAAAATGGTATGGAGGTTCCTCAAACAATTGCCAATAGATCTACCATATGACCCAGCTATCCCACTGCTGGGAATATACCCGGAGGAATGGAAATCATCAAGTCGAAGGTATACCTGTTCCACAGTGTTCATTGCAGCACTCTTTACAATAGCCAAGAGTTGGAACCAGCCCAAATGTCCATCATCGGATGAGTGGATACGGAAAATGTGGTACATCTACACAATGGAATACTACTCAGCTATGAAAACGAATGAAATACTGCCATTTGCAATGACATGGATGGACCTTCAGAGAATTGTAGTAAGTGAAACAAGTCAGGCACAGAAAGAGAAATACCACATGTTCTCACTTATTGGTGGGAGCTAAAAATTAATATATAAATTCACACACACACACACACACACACACACACAAAAAAAAAAAAAAAAAAAAAAAAAAAAAAAAAACCAGGGTGGGGAAGAAGATATAACAACCACAATTACTTGAAGTTGATACGACAAGCAAACAGAAAGGACATTGTTGGGGGGAACGGGGGGAAGGAGAAGGGAGGGAGGTTTTGGTGATGGGGAGCAATAATCAGCCACAATGTATATCGACAAAATAAAATTTAAATAAATAAATAAATAAATAAATTCACACACACACCAAAAAAAAAAAAAACGGGGGGGGCGTGGGAAGAAGACATAACAACTACAATTCCTTGAAATTGATATGACAAGCAAACATAAAGGACATTGTTGGGTGGGAGGGAGGAGAGTGAGGAGGGAGGGAGGTTTCGGTAATGGGCCACAATAATCAACCACATTGTATATCGACAAAATAAAATTTAAAAAAAAGAACTTTCACAATTGAGTGTGTAATTCTCCAAATTGAGGAAGTGGTCAACTTTTGTTTCTATGATTGTTTTGACTGTTAAATAAATCAATCATTTAAAGGGAAAAAAAAAAGAAATAATATCAGGGGAGAGAGAATCAAGATGGTGGAATAGATGTCCCCAGAGTCACTCTCTCCCACAGTTGACCAATTTACAACTATTTAAAAAAGCAATGACTGCCAAGCTGGGGATGCTAGAGCTCAGGGGAAGAGGAGGAGAGACATATGGAGTTTGTGAAGGTTGGAGAAGCTGTGTGATAAGAGAAAGAAGGGACTGTTCCAACCACTGTGAGCCCTGACCATTTTGAGCCCCAGCCATTTCAAGGCTGGTCCTGGAGAGCACAAGGAGCAAGAGCTGGCAAAAACCACAACTGTGCCCTTTGTGTGAAGTTGCTTGGAGACTGCAGGGGAGAGGAGGGCCTTGGTGGACCCCGGATCAGCAAGGCCACTGAAGGGGTTCCCATGGATATACACAGGAGTGAGAGGCCACAGACAACTGCAAAAAGGAGCCACTCAAAGGCCAGTGAGTCCTCACAAGGGGACAGTGCACAGATCTCCCCATGGCAAGTGTTTGGAATGCAGAGGGGTGGGGGAGTCAAGCCAATCAGGAGAACATTGGGGCACAGCATAGACAGCTGATCTTCCTCCGATCAGCACAGGCATACTCAGTGGAGACTGGTCAGGAGTATAGATCTGCAGAGGGTGCAGTATGCTGAAAAGACTCAGGCCCTGATCAAAGTTTCCACACAACCTAGGTGTATCAGGCTTCACAAGATCTGGAAGGACTTAAAAGATCAACAATTAAAACCTGAGCTGCACAAAAAGCCTTCCCCAGGGAATCAGCAGTAAAGCAGCAATTTAGCTCCACTGCAGGACTCAACCAATGGTCCCCACAGGAAGTTCTCTAATTTTAGAAAGAAAGGACAACAAATTAGTTCCAGTGCATAGTTCAAGTGTTGGGGGTAGCTAATAATCCAACACAGAAGTGAAAGAAAACACAAAATACCTACAGATCAGAGATAAATATCTGATATTAACTCATAAAGGTTTAATACCACCAAGGAACACCTATAAAACCTACAAGAGCTGGAAGTTCCCCAGGCAACAGAGCTGGGGCGAGGGGAGCCCAAGAGCCTCATCCATGCCCCACTGATATGCATCCAGCCAGGCAATGACCACACTGCCAACAGAAGCTCTCCAGGCCCCTGAACCATTAAGGCATAAGGGCCTCAGTTATACCACCACCCAAATGTCTGCATTCAGCCCAGAGACAACCACACAGCTTCCGGAAACCCCTCAGACCCCAAACCAGTGGTGTTACCGAAGACCTAAGCCATGCCCCCCTGACATCTGCATCTAACCTCATGATAACCACCCTGCCACTAGAAGCCCCTTGGGCTCCCAATCCTGGGGGTGGGGGTCAAGGGCACCAGTCATGCACCTCAATGTCTGAATCCAGCACAGCAATAATTGTGCCACTGCCAGAAGCCCCCTGTATCCCTGAGCAGGGGTGGGGGGAGCAGAGGGCCTCAATCACGGCCCCGCAAAGTCCATATCCAGCCTAGTGACAACCTACCACTGCTGGAAGACCCCACGCTCCCAAGCCAGGTTGGGGGGGGCCAAGGGCTCCAGCCATAACCCCTGACATCCACATAATAATCAGTGACAACCATGCCACCACTGGATGCCCCATGGGCCCCAAGCCAGGGTGGGGGTGCTGAGTGCCTCAGCCATGGATCCCTGATGTCTGCATCCAGCTTCATGATGACTGTGCCACTGCTGGAAGATCTCTGAGCTCCTGAACTGGGATGGGAGAGGGCCTAAGGCCTCAGCCAGTGCCAGAGGGACTGGCCCACAGCCCCAGCAGGTGCCAAGGTGAGCACTGTCCCACATGCCTTTGGGGGCACAGACTCCAGCCCCAGAAAGCCCTGCTCACTGCTGGAACAGGAGCCAAAGTGGTGCATGACAGCCACCACCACATCTACTCTCACCATGAGGATAATTCATGACAACAGTAGCCACCATTCTACAGGCAGCCTGCCACACACTCAACTACATTTATACAAAAAGAGTCACCAGTGAAGCCTGCAAGTAGAGGAGGAAATCTTTATCCTCATAGCCAACCCCAGAGTAATAGAAGCAAGTGCTCTACTGGATGACCAAACATCAATGAAAAAATATTTGAACTACAAACAAACAAGAAGATATGACACCACCAAAGGAGTACAGTAATGCTCAAATACCAGACCCCATAGAAAAGGAAACACTTGAAATGTCTGAAAAGGAATTCCTAGCAGTGATCTTAAGAAAACTCAAAGAGATAAGAAAAGACTCAATTAGAGAACACAATGCAACAAGAAAAAATATCCAGGATATGAAGGAGAAAATTTACAAAGAGATTAATACATTTAAAAAGAATGTAGAGGAATGCCTAGAAATGAAGGATTCACTCAATGAGATAAAAAAAAATAAATAAATAAATAAAAAAAATTTTAAAAACCCACAAGAGAGCTTGAGTAGCAGGCTGGAGCAAGCAGAAGAAAGAATTTCAGATCGCAAAGATGGTCTTTTTGAAATAACCCAGGTGGACAAAAAAAAAGGAAAAAAGAATTTAAAATAATGAAGAAAATCTAAGAGACCTAGGAGACAACCTCAAGCACTCAAACATCTGAATCATGAATATTCCAGAAGTGCAGGAGAAAGGAAAAAATATTGAAAACCTAAACAAGGAAATAATAACAGAAAACTCCCCAGGCATAGGGAGAAATGCAGACCTTCAGATCCAGGGAGCCCAAAGATCCCCAAACAGATTCAATCCAAAAAGATCCTCTCCAAGAAACATTGTAATTAAATTTGCAAATCTCAAAGACAAAGAAAGAATTCTAAAAGCAGCAAGAGAAAAGTGTCAAGTCACCTATAAGGGAGCCCCATCAGATTAACAGCAAACTTCTCAACTGAAACCCTATAGTACAGAAGAAAATGGGATGATATATTCAAAATACTAAAAGAAAAAAATTGCCAGCCATGAATTCTATACCAAGCAAGGCTCTCCTTCAGAAATAAGGGAGAAAAAGTTTATTTCCCAGGCAAAGAAAAATTACGGGATTTCACCACCACATGACCAAACCTTTAAGAAATTCTTAAAAGAGTCCTATATCTGGAATCTGAATAAAGATAATCACTATCACAGATACATGAGAAAGAGCAAAACCTACTGTTAAAACAAAAATGCAAACAAGAAAGAAAAAGAAGATAAATCATGCCACCTCAAATTTCCAACTAACATTGAACACAAGAAATAAAAGGGGAAGAAATGAAGAGATTTAAAACTTCTAAACAAAAAGCTATAAAATGACAAGAGTAAAACAATAGCTGTCAATAACAATCCTAAATGTAAATGGTTTAAACACCCCATTCAAAAGACACAGAACGACTGATTGGATTAAAAAGCTAGACCCAAGTATATGCTGTCTTCAAGAGAGTCACCTCATCTGTAAAGACACACACATTAAAAATGAAGGGATGGAAAGAGATATATCATCCAAATGGAAACCAGGAGTAGCCATTATTATATCGGATAAAATAGACTTTAAGCCAAAAATCATAAAAAGAAACAAAGAAGGCCATTATATAATGATAAAGGGATCTACCCAGCTAGAAGACATAACAATCATAAATATTTATGCACCCAGCACTGGAGCACCCAAATATATAAAGCAAATACTCTCAGACCAAAGAAAGAAATAAACCCTAATGTGATAATAGTGGGTGACCTGAACACTCCCCTCTCTCAGCATGGGATAAATCTTTCCGACAACAAATCTACAAAGAGACACAGGATCTAAACTACACCTTAGACCAACTGGACCTGGCAGATATCTACAGACCATTTCAGCCAACAACTACAGAATATTCTCATCAGTACATGGAACATTTCCCAGGATAGACCACATGTTTGGTCACAAATCTAGTCTCAGCAAATTTTTTTTAAAAAAGAAATCATTCCAAGTATCTTTTTAGACTGCAAAGGACTAAACCTGAAAGTCAATAACAAACAAAACTCTGGAAACTATACAAATGCGTGGAAACTAACCAATAGGCTTCTGAATGATTTATGGGTCCAAGAAGAAATTAAACAGGTAATCTAAAAATTATTGGAACTAATGGAAAAAGATATATCATACCAAAATCTGTGGGATACTACAAAAGCCACTGGAAGCCCTTGGGGCCCCAGTACTAAGAGGAAAGTTTATTGCAATAAACACTTACATCAAAAGAATAGAAAGTCTGCAAATAAACAACCTAACAATACACCTAAAGGAACTGGAGAAACAACAACAATCCAATCATAAAAGTATTAGATAGAAGGAAATAATTAAGATCAAGGCATAACTGTTGAAATATAGACCCAAAAACTGATACAAAAGATCAATGAAACAAAAAGTTGATTTTTCAAGAATATAAATAAAATAGACAAACCATTAGCTAGATTAATAAGAAGAGAAAAGACCCAAATAACAAAAACCAGAAATGAAAGGGAGACATTACAACCAATACTATAGAAATATGAAGAATCATTAGAGATTATAAACAACTGTATGCCAACAAATATGAAAACCTGGAGGAAATGGATACATTTCTGGACATGTACAAACTACCCAGACTGAACCAAGAAGAAATAGAAAACCTGATCATACCAATAATTAGCAATGAGATTAAGGAGGTCATTATGTTAGGTGAAATAAGCCAGGCACAGAAAGACAAATCCCATATGATCTCACTCATAAGTGGAATCTAAAAAAGCTGATCTCATAGAAGTAGAGAGTAGAATGGAGGACACCAGAGGCTGGAGTGGATGGCACATGGGGGCTGGTGTGGGAAGATGTTGGTCAAAGTATACATATGTACAGTTAGACAGGAGGAAGAAGTTCAAGGTATCTATTGTACAGCATGGTGACTATAGTTAATAAGGATATATTACATTCTTAAAAATGTTGAGAGCGAATGTTAAATGTTATCCCCACAAAAATAATAACTATGTGAGCTATTGCATTTCTTAATTAGCCAGATTAGACCATTCCACAATGTAGATATACTTCAAAACATCATGTTGTACATGATAAATGCATACAATTTTATATGTAATTTTAAAAAATAAATTTGAAACAATAAACTTTAAAATTTTGTATTTCATTTTCCATAACCCTAATGAAATTATGAAAAACCTTAAATATGCCTGTTTTGTCACCAGTTAGCTACAAACACCTGGGTCCAACATGCAAGAAAAGCCATGTACTTACCCACAGACCCAATTGTCCACTAATCAACTGTACATATCCCAAACTTCTGCCAAAGATTGGAGTGGGGGAGGTTCACTATTTCAGGAGCAATCTCTATAAACCTGAGAGGCTCCAATTTTTGCTCTATAACGTACCTTGTGGCCTCCATCTTCAAGGACTAAATCATGAAGCTTTTGATGAGAACCCCACACAAGAGGTAGTTTTTCCCTCCTTCAAACTCTTATAGCACTCTGTTTAGAACACCATACTTCATTTACTGCTTACCACCTCTTTGTACTGGTGGCTGTTGCGAGGAGTTCACTCCACAGATAGGTGCTCCACTGCTACTACAACCAGCCCCATTCATGGGCATAAGGTGAACACTGAGTCACATATACACTTGTTACATCAGGTTTCCCAGCTTCTAACCTCAGTGTAGACAAGAGGAATAGTTCATGCAATGCCAAATCTTGTCATAGACTGGGCATGTCCCCACTCCTTCCTCTCTTGTGTCTTATCAAGCATTCCCAGCTCTAACCCCATTTACACAATGAACCTACGACCTACTGTCGTTAAAATGTATTTCACAGCATATATTCTACATATGCACAAACTTCTTCTGCCCCCTGGAAAGAGGTATGTGAAGGGGAAGGAGGATACTGGGAGAACTAAGGATTAGGCCTATGTCTTAATGCAATCAGCCAAACTTTAATAGATTTGAGTCATAGCCTAGGTGTGGTTTAGGTTCTAAAGACAGCATATCAGGTAAAAACTTCAAATTACCTTGAAAATTCTTAGCAAGGCACCTCACTGTATAATGACATATTGTCTATTAGTAAGTCAGAGCTAGTTTTTCTTTCTTACTTGAAACAGCTAATATTTACTTAGCATAGCACAAGCACCAATGAAGTATGTGCCTGTACAGAGGCCTGTGGAACAAAGAAAAAAATGTACCTCTAAACACTAAACTCTTACACGGTGTGTGAGATTCTCATGGTTCATATTTTGTGTACATGTGTGTGTGTGTGTTTTGAGCATCTATGATTACATTCACATCAGCTAAATTCAAGATAAAAATATATACCAGTTTGCCCTGCACAGCCCCATCTTATGCCCATTATTAGGCCCCTTTCACTCTCAAAACATATTCCAATTTGGACTATGAAGAGGTAATACAACAGAATTTCTTTATGGTGATGGGACAGTTCTGTATCTCGGTTGTGGTAGTACTTGTACAATCTATACATGTGATTAAAAAATCATAAACTGAACACAAAGACTTATAAAAAAGAATGAGTGCTTGCAAAAGCTGGTGAAATCCAAGTACGGTCTGTGTTCCAGTTAACCATATTATGCCAACATCAATTTCCTGTTTTGAATAATGTATTCTAGTTATAAAATGATGCCAATGGAGTAAGTCAGGTGAGGTACAAATGACCTCTCTGTCCTATTTTTTAAACTTCTTGTGACTCTATTATTTCAAACTAAAATTTTTTAAAATGTATACTCCATTTTTGACAAGTAATTATATGATCTCCTTTGTTAAATGTACATAGTTTAGTTATTCTTAGTCTCCCTTTCTGGACTTCATAGTTATTTCATGCAACTTCCCTGAGTCAATGTGGCAAAACAGTTAAATGTTCATCAAAAGTGCATGGTCTCATTCTGTAGTACAGACTTGAGTATGGCAGTATGAGAAAAAAAAATTCTCACTGCCTCCCAACCTTGCATCTAAGTCAAGCTATATGAGTGAATTCTGGAGAAGGAAATGTAGGTCCAAGTGATGTATGTCACTTCTGGGACCAGTTCATAAAACTCTTCTATGCAATCCCCTGCCCATTACCTACTTTTTCCAACTAGATGCCAATACTTAGACTGAATTTGGAAACTGGATGTTGAAGATGTCACAGCCTCCTCTAGCCTGACAGCATGGAACATATGCTCCCCACACCATAATGCCCACTGAATTTTACATGAGCAAGAAAATTTTGTTGTCTCACACTACTAAGATTTCAGGGTTTATCCATTATATAAACTAGTGTATCTTTAGTAACACGTGGAGAATATTAAAATAACCAGAAAACTGCATTTTAATAAATTAAAAATAAATGAAAAAAGAAAAACTGTATGAACAATAGTCCATTCTTGTAAATACATATATACACATAGACACACAAATATACACTAACAGCTTCTTGGATAACTACATAGAAAATAATACAAATCAAGAAATGGAATGTAGAACAAGAGCAAGTGTGGGTAAATAAGTAAGAAAGAGTTCAATTTGTGCATGCCATAGAGAATAAAATGGGAAGATGAAAATAAAAACTGGGAACTGGAGAAAGCTCTGGGCAGATGAGAATAAAAACTGGGAATTGGAGAAAGTTCTGGACTGCAGAGATGTGGAGGTCAGCAGAATAAATGAAAAGATTGAAATAAAGGGCTTAGACGCCATCACTTAGAGGGGACAATATGGAAACAAATGACCTAGACAATGCCATATGTGTACCAAAGATCTAAAATGAATGGCTGTTCCCATTATTTCTGAGGGGGGTGGAGTAGGGGTGAGTACAAGAAACCCAGAACCAGATAATGTGAGATCTTAAGTAGGTTCAATAATGATCCACTCTGGAACCCTGGAAAGTTCAAATTCCACATTTTTCAATCTTTAAAATGGTGATAAGATTTCCTCTTCTTTGTGGAATAATCATAAGAATGCAATAAAATCATGGCTGTAAAGTTTAATCATAAAGTCCAAAATACAGAGGAGGAAAAAGAGATCCTTAAAGAGTGGGACTGTTAAGCAAACTGGCTCCCTTCCCCATGTTTGAGGGCCCCAGGTCTGACATAGCTTCCAGGTAAAGACAAGTTAAACTATTATAGCAAAGCAAATGGAAAGTTCATTTTAGGTTCAGGTCAGGTAGAAAAAATACAAATATGAAGAAAAAGGAGAAGAAAAAAAGGTTAAAAGACAGAATGATGTGAACACTTGCTCAAGATGATACAAGTGAGAGTTTTTATTCAACAATGAAAAGTCTAGTTTAGCAGAAGGAACAAGGGTCTGAGATGATTGGGTCTTAGTATTAACATGGTATGAGAGAGTATCATTTAAAGCAGAGTTAAGTTTCAAAGAAAGAATACGTAATAAATTAGTAATTTAACAGATGGAGACAGCATATTCAATTTAAAATTTTTTTAATTATACCTCCTGAGGGTCACCTGAGATTAACAGAGGAAAACCTTCCTAGCAGGTTACTGCAAACCCATTCCTAATTCAACTGCACACCTCCATTTCATCTGCTTTACTTATTGGACAATTATGTGATATTTCATTTGAATTCAAAAGTTTTACGATGTGAACAAAAAGAGGTCTGGAATGATATTCAAGTATCAATATATCTACTGGGAAAAATTATGTAAAAATTCCACGTTGCCATCATAGACAGAAGGAGATTTTCCTTTTACAAATGACTCTTCCCAGAGCTCCCTTCATGTCTCTGTTCCGCAGACTGTAGATGAAGGGGTTCAGCATGGGGGTCACCACAGTGTACATCATAGCCATGACAGTCTCCTTCACAGTAGAATTGTTAGCTGATGGGTATAAGTAGAGACCTATAACCGTCCCATAGAACAGGGACACCACAGAGAGGTGGGAGCCACAGGTGGAGAAGGCCTTATGGATACCCCTAGCAGAAGGGACCTTGAGGATGGAGGTGACAATTTGTGCGTAGGACACAATGATGAGTAAGAATGGGATGACGAGAATGAGACCTCCCATGATAAATATCACCAACTCATTAACTCGAGTGTCAGAGCAGGCCAGCTTCAGCAGAGCAGACATATCACAGAAAAAGTGGGGGATCACGTTGTCTGCACAAAAAGACAATCTGGCTGTGAGCAGAGTGTGCAACAAGGCATGGAACGTGGTCAGCACCCAGGACAGCACCACCAGGCAGAGACAGAGACTGGGGCTCATGATGGCGGTGTAGTGCAGGGGGAAGCAGATGGCCACATAGCGGTCGTAGGCCATGGCCACGAGGAGGAAGCTCTCCAGGTCTGCAAAAAACAGGAAGAAGTACATTTGGGTCAGGCAGGCTGCGTAAGAGATGGATGGGACTTGGCTCTGCATGATCTGCAGCAGTTTGGGCATTGTGACTGAGGAAAAGCAGACGTCAGAGAAGGACAAGTTGCTGAGAAACAAATACATGGGCGTGTGGAGATGGGAGTCCAGTCGAATGAGGACAATGATAAGAAGGTTCCCCAGGATGGTGGTGAGATACATGGTCAGCAACAGGGCATAGAACATGTTTTTTTGCTCTGGCTGGATGGGCAGGCCCAAAATGAGGAATTCTGAGATTATAGTTTGGTTCCTTCCTGTCATGCTCTGTCTCCAGTATTTTTAAGAGAAAATAATGGGTCCCTTAAAAACCTGGAAAAAAAAGAATCATACTCATATTTCTGTGACACACAGATAATTGAAGAACCCTTAACCATAACAATGATCTCCATAATCAATAAATGTAAGCCACTTTTTAGACTTACTCTCATTAGATGTAACAATATTGAATTTCTTTTCCTTCTATTTTCCTAAAACACTCTCATCTATTAACTTCTGTATGATCACACTTGTTTTCCTGATACTTCCCTGGCCATTCATTCTCAAGAACTGTAATTAGTTTCTTCTCTAACAGTATCTTATATTGGTGTTCCTGGGCTTTTTCCTGAACGATGTTCACTTGTAACTCTACATACAGAGCCGTGAAAGAGCTCACCTATTCCCATGGCATTGATTACGGTCTAAACCTCATGGGTAAACTTCTCTATCACCTTCAGTTCTGTATTACCAATTGGTTACTGGTTATCTCCCCATGGACATATCACAACCATCTTCAGCTCAACAGATCCCAAATGAAACTCATGATCTCACTTTGCCCCTCTCTCCCAATCCACTCCTCCAGTCTCTCATATCTCAGTAAAAGGAATCCAGGCTGAAAGCACAAACCTGAGAGTTTTGTTCATTCATTCATTTCTCTCACCATCAACACCTAATCTAGCAAGTCTTAAAATATCTGTGACTTCATTCTTTCTAATTCGTCCACTGCTTATCCCAACTACCACTGCCCTAGTCCAGGCTGACATCCTGCCTGCACTATTGGAACAGCCTCTTAATTCATCTCCCTGCTTCCATGCTCACTCTGCTTCAATCCCTTCATACTGTGGCATTCTAAGATAAAAATCTCATTATTATTTTTCTGCCTAAACTCTTCATGGATTCTCATTGTTCTTAAGATAAAGGCAAAATTGTTTTCAAGGGCACAAAAGTGCTTCATGACCTGACATTGCCTATCTCCACAGCCTCATCTGGCCCCACAGTGACTCTTGCAGTCCACTCTCCAGCAATGCGGCACTTTAAGTCACAAATTCTCGTCTGCAGCTTTTCACACTTGCTGTCCCTCCTGCTCAGCACCTTCTTGCCCCTGCTCCCTCTTCTCATGGCTTACCCCCACTTATTCTTCAGGTATATTATTACATGTCACTTGCTCAGATAAACCTTCCCTGTCTCTCCAGACTGAGTGAGACCTGCTGCTGTTTCCACAGCATCCTGTACTCATCAAATAGCACTCTATGACCTTGATTACTAGTTTATAGCTAAACTTCCCTACCAGACTGTAAATTCCATGCAGAAAAGGCCAAGTTTGCCATCATGACTGTAGCAGGGCCAGCACCTGGCCTGGTGCCTTGGTGTGGCCAACATTTCATTAATATTTGTTGGCTGTCCTTCAGGCTGAGACATGGATTCCTCAAACTTTAAAGGCAGCAAATTCTCATTTAAATTAGAATAACTACTCCTACTAAATCCTCCCAGAATAAAAACTCACTATCTTTAACCATTTAGCCCTAGCTTTTGACACTTTGTTACATAATTCCTGGATGTAACTGCAGATCCCTGGAAACTATTAAACTACCCAACCACACTACATCTTATTCAGACAACCCAGTATGCATGTTTATGCTCTCACTTTGTTCCTTGTGTTGATATCCATGATTGAGTGATCCCAACGTGAAAAAATAAATCCAGTAGATAAGTTCATTAACTTGGGAAGGAAATAATGGAATAAACATTATTTTTATCCTTGAGATCTCACTCTGGTTCTTCTGCAGATTTCCATACCTCATAGCGCTGCAGAGCAAAGAAAGCTTGAAGAGAGGCATTAAGGCATATGGGAAATTCCTTCCCTAAAAAGACATAACTGAGTTCAACTGCTAGGATTTTTACCCTGCTGATGCTATTTAATCTAGCAACTTAGTAGTCTTTTACATTCCGACATAAAGTGATGGTGTTGCAGTAGGGAAGAGCATCAACTGGAATTTTATACACCTGATTTCTCAGAATGTTGCTTCCCTGGGAAATAAGTGGGACCCATCTCTGGTATCAAGTGTCTTATTAGAAATCACAAACCAGAGAAACATCACTTGTAGATCTGCCACTGATAAGGGAAATGATTTCAGCTTCTCAGTTAATAATACCTGTCATCTTTTTCACCTGGTAAATCCATAGTTTTCAGTCTCGCCTACACATAAGAATCACAAACGGCAGTGTATTTAAATTTTTATTTACATAAGAAAACCACCTGTTGACCCTGTTAAATGCTGGTTTTGATTCAGTAGGTCTGGTGTGGGGGCTAAATTTCTACATTTTAAAAGTTCAGATTTTACATTTGGTGATGCCAGCTCTAACAGTCTGTGGACCACACTTTTGAGTAGTAAGGACATACAATATATTTTTAAAATTCAGATTATTGTGCCATCTCCCAATAAATGTAATCAGAATCTCTGGGAGTGTTTTAAAGCTCCTTAATTCAAATATATAACCAATGGTAAAGAATCTCTGTATTAAATGCCTACCTCACAGAAATGTCATTATGTTGAAATGACACAATCTTGTGAGGGTACAATGCATAATAATATTAATGAACACTATTATTAGTCATAAAAAGATTTTAAGTGGTGAGCATTAATCAAAATATTTCAGGGACGTGGCAGAGTTTTGGCAGGCAGAGAGGTGGAGAAGAGGAAAGTTATCATATCTGAAAAAGAATCCTGCAGAACATCACACAACCAAGGAAAACAAGACCCTTGGGCTAGAAAGACACTAAGGCACCAGCTCATTCACCCTCCTGCCCAACTTACCCAGTGTGCTTGAGTGACTCCAGAGCCCAGACCCAAGATCCTGCTCCCTTTACTCATTATAGACATGTGAAGTAACAGCCTCTGTAGTCATCAGCTATATCTGTCTGCACCATCCCTTCTCACATCTCCCTGGGCCCAAGGGGCTCTGCATCCCGGAGGAGTTTAGATCCTGGAGGAACTCATTAAAAACAAAGTAATTACCTAGGACCTGTCTAGGACAAATTCTCGCAGAGTCCTGCAGTGGTGACTGATTACTGTCACTGATCACACCTGACTATACTTTGGGGGGTCATGAGGATGGAGAAGCTCATGGATGGATGCTTAGTCATTGCCTGTTTAGGGAATGGACTGTGTGGCTGGAGCCTACCATTTGGGGAGGTGAAGAATGGTTGGAAAAGCCATAAAAGCAAGGAGAAAGCACACCGTAAATCTCCTAAAATTTCTTAAGAGTATGTAAGAGTTTAGGCTTTATCCTGTGGACAGGAAGACATCAGTGGTATCTCAGTAGAGTACCACAATGAAAGACATATTTTGGAAATATTCCAAGGGTGGCAGAATCTCTCACTACAACCCAGCTCCCTATAAACATACCCCAGGGGAGAGATAAACCTGCCACTAACAAGGATCCGACTTCTATGATCCAACCATCTGCAGATATACAGAAAAGACAGGAATAGGAGAAAAGATGAATTCTCCCAGATAATGTTCAATTCTTCCCCTCCCCTGCCCAAAAAAAAGAAAGGAAGACCAGATTTGCATCCCATTATTTCTAGTTTCTAACCTCTCTAGGAAAACCTTAATAACATCCAGACACCACTATCATCCCTACCACTCTGTATGTCAGACTACCTCCTAGTGCCAGCTTTTGCTTACCCTGCAATTATGAGGAGTACGTAGTCACATTTATAACTCCTTCTTCCACACTTATTCCATGTTCCCTTTTTCATCACTTCAGCTAGATTCAATCTTAAATCCTTGGAAATCTGAATCCTCAGTGTTACTGCCTTCATTGAATTGCTATAATAGTTTTCTATTAACTTTTAGTAAATGACACCCAAAAGAATCTCCTGGGTGTCAGACATGATCTTTCCTTTCTTCATCCTATAGATAAACACAATTCTATTGCTAAATGGAATCAAATTACTTCAGGCAGTGGGTAACCCCCTTGATTATCTGTTGGTTCAATGACAAATGAAGCCAAAATTGCCAAGTGGCAGTCTCAACCTCCACTAGAACGGAACCACTGAAGCATTTCTTGTAGAAGCATTCCTTCCTTGGGAATTGTATCAGACTCTTGTGCATCACTTCAAATTCTTTCAGCCATCATCTCTTATTCCAGCCACAGCTTCAGTAACCAGTTCTGCATGCACTTCAACCAGCTTCACGTGGATACAGTCTGAGAGTATTACCTCAGACCTTCTCTCCCTAATTCTTGTGTCCTGCTATAGGGTTTCTCTAATTCCATGAAGTAGAATATCATGGAAAACCAGCTCAATACTCATACATACACAACCTGAAAGCACAAGGGATTTAAATCTCAAAGGGTCAACCCTTAACTACAGATGCTGGAAGCTGACGGATATATGCCTTGGTCACTCCTAGGGGTCACCAACTCAATAAGCCACCCTAGTATTGGGTATCCCTTTTCCCCTATTTAACATCCCTCTATCTCTCCCTCCTCTCTATGAGATAAAATTCTCAAATAAACTACTTACAAATAAGACTGTCCCAGTCTCTGCTTTTTAGTAACCTAGGCTGTGACAGAAAGTAAGATCTGTAAACCAGAAGACCCCGAAATTGTGGGGGTAAGAAGCAAAAATTCTGTGACTGCATTATTTGGTCTAATAATGAGAGAAGTCAGTCCTGACACTACCCCTTGATTCCCAGACTCATGAATCATGGCTATGGGATAAACAGCACCATATAATGGGTTCCTGGTTCAAAGCACATACCTTATCTGTAGGAGAGTACACCAGCCTTTCTGGTACTTCTAATGTTTGTTACTTTGTTAGCTGCTTTGTCTCCAGCACTTTCAACAGTGCTTAATTAACAGTGCTGATAGCGGGCACCCTTGTCTTACTCCTGGTCATAGAAATGCCTCTAATATTTCCTCCTTAAGCCTGATGCTGGTTTTTGGGCTGACTCAGATGTATTATTATCCCATGTTAAAGAAGTATCTATCTATTCCTATCAAGCACTTTTTATCTGAAATGGTTGTTGAATTTTAACAAATGCACAATTTTAGTAAAAACAGTGAAATTATTTTTCAAAAACTCCACATTTCAAATGATTTAAATACTTTAATTCAACAAATAAAATATAGAAAAACAACAGCCATAAAATCACAAAGATAGTAAAAGAAACAGAGAAATGCTACAATTTGTACTAAACTTCTTTATCGCTATTTAAATTTCATTGGTTACATTAGTATAATACCTCATCTCAACATCAGCAATTTTAACAAATTCTTGGAAAGTTTTTTGCTCAGAAACAGATGCCGGTCTGACAGAAACACATTTGAAAATGTTCTTTTTCTGGTCATAGTTTCCAACACACCTATGAACTCGGCCTCTAATCAGTCTTGGAAGTTCACGATCCTGTTTTTCGAAAAATAAATAGCAAATCATTATTACTTCATCTGAATTTCAATTTTTAAAGCTAATAATATGATCAACTAAATATGAATCACTCCAAAATGCTGTAATTCTCTCATCTTAGTCACGGCCCCGTTGCTGACAAGACTATAATAGTTAAGCATATATATGGGTGTTCTGTCACAGACAAAAGACCTTCACTTGGGTAGAGCTTCTTAAAAGCTGGCAAATTGCTGTTTCTTAAAAGACTAAATAATTCACAATGTAATGGCATGTGAATTATCCATTCTTTTATCACACTGCCATAGTTCCCCTTTCAGTAGATGCCAGACTAGGTAGTTCAAACCAACTCTCCAGCTGAGAACAACTAGAATAGCTGGATGAAATATTTTGTTAAAAATCTCCTTGTAAGCATTATAGAAATATCAAGGCAGTGAGGAATTACAGAGACTTCCATCTGGGAGAGTACGGGAGTCCAGCATGGGCCTGACTTGGGGGGTGCTTTCCCCCTGAGCTATCTGCCAGTTACAGAAAGGCAGAGTTGAGAGTCTAAGAAACTGAGCAGACCTTTTGACAGACCTACAGAGCTGGGAGAACAAAAATGGAGTCTGAAGACTCCCAAGGAAAAGAGATTCTGATAACCACCCCCAGCCCTACCCCAGCCATAGGGCTGGGACCCAAAAGGGTTATGCCTTTAAGGAACTGTTAAACCAGAAAAAGATCAGCAATCTCTCAATCATGAATAAAATTAAAGCATTCTAAAACTGCTTTCACTAAAAGGTCAGAAGAAGCACTAACTATAAGGGAAAGACTGATTGATAAAAAAACTATATTAAGGGCCGAGCCCGTGGCACACTCGGGAGAGTGCAGCGCTGGGAGCCCAGCGACGCTCCAGCCGCGGGTTTGGATCCTATATAGGAATGGCCGGTGCACTCACTGGCTGAGTACCGGTCACGAAAAAGACAAAAAAAAAAAAACTATATTAAAATGAAGAACTTTTGTTTATCAAAAGCCACCATTAAGAGTGAAAAAGCAAACCACAAAGTATGCGAAAATATTTGCAATACATATAATGGACAAAGAACTTGTACCCTCCTAGAAATCAAGAAAAAAAAGACAAATAACTCAATAGAAAAAAGAGCAAGAAGCCTGAACAGACTTCACAAAAAAAAGATATTTAAGTGGCCAGTAAACATATGAAAGGTTGCACAACCTCATTATTCACCAGGGAATTGTAGAGAAATGAGATAACAATAAATTCACCCATCGGAATGGCTAAAATAAAGACTGACAATACTAAGTGTTGGTGAGAATGCAGAGAAACCACACTAACCTACACCGCTCATGAACTGATGCAACCCTTTAGAAAAATCTTTGGCAATAACTACTGTATTAGAACATATGTGTGCTCTATGATCCAGCAATTTCACTTCTAGGTATATACCAAGCAGAAATGCATGCATATGCATAAGAAACATACTTAAGAATGTTCATAGAGTATTACGCATAACAACAAAAAATATGGAAATAACCCAAATGCCCACCAATAATTAAATGGAAAACCAAATTGTAGTATATTCATACAACAGAATATTACATATGGCAATACAAATGAATTAACTATCGCTACATGCAACAACATAGATGAATCTTACAAACATTGTGTCAAGTAAAAGAAACGACATTTAAAAAGGTATACTTACTGTATGATACTATTTAAATAAAGTTAAAAAGCAGACAGAATTAATTTATGACATTAAAAGTCATGATTGTGGTTTCTTTTAGGTAGGAGACAAGTGGTAGTGAATGGTAGGAGGCACAAGAGGGTTTCGGGGGTGATGGCAATTTTCTCTTTCTTAACCTGGATAACATTTGTGATACCTTATAGAGTTGTATGGTATGATTTGTTCACTTTTCTTTATATGTTATACTTCAATAACAATGCTTTTTTAAAAACATTTTGACTAGAGGATAATAATAAGCATTCAAGATATTATAGAGATTAGCATGACAATTACTATTTCTTGATCACCTACATGTCAGGCACTGCACATTCATGTTTTGTAATTTAATCTCCACAACAACCTTTCAAAGTAGGAATTTATCTACCCATATACAGATAAAAAAAACTGAAGCTCAGGTAGTTTAAGCAGCTTACTTAGATCATAAAGCTGGTAAATGGTAGAGTAAACACTAGTCCAAGTCTGATTTCAGAATTGAGGCCAATTTCAGAATTAAGGCCAAACTCTTTTACAAAAGTATATAGGTCTTCTAAGGTCTTCAGCCTCCATATCTCTAGCTTTCTTTGTTACCAAGCCTCTTACTTAAATCCCAGCCCACACTCTTCTTTCCTCAATTTCAGAACCACTACCCTGACCTGTATCACTTACTAACTTAACACTCTGGTAATTATAAACTACTTGTAGTTTCCTGAACAAGTCAGGCTCTCTCTTAGCTTCATTTTTTGCATATGCTGCTCCCTCACCTTAGAATGCACTCTTTCTCACATCTTTCCCTCCCCAATACACTTTGGCTTAGCTGATTCTTATTAGTCCTTTAAAGATTAAGACAAGATAGTTTACTGCCTTCTTTGAAAATCTTTCCTTGATCTGTCCCATCCTTCCTATCTCCTTCTATAGCACCCTGCACATTTCTCTATCATATCATTTATTATACCACAGTGTAACATTTATGTGTCTGTCTTTCTATACAAGATTTTAAACTCTTTGAGAGAAAGATCCATAAACCACTTATATTCCACTTTATACCCTTTGCACCCAGCATAGTGCATGGCACATAGCAGACTTTCCACATGAGTTAAACAAATGAACAATTTTAACATCAGAACTAAAACTAAACAAAATGTTAAAAAGTACTATTAAATTATTAACAGAATTTCTATTACAACAGAATCATAGCCTTCATTTTTACATTTTATTGGCACTGGCTTCTCAAAGAATACTTTAAAATACTCACAATTTCATAAAATACACAGGGCAGAGTATTTTTCCCATCTCTCATAAGAAAAGTCTTTGAATAACATGGGCCAGGTGTCACAGCGGAATCAAGAACAGCTAAGCAACATTGAAATAGGGGGGGAAATCAATGTTGGTAAAATGCAAATAAAATTTAACAAAGAGAAAAGGACATTGAAATAACTGTTCCCATACCAACCTCTCAGTTATATTTATACAGTAATAAAGAATAAATTTTAAGAAGGAAAAGTATTTCTGAAACAGTTTTGTGCTAGAGAAAACAAAATTTATGACCCTCTCCAACTTAGGAACAGATTATATGTCAAGTTCATACAATTGACAATAATGGAAATTTAAAGCAGTTAAAGCCCCAGACCAGTCTAAAACAGTATTATAATAAAATACACATGTAACCAGTAAGCATCACAGTTTAATGGAGAAAAACACTGACTTAGAATCAGAAGTCATGCATTCTAGTACCAGTTCTTCTACTTATTAGTATTTTGTGATATTGAGCAAATTGGGTTTTTAATTTATTTTTAATGTATACATTTAACATGTACAACGTATGTTTCAATATACATAAACATAATGAAATAATTACTACAGGCAAGCAAATTAATTTACCTATAACCTTCCATAGTTACCTCTTTTTTGTATGTGGCAAGAGTACCTATAATCCACTCTTAGCAAATTTTCAATATACAATACAATAATATTACCATAGTCCTCTTTCAGTACATTAAATCTCTAGACTTATTCATCCTATCTAACTGCAAGTTTGTACCCTTTCCTCCCCCTTCAGCAAACTGTTTAACCTCTTTCAAATCTGTTTCTTCATCTATAAAATACAAATAGTAATTCATTTTTATCTCAAGAAATTAGTATCAAATAACAGCATTACTCACTCCTTCAGTAACCATCTAGTGAGTACTGGCAGTAGACATTTGCTATTTTTAGGTCAGCCTCCATTTCCCCTAATAAAACCTGGATCTTCTTTTAGGAAACCACTCCTATTCCGTTCTTAGTCATGTGATTTGGATGGGATTTGTCCCAATCCCTAGATCCAGGAGTGACCCATGATTGACTTAAATCCATCAGTGTATTTCATTCCTCAGCTACACAGTTCAGGATTTCAGTGATGAGCATGTTACCCAGTCAGAAATGATAATATACAAAGAGACATTCATTAGTGCAACCAGAAGAAACTCCATTAAGAAAGTGACAGTGTGGTATATGTATGCTTGGCCTAGAGAATTTTGATAATCATCTCACTACCATAAGGGGAGAGTCGGAAGCTGCTGGAAAGAACAGTATAGAGCCTTAGGATGACAGGACTGAAAGATGAAGATAATCCATTGTGCCATCTTTAGAGCAGCTGGATCAAGCCTTGTCTGATATCAGAAACCTAGCAACTTTTCAGTTCTGTGAATAATTCCCTATTATTATTTAAGCAGCTAAAGTTGATTTTGTCACTTGCAACTGAAAGGGACCTCCTATATACCAGGCACTGTGTTAGGCATGAAAGTTGAATAAACGAAGTCTCTACTTTTGATGAGCTTAGAGTCTAGTCTGGGAACTCAGGGTTATAACAGAACCATGAAAGCTAACCATCACATATAAAGGCAAAAGCCTCTTCATCTTTTTATAAGAATGCCTATGTCTCTCTACGTTGGATATTGTGACATTTTAAAGAGCATTTTTCTGGAGTGAACCTGAACAAGAAACCAAAGAGAACCTGGGAAAGTGGATGGAACTAGCATGTCCTTTTAATGAGCTCAGGAAATTTTTAATATTTTTACTGCACAAATGAGGTAAGATCCAGAGGCATGCCAGAGGCACACACAAAAAAAAAATTAGTGAGAGGTCCAAAGGGTGTAAGATCTTTAAAACAAGAAGATGTTCTAGCTGTGACAGTATTATTCTAGCTGACAGAAAACTGACATGGAATAGAATACTATCTACTACTGCAGTTACATAGCTACTGGCAAGCAAAATTAGTAGGACCTACAGAAGAAGACATGTAGAGTAGATGGACTTCCAGATGCCAGAGGCATGGAAACCTCCAAAAAGACAAAATGTCAGCTGAAAAAAGCCAGATTACAAAAAAAAAAAAAAAAATGGTATTCTTTCAGGGGCAGAGAAGTAGCTATCACATACAAGGCCCAGGAGGACAGGAACAAGAGCCTATGGAAAATTGTTGCAAGGATATATAATACACGTCAAGGGCCAGAGGTGATCGTTCAAGGGCCCAGGTAATCAGAAATTATAAAGCAGGATCCTTTGGCATCAAAGAGGGACAGGCCATATGAGAAGGAATGTAGGTAACTTTAAGGAGCTGAAAGAGGCCCCAGTTCACAGCCAGAAAGGAAATAGGGACTTCAGTTCTACAGCTGCAAGGAGATGGATTCTGCCAACAGCCCGAATGAGTTTGGAAATGGATTATTTCCCAGAGCCTCCAACAAGAGCACAGCCCAGCCAAACACCTTGATGTCAGTCTTGTGATACCCTGAGTATAGAACCCAGTCAAGCCTACCCAGACTTCAGACCTGCAGAACTTGGAGTTAAGAAATGATGTTGTTTTCAGTCATTACGTTTCTGATGATTTGTTATGCAGAAACAGAAAACTAATACAGCACACTTTACTCAAAGTCTGCATCTCCACAGAATCCAATGTCATCTTATATAACATGTTTTGTCCTTAGTGATGACCAAGAGAGAAACTGGAATAATTTTTAGGTGAAAGTTAAATACATGAAACAAGTGCACTGATAGAAATCTGTATCTATATATAAACACATTTATATATATATTAAATTTATAAATATATGAATATAAATAAATATAAATATAAATGTGTGTGTATGTGTATGTATATATCAGGACAAAAGAAAAAGAAGTAGGATATATCAGTCTCCAGTTGCTGCTGTAACAAATTACCAGAAACTTAGTAGCTCGCTTAAAATGACAAAAAAGTATTATCTTACAGTTCTGGAGGTTAGAAGTCTAAAACGGGTTAGCAGGTCTGTGTTCCTTTCCGAAGCTCTACAATAGAGTCTATTTGCTTGACTTTTCCAGCTTATAGACACTGCCTGCATTCTTTGGCTCATGGTCCCTTCCTCCATCTTCAAAGTAAGCAGGGTAGCATCTTTCAGTCTCTCTCTCTGACACTAATCTTCCTGATTCCCCTTTATAAGAACCCCTGAGATTACACTGGGCCCACCCAGATATTCCAGGGTGGACCCATCCCAAGATCCTTAACTTAATCACATCTGCAAAGTTCCTTCTGCCATATAAGGTAACATTCACAGTGTGATATGATATGTATATTTTGGTTTTCATCCATGGCTCCTGGTTGTTCTAAACTTCCCCTGCCTTTCTGTCTTGGGCTGGCCACAAAAAAAAATTATCTGATCTATCTTGCCTGATTGTAGGTGATAAGGTCCCTATTTCAGAAGGGGTCTGACTCCAAACCCAAGAGGAAGGAATGTTGCATAGAGAGGCTGAAAAGAATATGAACAAACAGGCCTTGCTTAGTTTCCCCATCCAGTCTGTTAGTGTTAGATCATACCCTTTTTGTCCTATCACATGGTTGGTTGTCCATGCTTCAATCAAGCCTATGTAATGAAGCTTCCATAAAAACCCAAGAGCACAGAGTTCAAAGAGCTTCTGAATAGTTAAACATGTGGAGGTTCCTGGTGGGTAGCACACACAGGGAGGGTAGGGAAGCTCCACACCCCTTCCCCCATAACTCACCCTAAGCATCTCTTCATTTGTATCATTTGTAATATCCTTTATAATAAACTGATAAAAGTGTTTCTCTGAGTTCTTTGAGCCATTCTAGCAAATTAGTCTAGCCTAAAGAGGAAGGAGGGGGGCATGGGAACTCTGATTTATAGCTGATCAGTCAGAAGTTCCAGAAGCCTAGACTTATGACCAGCATCTGAAGTGGGGAATGGTCTTGGAGACTGAGTTCTCCACCTCTGGGATCTGACACTATCTCCTAGAAGATAATGTTGGAATTGAATTAGAGGGCACCCAGCTGGTGTCCACTGGAGAAATGCTTGCATGTTTGCTGTTAGGGAGAAATCTCCACACATTTGGTCACAGAAGTCTGTATTCTGTGTTGATGATTGTGCTGTGAGAGCAGAGGAAAAACAGATTGTGTGTTTCTCCTCTAACACGCAGGTTTTGGGAATTAGGATGTAGATATCTTTGGAGGCCATTACTCTGTCTGCCACATGAACTACTATTAAAACTGAGTTACTACAGTTCTTTGAATATTCTCAGGGAGCAGCAAAAACAAGACTATTTTACTTGGAAGGAAAAGGACTGGTTAGGGGTAGAAGTTGAGGTGATGAAGAGATAAATCAGTCTGCAAAATAAATTCAAAGATATCTTCTTTGGACAGGGGTGTGTGTGCATGTGTGTGTGTATTTCAAGATTTTTTTTTATTTCCTCCGACTAAACTGGAGGAAAATAAAGGAGATAAGGGATGAGATTATATTCCAAAAGAGTAGACCCTGGCACAGGTTAAATAAAAAGACAATCAGTAAGAAATAGTCAACAAACTTTATCAAGTGATGCCTAAAATCCAATTTAAAGATGTTTCCTAGTCTATAAGTAATTCTACATTCCCATCACCCACATACCAAATCTTCTGTGTAACTGTATTAACCACTAATAAGCTAGTGTCAACATTGTATTAGCACTGTCTTGGGGAAATAAGGGAGAAACACATCCACATTAGGGGTGGAATTAAGTTTGACCTAAAATTGCGTGGAAAAATGGCAATAAGAGGTGATTAAGGAGAAGGTGGGAGCAGGGAATAGAAACAAACAAACAAAAATGACGGACTTGAAGAAACAGAAACTTTCATGGAATTTTCAGAAACATTGACAGGCTGAATTTCCTTCAGCTAGTGTGGGATATTTTATTTTATTTTATATGGATATTAAAGGAAAGGATGACCTCATACATGGGCAAAGTCGGGTCATTTGGTTTTAATAAAGAATAATTGAAATAACTTAAAATGTTTAATCTAGAAAACAGCCTTATAGAGGGCACAGTACCTGAAGGGCTGTCATATTAAAGATAGATTAGATTTCTCTAAGATCTCATGTGAGGTAGAACAGTTTGCAAGATCTGAAACTTCAATAATTACACACTTTTATGATTACACACTTTTTGTGGTATTCATCCATGGATTAAATAAATATTTCTTAGGGATATGGTAGGAGAGATTCAAAACATGAAATGTGTGATTTAAGGTCCTTTCCAAACCTGTTACTCATGGATATATGATTTATTACCACTCTAAGTCAGTCCTATGGACAAAGGACTGGGATAGAAAGATTCTCCTCATTTAAAGTATGCATCATACTCAAAAATAAAAGAATAAAACCTGAATTTCTAGCAAAAATTATACACATTAGCAAAAATTATAGTCTTACAAGAGAGCTGATGAGAATGTGAGGATAAAAGAACTATAAACTGCATTGGAAGGCAATCTGCCAAAATGTGATAAAATTGAAAATGCAGATCTGCTACTTACCAGCAATTCCACTTCTAGGTACATATCCTAAAGAAACACTTATGCATGTATAAAAGAAGTCATTAACTAAGATACTTATCACAGTATTGCTTGTAAAACAAAAAATTGAAAACAACTTAAATGTTAATAAGCATATGAATATACAAATCATAATATATTCCTAAAATCAGATAGTAATACAGCCATGAAAAGTAACTAGATCTGCATGAATCACTACACCTAAATATCAAAAACATAATACTAGGTAAAAATGCAAACTATGTATTTTTAAAATACATAAAATAATAATGTATAGAAATTTATGGAATCATATGTATATTGTGAAATTATAAAAGCCTGGACAAGAAAGACATTAGACTGGTTATCTTTAGAGAGCAAAATGAATGAGGGCTTCAAATATATCCATAACATGGGTATATGGATATTTATTATATTCTTCAAATTTTTCTGGATGTTTGGATTATTTCAAAGTTTAAATTAAATATTATTTATTTTATTTAAACTATGGAATGAAATGTTTTGAATCTCCACTTCTTACTTGTTTATCACTTAACTCTAGGTAAAATCAAATTCCAGGAACATCCTACAAAACTCTTCCCCTTTTAAATATTAATTTAGAAAACAGATTAATTGTGGGGTGTTTACTCATATCAGCAAAAGATTTTTAGCAAATGCTCTTTCAGAGTATTTAAAATATGATTTAATTCATCTACAAAATTACTACTGGATTTAGTGTAATATAGTAGAAAGAACACTAGATTGAGAATAAGGAGTCTTGAATCCTAGATGCATTTCTGCAGCTTGGCTAGATTTGTGATTTTAGCGAAGTCTATTTTAATTATTTGCCCCATTTCCTCACCCACCTCAAGGGGTTGGGTTAGCTTACTTGTACCAGTCTTTCTAGTTTTTATATTATGAATCAGAAGAAGACTACCTTAAATAACCAAATACTAAATTTGCACACATCAATCAGACCTAGAACTAAAAAAAAGCCTAATAAACTATAACCCCTTTTGAAAAATCTTATTTTTCTTCAAGATCCCATAGGTATTTCTGTTGTCCAAATAGTATTACTGAAGAATTTTTTAAGTATTATACCTACCCAGTACTTCAAAAAGAAGTATGGTTTTCTGTGCATGTTCACGCCAATACTTCATGCTCTCAATAACTGCAGAAATAATTCTTAAGGAATTATCTTTCTCCTTAAATTGTAATTGATACAATGAGGATTCCTTTGGGAAAAAAACAGCATTAGAAAATGTTTTCATTTTTTTATTGCACTCTTTCACCTTCTATGTAAAGATTCTAGGTCCTTATAATCAGCAAATGTGTAAAAAGAGCTACTGAAAATTTTAGTACAGTTACTTCCCTAAATTAAAGCCATCATTAATACATTATAGAAGGAGAAATCAGGATGCACTTGAAGACAATTAATTAAGAAGAGAATTATTTATCTGGGCATTCATATATTCATTCATTTGTTCATTCATTGAATATTCTTAAAGCATCATGGGCCAGATCCTGTGACAAACAGGTGAGTAAAACTTACTTTCCTAAATGTGCTCACACTCTAGAATAAGAACCAGACACAGTCATTTATTCATTTGAAAAGTTTTACTGGGTACCTACTATGTGCCAAACATAGCTACTAAGGAAGAAATACTGAATCAAACAGACAAGGTATCTGCCCTTGCAGACTTTCAGTTTAATGGGGGATTCATGAAATAAAAATATAATGAAAAGAGGAACTGGTAAAGGGACATGAAAATCAACTACATTGTATATTGATGTTAAAATTTTAAAAAATCAAAAAAATATAATGGAATGTCAAGAATTGATATACTCTATGCATTTTAAAAAACAGGGTAAACGGAGGAGGAGAGAAAGAGGTTATTATTCTAAACTGGTTGTTGTGTGAGGACAGAGGAAACAGTTGAGTGTAAAGGCTTGAGGTGGAAATGTGCTTGGTGTTTTTGAAGATCAACTAAAAATACAGTGTGTTAAGATATTAATTTTCAAGGGGGAGGAACACTTTCCTATGTGAGAGCAGGGGTTTTAAGAAACATCTGATGTGACTTTTTTTTCAAAATATGATTACTTTTCTCCCTCCTCCCCCTCCTAACCAAGATTCTAATATGCCTCCTGTTACAGCCATAGTGAGCCACTGTTACTAAGATGAATATGTCATATCATTCTTGAGTACAAGAAAACATAAGGTTGAGAACCACTGCGAAACATGCAATATTAGTCATATATCCAGCAAAAACAAAAGAAGAATTCCCTTGATGGCTTACTGAAAAGACTGTTTTTTCAGACATATGGGCAAAACAAACACGGGGTACTTAAGCACCCAAAGACTAAGAATATTAAGAAGTTGTTTCCATTCCTAGGCTAAAAGGAGAAAATAAAATTACCAAGCCCACGAAAGCCGGACTCATGGAGGAGCTATGTCATTCAGGACAACAGCTACTGCTGGCGATACAACGTTTTAGCAGGGAGAGAATGGGAAAACCTAACCGCTCCTCCCATCCTTTCATGTCCCGCCAGTGACTCCCAAGGGCTGACCTCTAGCACAAGCCAGCAAGTAAGGGATCCCAGGATGATACATTACGTACGATAATTCAGCCTTCTAGAGAACAGAGAAGAGCAGGTGAAGAATTTATTGGGCCAGGGGTGAGAAAGGGGAGATAGAGAAGAACCAGTACACACAATATTTACAAAGAATAATTAGACATTTACAAAGAATAATTTGTATTAGACATTTACAAAGAAGACATTTACAAATAATTAGAGCATCGCATGTAGAGAAGAAGGTTGATATACAGGTACAGGGAAGAATATAAACCAAAGCAAAGACGTATTAAAGTGCATGTCATGTTTAGAGAATTGTGAAGAGTCTAAAATGGCCAGAACACTGGAGAATTAGTGAAGTATGGAATATGAGGTTGGAAAGGTCAAACAGGACCAGATTATTGAGCAGAGCTCAACAAACTATGTCCTGCATCCAAATCTAACCTACCATCTGTTTTTGTAAGCTTTTGGTGGAACACAGTCATGCCCATTCATTTACAAGGGTGCTTCAAAAAGTTCACGGAAAGATTCGTATTATCTTTTCAATTCTATTTTTCCACAAACTATTTGAAGTACCCTCGTATGTACTGCTTATGGCTGCTTTCAAACTACAACGGCAGAGTTGAGTTGAGTGATATAGCTGACTGAGTAGCTGCAACAGAGACAGTATGGCCTAATAAAGCCAAAAATATTTACTATCTGGCCCTTTACAGGAAAAGTTTTCTGACCTCTGTTGAAAAAACTTTAAAATGACATGTGAAGAGCTTGGATCATTTCTCCAAGCAATGAATATAAACTGTCATCACCTTAGTAATTAGTAAACAGTGAAAGTCAGAATCCAATAGAAAACTAAAGCAACTACGAAAAAGAGCAGCCATTCACACCTTCTAAGAAAATATTTTGCAAACCAACATTCATCCACTCCAATAAAGCTGGATATGTGTGTTAATTCAGCAATATATGCCATGGGATTGATTTAAATAGTTATCTCTGTAACTTTGTAGATATTTACCACTTTTTTTTTTTTTTTTTTTTTAAAGATGACCAGTAAGGGGATCTTAACCCTTGACTTGGTGTTGTCAGCACCACGCTCAGCCAGTGAGCGAACTGGCCATCCCTATATGGGATCCGAGGGCCTTGGTGTTATCAGCACTGCACTCTCCCGAGTGAGCCACGGGCCGGCCCTATTTACCACGTTTTAAAAGATGTAAGTAATTCATTAACTGATGTTTAAACATTTACCTTCAAAGTGTTTTCTTCTGGAATATCATCCAACATTTTTTTCTTAAATTGACTTTGTTGAAAATTGGGCTTAAATGCCTGTAATGCACTGTTTTTGTCTAGACCTCTCATTGTGGAGCCAGATATTTTTGATAATTGTGTTTGTCTGAGTACCACAGTTTCCCTGTGGTGAGATAAGTTAGGAGGTCCAGATATTCTTAGTTGTTTCTGTTGTTGAGCTCCCAAACTCACTGGACAAGAATTTATTCCATCATTTGCCACTAGGTTTGTTCTTTTACACTGAGGCTTAAAATCATTTTTATTCCAAGTTTTCAAGCTGGTGTTTTTGTTGCCATCTCTATAGCTGTAATAGTAAAAATAAATAAATAAATAAATAGAGAGAGAACAGAGAATAGTATTTGTTTCTATATACTTTTTTCTTAATTAAAAACCAATTAACAATAAAATTTTCCATTTATATGGCAATATATGGTTTATAAACTACTTCGTAACTAGTAACTAGTTAGAAAGTCCAAACACATCATCACCAAAGAAAGGTAATATATATTATTACCTCTCTTTCCAGAGGAGGAGACTAAACCTTAGTGAGAAAGTAACTTGCTGAAAGTCATATGGTAAGTTACTAATGAGTCCAGATCCCAGAGAACTCTAGTCTCCCAACTCAGAGTCCAGTGATACAAAGTACATTTTTTTTTTAAATTTTTAATTGATACATGTTTGATAATTGTACATATTTATGGGGTACAGTGTGCTCTTTCAATACATGTACCCATTGTATAATAGTGAAATTTGGGTAATTTGTGTATCCATTACCTTTATCTCTTATTGGTGAGAACTTTTGAAAACCTCTTTTTCTGCTATTTTGAAATATACAATATATTATTGTTAACCATGGTCACCTCACTGTGAATTGAGACACTAGAACTTACTCTTCCAACCTAACTGTAACTTTGTACTCATTGGTCAACCTCTCCTCATCTTCCCCTGCCTGCTATCCCCTGCTATCCCTCTCAGTCTCTGGCAACCACAACTCTATCCTTTACTTCTATGAGATCAACTTTTTTTACTTCTATGAGATCAACTCATCCACAAATGAGTGAGATCATGCGGTGTTTGTCTTTTTGTGCCTGGCTCATTTCACTTAACATAATGACCTCTGGTTCCACCCACATTGCTGCGAATTATAGGATTTCATTACTTTTTGTGGCTGAATTGTATTCCATTGTGTAAATATACCAGATTTTCTTTACCCATTCATCTGTTGATGGACACTTAGGTTGATTCCATACCTTGGCTATTGTGAATTGTGCTGCAATGAAAATAGGTATGCAGATATCTCTCTGACATGTTGATTTCCTTTTCTTTGTATATACACCCAGTAGTGGAATTGTGCTAGATCATAAGAGAGTTCTATCCTTAATTTTCTGAGGAACCTCCATACTGTTTTCCACATTAAATTACATTCCCACCAACAGTTTATAAGAGTTTGGCTCTCTCCACCTCCTTGTCAGCATTTGTTACTGTCTTTTTTATTACAGCCATCTCACTGGAGTGAGATGATACCTCACTGTGGTTTTGATTTCCATTTACTTGATGATTAATGATGCTGAACATTTTTTTACATAACTGTTGGCCTTTTCCATGTCATCTTTTGAAAAATATTCAAATCTTTTGCCCATTTTTAATCAGATTATTTGGTTTTTTGCTATTGAGTTGTGTGAGTTCCTTATATATCTTGGATATTAACCCCTTGTCAGATGCATAGTTTGTAAACATTTTCTCCTTTTCTATAGGTTGTCTGAACTCTGTTGATTGTTTCTTTTGCTGTGCATAGCTTTTTAAATTTTGTTTAACACCATTTCTCTATTTTTGCTTTTGTTGCTTGTGCTTTTAAGGTCTTATTCAAAATATTCTTGGCCAGGCTAATGTCACAAAGCATTTCCCTGATGTGGTCTTCTGGTAGTCTCATAGTTTCAGGTCTTACATTGAAGTCTTTGACCCATTTTGAGATGATTTTTTGTAAGTGGTGAGAGATAGGTGCCTAATTTGATTTGTCTGTATGTGGCCATTTAGTTTCTCAGCACAATTTATTGAAAAGACTAGGTGTTCTTAGCACCTTTGTTGAAGATCAGTTGGTTGAAAGTGCATGGATTTATTTCTGGGTTTTCTATTCTGTCTGTCTGTATGCCAGTACCTTGCCATTCTGGTTACTATTGCTTTGTAGTATATTTTGAAGTCAGGTAGTGTGATGCCTCCAGCTTTATTTTTTTATTTTATTTTTTTATTTTTTTGTGACCAGTAAGGGGATCACACCCCTTGGTGTGGTGTCACCCGCACCGCACTCAACCAGTGAGCACACCGGCCATCCCTATATAGGATCTGAACCCCCAGCCTCGGCGCTCCCAGTGCCGCTGCGCTCCCAGTGCTGCACTCTCCCGAGTGAGCCACAGGGTAGGCCCCAGCTTTATTCTTTTTGATCAAGACTGTTTTGACAATTTGGGGTCTTTTGTGATTCCATATGAATTTTAGAATTTTTTTTCTTTTCTGAGAAGAATATCACTGGTATTTTGACAGGGATTGCACTGACTCTGTAGATTGCTTTGGGTAGTATGGACATATTAACAATACTAATCTTCGACTCCTAGAACACGGGATTTCTTTGTGTCTTCTTCAATTTCTTTCATCAATGTTTTATAGTTTTCATTGTAGAGATCTTTCACCTCTTTGGTTAAATTTATTCTTAGGTATTTTTTTGTAGCTATTGTAAAAAGGATCGTTGTGGGTTTTTTTATTTTTATTTTTTTTAGATAATTCGCCACTGGCGTATAAAAATGCTACTGATATTTGCATGTTGATTTTGTATTCTGCAACTTTACTAAATTTATTTATTGGTTCACATAGTTTTTTGGTGGTCTTTATAAGCCCAGAGAGAACAACCCTCACCTTCCTAAAATAAGCTGCCTTAGCACAGCACCCTCTTGAAATCAAACCCAGTGCTAGAGTATATTTAGCCATCAGGGCCAGTCGAAACTGACTCCCTCCATCCTGAGGCCCCATCTTCATTCTACCATGTTCATGCAAGCTCTGGTAGGACCATGACCCCAGCTGCCTGGAGTCTAGGCCAGACAGAAAAAAATGAGACCCCAAATTCTGATCTTACACAGTATCCCTGCCCCCAATCCCCACAGGAGAATAGACAGACCGACTCAGCAGGGAAGTAGCCAATGAGCAGTGTTCCACCATATTCATATGCACCCATCTTGCACAACCCACTGGCCCACTGAGCCCACAGGTGCCCATGCCAGCCCAACAGCCAGTCCAGCAGTAGCTCCACCTCCCCCCACGGCCCTCCACAGAGCTGCTACACCCTGCTGCACTAGTGTACACCTGCTCCCTGACCAACAGCAATCGGGCAGCATCTTTGAGTCTCCATGGCAGGCCTCCACAGAGCTGCGAGGACTGGCTGCACCTTTGCGGGCTTGCTCCAGGCTCAGTGGCTGATTCAGTGGCCCTCCATAGAGCTGTGTGGCCCTGTTGAACCAGTGCACACCTGCTCATTGACTGACAGCAATCAGGCAGCAGATCTGACTCTCAATGGCAAGCCTCTATAGAGCTGTCAGGCCTGTCTGCACCCTTGCAGGCTTACTCCAGGCTCAACAGCTGATCCAGCAGGCCTCCACTGAGCTGCCAGGTCCTGCTACATCAGTACACTCCTGATGCCTAGTGAATTAGGCAATGTTTTCATCTCCTCCAGCAGGCCTCCATAGGGCCACATGGCCCTGCTGTACCTGCGCACACTAGCTCCTGGCTTGGCAGTGGCATATATTCCTATGATGGACTTCAAAGAACCACCTGATCCCAGACTGCACCCAGGCACACCTGTGTCCAGACTATAAGCCAGTCAGGCGGCACACCACCCCATGGGAGAGATGACCACAAAGCTGTGTGCCCATACCTAGCCTGATAGCTGGTCAAGCAACAACTCTGTACCTTAGAGAGACTACCAAATAGCAAGCTGGCCCTCTGTGCTGCACACACTTAACCACACCAGCCCAGAATCTCTGACCCAGCAAAACAAAGCCAGTGTTGACACAAACTCCTGCAGTCTACACAACTGAGGCATTTGCAGACACCACTGAAGAGGATAACAACCAAAACAACTACACATAGGTTATGCTACTGAGTCCACCCAAAATCAAAACCAATGCAAAATATCCAAGAGAAATCCTTGGGCCCACATTCAGGAAAAAGTCATTTCTACATAACCTACTCCATAAAACTGGAAAAGCACCTACGCCATTAGATGTGCAGATATCAACACAGGGGTATAAGAAACATGAAAAAGCAAGAAAACATGACAGTCACAAAGGAACACAATAAGTCTCCAATAACAGACACCAAAGAAAAGAACAGTTATGAAATGCCTGTAGAAAAATTTCAAATAATGACCTTAAGAAAACTCAACAAGATACCAGAGAACACAGACAAACAATTCAAGAAAAATCAGAAAAATAAGTCATGATCTGAAGAGAAATTTAAAAAAGAGATAGATATAATAAATATATATATATAGGAGCTGAAGAATTTAATTAATGAAATAAAAAATACAATTGAGAACTTCAGTAATAGAATACATCAAGCAAAAGAGAGAATTTCTGAGCTTGAAGACAGATCTTTTGAAATTGCCCAGAGGAGAAAATCAAACAAGAATGAAGAAAGCCTACAAGATGTATGAGAATCCATTAAGCAAACAAATATTTGAATAATAGGTGTTCCAGAGGGAGCAAAGATGGAAAAAGGCACAGAAACCCTATTTAATAAAATAATAGCTGAAAATTTCCCAAGTACTGGAAGAGAGATGGACATCCAGATTCAGGAAGCTCTAAGGTCCCCAATTAGAAGCAACCCAATAAGATCCTAAGGCACATCATAATAAAACTGTTAAAAGTAAAGACAAAGAATTCTAAAAGCTGCAAGAATAAAGCATCAAGTCATATATAAGGTAATCGCCATTATACTATCAGCAGATTTCTCAACAGAAACCTCTCAGGCCAGGAGAGAATGAGATAATATATTCAAAGTCCTGAAAATAAAAAACTGTCAGTCAAGAATAAATTATCCAGAAAAGCCATCCTTCAGAAACAAGATAGAAATAAAGACCTTCCCAGACAAGCAAAAGCTAAGGGAATTCATCACTACAGGAAATACTTAGGGGGATGCTAAAACTGGAAATGAAAAGACAAAAATTACTATCATGAAAAAGTACAAAACTCACTTGCAGATATAAATTCATAATTCAAACTCCGAACACCCCACTGAGGTAATGATACTATGTAAATCCTTCAATTCTCTATTATGAACATTTAAAAACAAAATGGTCAAAAAATTACAACAGCTACAATTAGTGGTTAAGAAATATACAATAGATACAAACATAAATTAAGGCAACAAAAATATAATTGAGGAAAGGGAGTATTGTCATACAACTAGAGTATTTTCATACAACTAAGGTTAAGTTGCTATAAGCTTAAATCAGTTTATTATAACTACAAGACTATATGTTGGCCCCAAGGTAACCACAAAAAAAAAGAAATTACAGCAGAAACACAAATGACAAAGAGAAAGAAAACAAAGCATAGCACCACAGAAAACCACCAGACATAAAGGAACTAAGGTTCTACAAAAAACAGAAAACAACAAAATGACAGAAACAAATTCTCACATACTAGTAATAACCTGAACCTGAATGTCAATGGACTAAACTCTCCAGTTAAAAGATATGGAGTAGCTAAATAAATTTTTTTTTAAAGACTGTAAGTGAAGGGTTGGGAAAAGATATTCCATGCAAATGGAAACCAAAAGTGAGTGGGAGTAGCCATACTTATATCAGACAAAATATACTTTAAATCAAAAACTATAGAAAAAGACAAAGACAGTCATTATATAATGACAAAGGGAACAATTCAACAAGAGGACATAACAATTGTTAATATATATGCACCTAACACCAGAGTACCTGGATATATAAAGCAAACATTATTAGACCTAAGGGGAAAGATAGATTGCAATTCAATAATAGTAGGGGACTTTAAAACCCTGCTTTTAACAATGAACAGATCATCTACACAGAAAATAAACAAAAATTTGACTTAAACTGCACCACTGACCAAACGGACATTACAGATATTGACAGAACATTCCATCCAACAGCTGCAGAACACACATTCTTCTCAACTACACGTGGAACATTATCCAGGATAGATCATATGTTAGTCCACAACACAAGTCTACACAAATTTTAAAAGACAGGGTTAGTATCAAGCATCTTTTTTGCCCACAATGGTCAAAACAACATACTCCTAAACAAACAATGGATTAATGGAGAAAGCAAAAGAGGACTAGCCAAGTTAGCTCACTTGGAAGAGTGTGGTATTGGTAATGCCAAGTTCACAGGGTTGGATCCCTGGATCAACCAGCCACCAAAAAATCCCCCCCAAAAAAACCCAAAAACAAACAAACAAAAACAAAGAAAGAAAGTAAAAGGGAAACTAAAAAGTTCCTTGAGACAAACAAGAATGGAAACATATCATACAAAAACCTATGGGATACAACAAAAGCAGTTCTAAGAAGAAAGTTTATAGCAATAAATGCCTATATCAAAAAAGAAGAAATTTTTTAAAATTTTAAATTATTTCTCAATATACATTGCAGTTGATTTTCATGCCCCTTTATCCATTCCCCTCCACCCCCTCCCCTACCCCTCACATCATATCTGTTCACTTGACTGAAAAAGTTCAAGGAACTTTTGTGATTGTTTTGTCTAAAAAAAGAAGAAATATTTCTAATAAATAGCCTTACAATACACCAAAAGGAACTAGAAAAACAACAACAAAATAAACCCAAAATTGGCAGAAGGGAAAAATAATAAAGCTCAGTGCAGAAACAAGTGAAACAGAAACTAAAAAAATAAATAAATTAGAAAAATCAGTGAAAGAGTTGGTTTTCTGAAAAGATAAACAAATTGACAAACCTTTAGCCATACTAACCAAGAAAAAAAGAGACGATTCCAATAAAATCAGAAATGAAAAAGATATCACAACTGATACCACATAAATACAAAAGATCAGAGACTATTATGAACAACTATATGCCAACAAATTTGACAACACAGAAAAAATGGATAAATTCCTGAAAAAATACAATCTACCAAGATTAAATTATGAAGTAGAAAATCTGAACAGACCAATAACAAGTGAGGAAATTGAACTAGTAATACAAAGTCTTCCTTTAAAGAAAAGCCCAGCACCAATGGCTTCACGTTGAATTCTACCACACATTTAACCAAGAACTAATACCAATTCCCTTCAGACTAGTCCAGAAAATTTAGGAGAAGGCAATACTTCCCAACTCATTTTATGAAGTCAATATTACACTGATTCCAAAACCAGACAAGGATACAACAACAACAAAAAGAAAATCACAGGCGAATATCCCTGACGAACATAGACACAAAAATTGTCAACAAGATACCAGCAAACCAAATCCAACAGCACATTAAAAAGATAATTTCACCATAATCAAGTGGGCTTTATCCCAAGGATGCAAAGATGCTTTAACATATGCAAATCAATAAGTGTGATACACCACATTAACAGAAAGACAAAAACCATATGATCATTTCAATAAACACACAAAAAGCATTTGACAAAACTCAATATTCCTTCATGATTAAAAATGCTTAACAAACTAGGTATTGAAGGTACCTCAATATAATGAAGAATATATAGGACAAACCCACAGCTAACATCATACAAAATCGGGAAATGCTGAAAATTTTCCCTCTAACATCAGGAATAAGACAAGGATGCCCACTTTCACCACTTCTATTCAACATAGTATTGGAAGTCCTAGCCAGAGCAATTAGACAAGAGAAAGAAATAAAAGGCATCCAAATTGGAAAGGAGGAAGTCAAACCGTCCCTGTTAGCAGATAACATAATTTTATATATAAAAAACTCTAAAGACTCCACCAAAAAACTGTTAGAATAAACAATTTCAGTAAAGTTGAAGAATACAAAATCAACATATAAAAGTCAATAGCATTTCTATATAGTAATAGTAAACTTTTTGAAAAAGAAATTAAGAAAACAATTCCTTTTACAACTACAAAAAAAATTAGATACCTATGAATAAACTTAACAAAGGAGGTGAAAGACCTCTGCAATGAAAACTGCAAAACTTTGAAGAAATTGAAGAGGACATAAATAAATAAAAGATATCCCATGTCCATGGACTGGAAGAATTAATACTGGTAAAACGGCTATCCTACCCAAAGTAATCTACAAATTTAATGCAATCCTCTATCAAACAACCAATGACATTCTTCACAGAAATAGAAAAAGGAATCCTAAAATTCAAATGAAATTTAAAAAGACCCTGAATAGCCAAAACAATCCTGAAAAAAAACATAAAGCTGGAGGCATCATGCTACCTGACTTCAAATTATACCAAACTGCATGGTACTGGCATAAAAACACACACAGAGACCAAGGGAACAGAATTAGTGAGCCCAGAAATAAATTCATGCACCTACAGCTAACTGATCTTTAATAAAGATGACATCGGGGAAAAGACAGTATCTTCAGCAAATGGTGCTGGGAAAACTGGAAATCCACAAGCAGAAGAATGAGACTAGACCCCTATCTCTTACCACATACAAAAATCAACTCGAAAGGATTAAAGATTTAAATGTAAAACCCAAAATTATGAAACTACTAGAAGAAAACATAGGGGAAATGATCCACATCATGGGGCTGGGCAAGGATTTTTTAAATAAAACTTCAAAAGCACAAGCAATAAAAGCAAAAATAGACAAATGGGATTACATCAAATTTAAGAGCCTTTGTACATCAAGGGTAACTGCTAACAGAGTCAAGAGACAACCTACGGAATGGGAGAAAATATTTGCAAACTATACATCTGACAATGGGTTAATATCGAAAATATATAATGAACTAAAAAGAAAAAACAAAACAAAACAATATACATATTGTCATATATACTGGAACTTAAACAACTCAACAGCACAAAAACAAATATCTCAGTTAAGAAATGGGCAAAGGATCTTAATAAATATTTCCCAACAGAAGACGTAGAAATAGCCAACAGGAATATGAAAAATGCCCAACATCACTAATTATCAGGGAAATGCAAATCAAAACAACAGTGAGATATTACCTCACTCTAGTTAGAATGGCTATTATCAAAAAGACAAAAGAAAACAAATGTCGGTGAGGAAGTGCAGAAAATGGAACACTTGCACTGTTGCTTACAATGTAAACTAGTACAGCCATTATGGAAAACAGTATGGAGGTTACTCAAAAAATTAAAAATATAACTACTATATGATCCAGCAATCCCACTACTGGATATACTCTCAAAGGAAATGAAGTCAGTATGTCAAAGAGATATCTGAACTCTCATGTTTACTGTAGCACACTTTACAATACCCAAGATATGCAATCAACCTAAGTATCCAAGAATGAATGGATAGATTTTTTTAAATGTGGTATTGATACAAATGCAATAACATTCAGCCATGAAAAAAAAATAAAATACTGTCATTTGTAGCAAAACAGATGGACTTGGAGGCCATTATGTTAAGTGAAGTACGCCAGACACAGAAAGACAAATACCACGTGATCTCACTCACATGTGGAATCTAAAAAAAACAAAGGAATTGATATTATAAAGACAGTAGAACAGTGGTTACAAGAGACTTGGTGGTAGGGTTTGGGGTGTAGGCAGGACAGGAAGAGGTTGGCCAATTGGTACAAAATTACAATGAGATGAGAAGAATAAGCTCTGGTGTTCTATTGCACAAGGTGCAATATGGTTAACAGTTAAATTCTGTATATTACATAAGAGCTAGAGAGGTTTTTGAATGTTTTCACCAGAAAGAAATAAGCATGTACAATTATAATGTGTCAATTAAAATTTTAAAAATTGGGGAGCTCCAGTCAAGATGGCAGAATAGATGGTTCCCAGCGTCACTCTCTCCCACAAATTAACAACTATAAAAATGTAACATCAGCCAAGCTGGGCCGCTGGAGCTCAGGGGAAGAGGAGGAGAGACCTACAGAGTTCACGAAGGCAGGAGAAACTATGATGAGAGAAAGAAAAAGCTGTTCTGAGCATTTCGGGCCACAGCTGCTTTAAGGCTCAAGCTGATGAGCACATGGAACAGGAGCCGACAGAAGCTGCAGCTGTGCCCTTCAGATGGAGTTATTTGGAGGCAGCAGGAGAGAAGAGGGCCTTGGTGGCCCCCAGAACAGCAAGACCACTAATAGGTTTCCCATGGACCCACGCAGGAGCAAGGAGCCAGAACAACTTAAAAAAGGGAGCCATTCAGAGGCCGGTGAGTCATCACAAGGGACCAGGGCAGGGCCCATCCCATGGGAAGTGTTTGGAGCATCGGCAGTGGGCGAGATAGGAATACTGGGAGAACACTGGGACACAGCAAGGACAGACGTCACCTGCCCGCCAATCAGCACAGGACCACTCAGGGGAGAATGGTCAGGAATGCAGAATTGCATGGCATACAGTTTGATGAAAAAACTCAGGCCCAGATCAGAGATTCTACAGAACACAGATCCACTGGATCTCTGGAGAGCCTGAAGTACCTACAAGATCAACCACTAAACCCTGAGCTGCACAAAAAGCCTTCCCTAGGGAAAGAACAGCAAAGTAGCACTTTAAACAACCACACAGCTCAAGTACTGGTTCTCACAGGAAGTTCCCCTGTGTTAGAAGCAAAGGACAAAAAATTAGTTCCAGCCCAGGCACACCACCAGCACCTTAGGGCCTGCCTGGGAAACAGAGGCTTGGATCTGGGGACCTGACCCCACTCCCACTTCCAGGCAAACCGTGCCAGTGCCTTGGGGCCAGCCCAGGTACATGAGGCATGGAGAAAGGGACTGGACCCTCCTCCCACAACCAGGCATACCATGCCAGCACCTTGGAGCCTGCCCAGGGGACCAAGGCATGGAAAAGGGGACCGGACCTCTCTCCACAATCAGGCATACTACATCCGCACCTCGGGGCCCACCCAGGGACCCAGGGCATGAAGAAGGTGACTGGACCACCTTCCCACAACCAGGCACACTGAGCCAACACCTTGGGGCCCACCAAGGGACCCAGGGTATGGAGTCGGGGACCGGACCACCCTCCCACAACCAGGCACAACATGCCAGCACCTCAGAGCCCACTCAGGGACCCAGGGCATGGAGAACGGAACCGAACCTCTCTCCCACAACCAGGCACACTGCGCCAGCACCTTGGGGCCCACCTGGGGACCCGAGCACTAGAGAAGGGGACCAGACCTCTCTCCCACAACCAGGCACACCATGCCAGCGTCTCAGAGCCCACCCAGGGACCCAGGGCATGGAGAAGGGGAATGGACCTCTCTCCCACAATGAGGCACACCACACCAGTACCTCGGGGCCCACCCAGGGACCCGAGGCATGGAGAAGGGGACTGGACCACCCTCCCACAACCAGGCACACCAAGCCAGTGCCTTGGGTCCTGCCCAGTGACCCAAGGCATGGAGCCAGGAACCAGACCCTCCTCCCACAACAAGGCACACCACACCAGCACCTCAGGGCCCACCCAGGGACCCGAGACAAGGAGAAGGGAAACAGACCTCTCTCCCACAACAAGGCACACTGCGACAGCACCTTGGGGCTCACCTGGTCCAGAGGCATGCAGAAGGGGACTGGACCTCTTTCCCACAACCAGGCACACCAAGTCAGTGCCTTGGGTACCACCCAGTGACCTGAGGTATGGAGGTAGGGACCAGACCCTCCTCCCACAACCAGGCACTTGGCGTCAGCACCCTGGGGCCTGCCCAGAGACCCAGGGCATGGAGAAGCGGACCAGACTGCCCTCCCTCAGCCAGGCACACCATGCCAACACCTCGGGGCCCGCCCAGGGAGCTGGGGCACAGAGAAGGAGACCAGACCCCTCTCCCACAACCAGGCACACCAAGCCAGCTCCTTGGGTCTCACCCAGTGACCTGAGGCATGGAGAAGGGGACCAAACACACCCCACAACCAGGCATACCGCCAGTGCCAAGGAGCAAACCAAAAACAGCACCCCCACGTGGATGGCCCACCACAGCCACCACAATAACCATGGCTGCCGCAAAAGCAGCTAAATGCCACAACCATGACGCAGATGGTCCACCAACCACTGGAGTGCATTCACACAAGAAGAGTCACCAGCAGAGACAAAGAAAAGAAGAGGATGTCTGTTTCCACAAACCCCATTTCAGAGTGACAGAAGAAGTATCTGCTCTATGGTAATATTGGGGGACCTGATCACATCTCTCAGCATTGGATGGATCATGTAGGCAACAAATTAACAGAGTAACCATTATTCTTTCAGAAGGAGAGAAGAAATCTAGGGCAATTAGAGGGGGGAGGGGGAGGGGGAGGCCATCGGGAAAAGGGAGAGATTTCCAGGGGCATAAAGAATAATTACAATTTGTAACAATATGTATGCTAGTAATATTCATTTAATCAACATATCTCAATGTTCAACCCCCAAAATATGTATAATCAATTTTGATTCAATAAATAAAATAAATTTTTTTTTAAAAATAATAAAATAAAATTTTAAAAATTGAATAAGCTTGTCCACATTAAAGAATACATACCCATTGTACAAGTGAAAGGTATGGAAAGTGAAGAGAAATTAATATACAAGGGTCTTCACATAGCTCATGGAAAGATTCACATTATCTTTAAATTCTATTTTTCCCCAAACTTTTTGATGTACCCTTATATAGGCATCATTTTATTAGAAACAACATTTTTTTAAATTTATACCGTAACCTTTATAATATCAATTGTTATAACACTCTTTCAGAGAATAAAAGTAACTTATCTAAAAATTGTGAAGACCCTTCAAACTGTTGGACATAATCAATTATGGGAGGAGTGAGACTACAGAGGCCGTGGAGAGAAGTTAGAAAACTGGTCTTCCCTGGAAGCCAAAGTCATATAAAAGAAGGGAAACTGTTAGAGTAGAGAAGCACAATGACAGAAAAGAAAAGACAACATGGTAATTATAAGAGAAATAAACTAAAATTCTCCTCTCCCTCATCAAATGCCTGTGGGGACACGGAAACCTGTGATTTAAAAATATTTAGGCTAAGGTTGTCCAGCAATTACTAAGGAACTTAAAGATCTCCATAGGCTATACATTACAAGAAATGCTACAGAAAGTTCTTCAAATTGTAACAAAAAGATGCAAAACAGCTACATAAGAGCCTAAGAAAATATAAAATTCAATAGTAAAGGTAAATACATAGAGAAAAACAAAATACTGTATTTACTATGACAGTGGTGGGTAAATCACTTTTAATTCAAGCATAAAAGTTAAAACAGAAAAGTATTTTTAAAAAACTATAACTAAATTATGGTAATGGATACACAATATAAGCAAATGCAAATTGTGACATCAATAGCATATAATGTTGTGGGGGAAGAGGTAAGTGTTGTTTTCTTATATGCAAGTGAAGTTAAGTTGCTATCAGCTTAAAATAGACTGTTACAACTATAAGATATTGTATTTAAGTCCCATGGTAACCACAAAAATGCCTATAGAAGTTACACAAAAGAAAAAGAAAAAGGAAACGAAGATAATCAATTTAAAAAAACAACAATAAAACAAAGGAAGACAACATGAAAAAAGGAACAAAACAATTACAAGACAAACAAAAAACAGTAAATACTTCCCTATCAATAATTACTTTAAATGTAAATGGATTAAACTCCCCAGTCAAAATATATAGAGCTGCTGAATGGATTAAAGACCAAGATCCAACCATATGCTGTCTACAATAAACTCACCCTAGATTCAAAGATACACATAGGATCAAAGTGAAGGTAAGGAAAAAGATATTCCATGAAAATGGCACCGAAAAGAAAACAGGAGTGGCTACATTTATATCAAACAAAATAGACTTTAAGTCTATTTAATAGACTTAAAACTGTCTCTAGAGACTGAGAAGGTCATTATATAACAATAAAAGGGTCAATTCAAAAAGGAATATGTAAAAATTGTAAATATATACAAGGGTACTTCAAAAAGTTCATGAAAAAATAGAATTGAAAGATAATACAAATCCTTCCTTGAACTTTTTGAAGACCTCTTGTATGTATCCAACATCAGAGCACCAAAGTATATAAAGTGAATATTGTCAGATCTGAAAGGAGAAATTGGCAGCAATACAATGATAGGAGAAGATTTCAGTACTCCATTTTCAATAATGAATAGAATATTTTAACAGAAAATCATAACAACACTATACATCAAATAGACCTAACAGACATATATGTGTATAGAACTTGCCACCCAACAGCAGAAGACCATACATTCCTCTCATCCACGCAAAGAACATTCTCCATGATAGATCACATGTTAGGTCACAGAATCAGACTTAAATTTACAAAGATCAGAACCACACCAAGTACTTTTTCTGACCACAATGGTATGAAATTAGAAATCAATAACACTAAAAAATGGAAAAATTCACACATATGTGGAAGCTAAATAACATGCTCTTGATCAATCATTTGGTCAAAGAGAGAATCAAAAGGAAATTTTTATTTTTTTTTTTTTTTTTTTTTTTTTTTTTTTTTTTTTTTTTTTTTTTAAATTTTATTTTGTCGATATACATTGTAGCTGATTAATGCTCCCCATCACCAAAACCTCCCTCCCTTCTCCCTCCCCCCCTCCCCCCCAACCATGTCCTTTCTGTTTGCTTGTCGTATCAACTTCAAATAATTGTAGTTGTTATATCTTCTTCCCCCCCCGTTTGTGTGTGTGTGTGTGTGTGTGTGTGTATGTGTGTGAATTTATATATTAATTTTTAGCTCCCACCAGTAAGTGAGAACATGTGGTATTTCTCTTTCTGTGCCTGACTCGTTTCACTTAATATAATTCTCTCAAGGTCCATCCATGTTGTTGCAAATGGCAGTATTACATTCGTTTTTATAGCTGAGTAGTATTCCATTGTGTAGATGTACCACATTTTCCGTATCCACTCATCCGATGATGGGCATTTGGGCTGGTTCCAACTCTTGGCTATTGTAAAGAGTGCTGCGATAAACATTGGGAAACAGGTATACCTTCGACTTGATGATTTCCATTCCTCTGGGTATATTCCCAACAGTGGGATAGCTGGGTAGTATGGTAGATCTATCTGCAATTGTTTGAGGAACCTCCATACCATTTTCCATAGAGGCTGCACCATTTTGCAGTCCCACCAATGTATGAGAGTTCCTTTTTCTCCACAGCCTCGCCAGCATTTATCGTTCAGAGTCTTTTGGATTTTAGCCATCCTAACTGGGGTTAGATGGTATCTCAATGTGGTTTTGATTTGCATTTCCTGGATGCTGAGTGATGTTGAGCACTTTTTCATATGTCTGTTAGCCATTTGTATATCTTCCTTAGAGAAATGCCTACTTAGCTCTTTTGCCCATTTTTTAATTGGGTTGCTTGTTTTCTTCTTGTACAGTTGTTTGAGTTCCTTATATATTCTGGATATTAATCCTTTGTCAGATATATATTTTGCAAATATTTTCTCCCACTCTGTTGGTTGTCTTTTAACTCTTTTAATTGTTTCTTTTGCTGTGCAGAAGCTTTTTAGTTTGATATAATCCCATTTGTTTATTTTTCCTTTGGTTGCCCGTGCTTTTGGGGTCGTATTCATGAAGTCTGCGCCCAGTCCTATTTCCTGAAGTGTTTCTCCTATGTTTTCTTTAAGAAGTTTTATTGTTTCAGGGTGTATATTTAAATCCTTAATCCATTCTGAGTTGATTTTAGTATACGGCGAGAGGTATGGATCTAGTTTCATTCTCCTGCATATGGATATCCAGTTATCCCAGCACCATTTGCTGAAGAGGCAGTCCCTTCGCCACTGAATAGGCTTGGTGCCTTTGTCAAAGATCAGCTGACAGTAAGTGTGTGGGTTGATTTCTGGATTCTCTATTCTATTCCATTGGTCAGTGTGTCTGTTTTTATGCCAGTACCATACTGTTTTGGTTATTATAGCTTTGTAGTATAGCTTAAAGTCAGGTAGTGTTATGCCTCCAGCTTTATTTTTTTTGCTCAGCATTGCTTTGGCTATGCGTGGTCTTTTATTGTTCCATATAAATGTCTGGATAGTTTTTTCCATTTCTGAGAAAAATGTCTTTGGAATTTTGATGGGGATTGCATTGAATTTGTATATCACTTTGGGTAGTATGGACATTTTCACTATGTTGATTCTTCCAATCCAAGAGCATGGAATATCTTTCCATCTTCTTGTATCCTCTCTAATTTCTCTCAGCAGTGGTTTGTAGTTCTCATTATAGAGATTTTTCACCTCCTTGGTTAACTCAATTCCTAAGTATTTTATTTTTTTGGTGGCTATTGTAAATGGGCAGGCTTTCTTGATTTTTCTTTCTGCATGTTCACTATTGGAGAAAAGAAATGCTACTGATTTTTGTGTGTTGATTTTGTATCCTGCTACTGTGCTGAAATCATTTATCAATTCCAGCAGTTTTTTTGTAGAGGTTTTAGGCTGTTCGATATATAGGATCATGTCATCTGCAAACAGGGACAGTTTGACTTCATCTTTTCCAATCTGAATGCCCTTTATTTCCTTCTCTTCTCTGATTGCTCTGGCTAGTACTTCCAACACTATGTTGAATAGGAGTGGTGAGAGTGGGCATCCTTGTCTAGTTCCTGTTCTTAAAGGAAAAGCTTTCAGCTTTTCCCCATTCAGGATGATATTGGCAGTGGGTTTGGCATATATGGCTTTAATTATGTTGAGATACTTTCCCTCTATACCTAACTTATAGAGGGTCTTTGTCATGAATGAATGTTGAACTTTATCAAATGCTTTTTCAGCATCTATAGAGATGATCATATGGTCCTTGTGTCTGAGTTTATTAATATGGTGTATCACATTTATTGATTTGCGTATGTTGAACCAACCTTGCATCCCTGGGATGAATCCCACTTGATCGTGATGAATAATTTTACGTATGTGTTGCTGTATTCTGTTTGCTAGTAATTTAGTGAGGATTTTTGCATCTATATTCATCAAGGATATCGGCCTGTAGTTTTCTTTTTTGGTTATATCTTTACCTGGTTTTGGTATCAGGATGATGTTTGCTTCATAGAATGATTTTGGGAGATTTGCGTCCGTTTCAATCTTTTGGAATAGTTTGTAAAGAATCGGTGTCAATTCCTCTTTGAATGTTTGATAAAATTCTGCTGTGAATCCATCTGGTCCTGGGCTTTTCTTTGTTGGGAGACTTCTGATAACAGCTTCAATCTCCTTTATTGTTATTGGTCTGTTCAAATTTTCTACGTCTTCACGGTTCAGTTTTGGGAGCTTGTGTGTGTCCAGAAATTTGTCCATTTCCTCCAGATTTTCAAATTTGTTGGCGTATAGTTGTTTATAGTAGTCTCGAATGATTCCTTGTATTTCAGATGAATCAGTTGTAATATCGCCTTTTTCATTTCTAATTTTTGTTATTTGAGTCTTCTCTCTTCTTTTTTTTGTTAGCCATGCTAATGGTTTGTCAATTTTATTTATCTTTTCAAAAAACCAACTTTTTGATTCATTGATCTTTTGAATTGTTTTTTGGTTTTCAATTTCATTCAGTTCTGCTCTGATCTTAATGATTTCTTTCCGTCTGCTAACTTTAGGTTTGGATTGTTCTTGTTTTTCTAGTTCTTTAAGGTGAAGTGTTAGGTTGTTCACTTGCCATCTTTCTATTCTTCTGAAGTGAGCGTTTAATGCAATAAATTTTCCCCTCAATACTGCTTTTGCAGTATCCCACAGGTTTTGGTATGATGTATCATTGTTTTCATTAGTTTCAAGAAATTTTTTGATTTCCTGCTTGATTTCTTCTTGGACCCATATGTCATTAAGTAGAATGCTGTTTAATTTCCATGTGTTTGTATAGTTTCCAGAGTTTCGTTTGTTATTAATTTCTAGTTTTAATCCATTGTGGTCTGAGAAGATACATGGTATAATTGCAATTTTTTTGAATTTATTGAGACTTGATTTGTGACCTAATATGTGATCTGTCCTGGAGAATGATCCATGTGCTGCTGAGAACAATGAATATTCTGAGGTTGTTGGGTGGAATGTTCTGTAGATATCTGCCAATTCCAATTGGTCTAGAGTATTGTTTAGATCTTGTGTTTCTCTACTGATTCTTTGCCTAGATGATCTGTCTAATATTGACAGTGGGGTGTTCAGGTCCCCTGCTATTATGGTATTAGTGTCTATTTCCTTCTTTAGGTCTAATAGAGTTTGTTTTATAAATCTGGCTGCTCCAACATTGGGTGCATACATATTTATGATTGTTATGTCTTCTTGATGGATCAGTCCTTTTATCATTAAGTAGTGTCCCTCATTGTCTCTTTTTATGGTTTTTAGTTTAAAGTCTATTTTGTCAGATATAAGAATAGCTACTCCAGCTCGTTTTTCTTTTCTGTTTGCTTGGTAAATCTTTTTCCATCCTTTCACTCTTAGTCTATGTGAATCTTTATGGGTGAGGTGGGTCTCTTGTAGGCAGCATATAGTTGGGTCCTGCTTTTTGATCCAGTCGGCCAGTCTGTGTCTTTTAATTGGGGAATTTAAGCCTTTTACATTAAGAGTTGTTATTGAAAGGTGTTGATTTATTCCTAGCATTTTATTGGCTGTTTGGTTGTCTTAGGTGTCTTTTGTTCCTTGTTTTCTGATTTACTGTTTGTTTTCTGTGTTTGTTGGTTCCTTAGGTTGTAGATAGTGTTTTTGTTAGCTTGTTTTCTCTTCATAAATGCCATTTTTATTATACTAGCGGGTTTAGATTTTTCTTGCGTTTTTATGGCAGTGGTAGTTATTTTTCAGGAACCAAACCCAGTACTCCCTTGAGGATTTTTTGTAAGGGTGGTCTTGTGGTAGTGAACTCCCGCAGTTTTTGCTTGTCTGAGAAATATACTATTTGCCCCTCATTTCGGAAGGATAGCCTCGCAGGGTAGAGTATTCTTGGCTGGCAATCTTTGTCTTTTAGTATTTTGAAAATATCATCCCATTCCTTTCTAGCTTTTAGGGTTTGTGATGAAAAGTCTGATGTTAACCTGATTGGGGCTCCCTTATAGGTGATTTGACGCTTCTCTCTTGCAGCTTTTAAGATTCTCTCTTTATCTCTGAGTTTTGCCAATTTGACTATGACATGTCTTGGAGAAGGTCTTTTTGGGTTGAATACATTTGGAGATCGTTGAGCTTCCTGGATCTGAAGATCTGTGATTTTTCCTATACCTGGGAAGTTTTCTGCCACTATTTTGTTGAATATGTTTTCAATGGAATCTCCATTTTCCTCCCCTTCTGGAATACCCATGACTCGGATATTTGATCGCTTATGGTTGTCTGATATCTCTCTCAGATTTTCTTCAATGTCCTTGATTCTTTTTTCTTTCTTTTTGTCTGCTTGTGTTATTTCAAATAGCCCATCTTCAAGTTCAGAGGTTCTCTCTTCAACTTCGACAAGCCTGCTGGTTAAACTCTCTGTTGTGTTTTTTATTTCGTTGAATAACTTCTTCAGTTCAGCAAGTTCTGCTACATCTTTTTTCAGGACATTGATTTCCTTGTACATTTCCTCTTTCAGATCCTGTATACTTTTCCTCATTTCATCATGATATCTAGCTGAGTTTTCTTGTATCTCATTCAGTTTCCGTAGAATTATCACTCGAAATTCCTTGTCAGTCATTTCAAGGGCTTCTTGTTCTATAGGATCTAGAGTTTGAGATTTATTAACTTTTGGTGGTGTACTTTCTTGATTTTTTGTATTTCTGGTGTCTTTTTTTTGGTGTTTATTCATTGTGGCCGGGGGTTTCACAGTTCACCGGTTTGAGACTAATGACTAACTAGGATGTTGCTGTGGTTGCCAATTTCGTATGGCTCCCTCCGTGACTGCTCAGTTGGCCTCTAGTGCCTTGTGTGTATGGTTGTCTCGGGTCTTGGGCTTCTCCGGGGAGCCACCTTTCTGGTCAGCTTGGACTCTGCTGGGCTGGTGGATCACGTACCACAGGGTATGTGATCTCTGTTGAGCTTTCACTTCCTGTGCAGGACTTCTCCCTGTTCCGTGTGCTCTGGCCCAGGCTGTTAGATCGTGCAGTGGCGACCCCACAGGGTGTGTGGTTTCTGTCGAGTCTCCCCCTCCCTGGCCGCACGTCTCCCCACTCTGTGCGCACTGTGCTGGGCTGGGGTGTGTCTTCTGCACCCCTCGTCTATCAGCTGGGCCTTCAAGACCCTGCTCGGCACCGCCTCGCCCAGGAAGTCTACCAGGTTTCTGCTGGGCGCAGACGACTGGTCTCTCTGGGTGCCTTTGTAGCACTATGTAGATCTTTCTCGGGTCTTGTTCACCTTTGTATCCCCCCAGTATAAACCGAGTCTAGCGCCCACCTGCAGCCTGGTCTCCGGCAGGTTCAAGCGGACCTGGGAACTCTCCTACCACACTATTCCCAACCAGACATTCGTTAGGCTTTTTTCCAAACTGGTGGCCGCAGAGATGGTATCTGCCTCCCAGTAACAGGGAGTTTACCTGGGGCCGGAGTCCAGGGTATGGTGGAGTGACAGTCGGCCTGCCCGTACTTCCTTGCCGTCCCGACACAGGCCCGGGACACCCCCTCCACCAGCCCCACCAGAGAACCACGGAGGGAGTGGGAGCGGAGGCCCCCGCGCCAGGCCAAGCAAGTGGGAGGGCTCAGTGATGGCCGAGCAGGGCGGAGCTGCCCGCACCTGGGAAAATGGAGGCAGCACCTGGGTGGTGAGTGGCCTGGTGGTGCAGGCGGGAGCCGCATGGGCATCCACCCCCCCGAACAGAGCTGTGCCAGGGATCACTCACAGTGCTGTGCCAGGTCGGGTGCTCGCTCTCTGTCTCTGGTTTGCCGCCTTTCCCAGTTCTCGGCTGCTGCCGCCTCGGGCTGTTCAGTCGTGGCGCGGCTCGGGCGCTCACAGGAATCTTCTTTAATGCCGGCCTGAAACCTCGAATCCTGAATAGGGCAGCTGGCCGCCTTCAGCGCGGCCCCGGCCTCCGGGATCCTGGCTGCATCCACAGCAGCCCTGGCGCCGTGTTCCCTGTTTCGAGACTCGCTTTTGCAGCTAAGAAACAGTTCTTTTCCTGCTCCACACTTCAAAGCTGTTGTCTGTAAATGAGGCAGCCTCTCCTGCCGGGGGCAAGGTGGCGGTCACCCCCCACGACCGGCCAGCAGCTGCGGTCCTCCCTTAAGAGATGGCGAGGGGAAGGTCCACAAGATTCCCGGCTGCCTGAGGCCCAGTGGCCACCTTTTTCACCTCAGCTACTCCGAGCCAGCTGCCGCAGCCGCCGCCATCTTGACAGACCTGAACCTTGAGTGATAATTCTAAGGAAACTGAATGAGATACAAGAAAACTCAGCTAGACATCATGATGAAATGAGGAAAAGCATACAGGATCTGAAAGAGGAAATGTACAAGGAAATCAATGTCCTGAAAAAAAATGTAGCAGAACTTGCTGAACTGAAGAAGTTATTCAGCGAAATAAAAAACACAACGAAGAGTTTAACCAGCAGGCTTGTCGAAGTTGAAGAGAGAACCTCTGAACTTGAAGATGGGCTGTTTGAAATAACACAAGCAGACAAAAAGAAAGAAAAAAGAATCAAGGACATTGAAGAAAATCTGAGAGAGATATCAGACAACCTTAAGCGCTCAAGTATCCGAGTCATGGGTATTCCAGAAGGGGAGGAAAATGGAGATTCCATTGAAAACATATTCAACAAAATAGTGGCAGAAAATTTCCCAGGTATAGGAAAAATCACAGATCTTCAGATCCAGGAAGCTCAACGATCTCCAAATGTATTCAACCCAAAAAGGCCTTCTCCGGGCCAAGCCTGTGGCGCACTCGGGAGAGTGCGGCGCTGGGAGCACAGCGACGCTCCCGCCGTGGGTTCGGATCCTATATAGGAATGACCGGTACACTCACTGGCTGAGAGCCGGTCACGAAAAAGACAAAAAAAAAAAAAAAAAAAGGCCTTCTCCAAGACATGTCATAGTCAAATTGGCAAAACTCAGAGACAAAGATAGAATCTTAAAAGCTGCAAGAGAGAAGCGTCAAATCACCTATAAGGGAGCCCCAATCAGGCTAACATCAGACTTTTCAACACAAACCCTAAAAGCTAGAAAGGAATGGGATGATATATTCAAAATACTAAAAGACAAAGACTGCCAGCCAAGAATACTCTACCCTGCAAGGCTATACTTCCGAAATGAAGGGCAAATAGTATATTTCTCAGACAAACAAAAACTGTGGGAGTTCACTACCACACGACCAACCTTACAAGAAATCCTCAAGGGAGTAATGGGTTTGGTTACTGAAAAATAACTACCACTGCCATAAAAACCTAAGAAAAATCAATCCCCACTAGTATCATAAAAATGGCATTCATGAAGAGAAAACAAACAAACAAAAACGCTATCTACAACCTAAGGAACCAACAAACACAGAAACCAAACAGTAAATCAGAAAGCAAGGAACAAAAGACACCTAAGACAAGCAAACAACCAATAAAATGCTAGGAATAAATCAACACCTTTCAATAACAATTCTTAATGTAAAAGGCTTAAATTCCCCAGTTAACAGACACAGACTGGCTGACTGGATCAAAAAGCAGGACCCAACTATATGCTGCCTACAAGAGACCCACCTCACCCATAAAGATTCACACAGACTAAGAGTGAAAGGATGGAAAAAGATTTACCAAGCAAACAGAAAAGAAAAACGAGCTGGAGTAGCTATTCTTATATCTGACAAAATAGACTTTAAACTAAAAACCATAAAAAGAGACAATGAGGGACACTACTTAATGATAAAAGGACTGATCCATCAAGAAGACATAACAATCATAAATATGTATGCACCCAATGTTGGAGCAGCCAGATTTATAAAACAAACTCTATTAGACCTAAAGAAGGAAATAGACACTAATACCATAATAGCAGGGGACCTGAACACCCCACTGTCAATATTAGACAGATCATCTAGGCAAAGAATCAGTAGAGAAACACAAGATCTAAACAAGACTCTAGATCAATTGGAATTGGCAGATATCTACAGAACATTCCACCCAACAACATCAGAATATTCATTCTTCTCATTAGCACGTGGATCATTCTCCAGGATAGATCACATATTAGGTCACAAATCAAGTCTCAATAAACTCAAAAAAATTGGAATTATCCCATGTATCTTCTCAGACCACAATGGATTAAAACTAGAAATTAATAACAAATGAAACTCTGGAAACTATACAAACACATGGAAATTAAACAGCATTCTACTTAATGACTTATGGGTCCAAGAAGAAATCAAGCAGGAAATCAAAAAATTTCTTGAAACTAATGAAAACAATGATACATCATACCAAAACCTGTGGGATACTGCAAAAGCAATATTGAGGCGAAATTTTATTGCATTAAACACTCACTTCAAAAGAATGGAAACATGGCAAGTGAACCACCTAACACTTCACCTTAAAGAACTAGAAAAACAAGAACAATCCAAACCTAAAGTTAGCAGACAGAAAGAAATCATTAAGATCAGAGAAGAACAGAATGAATTTGAAAACCAAAAAACAATTCAAAAGATCAACGAATCAAAAAGTTGGTTTTTTGAAAAGATAAATAAAATTGACAAACCATTAGCATGGCTAACAAAAAAAAGAAGAGAGAAGACTCAAATAACAAAAATTAGAAATGAAAAAGGCGATATTACAACCGATTCATCTGAAATACAAGGAATCATTCGAGACTACTATAAACAACTATACGCCAACAAATTTGAAAATCTGGAGGAAATGGATAAATTTCTGGACACACACAAGCTCCCAAAACTGAACCAAGAAGACGTAGAAAATTTGAACAGACCAATAACAATAAAGGAGATTGAAGCTGTTATCAGAGGCTCCCAACAAAGAAACCAGGACCAGATGGATTCACAGCAGAATTTTACCAAACATTCAAAGAGGAATTGACACCGATTCTTCACAAACTATTCCAAAAGATTGAAACGGACGCAAATCTCCCAAAATCATTCTATGAAGCAAACATCATCCTCATACCAAAACCAGGTAAAGATATAACCAAAAAAGAAAACTACAGGCCGATATCCTTGATTAATATAGATGCAAAAATCCTCAATAAAATACTAGCAAACAGAATACAGCAACACATACGTAAAATTATTCATCACGATCAAGTGGGATTCATCCCAGGGATGCAAGGTTGGTTCAACATACGCAAATCAACAAATGTGATACACCACATTAATAAACTCAAAAACAAGGACCATATGATCATCTCTATAGATGCTGAAAAAGCATTTGATAAAGTTCAGCACTCATTCATGACAAAGACCCTCTATAAGTTAGGTATAGAGGGAAATTATCTCAACATAATTAAAGCCGTATATGCCAAACCCACAGCCAATATCATCCTGAATGGGGAAAAGCTGAAAGCTTTTCCTTTAAGAACAGGAACTAGACAAGGATGCCCACTCTCACCACTCCTATTCAACATAGTGTTGGAAGTACTAGCCAGAGCAAACAGAGAAGAGAAGGAAATAAAGGGCATCCAGATTGGAAAAGATGAAATCAAACTGTCCCTGTTTGCAGATGACATGATCCTATATATCGAACAGCCTAAAACCTCTACAAAAAAACTCTGGGAATTGGTAAATGATTTCAGCACAGTAGCAGGATACAAAATCAACACACAAAAATCAGTAGCATTTCTTTTCTCCAATAGTGAACATGCAGAACGAGAAATCAAGAAAGCCTGACCATTTACAATAGCCACCAAAAAAATAAAATACTTAGGAATTGAGTTAACCAAGGAGGTGAAAAATCTCTATAATGAGAACTACAAACCACTGCTGAGAGAAACTAGAGAGGATACAAGAAGATGGAAAGATATCCTATGCTCTTGGATTGGAAGAATCAACATAGTGAAAATGTCCATACTACCCAAAGTGATATACAAATTCAATGCAATCCCCATCAAAATTCCAAAGACATTTTTCTCAGAAATGGAAAAAACTATCCAGACATTTATATGGAACAATAAAAGACCATGTGTAGCCAAAGCAATGCTGAGCAAAGAAAATAAAGCTGGAGGCATAACACTACCTGACTTTAAGCTATACTACAAAGCTATAATAACCAAAACAGTATGGTACTGGCATAAAAACAGACACACTGACCAATGGAATAGAATAGAGAATCCAGAAATCAACCCACACACTTACTTCCATCTGATCTTTGACAAAGGCACCAAGCCTATTCACTGGGGAAGGGACTGCCTCTTCAGCAAATGGTGCTGGGATAACTGGATATCCATATGCAGGAGAATGAAACTAAACCCATACCTCTCACCGTATACTAAAATCAATTGAAAATGGATTAAGGATTTAAATATACACCCTGAAACAATAAAACTTCTTAAAGAAAACATAGGAGAAACACTTCAGGAAATAGGTCTGGGCACAGACTTCATGAATACGACCCCAAAAGCACGGGCAACCAAAGGAAAAATAAACAAATGGGATTACATCAAACTAAAAAGCTTCTGCACAGCAAAAGAAACAATTAACAGAGTTAAAAGACAACCAACAGAGTGGGAGAAAATATTTGCAAAATATACATCTGACAAAGGATTAATATCCAGAATATATAAGGAACTCAAACAACTTTACAAGAAGAAAACAAGCAACCCAATTAAAAAATGGGCAAAAGCTAAGTAGGCATTTCTCTAAGGAAGATATACAAATGGCCAACAGACATATGAAAAAATGCTCAACATCACTCAGCATCCGGGAAATGCAAATCAAAACCACATTGAGATACCATCTCACCCCAGTTAGGATGGCTAAAATCCAAAAGACTGTGAATGATAAATGCTGGCGAGGTTGCAGAGAAAAAGGAACTCTCATACATTGTTGGTGGGACTGCAAAATGGTGCAGCCTCTATGGAAAATGGTATGGAGGTTCCTCAAACAATTGCAGATAGATCTACCATACGACCCAGCTATCCCACTGTTGGGAATATACCCAGAGGAATAGAAATCATCAAGTCGAAGATATACCTGTTCCCCAATGTTCATCGCAGCACTCTTTACAATAGCCAAGAGTTGGAACCAGCCCAAATGTCCATCATCAGATGAGTGGATACGGAAAATGTGGTACATCTACACAATGGAATACTACTCAGCTATAAAAACGAATGAAATACTGCCATTTGCAACAACATGGATGGACCTTGAGAGAATTATATTAAGTGAAACGAGTCAGGCACAGAAAGAGAAATACCACATGTTCTCACTTATTGGTGGGAGCTAAAAATTAATATATAAATTCACACACACACACAGACACACACATACACACACACACAAAAAAATACCGGGGGGGGGGGAGAAGATATAACAACCACAATTACTTGAAGTTAATACGACAAGCAAACAGAAAGGACATTGTTGGGGGGGAGGGGGGAGGGAGAAGGGAGGGAGGTTTTGGTGATGGGGAGCAATAATCAGCCACAATGTATATCGAAAAAATAAAATTAAAAAAATAAAATAAAATAAATTAAAAAAATAAATAAATCAAATGGAAAATAGAAAAAAATCAGCAAAACTAAGAGCTGGTATTTTAAAGACATAAACAAAATCGATTAACCCTTAGCTAGACTAAGGAAAAAAAGAGAGAAGGCTCAAGTAAGTAAAATCAAAAATAAAAGAGGAGCATTACAATAGATGCATCAAAAATAAAAAGGATCATAAGGAACCATTATATGATAATAAACTGGATAACGCATAAGAAATAGTACCTAAAAACACACAACCGACCAAGATTGAATCAAGAAGAAATAGAAGACCTAAGCAGATAGTAACAAATAAGGAAATTGAAGCAGTAATCAAAAACCTCCCAATAAAGAAAATTACAAGATCAGATGACTCCACAGGTGAATTCTATCCAACATTCTATGAAGAATTAATACTAATCTTTCCTAAACTCTTTCAAAAAATAGAAAAGGGAACACTTCCATACTCATTTTTTGAGACCAGCATCAACCTGATAACGTAGCCAGATAAATACACCACCAGAAAAATACAGGTCAATATATCTAATGAACGTACACACAAAAGTCCTCAAAATACTAGTAAACCAAATTCAATAGCCCATCAAAAAGATTATACACACCATGACCAAATGGAATTTATCCCTCAGAAGTAAGGTTGGTTCAACATATGCAAATCGATCAATGTGATATACCATACTAGATTAAAAGATAAAAATAGATGCAGAAAAAGCATTTAACAAACTTCATCATCCACTCATAATAAAAATTCTCAACAAAATAAATATAGAAAAAATATACCTCAACACAATAAAAGCCATTATGAAAAGCCCACAGCTAACATCATAATGGAGAAAAACTGAAAGCACTTCCCATAAGATCCAGTACAAGGGTCAGATGCCCACACTTGCCACTTCTATTCAACACAGTCCTAGCCAGAGCAATGAGACAAGAAAACAAAATAAAAGGCACACAAATTGGAAAGGAAGAAATAAAATTTTCTCTGTTTGCAGATGACATGATCCTCTATGTACAAAACTCTAAAGACTCCATAAAAAACTGTTAGAATTAATGAAGGAATGCAGTAAAGTTATAGGATATAAAATCAACATACAAAAATCATGAGTATTTCTTTACACCAACAACAAACTATTCCAAGAGAAAATCAAGAGAACTATCCCATTTACAATAACATAAAAAAGAATAAAATAGTTAGGAATAAAATTACATTTCTACATTGTTGGTAGAAATGTAATTTGGTGCAGCCATTATAGAAAACATTACAGAGAGTCCTCAAAAATTAAAAATAGAACTATCATATGACCCATCCATCCCACTTTTGGGTATATATCCAAAGGAAATGAAATTAGTATCTCAGAGATATCTGCACTTTCATGTTCTTTGCAGTATTATTCAAAATAGCCAAGATATGGAAACAACCTATGGGTCTGTCAACAGATAAACTGATAAAGAAAATGTGTATATAGATAGAATGGAATATTACTGAATATTATTTGATTATTATTCCATTATTCTTTAAAAAGAAGGAAATCATGCCATTTGCAACAACATGGATGAACTTAGAGGCTAATATGCTAAGTAAAATAAGCCAGACACAGAAAGAAAAATACTACACGAGCTTAGTTTTATGTGGAATCTAAAGAAGTGAACCCATAGAAGCAGAGAGTAGAACAGTGGTTGCCCAGGGTGAGGAGGTTGCAGAAATAGGGCACAAATTTTCAGTTATGTAGGATGAATAAGTTCTAGAGATCTAAAGGATAGCATGGGGACTACAGTTAGTAATATCGTGTCATACACTTGAAATTTGCTGAAGTAGATCTTGTGTTCACACCACACACACAAAAAAATGGTAACTATGTGAAGAAGTGGAAATGTTAATTAGTCTGACTATGGAAATCAGGTGACTTTGTACATGTACATCAAAACATTAGGCTGTACACCTTAAATATATGAGGGATCTTCAGAAAGTTCATGGAAAGATTCATATTACCTTTTAGTTTTAATTTTTCACAAACTTTTGAAGTATCCTCATACAATTCCAATTAAAATTGTTTTTTAAAAAAGATCTCAATGGGTTAGAAGTACAATATTCAATTGTCATCCTTGTTCAATTGTAACAAGGATGGAAGTGTCAAGAGGATGTTCCAGATGCAAATAGAGTCTGAAAGAGAAGATTCCTTGTATCTTTGGCCATCCTGAGCAAGATGAAGGAGATTTAAAAGATCAAAAATTCAGTTACCTGGATCTGGGGGGTCTGCCATCTCCTTCTATGAGTTACTGACTTAAATTATATATTATTTTATATTATCTAACATTTACAATAGAATTATATAAGAAGAATGGGTGAAAGACATAATGTGTGATAAGAAACAATTCTGGGTGAATAAGGGCAACAGGCGTTCTAAGTATTCCACATACAAGAACATCAGATTAATTTGTGTATTTGTAAAATCCTTAATCAAATGTTTTCATGGTAGTGACAGAAAAGACAGCACAAAAGTTACATAAATACATCAGAAGAATTGTATGTTTTATCCACCATACGGTGCACTAAATGCACTGAAGGGACTTTAGATATCCCATAGTTCAACTTTTTTAAAAACATAAGCCTCAAAAGAGATTAAATGGCTTGGGTTTTCTGTTTTAAAATGAATTAATGGCTAACTCTGGAACAGTGCAACTATTAACTTTATTCTTTTTACTTGTTTCTAGAATAATTATATTATTCTTATAATGAAAACAGTAAATTATTTTAGAAAAAAATAAAATTCCTATCTTCCCTTAAAAACAATTTATGGATCTATATGAACTTGTTTTCCAGGTTGTGTCCAATTCCCAGCTTCTAAAGTCTTCATCTCACTTGATCGGAGATTTCTTAACTACCAAGTGCAATCTCAATTTCTCCCCAGAGTCTAAGACCAATTGTAGGAGCTTTGGCATAAAAGCTCAAAGATACATCATCAGTTCATCCTTACTAATTGTCAAGTATTCTAATTCTGGTAATTAAAACCTATCTTGATAACCTATCCAATGGCACAGTATCTCTAAGATAATCTTATAATATCCATAAGCCTACATTGCTCTTGCAAATTCCAAGTTCCAAGAGAGTCTAGGCTGGAATTGCCAGATAAAACACAAAATATTCAGTTAAATCTGAATTTCAAATAAATAACAAATTTTTAGTATAAGTATGTCCCAAATATTGCATATGATAGATACTAAAAAATTACTCATTGATTACCTAAAATTCAATTTGGGAATCTGGTATTTTTATTTGCTAAATCTGGCAACCCTAGCCTTGACTCTAAACCTAAGCATAGCACCAGTTAAAAGACTTTCGGCACATTACCAAATGCCTGCTTGGTTTTCAAACATTTTCTGCTTCTGGATTTTCTGTTCTATTCCAATAGTCTGACAGTTCAACTATTACAAACTAGAATATCCAATACGAGGTACCTGTCCTGATTACAGTCTGTTACCTAGTTCCCTGCCTAATGCTCATCAAAATCAATTTTCTTCCAGCACCTGCAGCTAGAACTATGCCTACAAGAACCATCCCAAACCACTGAACAGGCCTAGTTTCAAGTCCTGGTCCTAAAGAAACTAACACACTAGTTCTAAGGAAACCAGAATAAATAACAAAATCAAAACTAATATTTTAAATAAAAATATGATTTTGATATGCTTATTAATCACTATATAAAAAGTTTCCCCATTTAAAAAAAATTATCTAATAAAAGTGAGGGTAATATTAAATTAACAGGGTTATTATAAGAATTATTAAAATAACATATCAAAGCACTTAACGATGACTTGATATATGATACGTTTGGTATTGTTTTTCCAGTACTTTCTTTCCAAAATTATTTCCTTCAATAGTTGCCACTTATCCAAGGATACTAAAAAATCCAACCTAAAATATAATCCATACCCTTTTTTTCTATTTGTTCATTTTTTCATACTATTTAGACATTTAACTTAGATCCTTATAGCAAGTACCCTCACCATCTTCCTTGACGGCATTCTTCATTTCTTGAGCCCCTACCACTGCAGGTGTGTATGCATCTCAGCCTCCATCTTTCTTTCCTATTCCATTCTGTTTACCTTGGAGCTAACTGTCTTACCAGGTAAGACTGAACATTCTATTTGTATCTGGTTCTCAATTTTTAAATATATCTGACATTGAGATACTACAATGATTTTTGACCTTTATCTATTGTCAATTTGACCATTAGTGACCAGAAGCAAAATCACCAATTCATGGCAATAAAAATTGACAGAAATTTCACTATAATGTGAAGAACTCTTCTGAAACATAATCACTGCCAAATTAACCTATCTTAAAAGTTTTATACAGCATGATCTCTTAACTTCTTTTATAAAACATAGCTAATATTGCTATAGTTAGTTATTACTTATAGAAATTTCCTAAATATAATTCTGTCCAAGAATGGTGGAAAAATTAAGAAAGAAGGGAAGAGTGGAGAGGAGCAAAGGGAAAGGAGAAGAACAGAAGAAGAAAGAGAAATTCAGACTCACCTCCAACCACTCTGGCATCTTTCAGTATTTGATTGAATAGATTTAGACACAGAATCTTCACTTCTTAGGGGACGAGAAACTGAATGTGGTATTTGCCTTTCAAGAAAATGTGTCTTGTTAAATTTTAACAGTTTGTTTTCAAGTTGAGATATGTAAAATATACACACAAGAATAAGATAAGTCAGTAACAAACACACATCCATTGGTTTATATTTTTCCACATACCCTGTGTTCATTGTTTTCGTTAAAGGAGCAAACTCAGGATTCACAGCTTCCCAGGCCCAATCTCAAAAGATATAAGTAACATAGATAAAAGTAAGATAGGCAGTATTTTTCAAAGTAATTACTTCATACTTATTTAATTTGGGAGGTTTAAAAACGTGAAGGACAAAACTTGAAGATAAAGACTTGCTCTTCAATAACACTTTGTTATAGAATTTGTCACATAGCCTGCCTGATTTTTATAGATGTCTTCCCTTCTCTTTGTATTTTAAGCAAAAACAGTGGTTTAATCTGTATCTTTTCCACAAACAATCTTTGCATAGTATCCTGTACTTTGTAACATGAATTCAGTCTAATCCAATGTTTCTTAAACTTCTTCGATCCCACAGCAAAAAAATACATCACAACCTAGAGCATATATATGCATGGTGGGGGTGAAGGGAGAGAAAGAGGAAGAGACAGAGAAAGAGGGGGGAAGAACATAAAATTTTACCATCAAATCTTATCCTCACTATATGCGATGCCGTTCTATTCTGCTCTACTCTATTATCCTCTATTTCTTTTTTTAAAGGTTGGCTGTGTTCTTCCCAACTAATGGATCAAGACAAAAATTTGAAAAACAGTGATATAGTCCTCTTACCCAGTATAAGAATTTTATTATGTCTCTGACAAACAGTAATCATGGTCAGAGTTTGGAAAGTTCAGTATTTCAGGATGGACATTTCCTTATGGAGTGGTTCAAACTGTTGTTATATTTCAAGGTCAACATTCATACTACTTATAAAAATACTTTAAATGGTGAAGAATATTCTAGATGGTGGAATATGACCAGACAAATGCCCACTTGTGCATATCTATGTTCATTTCTAATTTTTTATCTATGAAAGTGGTAATAATATCAACTTCTTACCTCAAATTCCTCAAATGTAGAAGAAAACAAAATAATTACAGAATTAGAAGAATATTAAGATATACAGGAGCATGCTGGATGAAATTAACAACACAACTATTGTTATATAAAAAGATATTTTTAAATTCTAGTTGCAAAAGATCTTATTAATGATTTTTAAGTGTCCCCATAAAATGAAAATGTGTATAACCAGCATATACCAAGTATATTTCAGAATGTCTGCCTGCCCATGCCTTCTTGCAGAGGGAAGTTGAAAGTTAGCAAACATTAAGACCTCCCAGCACTTACCACCACAGCTAGTAGCTTCAGAAGTGAGAGTCCTAACCATAAAGCGAGGATTTTAGTCGCCTCAGTTAAAAGATGAGCTGAACAAGGGGCACTCTGTCTCTTCAATTTGAATCAAGAGATACAAAGAACAGTCTACTGATGATCTCTGAGAACTAAAACTAAAAGGTTATGGAAACTCCCAGCAAAGGCAACTTAGTTCATGTGCTGAACTATAAAGAAGCCAACGGGATAAGAGAGTATCCTAGTCCATTTGGGCTGCTATACCAAAATACCTTATACTGGGTAATTTATAAATAACAGAAATTTATTTCTCACAGTTCTGGAGGCCAGGAAGTATAAAATCAAGGAGCCAACAGATTCAGTGTCTAGGGAAGGCTCATTCTCTACTTCACAGATAGTGCCTCTTCCTATGTGTTCACACGACGGAAAGGAGCAAACAGCTACCTCGCACCTCCTTTATAAAGTCACTAATGCCATTCGTAACTTAATCACTCCCTAAAGCCCACCACATCTTAATGCTATCACAATGGTGATTATGTTTCAACATACGAATGGGGAAGGGACACATTCAGACCACAGCAGAGAGTAAAAAGCCAACAAATGAAGAAAGGCAAAAATGCCGTAAGAGAAGGAAAAATACTAGGGCCAAACACCAGAAATTTCTGGGCTTCTGCATTCTAAAGCCTATTTTCTTTTTTCTGTTTTTTCCCGTGTTTCCATGCACACTTATCATTGTTCCTGGGGCAACTCAAGTTTTTCTGTTCTTTACCACCTAATGTATATGTCACAATCTCCGTATGTGTTTTTAAAAAGAAAAAGAAGAAAAAATCTTACAATGTAGGTTTACTTCATTAGAACAAAAGCTCCAGATCTAAGATACTCCATTTAAATGCTAAGCCACCCTTGTAGACAAGGAAACTCAAACTCCTAAACTGGAATGTTTACAAAGAGCCAAGTAATCTCTATATTTGGATAGTGGAAAAAAGAAAAAGATAAACTTTCTATTTTCATAATAATAAAATAGAAGTGGTAATTATCTATAATCCTAGTGCTTATTTCCTGAAAATTTTCACTTTACTCGTTTTCTTACCTGTTGGTAGAGGAGGGAAATCATAACTGTCAGAAGCAGTACTGATACCTGGATCACTTTTAAGTGGATTAGAAGTTAATGGCTGTCTGTTCCTCTTTTTCTGATTGAACAATGGTACAGGCAAACAGCCTAAATTGAATGTACCAATAAATTAGTACAGAAGAGGCAAACAAGCAGATGTAGTTATAGAATAATTACTAGTATATAATACACAATTTGAATGTTTACTTCTATAAGTTAATACAATTATTATAGATAAATTTCTACATCCTTGGACTGATTCTTACATTCCCTTTAAGATCCTGAATAGCCTCATTTGTCTCTCTAAAAGTCCTATCTTATTCTACTTTAACACTGCTTTAATTCCCCTTGTTTAGAAGTAATTCCCATCATTCCCCAACCCTTTCCAAATCCACTTTTTGCTTTCCTTATTTCCTTTCTGTGCTTGCCTATTACCATATGTATTGGGGGAGGCCTTCGAAGTACAATAGAGGTGAGGAAGAACAAAACTTTGAGGTATGCTTTCCAAACACTAACCACTCTTTGGACTGTAGGTAGTAACACACCAGTTAGGGCCATTGTCCTCAAAGTTTTGTCTGATTAAGATTTGTCTGGAATTTTTTAATGTGCAGGTTCCTAGATCCTACTCGCATAGATTTTATTTCAATATATTTGGCCTGGAACCCTAAAGTCTGCAATTTTAACAAGCACCCCAGGTGTCCGTAATGATATACTCTGTGGATCATTTTTTAAATGCCTTAGAGAGTGATAATATTCAATCCAAATGAGAATAAATACTACCTCTAATTCCCCTAGAATTGGAGATCTAGAATTGGCAGATCTAGGATTTCACGGCAGGCCAAAAGTCATAATGTATAAACTTTAAAACTTAGAAGGGAACTGAGAGGAAGAAGAGTTACAAAAAGCTTGCCCACCACTATATAGCAAGTCAGTGGAAGAACCTAGATAAGACCCAAGCTTCCTGAATCTCAATTCAGATCTCTTGCCACTACACCATTCTCTGGCTGGTCCTTCATCACTTGTACTAAAGGAGAGCACAGACTCTGTGAAAACTCTGATGAAAGCCTGGGATAAGTACGTGGGCTCTGGAGTCCATCCAGACTGCCTGGTTTTGAATTATGACTTCAAAGTAGGTTTGAATTACAACTTCAGAGTATAAATTTAGGCAATTTCCTTAAACTCTTTGGGCCAATATGACATATACTGAAAAAGAGAGGCAGGATAACATAATTAAGAGCATGGACTGTACAGCCAGATTCCTAGGTTCAAATCCTAGTTCTGCCACTTCATAGATTACTTAATCTCTTTGTGCCTTGATTTCTCATCTGGAAAATGGATGAAAATAATAACCTACCTCACAGGGTTGATGTAAGGATTAAAGGAATTAATATATATAATTAAATGTCTGGAACACAGTACATCCACCATAAATAATAGTTAGTATTATATTCATCATACATCATCATCATTCCCCCCGGTTCTTATCATTCTTGTCCTCTGTCCTTATACTAATGAATTAGGAAAGCAGAAATGGTAGAAGAAACTGTCAGAGACTGAAGTGCTTCCGGAAATATTTTAAATAAGTAACAAACACAAAGAGATCTGTTTGTTTTCAGTTTAAAAGCACAGAACAACTCAAGCACATAGGATTTCTAGAAAGAACATCAGAGTAAATTTAGGAAAGTGTGATTTTACTTCCACCTCTGCCACTAAATGTTTTGCCTTGAGTAAGTTATTTCACTTCCTTGGACCTAAAAAGTAAAGAGACTAGACTAAATGTTCAACTTTTTTAAAAGTTCCTTCCAAAATGGTCCATCTTTAAACTATATGAGCTTTATATGGCATATTCAAAACATAGATAATTCTAGAATAACGTCGTTCAATACCTGCTGTACTTCGAGTTGAATTTTCACTTAGGTTTCTCTTCATTTCCTTCAATATCGACGTCTATAATTTTTCCTTTAGCATTCCAAATTTACAATATGAAGTTGTTTGATTAAACCTTCAAAGAAAGAAATTTGCAACATATTGTATCAACAATCAAATCAAATTCTCAGCCTAGTAATTACCGAAATGGTTTAAAACTACTTTCAGACCTGATTATGTAAATAACCACTTTAGAGTCCTTTGCTTTCTGAGCAAATTTTACAACATAACCTATTTTTCCAACTCTCTTCAAAATAAGTTATGGTTAGGGCAACTATAACCTTGCTTCTAAATGTAGGTGAATTTTTACAGTCTATGTAATTTATTTCAGAATGAAGGACACACACTAAGAATACTTCTGAACCAGATGTATAAAGAGGAAAATAGACCACAGCATTGGAAAACATATGTAGACAAGTCCAGGAAAGAAACATACTCTACTCAACTAGCCATGTGAGAACATGCTGTGTCCCACTTTAAGGCGCTGTGCAGTTATATAATACCAAAGACTAAGTACTCACTTAATATCCAGAATAATTATGACAAGTTTCCACTCAGTTTCTACAACTTCAACAAGCAAAACTACTTTTTTCTTTTTTTCTTTTACAACAGAATTTCTGTTGTAATTTTTCCATGTTTAGCCTCCTAATATATTTCAATCCCAATTTAATTCAACAAACACTCGCCCATTGCACGAAAAGGTAAGATACAAACCTAAATAAGTTAATTTCTGCTCCAAATTCACTACCCAGTGAGACAGATAGACAAGAATACTACTAAGTAATAACGGAAATCAGGCTGAGATAAATACTAATTTCCAAACATCACTTGTAAAAATAAACGTTGGGAAACATGGCACTGCCTCTACTTTGTTTCCAAATCTTGGGCTTGAAGCTGGATTCATTAAGCCCTTTAGAAATATGCTTGGTGCCATTCTTGGAACCAAAACAGAGGCTATGCCATTTTTTCTCAACACAGAAATACCAACGCAACTCACATCTTAAACCTAGGGGGGATTACAAGGGCTACTTCGTTTCTGAGTATCATGCAAACAGAATAATTTTTTTTTTAAGTGCGGCATCCCCGCCCCCCACCACTGGCCCTGAGGGAACGGACCCTGAGTTACCCCCCACCCCAGCTTTCCAGTTAGACCCAAGTGGCATTAGTAATGGGTTGGTGGCACTGCTATGCAAAAACTTTGTTCAATCTGCAAACACACACACACAAAGAAAACCCCAGGAAGAGCCCCCCAAAACTGCCACCTCTAATGGAGGCCAAGAAGGCCTATTTTGGCCCCTTGTGCAGGGCCGGGAAGTGAAGCTCCAGTCAGGGCTCATGTTCTCTTCCAAAAACCTCTCCTGACCCACCAGGGACTGGGGGATAGCTTGATAACTAGGGTCAACGCACGCTCTTTCCCTTCCCGGCCCTCCTACCAACACGAGGCACAACTTTAGCCCTCGGTTTCCCTCGCCTCAGTCAACCGTCGCCAACCGACCTTTCTGCCTCCGGAAAAAGTGCAGGAAGTCAGGCCGTGCGCAGGCGCACCCCGACCCGCGCCGCTGGCGGCGCAGGCGCAGAGGCCAGACGGTGTGTGGGTGCAGTGGGGGAGTCTCTTGTTCCTTGCCGCTCTCAGCCAGGAACGATGACTTTAACGCTCCTCTCCTTGGGGTCTCACACTGTGAGCGCCAGGCGCAGGGAAGGCTCTGTCTCTGTTGAGTTTTGCCCAGAGAGGGAAGGAGCCTGTCCTGGTCACCGGAGGGGGGCAGTGACAGATCCCCTGTCCAGCCAGCCTCTGCCCCAGCTTCGGCAGAAATTTGTGACCCCTACTTACTCAGCACACCCGATTGCCATTTCTTAGGTTCTAGACATCAGTTTATAAAATGCTGGTGGCAGCGTGGAGTGTTCCCAGAGAATGACTCGAAGGCCACAAAACCAAGTCATAGATGTCTTGTTTGAGCTGGCTGAATTTCTGAGTCGGATCAATCAGTCAGGGAATTAGAGTCTCCAGGAGGCTTGGGAGAGAGCCGAGGCCTGAGTTTAGATGACAGCCATGCAAGGCAGAGAACAGTCAGCAAGGCAGGGCCAGGGCTGTGGGAGCTCAGGGGAGGGAAAGAGCACATGAGCCCGGAGACATTCTGCACCACAGGCGGAACGGGGCAACGACCCCCTCGAGCTTTGAGATCCAGGCTTCCTGCTGGGTAGACTGTAGATTCCTGACCCTGTGACCTTGGGCAAGCTACTTACCCCCTCTAGACTTACATTTCCTTCCTCAGTAAAATGGCAATAACAATATTTATTCAATTGCCTTAAAAATACTGAAAGAGAAAGTGAACAGTCACGGCCGGCAGTAAGGGCTCAATAAGTGTTAGCCCTTATTTAATAACAGTAGCTGTGATTTATTGGGCACTTACTTTGGGCATTATAATTCTACTTCTGCCTGAGTTCAAAGACCACGTTTTATTGTTACCACAACTTCATGCCAGTTGAAGGCTGAGATAGAGGTGAAGAGAAAAGGTGGAGAGGAGGTCTCTGAGATGGAGAGAAGGTTGTTAGTAAAGGCTTAAGACTACGAGATAGTAAAACATATTAGTAGTTTATTTGATGATTAAGTCAAATAAAGAAGAATGTTAGGAGATAAGATTAGAGGATTAAAAGTAGATTGAGACCAGATAATAGCAGACCCTGAATGTCAGGATAAAGAATACGCTTTGAAGGAATAGGGTCATCTTTTAATTTCGAAAGAAGACTTCAAACAATAAAATGTGTGTAAAGACTTGTTATTCATCATGGTTTGGGAGATGAGACTTACCTACAAAATAAATTGAAGCTTCAGGGAAGATTTTGACCTGATATATACATAGATAGGTATACAACACCCACTCAACCTCAAAAAATCGATTTCTCATAAAAAAACAATAAATAACTTTAAGCCCACTATGAGCAGTATCCTGTGCTACATTTGTAAGGTATGCAGATAAGAGCAATATGGAATCTTTGCTAGTAGTTTATAATCTTATCTATTCCACCTTTTTCTTGTTCTGGTTATCATTTTTTTATTTCCATCTGGAAAGTTGGGCCATGGGGGAAGGGGAAAATTAAAGGAGTGAGAATAGTTTGATTGGATGACTGCTGGACAGCCACATTATGTTCAAGACACTTTATGTATATTATTAGAAAGAAGATCCTCTTTATTCCCCAATCATACTATTTGGGTAGCAACCCTACCTTATTTTTGTCTTCTACAAAATTTCCAGCATACATCTGTTGGACGGCCATGACTATGAAGTAAAATTTTGCTCTCCATTTATTGTAAACCATGTCATTTTGTTAATAAATCAGGCACCTTCATCCCCCCAAAACATTTATAGTGCTGGAATTTATTAGCCTTACCCTTTTAAGTACTTCAAAACATTAAATATTCAACCTGACAGTGAGATAGGGACAACCACAAAAGGTTTTACTTTGTTTACGATCGGTTCTCTGAACTCTCAAAATAGAACTAGACTAATAAAAATATATTGTTTTTATGGGGCCGAAAAGTCAACTGTGCTTTGGGAAACAGGGAGTTAAAAGTCTTTTGGAAGTTAACTTGGTATAAGGGTATGAAAAGCCTCTGTTGCTCTACTTCTGAGGAAATGCTCTCCTTTTTTTCTAATAAAGCATTCCACAGAAGACAAGCTCTGTATGCAATAAACAAGGTAAGTATGAAATAATTACTGCAATTCATTAACTCTCAAGAAAATTATTTATTTTGACATGTAAAAGAAATTTTATTTATAAATGAGAACTGTGCTTCAAAGTGCTGATCTGTTAAAATTCCATAAAACAAGCCTCAAAGTGCAAGTCATTCGTGCCAGCTACAAGCAAATAACTGAAGCAGCATTTCCAGAGAGACTAGGGCAAAGGACAGAACAAACTACAAATCAGCAGAAAAGAAACAAAACATAGTCGAGTGTTAATAATTCACCATAGTTACCACTGTTAAAACCAAATAAACGAAACAATACAACTATCATCTATTTACATTTATGTGTTTTTTTCATCATCTCTACACTGTCTCAAGTGTTTGGTATACATTGACGTGGGTAGGAAATTAAAGGCTAGAGGGGCTTTTTCTTAGATTAGAACAGTAATTTTAAGATGTAAATTTACATTTTGTTATTTTGCTTTCTTATTTCTTCATTATAATTTCTTAAAGGAAGTATATCGGAATTAGTTTATTAAATTTTATGAAGCATTCATACTTTATATTTCCATCCTGTATTTTGTTTGTATGCTTATTTATCTTCTGAGCACACTGTAGTGGTTGTTTACGTGAATTCTGAAAAAGCAAAATTAGAACTTTAGAGAAGGCCAAAAATAAGAGAGGCACCCTGCTGTCCTGTGAAAAACACTGGATTTACAATCAGAAACATGGGTTCCAGGTCTAGTTTTCTCCTAGGTAGCTATGGAACCTTAATCAGGTTACTTAACCTCTCTTTCCTTTATCCCTGACAAAGGGTTGTCAATACCTTACCCACCCTATCTTACAAAGTAGATGTATGAATAAACTGAGCTAACATACGGAGAACATTATAAATGAAACTCGTCTTCAATTGTAATGAATTACTGCTGTTGTAGCACTATAAAACAATCTGACATATTTGACTTTCTGGGAGGTCAAGCATGAAGTCAAATCAGATTTGGCTCAGAGTCGTTTCTCCAAAGGGATGCAATCATGTTAGTGTCCTGGATGGTTTCCGCTATTGAGACCCCCCCCCTCTTTTGAATAGCGATTTCCAGTAGAGAGTCTCTGCTGCCGGTAAGCTAAACTTATATGAAGTGTAATCACATATGAAGTGGTTAGTATATACAGTATGTCCCAAGACATTTTCAGACATTACAAAGACTCAAAAATTGCTAACAGTTGCTTTTCCTTTAGTATTAAGAAAAAAAAAAAAAAAAAGAGGAAGATTCCTAAGGAAGTTGACACAGAATTACCAAAAACTCCATGAGAAAAAAATCAAAGGACATTTCATAGTAGCTTTTTAAGTCCCAGGAATCATAGATTTTGGTCTTTATGTCTGACTATGAGAAAACATTCTGAAAGAAAGGGTGCTGGTTCAAGAAGAGGGAGGTCTCTGAGGATCTGCCTTTTTATCCGTTTTACAGGGATGAGGTTCAAATGCCCTCAGATCACAAAAACTGCTTGAAATCATTTCAGAGAAAAAGTGTTTTTGAATGCCAGTTGAAATACAAATATTGAATGATAACATGCATATTAAGGGACACTTTCATTTTTTATATTTTGGAGGATTAGAATTGTATAAACTACTTTTATTATTACAAACATCATAAAAGCACCTTAGATGACAATCTATCTGAAAGGAAAACAGAATTTTTGAATTAGTATGAGATGATGATTTTTTATTGTATTTATATCTACTGACCATCTGAGGGAGTTAGAAGTTAAAGTAAACAGCTGTATCTGTAGTTGATCTTTGCATGTTTTAATCCAAATATGGTAAAGGGCAGGGCTAAAGAAGGGAGTGTCTGTATAATAAACAGGGCTCAGAACTTGTAACAGAAAATTAAAATATACTCCACTCAAGAGAACTCTGTACTTTGCACTTTGGTTAAAGTGTCATTTAGATTTAAATTTCTAAACTTTTCTTAGGAAATTGAGTTGTCTTTGATCTCCTTTCTTCTGAATTGCAGAAATCAGATAAAACTACCTGGCAAAATGACTTCTTGTCACGTTGCTGAAGAACCGATAAAAAAGGTTGCTATCTTTGGAGGAACTCATGGGAATGAGTTAACAGGAGTATTTCTAGTTAAGCACTGGCTAGAGAGTGGCGCTGAGATTCAGAGAACAGGGCTGGAAGTAAAACCATTTATTACCAACCCAAGAGCAGTGAAGAAGTGTACAAGATACATTGACTGTGACTTGAATCGTGTTTTTGACCATGAAAATCTTGGGTAAGACTATGTTTTATATTGTGTGCGAATGTATTTGTGTGAAAAGTGGTAGATGTTGAGAGAGAACACATATATGTATGTATATGATAAATATTCATGTTCATACTCTTAGTCACTATAGTGAATAAGGTCACTTTCACTTTTAAGCATACTGCATTGTGAATTTCACAGTTAGCTAAACTGGGCATTCATATGCTCTTTTATAAACTTTTTTTACGCTCCAGACTATTCTTAACTGATTTCTCTTTTTAAATGTATTCTATACAGAATGAGACAATAAATAAGAAAGGTTTTTATTTTTAAACCATATCTTTAAAGAAGCAGATCTAATAATCCTTTGCATTACATTAGTGTTTGGGAACTATATTTGCATACATATTTGTTAGATTTCTAGGTAATTCACTATGTTTTCATGCAGCTATGTTTATGGTAATACATAAAGTTCTAGTTAAGAAAAATGTGATGTTTCAATTAATATTTGTTGAATGCAAGAGTGAATAAATGCCCATCACCTGTAAACATTAGACCTCTCTGTGATCTGAGGAACCGATGTACTTACCTTCAGTGGTGGATTGCCATAGATGAGGATAATGACAGATAAAGACACTTCACCTGAATTTTCGGAATTTAAATTTTTAAATTACAGCTGACTTGGAAAGCATTGCATACAATGTATGTAATCATAATTCTCTAGGTAGGTCTTTATTAATTTGTTTATATTATAGTAGCCAACATTGTAGATATATAAGCCTTTAAGGATTTGCTTTTTGCCACTTCCTTTTTTCATTTACCTAAAAATATTATTAAACACCTATTCTTAGAGCACTGTGCCAGGTACTATGGCAGTACAAAGCTCTGTATGAGATGGTTTCTTACCCTCAAGGAGTTGGTAGACTACTAGCTAACATGTAAGAAACCCACAGGAGGAACTAACTGCATTGCTTTATGTTCTTGTTCTCTGATAAATGCTAATTCAAGCTTAGAGAATTCCTTTGGTTTACTCTCACTGCAGATCCAAAAACGGATCTGAGTACAAACATGCCTCACTACAGAATAGATAGTTTCCCAGGCAATTACACAGTAGTCATACTTTGTGTATCAAATCATATATCTACTAGAATAAATTTTAATTTCAGAAATGCCTTATCTTCATGACTGAGATTATGTCAACACAATTAATGTTTATCTATTAGCCTAAAATAGCAATTAACTCTTATATTACAAGTAAGAATTTATTGAATTTTAGTCAGCATATTAGCTTCCCAAATAACTCAGAAATGGACTGTGGTGACTTTTCTTATTATGACCACCCAATAGTATGCATTTCTGTGGGAGCATAGCTTTTAAATTAAATTCACTTTCTGCTTCTTACCCTTCACACTATTTAGACACTAGGCAGTTCTCTCTCAGGGTTGTTATGAAAATTATGAGGTAGGTAACTAATTAACTTCTTCTCTCCTCCCTCTCCCAAATCTGTTCCTTTTCTGTAATTCTCATCTCAGTGATGGCACCATTACCCACCAAATCCCCTATGGAAATCATCTCAGAACCTTCTCAGTTCTTTGTACCCCAAGTCTAGTAGGTCACAAAGTCTTCCCAGTTATTCCTTGCAAGTACAGTACTTCACAAATCCAGTATTCCTCTCCATTTTCACTATAGTTTATTTGTTCTGTGGACAGTTAGAATAGCCTCCTAAAGGGTCTCTCTGCACCCAGCCTTACTCCAATCCTTCCTGTCATCCATTCTCCATATGCTAGCCATAGGGATCATGCTAACATGCAAATCTTATCATGTCTCTCCCCTGCTAAAAATTCTTTCAAATCTCCTATTTAGAATAGATCTGAGCAACTTAGTATAGCCAATAACGCCCTTCAGGATCTTGCCCTTGCCTGTATTTCAGCCTCATACCTTGGGGCTCTTCTAATGGGACTTGGACTCCATGCATGAGAACTCAAAGTGTCCATTATCTTTTAAAACTTCAAGCCTTGGCTCTAAGCAACCAGAAGGGCAGTGGTACCATTCATTCAAATGGGGTAGAATGTTGTACGAGCAAATAGGCTGGGGGCAACCTCATGGAATATTTCAGGAATTAACTTTTAAAATACATATATAGCCATCCCTCAGTACCTGCAGGGAATTGGTTCCAGGACCTCCCTGGGATACCAAACTCTGTGTATATTCAAGTTGCTGATATAAAATGCATAGTATTTACATAACCTGTGTACATCCTCCCATATAATTTAAGTCATCTCAAGACTACTTATACTACCTAATACAATATAAATGCTGTGTAAATAGTTGTTATACTGTATTGTTTAGGGGAAAATGACAAGGAAAAGAGTCTGTACATGTTCAGTACAGATACAATTTTTTTTCTGCATATTTTTGCTCCACAGTTGGTTGAATTCAGGGATGTGAAACCCGCAATATGAAGGGCTTATTGTATGTATATCCATTAGGAGTTGTGTTTGGTTGCATAATGGAAACGTGAGAATAGTGGCTTAAACAAATAAGGGTTTCTTGTAGGCAGACCAGGGCTGGTGCAATGGCTCTATGATGTCATCAACACCACAGGCTCCTTCTGCCTTACCCCTGCACTATTCACAGCAGGCAGATTTGTCCTTACCGTTTTTTGTCTCAGTTGCAAAATGGATACTCCACCTTCTTGATTGCATTCCAGGCAGGAATTACTCAGGTGCAAACTATAGGTCCCTTGAAGATACTAGCAAAAATATCCAGGAAATAGAAATAGAATTATAGGAAAATGCGGTTGAGTGGTTTAATGAGGAAAAATAAAGTTAAACCATTATGTACAGCAAGAAAAAAATGCATCCTAACTCTGGTGGGAAGAGGACAGATAGAGACCCATTCAAGAATATAATAAAACCAGTAATTTTCATCCCAGAAAACTACATATATGCATGTACCTGCAAAATTTCGTATTCTTGGAGAGTTTGCAGACAAGAGAGCTCAAAGTGTCCAGGGACAACGTTTACAGACAAGAGCCTGTAAACCTTCTACCTGGACCACTAGTGGCTCCTGGACCTCAGTTAAGAATTCCTAGTTGGATTTTGTGAGAACCTAAATTTGACTATTTTTGTGCTCTAGAATTAGCTATAGTGGCAAGGGGTGGGGACAGGGGGGCTGCATTTGATGGTCTAGCCCCATAATAGACAATCCAGTGCACCATCACTACTGAGAGACTGTTTATTAAATTAATTAATAAATTTTGTTCAAGGTGGAAGTCAAATGACAAATTCTGTTTGAAATGCCCTATCTGTGACAAGCCATATAAATGAGGTGTTATTTTGCAAGCATACCAAGGTAACATTAGTTATATGGAATCAAATGGAGGAAAAATGTAATTTTTCATTTATAAAGGTTCCAGATATGTTTCCACTTCCTTCACAGATTTTTCATATTAACGGTTTGACAACTTGTTCTTCGCACACTGTGTTCTTACTGTATATTTATGTTATCTTAGCCACAGATGTTGTTTATCTTTTTCTTTCTGCTAATAACAGCAAAAAAATGTCAGAGGATTTGCCATATGAAGTGAGAAGGGCTCAAGAAATAAATCATTTATTTGGTCCAAAAGATAGTGAAGATTCCTATGACATTATTTTTGACCTTCACAACACTACTTCTAAAATGGGGTGCACTCTTATTCTTGAAGATTCCAGGAATGACTTTTTAATTCAGATGTTTCATTATATTAAGGTAATGTCAATGTTATTCATTTGTAAGTTAGCATAGGACCTGTACTTTTAAGTCAATTATAGATGTGAAACAAACAGAAAAGGGTCAGGAGGGAGGGTCCAAGAGAAATGGAATCTACGAGTATTTGATAGCCAGTCTTGGGGCATTGGGGTAGAGCGGTACCAGAAAACAAAGGCAGTGGTGACAGGCGGAAGAAAAGGAAAGGAATTAAGTAAAACAATAAATACAATGAGTAAATAATAAAGCACTTGTAGATTCTTGTGTGTACAAAATTACAGATTTTATCCAGACAGACACCAAATTGTGGCTTATTTGGCAAAAACAAGTAAAATTAATATCAAAAATTTAAGTGGTATGGTTTTAGTATCTCAATTACAGGGTTTAGGAAGAAATAGTCATTTAATGTTGACTAAAGCCCAATGATTAAAAAAAAAGATTTGCTCCCTTTAATCCTGCCCTCTTCCCCACTTGATTCAGATACCCCAACACACATTCTATCTTACAGTACATCGTATAGCTAAACATTTTAAAGCTCAGAAAGCTGCAAGATGAAAAATTAAGCAATCCAGTGCCTATAGCTAGAGAAAAATTGCTAGAAAATAATAACTAAGCGAAAACACAAATAATGAATTGTATGCTTATTTCTGTTTAATGGAAAGCCTTTCTTCTTGAGGGCTAGTCTAAGGTAGTAAGAAGAGTTTGACTGAGGTGGCCAGGAGAGCCTAGGTTCAAATCTGGATTTCTCATTCACTAACCTTAGACAAGACACTCAACTCCCAAAACCTTGCTTTCCTCATTTTATCAAATTAACATAATAATAACACTCACCCCATATGGCTACTAAAAGCCTTAAATGAGATAAAGTACTTAAAGCATTTAGCATAACACTTAGCAGATAGTAAAGATTAACTATTACTTTTGTTTCCCTTGAGTTTTTGACAATAACTGGATAGTGATTCTGATCATACTGCAGTTCTTCTTTATTGCTCATTGAAGAGAGAAGTGACTGCCAGACACAGAAGCAGCTGGCTGATATTCAGTTATCAAAACCAAGAGGCCTGTCTCAAATTCTCATTCAGAAAAGAGGAAGGAGAGGGAATCACCCAACATCTGTAGAGACCTGGACCACAGGGCTGTAGAAACAGAATTCTTTAAGAGACTGATACTAAGCTAAATATTAAGTGTAACCAATCATAAGAACAAAAATAGTTAAATTCATTCAGAAGAAAAAGGTATTTTATATTCTTTGATCATGGTCCTGGAGAATTGTTTAATGTACACTTTACCCAGAAAGCTATGTATAATTCAATTTTCTATGTAATTCATTTGTATGTTTTCAAAGCTATAATAATATTATATATTGGGTTTTAGACTGTGTAATAAAGCTGTTTTAGGAATCTTAGTTGGCGAAGTAAAACATATTGAAGGCATTATTGACACTGTAGCAACACAGAGAACAAAACATATGGTCTTTACATAGTAAGAAAGATGTTTTAAATTCTTTCAGACTTCTTTGGCTCCATTACCGTGCTATGTTTATCTTATTGAGCATCCTTCCCTCAAATATGCAACCAGTCGTTCTATAGCCAAACATCCTGTTGGTAAGTCATATTTCTTATTGCCATGACTGAATAAAATGTACCAGCAGAAACTCTGAAAAAATTGTTTTTACTTATAATAGTCAAGTAATAAGCAAATTAACCCGAGGCAGGCTCTAACTGTATCAAATTTCCTCAATTTCATTGAGCAGCTTTCTGGTTTTGTTCGTATTGTTTCCTTCGGTATAATACTTGGTCTTCAAATTACTCTGGAAGAATTCTCATCCTCAAGATTCAGTTCAAATGCCACCTCCTGTGTAACCTTTCCTAACCACACTCCACAGAATTAATTATTCCAAAAATTCGTACATTCAAAAGACATTTATTGTGTGCTTACTAGAGATCAACACTGTGCTGGGTACTGGGCTTTTATCAACAAATGAGATATACAGTCTGCCCTCGAAGAGCTTAGTATTCGATGAGAAGACAGATAAGTAGCCAGGTAATCACTGCACAGAGTAATAAATGCTACGGAGGGGTAATTACAGAGGATGACAGCAGCCCAGAGGAAAGGTACCTGACCCAGTCTTAAAGGGTCACAGAAGGCCCAAATAAAGTGACATCTATGCTGAGATCTGAGGAGCAGGGAGGAAGTGACCAGGCACAAAATGCATGTGTATGTTTGAGGGAAAGAAGGGAAAAACTGGGAGCTGTCAACAGTATTCTAGAGCAGTGCTTCAAAATTATCTGTGGTGAAAGGCCATTGTTTATTTCCAATCTGCTACAAAGCAATACTTTTATAAAATATAATTTAAAAATTAATTAATTTCCTCGAAGTGTTATCTGAGGTTGAGGGCTGCACCAGATAACACTTTGAGGAAATAGGAATATCATGTAAAAAGGCCTCAAAACCCTGATTTGTTGCATGTCATCCGTGATACACTGTACTCTCCATTTATCTTAGCAGTCTCTGTTCCCTACCCTCTTCTGCAGAGAATAATAATAATGTATGTTTAATAAATATTAGCTGAAATTACCAATGAGTAAACAATTCAAACTTATAAATGTTTATCAATCAGTTTTAATCACACATATCCTGCACAGACCCATACAAACATATCCATTCTTTGCCACACAGTTCCTATGACTATGATCATATATATGTAAGATACAGGCTATCTCACTTTGGTACCATGTACATTTATGAGCTTATCCCAAGTGGTCAGATTTGATTGGATTCCACAAGCCATGGGTATCTGTTTCTCTAAAATGCGTATGGTCCCAGTGATCTACTCCATGCTGTTTTCTGGCCCTGACTTTATCAAGAACTGGAAAGGGTCTGATATTTTACTCTACTTACAAGCTAGCAGGTTAGCCTGCCACTGTTTGGTGGATGCTGGTAGAAAACACAGACTCCTGGGAAACAGACAAAGAATTGATTACTATTAACAGTAGTAGTAGCAGAGTTTCAGCATTTTTGTGCTATTCCCTGAGCCCCAGTTCCCACAGGGTGATGTGAATAGACCAGATGACAGCTATACATGCCAGTGTTGCATTCTAAGAGAGAAAACACTGAGCTGAGGGAACTTAAATTTTTTATTATGGGACATAAGTATGCTTGCCCTTTGCTCTAAGGAAGACACCATCCCTGTCTTCCAAGGCCATTCACTATACAAGCATCCTGGAAAAGATAATTTGGAACAAAAGTAGTCAGGTGCAAAAGTAGTCAGTGTCTTGCTCCCAAGACATGTAGAAATGCAAAAGATCTATGGAGAATCTTCTCCCAGCATCCCTCATAGCACCTGCTTTGCAGTAGTCTCTCTTGTAAACTGTTGTCCATTCACTTGTTTTCCCTGTCAATTATTGGGCTGTGAATTCATCTATGCCTTCCAGTAACTTTCAGCAGGCACACTCTCGTATACCTTCTCAGACAGACATTCTCTTTTTTCTATATTCTATTCTCTTTCCTAAGTGGCCTATTAGCATGATTAATTATTTGCAGACTATACTACAGACAAAATTGCTATCACAATTAAAATCTTTTTTGTTAACTCTCAGATGGTTTGACCAAGAATAATTTAATTTAAAAGCAAGTTGGCAAACAATATAAGCAAGTGAAAATAAAAAATTATCCTGGCTATTCAAATATTGATATTTTTGGTGCATAATTAAGGTATCCATTAGAGAAAGCTAAATATCCAAATATAGGTACTTATTGAAACAAACCAAAGGCTTAATAATGAGAAATAGAAATCCCATCTTTCTGTGACACCATATGAAAGCATAAGGCTTCCAAACTTTGAAAGATCAATCTTGATCTATAATATTTGTGGGCAATGCTGCTCTTAGCCAAATATCTGCTGATATGTTTGGCCCTTACAAATAAAGCCAAACCTTTAAAACATTTTAATATGAGAAAGTATTAAGTGTATTTTTAAAAGTTAGGAATATTTTATGTTCTCCTTCCAACTTTACTATTTTATTTGGAATACTTTTATACCATCCACTCATTGAGAAAAAAAAAAAAACCACTTGAGATCAAAATCAAAGAAACATTCTTCCCCAGTCAACATTTTATAATATAACTAAGACAATTGCCCCATACAAACATGCTTTAACTTCTACTAGCCACCTACAAGAACCACCTTTGCATTCTATTGCAAAGGCAGCTGAAATGTGACAGGATCATTCTAGGTAAATTATCCCACAAAGATGCACTTTGCTGTAGCCAGCCTTATGATCATTCATACACACACACAGAAGAGCAACTGAACACAATCTTCTGATAACTTTCCTAGATCGACCATGGTCTCATGAGACTCAGAAAAGTGATTATTATGACTATTACACCTTCAGCTCCACTCCTGACTATGCCATGGCCATGTCCTACAAATTTAAATATTCTGCTTGTATATGAGATGTTGTGTCAAAGTTCATTTTTGGTTTGGAAAATACATGGGAACTTCAAAAACTTTGTGGAAAATGGAATTGTAAAAGATAAAAATAATAAAAATAAGAAAATAAGCTTTATTTCTAAACATAAGCACCATCAAGTTCAAGACACTTTTGTAAGTGATGATACAAGCCATTTAGTCCATCTCTAAAGAACTGAGCATCCTGGGAATTTAACCATGTCAATGCAGTCTTTCTTAGTTATTAACTGAAAAAACAATGTTGCCCTTTAAAGATTTTTTAAAGATTAGGAAACAAAAAGAAGTCAAAACAATCCAAATCAAGACTGCAGGGGAAGGCCTAATGATTTCTCATCAAAACTCTGACAAAATTGCCCCTGTTTGATGAGAAGAATGAGCAGGAGCATTGCCATGGTGGAGAAGGACTCTCTGGGGAAGATTTCCAGAGACTTTTCTGCTAAAACTTTGACTAATATTCTCAAAATATTCCCATAATAAGCAGATGTTTTCATTCTTTGGCCTTCCAGAAGGTCAACAAGCAGAATGCCTTGAGCATCCCAAAAAACACTGTTGCCATGACCTTTACTCTTGACCAGTCTGCTTTTGTTTTGACTGGTCCAATTTCACCTCTTGGTAGCCATTGCTTTGATTGTGCTTTGTCTTCAGGATGGTACTGGTAAAGCCATGTTTTATCTCCTGTTACAATTCTTTGAAGACATGTTTCAGAATCTTGATCCCACTAATTTAAAAAATTTCCATTGAAAACTCTGCTTTTGTCTACAGTTAATCTTGGTGTAACCGTTTTGGCACCCATTGAGTGGAAAGTTTGCTCAACTATAATTTTTCAGTCAGAATTGTGTAAGCTGAAGCAATTGAGATGTCTATGGTGTTGGCTATTGTTTCTGATGTTAATTGTTGCTCCTTTTAAATTAAAGCATGAACAAGATTAATTTTTTTCCTTGCAAATTGCTGTGGATGGTCTGCTGCTATGAGCTTCATCTTCAACATCGTCTCATCCTTTCTTAAAACAAGTTATCCATTTGTAAACTGCTGGCTTATTTGAGGCATTGTTTACATGAACTTTCTGTAAAGAATCAATGATTTCACCATTCTTTCATCCAAACTTCACCATAAATTTGGTGTTTGTTCTTGTTTCAATTTTAGCAGAATTTATGTTGTTCTTATCAGGGCTCTTTTCAAATTGATGTCCTATCCTTCTTAGTAGCTCAAACTAGATCCTGTTCAGACATGTTATAACAAGTGATGTATGGCTTTTTTTAGTGCAAAGAAATTTTGAAATTCACATATAGTTTTCTCATAATACCTATTTTCCATGAACTTTTTGAAGATTCCTCATATGGCCACCCTACTTATTATCCTCCACTCACAATCAAAAAACAAAACTTCAGTAACTGGATCTTCTGGGTCAAGCACCCACTCCTATCACTCCGTAACTCCTCTCCCTCCACATAGAACTGCCCACACCACACTGTCCCTCTCCCTCAAAGAGTGCTTTTGGCTACAGGTAACTCCAAATAGCTTAAACAATAAGATAAACATATTATTTTACATAATAGTTCAACAACATCATGAGGTACTAGGTTCTTTTACCTTTCTGGTCTACCATCTTCAGTGTGTCTTTAGCTGCCCATATGGCTGCAAGATGTCTACTGTAGTTCCAAGCATCATACGCCAACATGACACCATCTACTGGAAGAAAGGGGACTCTCAGAACTCCCCTACAGACTTTGTGTTTATGATCCCTTAGTCAAAACTGGGTCATACATCCATTCTTAAGTCAATCACTAGAGTAATGGGATTACTGTGATTTATTTAAACTACTCAACATTTACTCCTGAGCTGTAGAAAATTTTACCTTTCTTGAAGACTGGACACTCAACCAAATCAGGATTCTATTAGAAAGCACGAAGGTGGAATGGATTTGGGGTAGGCAAACAAAGTCTTCTACAATACACACACAGACATATTCATGAACACACTTTTTTACACATTTGTATAAATCATTTATGCATAGGTACATACCTGCCACACTTATGATACCATATACTTAAAAATATATGTCCATACATATATACAAGAAAGCTAAGCATAACAAATAAATAATGAAGATGAAAGAGAATATAGTAAGATTTCATGAGTGAGGAAGTACAGAGGTGGGTGAAAATAGCATAGTTGTAAAATAATGTGCATGAATTGGGTAGAAGAGAATGAAGCAGATGATATTGTACTTGGTAAATGGTTTGATAAATGGAAAAGGTAATGATTGGAGGGACGATTTTATGGGAGACTTGAGCAGAAGGAAAGGGATATATAAGTGATTTAGAGAAAGAATAATTTGTAGATGTAAGGATAGATGCTTGAGGAAGTAGACTTGGTAGAACAGACATAGTTTATTGGATTAGAAAAAATGAATACAAATTTTTTTTCTACAGAAAATTAAAACCATTGCACTCTCATGTCAGGGAAGGTGTTCTGTTAAGGGCTGTAGGATGTTGCTATAGGATCACATAGATTGCCATGCTGATTTAAATCCATAGTTCATCTGGCCTAGATTTCTATGACTAAATAGGTGTCCTTCTTCTTGTCAAAGCTGAATGTTAGATCTCTTTGTAGTCACCTGTTATTTTGTCAGCATACCTTTGTCTACTCTTTGTACGATGTTATGATTTTTAAATATTTAGACAATATTAAAGGAAATTTAAAGAAAAAACAGCCCCAAGATCTTAATACTCTAACACAACTCTTTTATTTTTTTCCATGTTCTCTCTCAGTATTTATTCACAATGCATATAGCTTGAATATGTAAATGTTCTCCTTCATTTTTTGTCTAGCATTGTGTCTCAATTATTTTCCATAATGTTATGTGATCTACTTTTATAATAGATTTTAATGGTGGAGTTCTAGATCTTGATCTATTAAAGTGCTCATTTTTATGATATATTCTAATACTTATATAAATGTGACTATCTCCCCTCTGTACCTAGGTATAGAAGTTGGTCCCCAGTCTCAAGGAGTTCTGAGAGCTGATATTTTGGATCAAATGAGAAAAATGATTAAACATGCTCTTGATTTTATACATTATTTCAATAAAGGTAAGTAAAAAAGATAAAATATATAAAACTGAACTACTAAACATTGAAATAGCAACTAGAACCCAGGTCAAATTTGCCATGTTCATGATCTCAAGTGCTTTTTAAAATTTTTATTCACTTCAGCTATTCCTCAATGACCAGAATAGATGCACTGAAGAAAAGCGGCTGCCAGATAAAACCCCCAAAGTCAAATCCTTATTTTTATACTAATCTCCATTTTAAAAAGCAAAGATAGACTAAGAAATATAAATGTCGGTAAACATATGAAAAAATGTTCAACATCACTAGTAATCAGAGAAATGCAAATTAAAATAAGACACCATTTTCCCTTATTAGATTGGGAAAATATTAGAATGTGATAATATTAGGTGATGATAGTTGTGTAGGAAAAGGGGATACTTTCATTCCCTGCTGATGAACATAGAAATTGGTAAAGACACTTTAGAGGGTAATTTTACAATACTCACTTCTTAAAATGCATAACTCTTATGGCCCAGCAATTCCACCTCTCAAAGAAATACAAGCACATGCACTCCCGACACGTTGTATACAGGTGGTTATCGCACCATCGCTTCTAACAGACAAACAATGGATATGACGCAAATGTCCATCAGCTGGTGAACAGCTAAATAAACTTATGTGGAAGAATCTTCGAAACATACTGTTAATGAAAAGAAATCACGTTGCAGACCAAAACGTACAGTATACTGATTTGCTTCAAAACAATGAATAATGATGGTGATGAAGATGATGATTACTATACAGGGTTACTTCAAAAAGTTCATGGAGGGCTAGCTGGTTAGCTCAGTTGGTTAGAGCACAGTGTTATAACACCAAGGTCAAGAGTTTGGATCCCCACACCTGCCAGTTGCCAAAAAAAGAAAAAAAATTGTGGAAAAATGGAACTAAAAGATAAAAAAAATCTTTCCATGAGCATTTTAAAGACCCCTCGCATGTGTATTAACATATCACAGGGAAAGTTCTAGAAGAAAACACACCTAATGGTGATTACCAGGGAAGAGAGGAACAAACTGGGTTAATTTTGTTTTAATTATGTTCAAGAAGAATAATATACTCATGTATTATTTCTGTAATTAAAAATTAATTAAATGGGGACTGGTGGAGGGGAGGTAAATGGAGCTCTAAGTACTAGCTCATTTATTTGGTAAATCTGCAACTGTGCTAAAAAGTAAAATCTACTAATTTTTTTCAAGTTTACTTTAAAATTGGGAAAAAAAAAAACTACTTAAAATCAACAGACATCCTATGTAAATAACTATTCCAACAGGCTGAGTTGAAATTGTTTTTGAGGAATGGGTCATTATAGCGACAGCTGGTGTGAAGTTCAGTGTCAGCAGGGAGTGGAATTCCTCAGCCTCAGACTGTGCACCCTACTGCAATCACAGGGATTTCTTCTGTGCTTGAGAACTCTTTGACCCCAAAGTCATGAAAACTGAAAATTAGTTTCTCATCTCCTTTTTCTGAGGGCAGGTTCTATACTGTCTGATGGTACTGGTGTTGGCAAGGTCACAACATATTCACAAGAAACCCTTTAAATAGTTAAGTGTGGGACTACAGTATGTGAAATGAGGCACCCAGGCAGAAGGCCATAAACGTGAGTCAAAAGCGTGGTTTTCAAATCACGGTCCATAGAGTCCTACCAAACGGGTGGGAAATAGTAGCTCTAGAACACCCTGCCTCTCATCTCTGCTTCAACCAGAGAAGTTTCCTTTCTGTTTTATTTCTCTTTTATGTAACATTTCATTTAAGCAAGAGATTCTGCAATTTAAAATTTTTAAACCACTGTTAATTTAGACTATCCAGGTTAGTGTATTTTTAACTGAGCACCAGTATCCAAAGAATGCTGACCAAAACAAACAAACAAAAAAATCATAAATGCTTAGAGAAAAGTATCTAGAAGTGTGTAGAAGGGCTCCATTCTTGACTCTGTGCTACTCAAAATTGTTAGTGATTTAGATAAGGACATATGTGATATGCTTATCTGAGAGATAGACGGCAGGAAGACAGCAGGAATATATCCCGGTTGAGGAAGTGGATCCAGAAAGTCCTGACAATCTCTAACAATTGTCTAAACCAAATATTTAAGGTTAAATGTATCAGGGACAATGTTTTGCTCTTGCTTTGCTCCATTTGCTCTGGAATTCTAATTCCAGAATGAGGGACGTCATGGTCTTTTTTTCTGTCTTAGATAAATAATACTTGAGAACTGTGAATAAATTCTGAGTACACAATTCAGAAAGAACATCCATAAAAAGGAGTTTAGACAAGGAGAGAGTTGAGAATGCTGAAGGGTTTGAAAACCATAGTAAGAATAATCCCTAAGACGCACATAGAACTTCAGTTTACAAAGTACCTTCACATACATCTTCATGTATGTGATCACATATGGGTTAGTGGTTAATAGAACTGAGGATACTCAGAATGGCAGAAAGAAGGCATAAGGGCAATTTTATTTCAGAGTTTCAGAAGTGTTGTACTGGAAAGAAATTAGACATATTTTCTGTGACCCAGAGGGCAAAATAGAATCAGTGGGGTAAAGTTACCTAGAGACAGAAATTTCTAATTAACGAAGCTGAGCAATGATGAAATGGGCCACATTTTGTGAGGCCATTCATGCAGCAGTAAGACGACCACATGGGTGGATCAGTATGGAGAACCCTCAAGCATTGATGGAAGCTGGGCTTTCAAGGCTCCTTCCTTCTCTGAGATTCTAAGTAGCAAAAACACACTCCTTTTTGTTCAATCAGTTTTTTCTTTCTTCCCAAGAGACCTTCTGGTTTAAAGAAATGGCATCTGGTAGTTCCCATTTTCATCTTGGAAGGTGTGATAAATTCTAAAAATGGCCATGAATTTTTCCTTTTCTGCATCCATGTCCTTGCAGTGTGATGTTTCAGATCCTTCTTTTAAAAGATGGAGTCTATTTCCCTGCCCCTTGAATATGGCTTGGCCATGTGACTTGTTTTTATGCCACAGAGGAAGCTTAACAAGGATTTGCACATTGGGGCTTGCTCTCTTACTCCTCTTTGGAACCCTCTACCACCATTTTGTAATCAGTCCATAATAGTCTGCTGGGTAATGAAAGGCTCTGAGATGGAAAACTCAAACATCCTAGCCAACAGTCATGCAGCTCTAGCCAATAACCCATCAAATGCCAGACATGAGAGCAAGGCTGTCCCAGATCATCCAGCCTCCAGCTGAACGCCAGCACACCGCAAATGCATGAGCAAGTTAATCAGAAATCAGCGAAGCCAGCTCAGACCAGAGCAACTGCCCAACCACCCACAGAATAATGAGCTAAATCAAAAGTTTATTGTTTTAAGCCAGTAAGTTCTAGGGTACTGTGTTGTGCAGCAAAGCTAACTGGTACAGAAGCGATCACAGGGTATCCCCATTCTAACTTTGCTCTAAGGGCAAAGGAATATTTTCCCTAGAGTTGCAACCATAGCCCACTATTGGCCCTACATTGGACAAAAGTTCGTGCTGTTTACTCACAGTTTCCTTTTACATATGTAAACTACTCCTTTTCCAAGTTTTTGGGCATTAGGTTGTTTACTGTTGCTGCATCTTTGGAAGTTGGACTCTACTGTTGGCAGACAGCCTGCATCTCAAGATTTCACTGTTCAGGTGCTTTCCAAGTGTTTAATGCACTTAATTAAGAGAATTAGCACTAGATTGAAGCACTGATCTTCTGGAAATCCTCCTGAAAACATACAATCAAAATTCAGAGCTGGAAGGGCCTTCCAAGATAATCCAAAACCTTCATATGACAGGTGAAGAAAGCAAGCCTGTAGAATTTAAGCATCTTGCTCAAAATTACATAGCTAGGAAATTAGAGCCCAAAGGTTCTGGCTTCCAGTTCTAGGCTCTTTTTCTCCCACACTGTCTTTTTTATTATTATTATTTAACATTTAGATAGAAAATTATTTTCTCAACATAGAAACAAAAGAAAACATCACAAATTAGATTTAAAGTCAATTAATAAGAAACAAATTTAACACTCAGAGATTAACATCCTTACTGCAAAAAAGAAGTCTTAAAACTGAATTAGGACAATCCAAGCAGAAATGTGATGAAGGGCATGAGCAGATAAGTCACACACCCCAAAGAAACACACATGGCTAATAAGCACATTCTAAAATGTTGTTTTGGGGGGGACAGGGTCAGAGCTGGCCCATAGCCCCCATCTCAGGACCCCATCCCACACTGGCTTTTTAAGTTCTGTTTTCTTTCTCAGTTTATGGTTGTATTTTGTGAACAGTGTGCTGATAGGAATAATTTAAGAACATCTTTTGGCTTAGTGTTGTTTATGAAGTTCTCCCTGTAACTGTCTTCATTTTTTTGTTGTTCTTCTTCCCTCCTTCCTTAAAGTATCAGGAGATTTTTTTTTTTTTAGTCACTATTTGTATGTCTTGTTTTTGTCACAGGAAAAGAATTTCCTCCCTGTGCTATTGAGGTCTATAAAATAATGGAGAAAGTTGATTATCCCAGGGATGAACGTGGAGAAATTGCTGCTATTATCCATCCTAATCTGCAGGTAACATTTGCTGTTTCTTTAAAATACTGAAAATAATGACGCTCTACCTTTGAGTAGAACTTTACAGTTCACACAGCATTTTATACACATTAGTTCATTTGATGTTCTCAAAAACACTGCAGTGCAGGGAGGACATTCAGACCTTCGCTCAGTAAATACTTATTGAGTATTACTGTGCTGGCTCTGGGAGTACATCAGTGAGCATGGTCTATACTCTCAGGGAATGTATAGTCTAGATATACTGAAGTCTAACCTATAGTCTAGAAATGCAGATAACCAGGTGCCATAGCAGAAGAATGAGGTGGGAGAGGGATGGTCAGATCAGTCCTCTCACAGAAGGTGAAATTCTTACCCAAGTACAATGGGTAGGAATTATTATGTCTATATTTTAATATTTAAAAACAGGTTCAGAAGTTCAGTCCTCCCAATAGCCTCATAGTCACCAATGACAGATCCAGAACTAATGTTCTTTGCAGTTGACCAATTGCTGCTACCTCCCTGTGATCACCATTGAATAAGTCCAAGCAAAACAATCAGAATCTCTGTTTGGAATGTTTTCTACAACCATTCCCTGACTCTCTTCAGAACCCCGGTATCCTCTTCTTGCCTGTTTGATCAATAATAGCATAGTGCAGGAGGAATAAAAGGCCCTTGGGAGAGTGTAGGAGGCTTAAATCTGGGAAAGACAAAGGAAGAGGGAGGAGCAAAGATACCTAAAAGCTAAAATATCCATTCCCCATTGTGAGTACCCTACAAATTCTTAAACCTCAGAGACAGAAAAAACCTGGTGAATTATCTAATCTGGAGCTTTCAACCCTGGCTACACATTACCTAGAGAGCTTTTTAAAAAATAATACCGGGACTCCACTCTAACGTAGTCTGGTCTTATTGGCATGGGTAATCAGGGTTGAAAAGCACTAACCCAGTTCAGATCCCTATATAATGACTCAAATAGTCATCCAGACTTGCAACTTCATAAAGTAGCCTGCCCCAAAATACAGACCAGTGGAGCAAACCCTGCTTTGTGGTTTAAGGAGAGGCAGAAACCTGAAGAAGGAGCCTTAGGCAATGTAGTAAAGAAAAGATAAAGATTGGGAAAGAGAAAGAAGGAAAGCACTATAGGTGGTAAATATATCAAGTACAAGAGAAAGAGGCCAAGGTGATGATGTCATAACAGGCTAAAACATTTGGGATTTGGGGGGTTTTAGGTTCCTCAAGGATATCCTTGAGGAGTACAAAAAAAATCCTGGAAAGCTGAGAAGTGAGATTAATAAGACTGGTAACAAACAGGGTTAGTGGTAGGTCTTGAAAGTTAGGAAGGATAGTTTTAATTTGATAGACAATAAGGAATAGCTCATTATTCTACAGGAGGGATTGAGCAGTTAATTATTTCAATAAATATTTCTGAATGACTACTAAACCTGTTTTGGGCCCTGGGGTTCAAAATAGTCCAGGTCCTTCATGGAGCTTCTATACAAATGGGGAGAGAACAGACCATGAATGAGCAGACAATACATAAGCCAGATCATTTCAAACTGTAATGAATGCTGTAAAAGAAATAAACAGAATAATATAGTAGAAGGTAACAAAGGGATCCAATTAGATGAAGTGGTGAGAAAGAGCTATCTCTGAGGTGGTGGTACTAAGCTGGCACCTGGAGGGTGAGAAGCCAGCCACATGAAAAACAAGTGCAAAGGCCCTGAGGCTGGAACAAACTTGGAGTGTTTGTAGAACAGCAAAAAGACCAGTGTCAGTGGAGAGCAGGAGTGAGCAGAGAGAACGGTAGACCCTGGAGCCAACAACGAAGGCAGGGACCTGGTTCCGAGTCTAGATATTGTTCTAAGAGTGATGGTTCTTAATCAGGGATGATAATTGGAATTACCTAGGGTATTTCCCCCCAGATGCCTGGAACCTATCACAGTCTTCTAAAGCAGTGCTTCTCCAATCCAGGCCACATGAGAATCACCTGAGGAGCTATTTAAAAATCCTGATTCCCAGGTCTCATCCCCAGAGATTCTGATTTCATTCATCGAGGTGGAAACACAGAATCAATTGAGTTTACCAGGTGATTTTCATGTGGCTCGGGTTGGGCTAGCACTGCACTACATTGGAATCTCTGCAGGTGAGGCTAGCCACATGCATGCTGAAGAAGTTCCTTCAGTAGTTCTGGGGCACATCTCTGAAAACCACTGGTCCAGAGCAGTTCTCAACCGGGCTGCCAGGTAAAATCACCTGGGGCTTGAAAAAAAAAAAGTGACTTATAAATGGGTAGCATGAGGGACTGGAGGAGGTGGGTGATGAAACTAAGTATCTTGATTTCCTGGTTATATGATTCTATGCTACTCATATGTCAAAACTCATAGAACTGTACACAAAAATGAGTGAATTTTACTGTCTGTAAATTTTTAAATAAATTTTAAAAATAATAACACCTGGGCCCCACTCTTGAGATTCTGATTTGACTTATCTGAGATACCCATGTATATGTATCACAGCACTTCAAAAAGTTCATGGAGTAGGCGGACACCTCCCAATACATTCTGAAATCAGGGAAAAAAGCCATTTTAGGACAAGAGCTGCTCTAGACATACCTCTGTATCAGCCTTCATTGAAATGCCTGTGGTGTTTTATTATGGAATAAAAAATAGATAAGAAGTAATAGAATTTTTGAAAAAGAAAAAAACAGTTCATGGAAAGATTTATAGTATGTTTTAATTCTATTTTTCCATGAACTTTTTGAAGTACCCTCATATTTTAACATCCCAGGTGACTGTAATGTACAGCCAGGACTGAGACAATGTCTGTGGTGCAGCACTTTTCAAACTTTAGTGTTGCACGTGTGAATGTCTGGGGATTTAACATGAAGATTTTGATTTACTAGCTCCACAGTGGGGAGTGAAATTCTGCTTTTCTAACAAACTCCCAGGCGATGCTGATGTTTCTCGGAGATGTTAAAAATGCAGAATCTCAGACCCCATTCCCGACCTATAAGAATCAGAATCTTCATTTTAACAAAATCCCCATATGATTTGCAAGCACATCCAAGTTTGAGAAGAACTGTTCTAGAGTTCCTGTGGTGTGACAACACTGGTGTTTGAAGTCTCTTAGGTCCAAATCCGTGGTGCGGGATAACTCAGTTGTTATCATAATGTGGGGACACATTTGGGATACAGCCACCTTGTCTTAGATGTTTCCCCAGCTCTCCTTCACCTTCTCTCACCAGTCCCCATCAGAATAGATTCTCCTTGTATGCAGGCACATCGTGACTCATTGTCATACCCCCAGCAGTAGAATATCTTGCACTCAGAATGCTCTTAACAGGTATTTCCTAAATTTTGCTGAACAGAATTTAACTTCATCTGGCAAGAGGTAGATATGCATTTAGTTTTGCCACTTAATATTATAAATTTCTCTGAAAACATTCGAAGTAAACCTGGTATTGAGGCAAACTTTAATTACATGCATCAATTATAAAAAATTTAAAGGGGAACTCTTAAAACTGCTGCCCAAATTCATTACACGATTTCAGTTTAGTCAGGTAACTTATATGCCTCTCTATGCCTCTCTCAAGTATTTCTTTTAAAAGAATAGGATGCTATAATTTGTTAGTTGTCTGCAATCTGACATAAGACTTTCAAAGTAGGAGAAAAAACAAATGTAATTTATTTATTTTAATTGTTTCCTGAGAGGATCAAGACTGGAAACCATTGCACCCTGAGGATCCCGTGTTTTTAACTCTTGATGGAAAGACTATTCCATTGGGCGGAGACTGTACCGTGTACCCGGTGTTTGTAAATGAGGCTGCGTATTATGAAAAGAAAGAAGCTTTCGCAAAGACGACGAAACTAACACTCAGTGCAAAGCGTATTCGCTCCTCTTTACACTAGAAATCACTTCTAGCTCACTTGTTATATGGTATCTTGAAAAACTACTAGTTTTTAAGCTCATCTAGAGCAGAGCTGTGCCTTATTCAACTTCATATCCGTAGCACCTAGCCCAGCGCCTTACGCAGTAGACATCCAGGCAAATTTCTTAAATTAATGAATATCTTTTAAAGGTATCAAATTTTATATATGTAGCTTCTTCAGAGAAGTGTATTTCCTATACCTGGATAGCATTTTATACATGATCTTTGATAGTTTAACATTCTTAGTAGTCTTTAAATTCAAAATATAAAATTGAAATAGATACTATATAAAAAAAGCTATCAACTTGAACTTAGAATTGTTATATGATTTCAAGTAATGTATAAACACTACTAAAAACTAATGTTGCAGGCTTGCTATTTTTAAAATTTTCATACTTGAATTAATGATAATATATTAAGTATCTAGAGTATAAACTTTAGCAATAGTTGTGATACCTGTAGGAGATTTTTAAATGCTCTTTTGCAGATGAAATGTGAAAGAGCAATAGATCTGATTGTAAAGGTGACATTATGAATACATCCAGAAACTCTGAATTACCCCTTGTCCACAGACAGACAATAACCCACATGAAGCATCACTGCTCTGACATCCCACTTGCTCTGCACTGACCTCACAGAGCACAGGAGCACAGAGCCTCCTTCAGACACCTGACACACCCCTAGAGAAGCTAACGTTCCTTCCCAATGTGGAATATTTGGAAGAGGCATGTTCTTCACCACTGTCACTTCTCATTTGGAAAGAACACACTTGCCCTTATTCCCAGCCAAGGTGTGAGGAGGTCTCTGGGTTCCAGGAGCTGCCAGCATAGAGGTGAATACCAATAGCAGAGAGCAGTGGACACTAGGGTAAATGAGACCTAAATGCATGCCTCTGGTTTGCAAATACATTCTTTCGAGGAATTCCCCAATGTCTTAATGCTGGAATCCCTCACCTCCCTTGATTCTTCTCCTCAAAGGACCTCCAGTTGTAATGATGCCTCCCTCTTTCTCCAGCCCTACCAGGAGCCTCCCCTCCCTCCTCAGGCCACAGCAGCCAAGTAAAGAGAATTTTTATCCCATGATTTAGACTCCAAGGAACCCACATTTATGGTTTCAAATGTATATACCAAAAATACTAACATTATCTAAGATATATATATATATGTAAACATTTTCATTCTTCCAGAGCAAACCCCATTAAGCCAATATCATTGCATATTCAGTGTCCTATAGAGCACAATTAAACTGTTTCTAACTTTTTCAGCATTTATTTTGTACCTTACCAAAATTATTTTCACTGGAATAAATTCTCTTCCTTCTGAATTTTGTAGTAAAAATTCAATTTATCAATCAGCCTTTGTGCATAACAAGTTTTACCAAGCTTTTTTCTCCCACTGTGAATGTTCCACTGTGTTTTATTTATCAGTCCAATTTTTCTGGGTCAATTTGTTCCAGATGTAAATTTTGGCAAGAATATTTTATTCTTCCATCAAATGTTAGTTATTTATAAAATTCACAATGTGCTATTTAGGTCACTGTGGTTTCCATTTTTGGATTGATTAAGTCTAATTTTCCCTGACTTAATCTTTATAGTCTACAGTGTTTCCAATCAGATGTGGTTTTTTTAAGAATCTAAAGCATATTGCTGTGTGGTTTTAAGTACTTTCGGTTCTATTTTATTTTGATTATTTCTAACAATCCACAGACTCATTTTTATCATTTATAAAATGGGGATGATCGTGGGGTTATTGTGAGGATTAAGTGGGCTAATGCATGTAAGCACTTAGCTCAGTGCCTAGCAGAGTATGTACTTAATAAATTATTCAACTTAAAATTCCTAGCACATTCTTCTGAAGTGAGCGTTTAATGCAATAAATTTTCCCCTCAATACTGCTTTTGCAGTATCCCACAGGTTTTGGTATGATGTATCATTGTTTTCATTAGTTTCAATAAATTTTTTGATTTCCTGCTTGATTTCTTCTTGCACCCATATGTCATTAAGTAGAATGCTGTTTAATTTCCATGTGTTTGTATAGTTTCCAGAGTTTTGTTTGTTATTAGTTTCTAGTTTTAATCCATTGTGGTCTGAGAAGATACATGGGATAATTGCAATTTTTTTGAATTTATTGAGACTTGATTTGTGACCTAATATGTGATCTATCCTGGAGAATGATCCATGTGCTGCTGAGAAGAATGAATATTCTGAGGTTGTTGGGTGGAATGTTCTGTAGATATCTGCCAATTCCAATTGGTCTAGAGTCTTGTTTAGATCTTGTGTTTCTCTACTGATTCTTTGCCTAGATGATCTGTCTAATATTGACAGTGGGGTGTTCAGGTCCCCTGCTATTATGGTATTAGTGTCTATTTCCTTCTTTAGGTCTAATAGAGTTTGTTTTATAAATCTGGCTGCTCCAACATTGGGTGCATACATATTTATGATTGTTATGTCTTCTTGATGGATCAGTCCTTTTATCATTAAGTAGTGTCCCTCATTGTCTCTTTTTATGGTTTTTAGTTTAAAGTCTATTTTGTCAGATATAAGAATAGCTACTCCAGCTCGTTTTTCTTTTCTTTTGCATGGTAAATCTTTTTCCATCCTTTCACTCTTAGTCTGTGTGAATCTTTATGGGTGAGGTGGGTCTCTTGTAGGCAGCATATAGTTGGGTCCTGCTTTTTGATCCAGTCAGCCAGTCTGTGTCTTTTAATTGGGGAATTTAAACCTCTTACATTAAGAGTTGTTATTGAAAGGTGTTGATTTATTCCTAGCATTTTATTGGTTGTTTGGTTGTCTTAGGTGTCTTTTGTTCCTTGCTTTCTGATTTACTGTTTGTTTTCTGTGTTTGTTGGTTCCTTAGGTTGTAGATAGTGGTTTTGTTAGCTTGTTTTCTCTTCATGAATGCCATTTTTATTATACTAGCGGGTTTAGATTTTTCTTGGGTTTTTATGGCAGTGGTAGTTATTTTTCAGGAACCAAACCCAGTACTCCCTTGAGGATTTCTTGTAAGGGTGGTCTTGTGGTAGTAAACTCCCGCAGTTTTTGTTTGTCTGAGAAATATACTATTTGCCCCTCATTTCGGAAGGATAGCCTTGCAGGGTAGAGTATTCTTGGCTGGCAATCTTTGTCTTTTAGTATTTTGAAAATATCATCCCATTCCTTTCTAGCTTTTAGGGTTTGTGATGAAAAGTCTGATGTTAACCTGATTGGGGCTCCCTTATAGGTGATTTGACGCTTCTCTCTTGCAGCTTTTAAGATTCTCTCTTTATCTCTGAGTTTTGCCAATTTGACTATGACATGTCTTGGAGAAGGTCTTTTGGGGTTGAATACATTTGGAGATCGTTGAGCTTCCTGGATCTGAAGATCTGTGATTTTTCCTATACCTGGGAAGTTTTCTGCCACTATTTTGTTGAATATGTTTTCAATGGAATCTCCATTTTCCTCCCCTTCTGGAATACCCATGACTCGGATATTTGATCGCTTATGGTTGTCTGATATCTCTCTCAGATTTTCTTCAATGTCCTTGATTCTTTTTTCTTTCTTTTTGTCTGCTTGTGTTATTTCAAATAGCCCATCTTCAAGTTCAGAGGTTCTCTCTTCAACTTCGACAAGCCTGCTGGTTAAACTCTCCGTTGTGTTTTTTATTTCGTTGAATAACTTCTTCAGTTCAGCAAGTTCTGCTACATTTTTTTTCAGGACATTGATTTCCTTGTACATTTCCTCTTTCAGATCCTGTATACTTTTCCTCATTTCATCATGATGTCTAGCTGAGTTTTCTTGTATCTCATTCAGTTTCCTTAGAATTATCACTCAAAATTCCTTGTCAGTCATTTCAAGGGCTTCTTGTTCTATAGGATCTAGAGTTTGAGATTTTTTAACTTTTGGTGGTGTACTTTCTTGATTTTTTGTATTTCTGGTATCTTTTTTTTGGTGTTTATTCATTGTGGCCGGGGGTTTCACTGTTCACAGTTTGAGACTAATGACTAACTAGGATGTCGCGGTGTGAAAGATGGCAAGTGAACAACCTAACACTTCACCTTAAAGAACTAGAAAAACAAGAACAATCCAAACCTAAAGTTAGCAGACGGAAAGAAATCATTAAGATCAGAGCAGAACTGAATGAAATTGAAAACCAAAAAACAATTCAAAAGATCAACGAATCAAAAAGTTGGTTTTTTGAAAAGATAAATAAAATTGACAAACCATTAGCATGGCTAACAAAAAAAAGAAGAGAGAAGACTCAAATAACAAAAATTAGAAATGAAAAAGGCGATATTACAACCGATTCATCTGAAATACAAGGAATCATTCGAGACTACTATAAACAACTATACGCCAACAAATTTGAAAATCTGGAGGAAATGGATAAATTTCTGGACACACACAAGCTCCCAAAACTGAACCATGAAGACATAGAAAGTTTGAACAGACCAATAACAATAAAGGAGATTGAAGCTGTTATCAGAAGGCTCCCAACAAAGAAAAGCCCAGGACCAGATGGATTCACAGCAGAATTTTACCAAACATTCAAACAGGAATTGACACCGATTCTTTACAAACTATTCCAAAAGATTGAAACGGACGCAAATCTCCCAAACTCATTCTATGAAGCAAACATCATCCTCATACCAAAACCAGGTAAAGATATAACCAAAAAAGAAAACTACAGGCCAATATCCTTGATGAATATAGATGCAAAAATCCTCACTAAATTACTAGCAAACAGAATACAGCAACACATACGTAAAATTATTCATCACGATCAAGTGGGATTCATCCCAGGGATGCAAGGTTGGTTCAACATACGCAAATCAATAAATGTGATACACCATATTAATAAACTCAAACACAAGGACCATATGATCATCTCTATAGATGCTGAAAAAGCATTTGATAAAGTTCAGCACTCATTCATGACAAAGACCCTCTATAAGTTAGGTATAGAGGGAAAGTATCTCAACATAATTAAAGCCATATATGCCAAACCCACAGCCAATATCATCCTGAATGGGGAAAAGCTGAAAGCTTTTCCTTTAAGAACAGGAACTAGACAAGGATGCCCACTCTCACCACTCCTATTCAACATAGTGTTGGAAGTACTAGCCAGAGCAATCAGAGAAGAGAAGGAAATAAAGGGCATTCAGATTGGAAAAGATGAAGTCAAACTGTCCCTGTTTGCAGATGACATGATCCTATATATCGAACAGCCTAAAACCTCTACAAAAAAACTCATGGAATTGATAAATGATTTCAGCACAGTAGCAGGATACAAAATCAACACACAAAAATCAGTAACATTTCTATTCTCCAATAGTGAACATGCAGAACGAGAAATCAAGAAAGCCTGCCCATTTACAATAGCCACCAAAAAAATAAAATACTTAGGAATTGAGTTAACCAAGGAGGTGAAAAATCTCTATCATGAGAACTACAAACCACTGCTGAGAGAAATTAGAGAGGATACAAGAAGATGGAAAGATATCCCATGCTCTTGGATTGGAAGAATCAACATAGTGAAAATGTCCATACTACCCAAAGTGATATACAAATTCAATGCAATCCCCATCAAAATTCCAAAGACATTTTTCTCAGAAATGGAAAAAACTATCCAGACATTTATATGGAACAATAAAAGACCACGCATAGCCAAAGCAATGCTGAGCAAAAAAAATAAAGCTGGAGGCATAACACTACCTGACTTTAAGCTATACTACAAAGCTATAATAACCAAAACAGTATGGTACTGGCATAAAAACAGACACACTGACCAATGGAATAGAATAGAGAATCCAGAAATCAACCCACACACTTACTGTCAGCTGATCTTTGACAAAGGCACCAAGCCTATTCAGTGGCGAAGGGACTGCCTCTTCAGCAAATGGTGCTGGGATAACTGGATATCCATATGCAGGAGAATGAAACTAGATCCATACCTCTCGCTGTATACCAAAATCAACTCAAAATGGATTAAGGATTTAAATATACACCCTGAAACAATAAAACTTCTTAAAGAAAACATAGGAGAAACACTTCAGGAAATAGGACTGGGCACAGACTTCATGAATACGACCCCAAAAGCACGGGCAACCAAAGGAAAAATAAACAAATGGGATTATATCAAACTAAAAAGCTTCTGCACAGCAAAAGAAACAATTAACAGAGTTAAAAGACAACCAACAGAGTGGGAGAAAATATTTGCAAAATATATATCTGACAAAGGATTAATATCCAGAATATATAAGGAACTCAAACAACTGTACAAGAAGAAAACAAGCGACCCAATTAAAAAATGGGCAAAAGAGCTAAGTAGGCATTTCTCTAAGGAAGATATACAAATGGCCAACAAACATATGAAAAAATGCTCAACATCACTCAGCATCCGGGAAATGCAAATCAAAACCACATTGAGATACCATCTCACCCCAGTTAGGATGGCTAAAATCCAAAAGACTATGAACGATAAATGCTGGCGAGGCTGCGGAGAAAAAGGAACTCTCATACATTGTTGGTGGGACTGCAAAATGGTGCAGCCTCTATGGAAAATGGTATGGAGGTTCCTCAAACAATTGCAGATAGATCTACCATACGACCCAGCTATCCCACTGTTGGGAATATACCCAGAGGAATGGAAATCATCAAGTCGAAGGTATACCTGTTTCCCAATGTTTATCGCAGCACTCTTTACAATAGCCAAGAGTTGGAACCAGCCCAAATGCCCATCATCGGATGAGTGGATACGGAAAATGTGGTACATCTACACAATGGAATACTACTCAGCTATAAAAACAAATGAAATACTGCCATTTGCAACAACATGGATGGACCTTGAGAGAATTATATTAAGTGAAACAAGTCAGGCACAGAAAGAGAAATACCTCATGTTCTCACTAATTGGTGGGAGCTAAAAATTAATATATAAATTCACACACACACACACACACAAACCGGGGGGGGGGAGAAGATATAACAACCACAATTATTTGAAGTTGATACGACAAGCAAACAGAAAGGACATTGTTGGGGGGGAGGGGGGAGGGAGAAGGGAGGGAGGTTTTGGTGATGGGGAGCAATAATCAGCCACAATGTATATCGACAAAATAAAATTTTAAAAAAAAAATTTTTTTTAATTTAAAAAAAGAAAAAGAAAAAGAAAGAAAGAGACAAAAATAAATTAATTAATTAAAATAAAATAAAATAAAATTCCTAGCACAAAAGGCCCTTCATAGTCTGCCCTTCCTCCCCAACAACTTCTTTAGACTCATTTCCCTTCCGGTTCTGTTCCAGTGCCCTTCCTGTTGTTTTATTCCCACATGCCATCACACAGACTGATTCTTCCACCTGGGATTTTCTCCCACCTTCCTCCATCCAGCACCCCCACTCAGACCTCACTCTAGCTAATTCTTTTTTTTTCCTTCAAAATGCAACTCAACTCTCATTTCATGTGCAAAGCCTCTTAGTCCCTGCTCTATCTGACTTAATTACCCCTCTGCCCCTCTCTCCTATCAACTCTTGAAGACATGATCAGTGCCTCTTTCAGTGTCCACAATCTAATAAGTGCCCAGTGAAATGAGTTGAATAAACAAGTGAGTTCAAACGTCCCTTCTCTACCAAGAAGTCTTTGTATTCCACCAATGTCCCTGCCTTCTTTTTTCCCTTCTTTCCTAGTCACTTCCCAAGTATTCTCCCCATCACTCCCAAGTGAAATTCACTGCATTCTATACACTTCGAACTGTCCCAAAAGATAGCAGGAGGAAAAAACACCCTTTTAAGCCTACAACCCAACAGGAAAAAAAAAAAAAAAAAAAAAAAAACCAGAAATATTCATACTCAATAATTCCCCTGTGTGAAACATTTTGGTGGCTTCTCCTTACCACTGATGTGAAATCTCAAAGCCTCATCATGGCCAGACAAGTCCTATGTGCTCTGACTTCTGCCCACCCGTCTGGCCTATTCCATGTCACTTGGCCTCTTGGTGCCAGGAATTTGGCCACACAGGCTTCTCCAGTCCTCAGATACACCAAACTCCCTACTACCTTAGTGTCTTTACCTACATTGTTCCTTCTTCTTGAAACCTTGCCCTACCCCATACTCCCTTTATCTGGATGACACATTCTTAAATATGACTTAGGCTATGTTAGGCAACTCTGTTCTACAAGGTCACTGACGCTACTAAACTAGCACTTACCAAACCCAGAAAAACAATGATTTATGAAATTGACACCGGGTGCACTTAATGTCTGCCTCTTTGATTAATGTTCAAAAGCTCTAAGACAGCAGGGACAGCATTTGTCTTGTTCTTTGTAGTATCCACACGACTTAACACAACACTTAACACACAGGATGAACTCCATAAATTTTGTTGGATAAATAAGGGTTGATTCAGTGAGTGTAAAACCATCTGGAAGGACTCCCTTGGAAGAGTGGATTGTTGCTTGCTTCCCCACAAAGGTGATTCTGAGATAGCCACTGAAGACCACAGAAGATACCATGGGACAGGAATGGTGAACCACATGTAGTCACTGCTGCAATAGGAGGAGCAAGCAGAAAGGGGCAGTGGCAGAAACTGGAGCTTGAGGGTCCTGTGGTAGATGAACAAGGCCGTGGTGCTGGGGGAGGGGCAGGACATACAAGGCATAAATGCAGCAGGGCAGCTGGATCAGGGAGTGTCTGAAAGGCTTCTGTTTGCATACCCCACAAAGACAGCACCTGAAGGGGAATGACTGCTTAGGGGACTTCCAAAGCTCTTTAAATATCCTTACACTTCCAACATATACTGCCTTCAAGAGGCTTGTAATCTACCTGTAGAGACCCTCTTTGTATCCCCCACCCCAACACAGTCACACAAAGAGATTAGTCCAATGCTGGGTGGATGATAGTTCCTTAATACTTATCAAATTAATGACTGGATGGCTCACTCAAAGGAGACTTCACCTAGGGCTGCCACATGGGTTCCACAATGCATGACCCCAGGGGGCTCCATTCACATAAACCACAAAGTGAGCGGTACAGCCCAGAATTTTACATGCCACCAGACTGAAAAATGAGATTGAATTTTCTGTTTGGCCAAGAGAAAAGAACAGAGACTTGATTAGTAAACAAAGTCAACCAAAAAACTGGGATTTACAGGATATTACAACAGTACAATTTAGGAAAAAAAAAAAAAGAGAGCCACATTTACAACAGAATAGATGTTTAACATAAAGTTTGTTTTTAAAACATAGATCTATTAGGCAGAGGAATAACTTTCACCATCCTGAAACATAAGAAATCTCAAGGGCATGGAGAGAGATCGCCAAGCAGGATTTTTATTGCTTTTTATTATTATTTTGAGTAGAGGGTGAGCAGGGGAGTGGGTCCAAAGCTCAGGGATGTGGTGGTCAAAAGCTGAAGATGTTTCCATCTTATGGCTTCCATTTTCACTGTAAAGTACGGGATAAAATCAACTACAGCTATTGAAATGGAAATGATGGGGTTCACAGGTTTAAGACATACGATAGTTTTGAAATAACTATTAGAAAATGAAGGGAGAACTGATCAAGGAAATAGGGATGCTGCAAAGATTAAGTGAGGCAATGTGTGTAAATGCTTGGCACACAGTAGGTGCTCAATAAATATTCATTTTCTTCTCCACTCCTTCTACCATCTTTTATGGAAAAAATTATCTTATTCATTTTTGTATTTTCTCTCATTGCACATACTGCATACTCAATTTTTGTTGAATTGGTTCTAAATCTTCACACATAGTAGGTGACATATGTTTTTCTAGAATTGGACTGAATTATTTTCTTTATGCAGAACTTTGCTGTTATTGTCAGAAAGGTAGCCTAGGGTGGTAAGAAAAGGTGATATCTCTTGATACTGTACTAACTAAACTTCAGAGGACCTGGATCCTCAGGGCCGGAAAAAGTGTTATGACCTTTGCATGTCATTCCATCTGTCTCCAAGTATTGATTTCCTCACCTATTACACTGTGATATAATACTCACCAAACCTATAATACTCACACTATTAAGATAACCAACACGAATGAAAGAGCTTTAAAGTGTAGTGTACAATCTCAAAGTCTGAAAAAAGTGACATCATCCTTTTAGGACATAATTTTTTACAGTATCAAGAGCCATAAAAACATTTATACTCATTAACCCAGGCATCCCATTCCCAGAAATATATCCTACAGCAGGCGTTTCCACTCTTTTTCTATCAGTCCACCCAGAATATTCGCATGGATAGCACATTCCTAGATTATGGGCTTAAGCCTATTTAGGGTAGGATGTGGATTTTGTACAATTCCCTTTTCTTTGTCACTCAACATGTCACATCCCAGTGATGGATGTTTTCTGGGAATCATTTGATTAAGTAAATAATTCATCAAATGCAATATTTCACTTATTAATAAATTAGCTACAAGTTCTGCAACCCACCAAGACAAAGCAGTATCTTATCACTTAAACTGAGAACTGCCATACTCATAAAATAACTCAAAAGAATGAAACAGTACATACATATATGAGTTGGACTGATAGGCAATAATGATAGTAATAATGTCAACTCTTTCATAGTCATTCTCTCATTACCTCCTCATGGGAATCCTATGAAGTAGACAAGAGGGACTTATACCTTCTCATCTCCAGGTGGAGCCACGGGTTTATATCCATGCAAAATAAATTGCAAGGCAGCAGGACACAATGGTTAGAGCACTACTTGAAGGTCATATGGCCTGAACTGCTAACATTGTCCGACTATGAATCCTTGGGCACATCACTTCTACTCCCTGAGTCTCCTCTGAGTCTCAAACTGCTTTCAAAGTTGCTAAGTGGTTCAAATGAGGTACCAGACATGAATGCACTTTCAGATGTAAACACTATACAAAAGTGACATATCTTATAGCTTGCTGGCTGTGTCCCTGAGCGAAGACCACTAATAATGCTTCAGGTCCAAAAACTAGTCTTCCCTTTATCCACTCCTGTTAAAGAACACTCTAGGATTTCTAGTCAGTCTTCATATTGGCACAGTAAGGTGAGGATAAAATGTGACCATAGCAAGGCAAAATAAATATTTATTAGAAATCAAAAAAGCATTTCTTCAATGGGATTAAAATGTTCTTACTCTTTTTATTCCTTTCTTTCTTGAACATAGAGTTTCACATACACACAACACTAAGAACAAGTTATAAATGGGAATTTACAAGGACCAGGCACATTCAATGAGAATGGGTGACAATTCTGTTTGGAACCAAGATCACAGTATAAAACATGTAAATCAATGCAGAAATCAAGTATGGCTTATAGGCTGGGTGACGGCCCATGTGCCTGGGCCCTGCCCAGAGCAAAAGGACACAATTCACCAGACCTTGAGGAAGGAAAAGAACATCAAAAATACTGGGCTCTCTCAGGCAGAAGCCTTCTTGGAGCTTAATGACTTCACAGTATAACCTTCCATACCTTCTGTCACATCCCAGGGAGGAAGGTAAGCACCCTTTTTATTCCAAACAGATGCATCATACAATGTCTAGAATAATGAATTCTTCCTGGGGAAAAGTTTAGCTGAAAGAGCATTTGCAGCCAAAACCACTATCTGAGCCTGGAGATCCCATCCCTGGAAAACACCTGCCTCTTAAGTCACTGAAATGTAAATCATGAAGTTTTAAGATGTCCTGATAGGCCCATGTGTTCAGTGGTGTGTGTGTGTATATGTGTGTGGTCTCATGCACACCTGTATGCACACTTAAATTTTAAACCAGTCTTAGGGATCATAGGGACAATGTTGACTGCCAAATGAGTCATTTGAGCAAAAAACTCTAGCCCCCCCAATACACGCCAACCACAGAGATAGATTCAGATTTAAAGACATTGAATAACTGTGCTTTAAAAAATAGTGCAGGGGAATATTTGTGGTTCAGGAATCAGAATATTCCAGGTTCAACAGCTCTGATATGACTTCTTGCATGACTTTGATCAAGTCCACTTTCCTTTCAAAGCTTCAGTCTCCAGGTGTAAAATGAGGGAAGTGGTCCTTTTGACTCTGATGATTTTTAACTCAGTGCTTCCCTTTGCCTTGGTAGACCTACCTATGCTCAGACTTTCTAGGCTAAAAGCCTTTTGGGGATGCCACTGTTGAGGAGAATATCCAGTACAGAAAATGGCCTTGCAAACAAATTCCATCTAGATCCACAAACAGCAGCTCCCCATAACATGTGAGAAGACAAACATCCAGTTATTTATTTCTATTTGCCTAAGCTCCCAGCTTTTGTCCAAGTGGAAAATGGAGAGCCATATAGCTTTCTCCATCAATATCCGAGCCAAAGCAATTCTGGAATTCCCAGCTCCATAGTGTAGATTATAATTTAACATCATGGATCCAAATGCCTGCCCTTCAAACCAGGACATCTGTTCAGGATAAATGCAGTTAGGTAACTCCAGAGATGGAATGCTGATTTGCACACTCTCCGGGCTAAAAGAGACCTTAAATTATCCAATCGTCCTCTTCAACAACATCTCTGATAAGTGTTCAACCAGCTTCTGCTTAAACATCCCCAACATCTGGAGGAGTTGCTGGACTGAACTGAACCAAAATCTTTCTCTAGTTCTTTCACTAGTTCTGTCCATTTGAAACACATCTGCTCCTTCTGCCCCATGACAGTCCCCCTCAAATCTTCTCTTCTCCAGAGACACTGTCTAGCCCTTTTCCCCCTGCTCACACCTGAGCTTGGTCTGATCACTAGAGCTTAGAGCACTAGTTGACTTGCTAGGTCAGCTGGGAGTGTAGGGGCTGCTGCTGATGGTGAAGTTCTCAGCCCTGCATCATCTACCCAGAAAACCTCTCCCCAGACCAGCCCTTCAGGGGCACAGAGGCCAAGTCTGCACCCACCTGGCTAAGCTGGCACACAGAGCTGCCTAGAGTGGAGAAGCTGGCCCAGAGTGGACTGATTGGCCTGGATTCCTCGGCTTGCCTCAAATCAAATTAATTAGCCAATTGCCAAGGTATCTAAAGGCCAGATATCTTTTTTGCACCATTTAAAATTAAAATTCATGTTTACTGTCTTTATAATTCCACATCAAAAATTCTCACATGAATCTTTTCACGAGATAACAGAGGCAGAGTGGATTTTCTGGTCGTGTGGGCCCCAGTCACCTTCAATCTCCACTTTGCCTCTGCCCCCAAACTGACTCTGTGTAATTTCAGGGGAAGAATATCAGAGGATGAGGATCTACAGATAAGCCCCAAATCCTGGCGAAAGCTCCTCTCTCACAAGTCTTCCCCACCAGCTTCAAAATTCACAGTTAACAAAAATACTTAATACCAGAGCATTTCAGGTATTTTGCTAAATTTTCCCAAGGAGAAATACTGATGTATACTAGCAACCTCTGAGGTTTAAGGCCATATAAGTAGAGCCGCTGCTATTTCTGTTTCAGATGAAGCCATGATCCCAGCTCGGAGGCATGTGCTCTTGCAAGACTGGCACAAGGAAGAGAGCCAAGTCCTTTCACCCAGATCGCAGCTGCCCGGCAGGACCTGCCTGGCGTTTCTCATGTGATCTTTTGTGTGTGTGAAGAAAAGCTTTTTGTCCTGCTCTGGCCACCCTGAGGCCAAGTATATAATACTTACGTCCAACCCAAAAGCCCAAAATCTATTTCTCAGCTTTTAAAATCACGTACTTCATCTGAAGTAATTTTCATTCAAAACTGAAATGTCATTTTTATATTGAAAAAAAAATCCCTGTGTTAATTACACTACTAAAAATATCTCTCAGTTTGAGAAAGTTGGAGCCTTGAGGTGCCAACGGTGGTTTCCTGTTCCTTGAAGGCCCCGGGAGGGCATTCCACAGCTCATTCTCTTCCTTCCCCAGGATGTCCAGCTTAGCTCAGTCCCTTGCACATTCTGGGGTGGGATCAAAAGTCTCCCACAAATCCATAGAACCAGTCACAGCAGGAGAGACAGTGGAGTGTGCAGGCTGGGTAGGGGCTGACAAGGAGATGTCAGCAGGAGGAAAGACTCCTCTTCCTCTTCCTCAGGTCCCTGCCCCTTCCCCACCACCTGTCTCTCCCAGCCAAGTCAGGTTTTACCTGTAGTTGGTAAAACCAGGGAATTCACCCAGGACTTCAGGAGATTCCCAGGCTCAGGACTGCTGGCCATGGGTTTCCATAAACTTTGTGCCAAGTAACAAAATCCAGGGTGTTTCCCACCCACTCAGCATGAGAGCACATTCTGCTTCCAGGCCAGCAGAGCCGGGGTCTGCCACTCTGCAAAGCCCCTCAGCAGAGTCCAGGACTCAGCCTGCAGCATCAGACAACCCACAGTTCACACCAACTCTGGCTTCTGCTTCTACACAGAAGTTTCCGGAAATTCATCTATTTCCTCAAATGCATTGAGCGTGGTTTTGCTATTGCTCCTGGAAGAATCTTGTATTTTGTTGATATCTGTTTTGAAAAAAAAAACAAAAAAACTGCTTTAGAAATACAGCATTCCACATGCTATGCTTCCATGTCTAAGGGCACCACTTAATTTTTAAGAGTGGTTCAAACTAGGGTTATAAAATTGGTTCTCAGAAAGACCTGAGAACCAATTTAATTCAACCTTCCCCGCTTTACAGATAGGGAAAATCAGGGCCATCAGACTTGACTTGCCCAAGGTCACATGGTCAGACATGACCATGGAAGTGGACCCCAGATGGCCTCACAGCAATAGTACCTGTCCGTCTCACGGGCCCTGGATCTTCATTAAGGAAGGAGACGTGCGTTTTCCATTCGGTCCACTTCACCTCATTGATCCTGCAAGTGATGATAATCACTGTCACTACTTCACAACTGCACCTCATCAAATGCAAACAAATCGCACTGCGCTTGGGATGTCCTGTTTTCTAGACAGCTCCCCTTCTGTCTGTTCCAGGGACCAAGAAGCACTCCTGCCCCACATGGCCACACCAGCATTGTTAGGGTTTGAAACATGCCCAAGTCCCCATTTCACCAGGCATCAAGGGACCAGGTCTCTTCCCAGTGTATGGGACCCAGAAATCCTGTAACTTGCTCAGAAAGGTGTAAAGGGCACATCTTCAGACATCAGCAGCTCGGCCTGACTGGCGAGAGGGAGCCCACAGGGAAGGAGGGAAGGAGGGAGAGAGGCCCAGGCTCAGATGTGAGGATTAAACGAGCACAAGATTAGCTAGGGCTAAGGATGCACTCAGAGAAGGTGATCAGAGTCCATATCCCAGTAGGAGTGGGCAGCATCTGCGATGCTAGATTACAGCTAAAGAGAACATCTCTAGAGTGAGGGTATTGAAATCAGAAATACTTGTTAGAGTAAAGATTACAGTCAGAAATGACTGTTTTCAGGAAGTGGGAATTTCAGTCAGAGAAGTAGGGTAAGGTACAGTCATATCCAAAAAAGGTAGTCTGTCGGGTCAGGCAGTCAGGAAGGGGGCAGGAAGAGGTGGACTTAGCAGAAAATGTGGTCATGGGATGCGCAAGGACTTTTTTAAAAATCAAAAAGGTTGAGATCTGTCAAAAGGAGCTGTTTTATTTTCCATTTGCCTGTGATTAGATGTGCCCGAGGTCCCCTGGTGTTACATGAATCCACACAGGGTAGAGAGAAGGATAAAGAATGCCAGGTTGGCAAATCTTTTCTAAACTAGACATTGGACACGGGGAGGCCCTAGAGGTACCTGCAAAAGGGCAGAGAGGGGAGCCACTGCCAGCAGTCTCCTCCCTACTGTCCCAGGACCCACGACCCCATAAGAGCAAATTCCATCTTCCAGGAGTCCAGGGGAGAAGTGGCTACAGCGAGCAAGCAGCTATGCTCTTTCTCTAACATCCTGTTGGCTGGCTCGTACCCACCACGCACCCCTAAGACTACCACCAAAGGGCCCATTTCCCTCCATTACCGCAGACACAGTCGGAAATCTTCCTCTGCCACTTTACACAGCTCTCCCATCCGGAATCTGCTCCTCAGCCATTCTGGTAACATTTTCTCATACTCCAAGATCGTCCTGGCTCTCTGGGGACATAAACAAGCCTAAGCACCTTGCTCAGAGCCAGCCCAGGAACACAGCTCCACAGCAGTGGGTACATGCTCACGCACATGCACACACACACACAGTATGCACACACGCACAAACACAGTATGCACACACACACACACAGTATGTACACATGAACACACACACACACAGTATGCATGCACACACACACAGTATGCACACACGTACACACGCACACACACAGTATGCACACATGAACACACACACAGTATGCACACACGCACACACACAGTATGCACACATGAACACACACACACAGTATGCATGCACACACACACGTACACATATAGTATGTGCACACACCACCAAACAGCCCACCACACCTTCACTGGATGCTTAACGTATAGCTCTGAAGAGCTCAGCTAATCTACAGAACTCAAAAATGAAATAGCAGAAAGTTTGGGAAAGATGTTTAGATGGCTTTAAGCATAACATAAATAATGTTTCTGGAAGCCCAGGAGCTTTCTAACTGAAAACGTTAGGATCCTGGAATCCCAGGGTGAAGGAAAGTTCAGACATCATGTAGTCCTACCCCCCTCCCAGGCTTAGAATCCCCTTTGAGTTTTCCTGGCCTACTGAAGTTATCAACAGTCCTTAATAATTAGCACCTTCCTTGTGTCACATCAAAGCCTTTCTCCCTACAGTTCTCCCATGTACCTCAGTTCTGCCTTCTGGGGCCACAGATGGGGGCCATTCCCTCTTTCACGGGTAGCTCTGCAGGTATCTGAAGGAACTCCCACCTTCTTCAACCCTTGTTCCAACAATCATTTCTTGTGAGGCACAATCTCCAGTCCTCTCCCAAACCTGATCACCACCTCTGGTGTCCTCAGCGTGTGAGGAGTGTTGAGGCCAGGACGGAGTAGAGCAGAACTGTCACCTCCATTGTTCTATACCCTATAATTCTCTTAATGCACTTTGACATCCACACATCACTCTGTTGACTCTGAGCAGAGCACCTCCTTAAGTCTGAGTTTCTCTTACATGTGCTGTTGTTCAGCCACACTTCCTAGACCCTGTACTAAAAGAACCAGGACTAAGGCTTCCTCAAGCCTGGCCAATCACAGAGGAACTTATGCAGATTCCCAGGCCCCGCCCCAGACCCACCAGTGCTGATGGTTGTCAGAGACCATGTGCCCAGTGAAGGCACCCGCACTGGGGTCTCTGCCCAGGCTCACCTGTAGGCGCCAGATACGCTCACTCTCCTTGGAGACGTTCTCCACGGTCTCTCCCATGAGGGCGATGAGCATGTTGAGGAGGAGGACAAAGGTGAGGATGACGTAGGTGATGAGCAGGAACAGAAAGAGGATGGGGTACTTGGAGTTCTGCTGGATGTTCAGATCTCCCAGGCCTATGGTGAGCTTGAAGAGTTCCAGCACTGCGTCACTGAAGCTGCCGTAAGAGGTGCAATCCTTGTTGACCTTGGGACACTTCTCGATCAGGGAGGCCAGGGCTGGGGGGGACATAACAGGGTGCTGTGGATTGAATGTCCCCTAAAAACTCATTGAAACTTAACCCCCATTGTAACAGTGTTAAGAGAGTGGAAATCTGATTGTGGCATTTGAGAGGTAGGGCCCTTAAGAAGTGAGTGAGAGAAGTAAGAAGATAGCCCTTTGAAAATGCTGAGCATGGCAAGTGCCCACTGGTAGCTGAGATCATTGCTACCAAGGCCGCTGTGTGCTTTGTCATTTGACATCTCTACAAAGGGCTTTACAAATGTGGGAGTTACTGTTATTTATAAATCAGTTACCTACTCCAAATCCAAGTAAGAACACGATATATACAAACAAGAACTTCAGAACATCATGCAAAATCACCTACAAAGAAATAGAGATGTTCAAGTGTAAGGTCTGAGCACATATTCACTGTACACTTCCTACCCTAGCCACACCTTCTCGCAGGCCATTCTCCCACCCCTTGCTGAATCCTCCCGAAGCTCCAAGGCTCAGCTCTGGGCCCCTTCCCCCTCAGTTCTCTCCTCCGTCCACCTGCTGGAACACAGTCTCTCTGTCCCTGCTGAGATTCACCCTGCACCCTTCTCCGCAGGAGCTCACGTCTAGAATCCTCACACTTCCTGGGGGCAGTGGCATCCTGCAGCCAGCTCACTCCGGCTCCCAAGAGCTGATTGTTAACTTTTCATGAATTTTGTGAGCTGGTTGTTACACACAGCCATGAGATCAAATGTTCAGTTATGAGATGAATACGTTCTGGAGATCTAATATACAGCATGATGACTATAGTTAACAATACTGTATTGTATGATTGAAATTTGCTGAGAATAGATCTTAAATGTTCTCACCACACACACGCAAAAAGTGTAAATATGTGAGGTGATGGATGTGTTAATTAACTTGAAACTGGTAATCAATTCATAATATATGAATATATCAGATCCTCACACTGTACGCCTGAAATGTACACAATTTTATTTTTCAATTATACCACAATAAACCGGGGGTGGGGGGAGAGAAGGTATTTTGTATTGCAAAAAAATTAAATGATATAAATGCATAATTAAATAAATTATGTTTAAAACAGAGATGATAAATATTCAAAACTCATCACTTCCTAGTTATTTCACCACATTTTACAATTATCGAGGCTTTTGAGGTTATTTATACTTATTGTAGCCATATGGTGGAAATATTGTATAATAATGTGACACTGCATTTCCTCCCAGCTCCATATTCAGTGACATAATGCTGGTAGCTGGAAATTGGCCAAAGGACGAGTATTTACACCATGAAAATTAGTAAATGCTACAAATCAGAAACTGACTCATTCCTTTGTTGAAGTCTAAATCTAGATTTAAGACCATGATGGAGAAACTGTTAAGGCAGATTAAACTTAAAAATGTGTTTTGTCTGTAGCCATTATATTGTGAATGGCACGCAAATATTAACAAAATATTCATCTTGCATTTGCAAACTATTATCCTTTTCAGCAAAGAAGTTGCTTTCATCATAGACAAACAAGTGACATTCCAGCTTAAGTCTCCACTGCTTCACTTTCATCTTACTGTTTATAAAGTACAAAAAGATATCAACCAATATTCATGTAGGCTGCAATTGACACATTTGTCAATTGCAGCCACAGGTTGGCAATAGATAGAAGCGTTCAATAAAAGCAACAGATTATTCTGAGAAACTCAACTGGCTACTTGGAATTTACAATAAAGGCGGTTACCTCAGTTGGTTAGAGCATGGTGCTGATACAATTAAGGGTATTGCATATTTTATTACTTGCAAATTGTGCTATACATCCTTTATATAGTAAAATTTATAATAAATTTATCATAAAATTTATAAGTTTATAATAAAAATGTATATATGAGGTACTTCAAAAAGCCTGTGCAAATACTGATAGTCAACTCTGTACCCCACAAAAGTTAGTGGAAAGAATCATATTATCTTTTAATTATATTTTTCCACGAATGTTTTGAAGTACCCCCGTACACATTTATTTATTTATTTATTTACTTGTTTCCCCTCCCCCCACCCCCAGAAAGCAGTTTTCAGATATTGACCAGCCCACCTCTGCCCAGGGCTGAGACCATTCCTTCACAAAGTATCTCCCTTCCCACTGCCCAACAAGCACAGAGACCATGGCATTCAGGAGAAAGAGCAGTAGACTGCCGCTTGTTCAGCCTCTCCAGATCTCAGTTTCTCCATGTGAAAATGGACATCCTCTGAAGGCCCTCCCGCCTGCACAGCTCCCAACGCACCTTCTGGATCATGACACTGTACATGCCCATGGACTGGAACCCCCGCGTGTAGTAGAGCATGTTCGCCCAGCCCAGGGCCATGGCCAGCACGAGGCAGGCGAGGTACTCTTTGTAGGCAAACAAGTACAAGAAGACAGACAGTATCACAAGCACAGCTTGGATAAAACTGTTCAGGAGACACAGGAGACAAGGGCCTTACTTACTTCTCAGCATGAGGGCAGAGATATTCAAATCCCCAAACCTCCCACAAACGCCTGACCGGTCACCCTGGTGGCTGATGCTGAAGAGACAGATAAGGCTGGCTCAGATCTACTCGACTCCATCTACAACCCAGCCTTGTAGACCACATCACCAGATGTGAGTTGGGGCCAGCAGTGGGCTGGTTGCAGCTAACGGGGACTTTTTAAAAAAAATACAGATCCCCAGGGCCCCAGGAGATTCTGGGGTACAGCCTAGGAGGCCATATAGTTTTTAAATCACCCACGTGATTTCTGATTCCCACATACTTTGGGGAATCACTGGGGTAAACCAAGCATATGGCGAATGATTACCTATTTAACACAGATGACAAAAGCTGCCAACAACTTTATTTACAAGCCAATCATAACAAAGTCCCCCAAAACCTACTATTTTCTCATCTTTTTTAAAAAATTATGATATATGCAGAGTAAAATAAGACAGTCACAAAAAGACAAATACTGTATGATTCCACATATATGAGGTACCTAGAATAGTCAAATTCATAGAGGTAGAAAGTAGAATGGTAGTTACCAGTGGGGGAAAGAGAATAAGCTGTTGTTTAATGGGGACAGAGCTCCAGCTTTACAAGATGAAAGAGTTCTGGAATTAGTTGCACAGCAATGTGAATGTACTTAACAGTATTGAGCTGTACACTTAAAAATGGTTAAGATGGTAACTTTCATGTTACGTGTATTTTACCAGAATTTAAATTTTTTAAGGTACAATACAGACCAAATGTGAAAGATCAAAATCTACTCCTAAACAGTGTATAAACACCATCATTTATGCAAAATCTCATTTAAAAGACTCTCTTGTCTATAACATTAGGCATTTTCCACAATTATAAAATACTTAACCAAAGTAAGGACAGAGGCAAGCTTGTGTTTCTGGTGCAGTGAAGAACGAACGTCTGGTTGATCAACTGCATTTGGGACTGAAATGAGGAAGGATGTCTATGCCTTCTTCTACTCTAACAAAACAGCTACGAAGCAGAAGAGCAGGACAATGCATTGGTGCTTTTAGTCTGCACTACAACCAGTAGCTGTATAAGTGGCTTTTTCTCCGGAATCATCATACTTCCTTAAATATGACAGACTTGCACTGGTTTGTATCGTGAGCAGTGCTGCACCCGGCCTATCCAGTTATCTCAGTATCTGGGTGCCCCATCTGCCCACGGGGATGAAGATCTTGGCTCGTGCTTCTGGAAGGCAGGCACATACTTAATAACACACCTAGTGTTTGGAAACATCAGGCCAAGATTCAAGGTCCTATAAGCCCGCCTCCCAAATGATCAGAAGAGAGACTTCGATGGGTCTGCAGAACTGTGGAGCTCAGCATTCTTCAGCCCGATCCGTGGGTTCTGTTCCCTTCCGTGCCAGCAATGCCTAATCAGCCTCTGTTCATTTAGAGGTCACATAAGCCTTTGATGTCAGCTGCACATGACCTCGGTCAGAGAGGCTGCAGAGCTGGGCTTTCTGACTCGGGCCCTGTGATTGCCACCTCGCACTAGCTTGGGGTGAAGATGACAGGGAGGCTGGAGCTTCGCCACCACTGAAGCTCCGTGTGACTGTCAGTGACTCACTGCTCTGGGAACTTCAGTGTTGTCTACAGATGAGACTCCATGATTTCTCAGGGACCTTCCAGTCCAGAACTGCCAAGGTGGCAACTTCTAGGCCCCATGCAACTAGGAGGAGATACATCCCTTTGCAAAAAAGTCAACAGGACTGCTAAGCCTTTCTGTGCCTTCTCCAGGCTGCCTGTGCCTGGGTCTAAGTGACAGGGTGGAGTCAGCCATCAATTTCCACTGGATGGTAGGCACTGCCCTAAGGTTTTCTGATCCTCTCCGTGGGCATTTTGTACCTCTCTTACCAGGAGGAAGTGAGGAAATTCCTGGCCACGGAATTATGGCAGAATGACTGGGACATGGTGACATGGTAAGGTGGCTATTCCAGAGGAACAAAAAAAAACTTTGGCCCTGCCTATGAGATGGTGACCAAGGGGCAGACCTACTTACAAGACAAAGTGAAACCAGGCATCCGAGAGGATGGACTGCAGATCCGAGGGTCTCAGCAGGAAAATTGCGATGCCCTAAGGCCGGAGAGGAAAGAATAACTGCCCTTCGTCATGCCCCTCGCTGGAGGGTCTGAGGAGGGGGTGCTCTCCAGGACTGAGACTCAGTAAGGGGTGAGTGTGGGAAGGCCCAGCCAAAGCCCAGGTGGGGGGTGTGGAAGGGGACATGTGCCTGGGGGATGGAGGCGACCCCACGGTGAGGGAGGATGCTCCCTTAAATCTTGTTACCTCTTATTCTCCTCACCCCCTTCATCACCCCAGAACCTGCAAAGCAGCACAGTCACTACAGCTACCTGCTCTTCCCCAAATATGGCCAGGCTTGCCAGCCTCTGGGCCTCTGTTCATGCTGTTCCCCACATCCACCTTGCATTGACCTTGTTCCCAATGTCCTCATGCCCAATGCTACCCTACCAGAGTAAGTGCCATCTCTGCCTTCAAGCCTTCCCTACATCCCCCTGTCCCCAAATAAAAATCATCTTCCTTCCTCTGAGCACTGGTCTGAACCCAATTTAGGGCCCTCTTCAAAGTCTACCTTAAAGTCTAGATGTTTGTGCCTAGGTTAAGTCCCCTACCAGACTGTGAGCTTGAAGAGGACAAACTCCCTCCATCCCTATCACTTCCCCCAGGGCTTCACATGTAGAAGGTGTTCTGAATATACCTGTTGACTCATTGGATGAGTGGATGAATGGATGGATGGAGGGAGGGAGGGATGGACAGATAAAAAGACGATTGGATAAAGGATGAAGGGCAGTGGGTAAGAATGAGTGGGTATTTGAATGGATGAATGAGTAGCTAGGTCAAGGAGGGAGGGCAGATGATTGGACAGGTGCATGGAGGCAGAGAAGGGGCAGGAGGGTAGATAAATGGTGGATGGTTGGACAGATGCACGGTGGGGTAGGTAGATAAGGGAGGTAGGATAGGCCTGCCTTATTCATTTATTCCCATGTTATAACACAGAAATCAAAGGCTTACAAAGGAGATGCCTCCCCAAAGGCCCCCAGCAGTAATGGCAGAGCAGGGACCACAGCCAGGCCTACTCTCGCCCACCTGCCTTGCAGGGCAGTCTGGCCCCCTCACCTCTTTCACAGAGATGCACATGGCCCAGATGAGCACGAACATCCTCCCTAAGAGCTGCAGCCACCCCATCTTGTGCGTCAGGGCCAAGGGATGTGGGAGGGCCTGGGGAGGAAAGGGGATGGATGGTCAAGACGGGGAGTGAGAGGCGCAGGGGTAGAAGCAGCTCCGGAGGGACCAAAACAGGTGCACATGCCAAGCCCTCAAGCTGACCAGAGGCCAGCATGAAACCGGCCCCCTGCACAGAGCAGGGGAAGGAACAGCAGCTCCCTGCTCCCTGCCTTCCCCACCCTCGGAGGGAGCCCAGAACTCTACAGCGAGGACTACAGTCCAACATGTGCCATTAACCCCTCACATCCCCGAGCATTAGTCTTCCAGAGCCCATCCACATTCAGACACTCAAAGGACCTCATAACACAGGTAACAAAGCCCCGTGTGATGGATGGGAAACTGAGGCCCAGAGTGGTGGGGAAGCTTGTCCAAGTGACCTCTCCCCCATCCCATTTCCTGTGGCCCTCAGAAACACAGAATCAGTTCTAGATTTGGATAGAGAACCTGGGCAGGGCCTCGGTCTCTTAACCCTCCAACTCTCCACCCAACATGGGTCCACCTGGGGCTTAGCCCAGCCAAGCACCAAAGACACGTTCAGTTCCCCAGAAACCGTGAAGAACAGCAATTAGAGGACCCCACACAAATCTCTTGGCCTCTCTGGGCCTCAGCTTCCCCATCTGCACATGGGGCAGCTCCAAGCTCCTCCCACTCTGACCACCCCCTCCCGGCGAGGGACCCACGTACCTCCTCCTCCCGGGGGCGGTAGTAAGAGACGAGAGTCAGGGTGATGTTGTAGAAGAAATAAAAGCAGAAGGACAGGAAGAACATGTACTTGGCAAATTTCTTCCACTTCATATGCAGCAGCGTGTGCAGGGGCTCCAGAGTCAGCATCTCGTGCCGGTTCTGGGGGTAGAACACCACCAGTCACGGTGGTGACAAGGGACAGAGGGAGGGACCGTTTTCAAAAGAACCATCAAGATCTCTGAGTCAGCGCCGCCCCTGGCAGAAGGGGCCAGTCATTATGCCCAATGAACTGGTTTGGCTGGAAATGTCGGAGGGGTAATTTCCGGCTCCTGAGGCTCCTTCCCAGTGTACTCAGGCAGCAGTGAATGCCACCGGAGCCTGGGGCTTCCAGCACGAGGGCATGACCCACAGCAGGGAGTGAGGGCGGAGGGAGGGTGGCGGGTGACTGGGGTTCCAGCCCCAATTGGCCTCCCCTTCGCTGTGTGACCTTAGGACAGCCCCTGACCCTCTCTGGGCCTCAGTTTCCTCAAGTATAAAACTGGTAACGATCCCTGCCTTATCAAGTGGGCTGCTGGGAGGGTGCAGAGAGAGAGACCTCGGACAAGATTCTTGGTAGAATATGAAGGATGAAGACCCGGCCTGCAGCCTCCCTTCCCACCAAGAGCTGAAAGCCTCCCACAGTGGACCCTCGCTGCGTCTCCAGCTTCACCTACCTCCCCCTCTAGCTCCTCCAGGAAGGCCACCCTGATTGCTCCAGCTGTGCACTTCCTGACCCTCACGGGGGATCGGGTTTGGGGGAAGAAAGGATTCCACGTCTGGCCATATAAACCAGCAGGGGAAGTGGGAGAGAAACAAGATGGAGAAGATAACCCCAACTACCCTCACTTATACTCACACCCAAACTGCCCATGAATCTGGGGCCAAGAGACCCCCCACCACCAGGGTCTACAAGTCAAGGTCAACCAACAGCTGAGCCCAGCATCTGTCCCCTGCCCCTGCCCTTTCCAGTCCACCCAAGAGACCCACATCGATGTTGGTGTTGTAGACAATGATTTCCAGCACCGAGTTGTCTGTCATGGTGTCCACATTGGTGAGGTCGTAAAGAGAGGATGACACAGGCCCGTACGCCCAATCAGTGAACTTCCTGGACAGGCTCCGGAGCCGTTTCTCCTTGATCTCACGACTCAGGATGTACTTCAGGATCTGGGGCCAGGAAGAGGAACAGCCATCAGCCGCAGAACAGGGCTTGGGGCTGTCAGGGCTGGTCCAGCCAGGGGCAGGCTAGGCCCGGGAAAACGCTCCCACCAAGGATGGTTTGAGTCCCACCTCTGCGCCTGAGGCCATAAGCCCTGGGCCCCAGCTTTATCTGTGGAATGTGCATAAAACTCGCTTTTCTGCCCATGTGATATGGATTGTATCCCCCAAGTTTTATGTATTAGTAGCTTGATCCCCACGGTAACTGTTGAAGGTGGGAAATCCTATTACAGTAATTAGAAGGTGGGGCCTTGAAGGGGTGATTAGATTCTGAGGACCATGCCCAGTGAATGGATTAAAAATGGTGGTCATGGGCTTGGTTCTGAGGGCTTTAAAAGGAGAGTGAATGAGGAGCTGAGTCTCTCTGCTCCACCATTTTCTGCCATGTGAGACCCCTGGGTTACTGTCGCCACCAACAAGACCCTCACCAGATGTATTCCCTGGACTCTGGACTTCCCAGCCTCCGAAACTGTAAGCAATAAATATTGTTTTCTTTATAAACCACCCAGTTCCATGTATTTTATTATAAGCGACAGAAATGGACTAATACACCATCTCCCCAGGAAATACCAGAGACAAAAGATGTGAAGACCCTCCGCATGCTGCAGAAAGATGCATGATCAACTTGTAAATCTTTACACCAGCTGGGGACACAGTTCAGTGAAGATTCCAGAAACTGACAACTTTTAGGAACAATTTCTATTTGGCCTAAACTTGAGAAGAAGCTAGAAATTTTTCCAGCTTCCCCACCCCACCCTCAGTCAAGACCCCTCCAACTGAAGCTCACTACTCTGGCCAAACAGGTGGTGACATAAGACACCAACCTTTATCAAGAGGCCCGTGGGACCCACTTTGTAGGTTGGTGATCCTTAAATTCTGCTGCATGTTAGGACCACTGGAGAACTTTAAAAATCCCATACCACCAACTAATGAAATCCAAATCTCTAGGGGCAGGACCCAGGAGTCTGCATTTTGTAAACCTTTCTGGGTGGTTCCAAAGGGCAGGCTGTATAGAGAGCTTCTGCAGTAGCTTTCCAGCTCACCACTTCCTGGAAATTGAGCCCTGGTTACTTTAGGGTGGGGACCAGGGCTTCCTGGGGTACCAACCCAAGACCCAGAAGACACTGGGAAAGTGTCAGGGGCCTGACCTTATGTGATCCAGGGGGAATCCCATCCCATCTCACAGGACAGTCCTGTCCCCAGAGCCCAGGCAAAGAGCTCCTAGGAATAAGGCAGGTCTCCCCATCTTGCACCCCAGCCTCTAAAAGCCGCAAGGACAGGATCTGTGTCTTAAGTTTCACTGTACCCTCTACACCCAGCATAGTAGCCAATTTGAGCAACATCCAGAAAAGTTTTCCAAAGGACACTGAATAAAGGAGAAAAGGAGCTGGGGAGGTGGGGTGGGGGTACAGGTGCCTCCCCCAGACTGGCCATGGTGGGCACATTATCCTCTAGAGAATAAGGGGGTCCTGGGGCCATGTTCTGTGCAGGACACTTCCTCACTGGGCTTGGGTGGCAGGCAGAGCACACGCCACTACGGTATGCGGGGAAAAAGCCTTGGAGGGAGCTCAACCTGCAACTACAATCTGACTCCTCAAAGCCCCCAGGGATAGGCAGGAGATGGGGGAGGCAGGCACACAATTCCTCCTCTGTTGAAGCCATTCTCCACCGCCTCCTCCCCCAACAAAAGAATAAAAAGGCCCCTTGTGGGCCCCAGCCCTGGTCACTGGGACAAGACCCACACCCTCAGAGCAGCTGACTAGGGAGGCCCTGAGCCTGGCACAGCTGTGGTTGCTCAATAGCCACCACCTACCCAGCATCTTCCTGCAGCCTCCCAGGACCCACAGTCCCTTCCCAGGGCTGGGAGATAGCAAGGCTGAAGAACAGGCTTAGACCTTAGGATCTGTTCCCTGAGAAGAAGAACCTGAGTCTTGACCTTGACCTCAGACCAAGCCATGACTCCTGCCATGAATAGAGATCTTAGCCCAGCCCAGCCAGTGTCTCCACTAAGGATCCTGGCTAAGCCTTGAGTTGCTCGGACACATCACACAAAGCACAAAGGGCCCCAATCAGCCACACTCTCTGCCGGGTATGTGGCTCAGAGTCTCAACCTGATAAGCAGGCTGGCTGAGTATGTCCCCATAATCAGGGAACAGCTGCCCACTAGCTCTGGACCCAGAGCAGTCATTCTGGAACTTGTCCTCATGAGAGGTCAAAGGTCCTGAAAGTCAGATACTCAGCCTCTTCTTGGGTGCCTCACCACATGGGAATTCTCAGCCACAAGGCATGTGAGATATGGTGTCACCTTAGCCTTTAAGGCTTTCCCTGTCCGGCCTCAACAAAGGAGTCTCAGGGCAAGAGACAGAAACATGGAGTATTCGGGACTGAAGTCCACAGAACGGGCCCACAGGATGCACCTCACTGGCTCTGTGTGGTCACTCAGAACAAGCCCACTTCGGGCCACATTGAACTTCTGGACCCGAGGCTAGGACCTTCCCAGGGCTGAGGCTGTGATCTGTGGGAGCTGCAGGGGGCCCCCAGGGCTGGCAGTAGCAGCAGTGTCTCCCCAACCTCCCGCCCCCCAGGGCCGCACCTCGGCCTTGCCCATCTTAGCAGCCAGCTGCAGCGGAGTGAGGCCGTCGTTGTTGCACGTGGTTTCCAGCTCCCAGTTGCCACTTCTCAGCAGGATCATGTCATACATGCGCTTCACAAAGTCATTCTGCGTCTTGAAGTCCTCGGCCACTGTCACCAGCGCATGTAGGATGTTGTTTCCCCGTGAGTCCTGCGAGGTGATGTCTGTCTGCTCATATTCCATCAGCAGCTGCACAATCTCGGGCTGGTTGGTACACGCTGCCAAGGCCAGGGGTGTCTCACCTGGAGGAAGATTATAATGGGGCTCGGTTCTCTGATGGGCCAGAAGCAGTGTCCTCCAAAACCCAGGACCAGGGCCTGTATCCTGACCATCTCAGCACGATTGACCCCCAAGTTTCCCTGGCCGTCCCCATCTTGCCCTTGTCCAAGGGGAAGACTAAAGCTAGATCACTGCAATAGCCTCCCAACTGGTCTCCCTGCTTCCACCCTGGTCCTCCGGACCATCCCTGTGAACACGTAAGTCCCACCTCAACCAGAATAAAAGCTAAAGTTCCACCAACAGCCCACAAAGTCCTACATCTTCTGAGCTCCTCTTCTACTCTCCCCCACACTCACTCTCTTCCAGCCACAGTGGACTTCTTCCTTCTCTCCAAAAACACTGGGCATTTTCCTACCTCAGGGCCTTTGCACAGGCTGTGCCTGCTGCCTGTAGAGATCTGCATCTCTCCCTCCCCTCCTTCAAGTCTTTGCTCAACATCACCTTTTCAATGAGTCACCCTAACCACCCTATTGAAAATTGTAACCCACCTCCCTCCCACCCAGACAGAACTCCTGAATCCCCTTCCCCTGCTTTACTTTGTATTTTTCAATAGCACTCATCATTTTCTACATAGCATGTAACGTTCTTATTTGTAATGTTTATCATCGATGGTCTCTCGCTCCATCTAGAATGTAAGTTCCATGAGGGCAGGGATCTTCGTTTTGTTTGCTGATATATTACAGGCACCTAGAACAGTGCCTGACGGAGATAGTAAATGCTCAGTAAATGTTTGTTAAGAAAAGAGAAGGCAAGCGACCCACACGTGGTCACACGGCAAGTCTGGGACAGCACCAGGACTGGACGCCAGGTCTCCTGAAGCTTCCCTCCTGGGCTTCACCCTCCCATTCCTTCTTCTTCCCACCCAAAAAATGCTGCCCAGCACCAGCTCCAGCCAGGTTCTATGGTGGGCAACAGGGACACAAAATGAACAGGACAAGACCCCATCCCCAAGGATGCCCAGACCCATCTAGTCCTGCTGATTGAAAAACCTCCAGAAGAGAAGACGGACCAGTGGCCGTAGGGTAGGGCTGGGGTGGGAGGAGGGATTGACTACAAAGTTGCACTGAGAAATGTTTTGGTGCCATGGAGCTGTTTGTTCCTTGTCCTGATCCTAGTGGTGACACAAAACTGTGTGCGTTTGTGAAAGTGAACACAAATGCACACTAAAATGGTGAATTTCTCTACATCTAAACTATACATTTCAATCTCTTTTCACCCAGAGCACCCTAACCCCAATTTCTTTTGGACTCCCTTAATCTAGTGGGAGGAATTTTTGTCCTCCCACTTTCGATTTCCTGTTTGTACTCCTGGGAGGCACTGAGCACAGGGGACAGAGGCCACAGTTGGAAGTGAGGACCCCTACCTGATCGCCTTACTGCACTTCACAGTCACTTCCTTCTCAGAACCATCTGCTCACCTATAAAATGCAGCTGTCTCCTCGGCCTCCCTCCCAGGTCTCTGGGTGGCACCCTACCCCTCGAGCTCCCCGCCGGACCGCAGGCTCCTCCATCCCACCTCCCCAGACCCTCCCCGTCCCGGCTCTGTCCGCTGGGGCCTCAAACCCTTCTACCCCGCAGTGGGGTCTCCACCCGGCCGCCAGCGCCTCTTGGGAAGGGACGGTCAGGCAGAGCCAGAGCAAGCCCCTCCCCCCTCCCCTCCCTCCCCCTACATCCTCCCCTCCCTCCCCACATCCTCCCCTCCCCTCCCTCCCCCTACATCCTCCCCTCCCCCCCACATCCTCCCCTCCCCCATCCTCCTCTCCCCCTCCCCCCACGTCCCCTCCCCCTCCCCCTCATCCTCCCCTCCCCTCTCCCTTCATCCTCCCCTCCCCCTCCCCCTCATCCTCCCCTCCCCCTCTCCCTTCATCCTCCCCTCCCTCCCCCTACATCCTCCCCTCCCCCATCCTCCTCCCCTCCCCCCTCACCCTCCCCTCCCCCTCACCCTTCCTCCCTCACCCTCCCCCACCCCTCCCCCCTCCCTCACCCTACATCCTCCCCTCCCCATCCTCCTCTCCCCCTCCCCCCACCTCCCCTCCCCCCTCACCCTCCCCTCCCCCTTCACCCTCCCTCCCTCACCCTCACCCTCCCCTCCCCCTCTCCCTTCATCCTCCCCCTCCCCCTCACCCTCCCTCCCTCCCCCTCACCCTCCCCTCCCCCCTCACCCTCCCTCCCTCCCCCTACATCGTCCCCTCCCCCATCCTCCTCTCCCCCTCCCCCCCACCTCCCCCTCTCCTCAGACCTCGCGCCTGCAGCTGGCGCGGGGCGGGCTCTGCACCCACCGAAGTAGAAGCCTTCGTGCTGGTACTTGGGGTTGAAGAAGACCCCCTTGGCGTGGGCGTTGACGTCGGCGCCGGCGGCGATGAGCACCGCGGTGATGTCTCCCTGGCGCCGCTCGATGGCGATGTTCAGCGCCGTCTGCCCTGCGGACCGGGCGGGGATGGCGGGGCGCTCAGCGCCTGGGGCCCCGGTGACATAGCCACCGTCCCGGGCCTCCATCCCCTCCTCAGAAGCACAGGGAAACAATAGCTGCTTGTCTGTGTCACCCGGCCACCAAGAGTCCCAACTTCGCTTGCGGGGACGCAAGGAATGTTTATGGAGCGTGTGCTCCGTGCTCCGGTCCCAGGCGCTGGGGGGACAGAGGTACGCGGGGTGCAGTTTTTATGCTTCCCTCCAGAAACTCACCGTCTCACTCAGCACTGGGTGCTATGACTCAGACAGGTGCAGGACTGCGGCCCCCAGAGCGGGGCTCTCAGCAGCCCGAGAGGGTCCGGGGGCTTCCCAGAGGAAGCAGGTGCGGCCGGCTCATGAGCCAGGGTAAGAGGGGAGAACCCACACTATGGGCCGTGAGAAGGCACAGCAGGCGTTTAAGCGGGGAAATGGCAGGACCAGAGTTCTGGGTTTTGTGCATGTGTTTTCGGATCACTCTGGCTGCAAACCTGGAGGATGCGTTAGAAGAAGCCAAGACCAGAGAAAGAGATAATGACGGCTGAACTAAAGTGGGGACAGTAAGCGTGGAGAGAGAAGGAAGTCCATAGACCCCAAAGAGAAAGAGCCCTCAGGATGGTCTGGGGGGCTGGGGGAGAAGGGGCGTGTCAGGTAAGATCCAGGTGTCCCTGACGGTGGGTGGATGACACTTTGGTGACTGGGGAAAAGAAGGATGGGGGGAGACGCATTAACCCTGTTGGTGGAGACTATAGAATGTCCAGATGGAAGGGACCAGATACCGGGTTGGTGTGGGCGGGGGAGTTTCTCAAAATGTCTCAACAGAAACAGTATTTTCCAAAGACTGTCACCATGTCATACACAAATATAAAGTCCTGATGGATTAAAGAACTAAGCATTTTTTTAAAACTGGAAAATGTATTTAACCTTTTGGAAGGAAAGACCTTCTTAAGCAAGATCCTAAATTCAGAAAACCACAAAGAAGAAACTGACATATGTGTTTATGTAAAAATTAAAGATTTCTGTATTTCAAAAGATATCTTAACTACATTTTAAAGAAAATTAAAAGACAAATGATAGGCTGAAAATATTTGAGATGTGTAAAGAGGATGATGTGTTTTTCTGAAGTCCATAATATATTAAGAGTACCTACAAATCAATAGTAAGACAAATAACCTACAAGAAAACTGAGAAGAGTATAAACAATCATCTCACAAAGGAGAAAATACACATAGCCAATAAACAAAGTGAAAGATGTTTGGAATCACTGAGGTAACACTTTTCACCCGCCAGATTGGCAAAGACCCCCCCAAAAAAAGGATAAGGATAATTTCCAGTCTGAGTGAAAGGGTAGGAAAATGAGTACGTTTGTCCCCTGTCGTAGGGGAGAGTAAATCACTACCTCCCAGAGGCAGATTTGTCAAAACACTATTGTAATTTTAAATATGGATGCATGTCCTGAACCCAGATATTCCAATTCCAGGTATTTTCCTAAAACATATATACACCTGCACACGGGGTAATAGAAAAGAACGTGCACTGCGACATTGTTGTAGCAAAAAATTAGAAACCACCTGGATGTCTGTCAATAGGGAAATGGTGAAATTAGCCATGATATGGCTGCACTGCAGACTAAGTTGGTGAAAAGAAGCTAGACTTTCATATTCTGGCATGAGGAGTTCTCTAAGACACTGAGTTCATCACGAAAAGCAAGTGTAGAGCAATGAGATAGTACAATACTACTTTATGTTAAGTAAGTAAATAAGTAAAACTATTTCAATGCGCCCATATCCACATATGTGAAAGGCCTAGAAAAGTCCTCAGAGGATACAGAGAGTAGGAGACAGGTAAAGGGTGTTTTCTTTTAACTTATCTAAAATGTTGGAATGTTTTACAATGAAATTCTATTCATGTAACTAGTCTATGTAATTAAAAACAAATTGTTATGTTGAATCTGGATGATGGATATATAGAGGTTCATTATGCTAATATCTCAACTTTTACATTTAAAAAAATTTTAATAAGATGTTTTAGTTGAATAATTGTTAAAAGAAAAAAGTAAGGCTCTGAAAGCCTCTGATATGTTTAAAAATAATATCAATAAAGTTGTCATTGGATCCTTTTAGCAGCATAGGGAGGAAACATTAGATCCTACTGAATGGGGAAACTGAGGCTCAGAGAGGCAAGGCAACCTGCCCAAAGTGAGGAAAAATGCTACTCTGCTGAACCCCCAGCCCCAGCGGGGACTGCCTAAAACCCTGAAGGGAGGGCATCAGCAGGTTCCATCAGCGGACAGAACGGTGATGGGGTTGGCTTCTAGGAAGGTGGGAATAAATGTCTCCTCCCACTGTGCAGAGACAAAGTGGGTGCCCAGAGCCCCCCCACAAGCCCACCAGCAAGAGGCAGATTCATGAAAGAAGGAAGGGACAAGGGGAAGCTGAGAAAGGAGACAGGTAACGACTTGTGGCCAGGACAGCAAAGCCTTAATAGAGACACTAACAACCTTCATTTATTCATTCAAAAAATATATATTAAGCATGTCTTATGTGAGACCCTAAGAGCACCAGGGCATGAACTACAGGCAGCAGACTCCATCCCTGACCTCAAAGGGAATGTGCTAGAATAGGGAGTCTGGAAGTCCCTGAAATACTGATGAGAAGAAAGGAGGGGACAGAAGGGGACTGAAAGGAGAGAAGGATCAGAACAGGCAAGCTTGAGGCATCAAGCTTGAATTTCTCATTTACAGGACTACTGCCAACTCCCTACTGACAGGCTGAGAACACAATATGTCTTACCCAATTTCTCTCTTTTCTTTGGCTACCAGGGAGCTCAGTGTGCAGTTCAGCACTCAGGGGCTGAACTTGGGTTCTTCTCCTCCACCCCATAGCTTCTAATTGTCACAATTCTTGACTTGCTCTTATGTGTAACTAAACCTCTTTTGAGAGTCTGCAGAGTTCAAACAATAAATCAAAGCAACTTTCTCCCATAAGAAGGGTAAAGGGCCTGAGCTACACTCCCACCGGGAAAAAGCTGAGATGTTTAGCGCCCCCTGGAATATCAGCAAGATGGCATGCGGTTATTCTTAAGCCAATCATTTTTGCACAAGCACCTCATAAGACCCTAAAGGACTGTTTACTCTCCAAAACCTCAGAGGCGGACACACCTTACTGATTATTCACAGTGGATTTCCTGGGCAGGGAAATTTGGTCTTCCTGACCCCTCTCTGGCCCACCTGCGAGGAGAGCCACAAAATTGAGACCCAAATGGGGCAGTTAATAATGATGATGATGACACTAATAGTTGCCTTTTGTGGCCCCTGCCTGGCTCTCTAGCCTCATCTCTCTCTTTCTTTCCCTTACTCGAACACACCACGCTCATTCCCATCTCGGGGCTCTTGCCCTAGCCTTGCTCTGGATCCTTCTCATCACACAGGCCTCAGGTCAAAGGTCACCTCTCGGACCATCTACTCTAACATTGCTCTTCCCCAGTCACTTTCTGTCACATTACCTTATTTAGACCAGTAGCCTTAATCTGTCTTGTTCACCACTGCACCCCAGTGCCAAAACAACACCTGGCATGTAGTCAGTCCTCAAAATTATTTGCAGAATAAAGGAAGGAAGAGAGGAGTGACTGTCATGTGTCCGGCACCACTCCAAGTGCTCCAGGCTTCTCAGTGGCAGCAGTGCCTCTGCATGGCATGGCCGGCTGTGGCCCTGCAGTCCCATACCCCACCCTCCCCTCGGCGGGCAGGATACCTTCATAGGCCTCCTCTGTGTACTTGGCATTGATGAACCTGTCCAGGATGTCATTCTCCTCGGCGAAGGTGAGCAGGATCCGCACAATCTCCTTGGTGTTGGGGTTGATGTTTAACAAGGCCTTCATCAGGCAGGTCTTCCCCGTGTCCAAAGCTGTCAGCTTGTGCATGAGGAAGTCTATAGACAAGGTACAGGATGCAGCCGCAGTGGGGCCCTGGCTGCCCTTGGCCCTGCCAGCCCAGCAGGTGCGGGAGCTGCAGCCTCAGGCCTCTAGACCTTGCTCCACTCCCCCTGATGGCCTCCCTGGCCCTGCACTCCCCAGCTCTCCTCCTGTCTCTCCAGCTGCTCTTCCTCCATCTCCTTTGCTGTCTCCTCCTTCCCTATCACCCATGACAGTCTTATCTGAGGCCTGTTGCTCTTTGCTCTCTGCACCTGCTCCCTGCTAGGAGGCGATCTCACCCACTGCATGGCTTCCCACTGTTCTCAGTGCTGACACCTCAGAACCTCTACCTCCAGCCTGTCCCTTCCTCGAGGCCTGCAAGTAAAGCTCATTGCCTCTCCCTCAACCTGCCACTGTCCTGGTCCCTGATACAGCTAGGGCTCCACCATCCACCAAGTCAACCCAGTCCAACTGGCACCACCCTGGGCCCCCCCGCCATGTCCTCAAGTCCCGCCAATGCCACTGCCTGAAGAGCTCTCCAGAATATTCCCCCTCCCCCAGCCCTGCTTCAAGGTCCTGACTCTGCCTGTACAGCGGCCTTTTCCAGTTTTACCCCCACGCTCCGCACAGTAGCCAGACCACAACCCTTACTCGCTTAAACCCTTCCATGGCTTCCCGTTGCCCTCAGAGTCAAGTTCACAGTCGCTAGCCCAGCATTCAAAGCTCCTCATGCTCCAGCACCATGGGTTGGTGGCAGGGGTTGTGGGGTGGGGAGATGGGCAGCAGGAGCTAAGCAGGGCCCCCAGTCCCACACCCTCTGCCAGGACCAGGCACTGACCAGGCACATCGAGGCCGCGGCGCCGCTTGCAAAGCTCCTGCAGCTCCACCAGCACCTCCACCAGCTCCTGCACACAGCCCTCAGACACGGCTGTGAAGATGCGCTTCTTTAGCCGCTTCTTTCTCCGCCTCTGCTCTTCCTTGGCCAGGCTTGCACTGAGGCCAGAAAATGTTTCCAACTCACACCACACATGCACCCCAGCCCCCACTCTCTCTCCCCTCCCACCAGAGCTGCCTACAGGGTGCTACAACAGCCCCCGCAAATGGCACACACCTGTCCCAATGCCTACAATCCCTGCATTAGTGCCCAGGGCCTCTGGGCTCTGTGTTGCCCTCCAGGCTCCCCTCCTAATCCATATGTGATCACATTGTATCAAAATACATATTTGGATAGACTAGTAATAATCAGGAAGGATATAAGCCTAACTAGTTATTGCTAGTGATTACTCCAAAGTATGGGATTAAGGGAAGGGAAATTTCACTGTCATATTTTGTGTTGTTTAAACTTTTTTAATCTATCGCTCCCCACCCTCATACTCCAAATTGGCAGCCACAGTAACACGCTGATGTCTCCTTTTGTTTGCATGTGTTCTTACAAAATGCAGTGGTATAGCGTATGCATGTGCTTTTAATTCACATCAACGATATCATGCTAAAGTTCTCTCTTTCCACTGCAGACTACTGTTTGAGTGTTTTATAAAGAATAATATTATTTTACAGTTTATATAATACTCCACTTCCCCCTCCCCCCAAAATGTCCTACACGTCACAGCCATGGGCTCGGGAGTGGTGGCTTCTTTCTCTCCCCTGCAGGGCCCTGGAGCCTGTCCCTCTGACACCTCCCCTTGGTGGACACAATGGGGGAGGGGAAGGGCCAGACTTACCTCGGACTGTTGGGATTGGACGGGGTCTCTGTCACATCATCCTGAGGAGACTGCGGGGAGTCCATGTCATCACAGTTGCCAGAGATGCTGGGAGTGTGGGGGGAAAGGAAGAGAGATTTAAAAATGGACGATGGTAGCATGCCCAGCTGGGCCTGGCCAAGTGGCCCAGGGCAAGCCACTGCCCGCCTGCTGGAGCTGAGGGCTGGACCCAGGGCAGGAGGCTGGGCCAGGAGCGGGCACTCACCACTGCCGGATGTTGGAGTCCATGGGCTTGGAGAAGATGGGGGGAGAGGTCTTGGCAACAGTGGGGTTGGGCTCGAACCCTTCTATTTCCAGGAAGAAGTGTGCACTGAGGGGACATCCAAGCAAGGCCGTCAGAGCTGGACAGGGCCTGTCCACCCACGTGTCCTGCATCCCTGTCACGGAGGGCACCCACTGATCCCGAGCACTCACCCAGCTCTGTGTCCACGCAGCCTTGCCTGGCCCTCACTGCAGCCCTTGCTGATCGATACTGTCACTGTCACCCACATTTCACAGATGGGCACTGGGAGGCTCCCAGTAAAGCAACCTGCCTAACATTGCCTGGCAGGGAGGTGGCACAGCCTGGATTCAAAGCTGGGTCTGGGTGACTCTTGTCGCTAGAAATCCTGGGTGGATGAGCCCAAGAGCCTCCACTGGGAGTGGCCTGACACCTGAGGGGGGTTCCCCGACTGCAGCTGCCTCCGGGTGCGAAGGCCTTGCCAAAGATGGGGGACATGGCAACAGGAGCTAGATTCCCCCACTGCTACCCAACTGTCCCTCAGGCCCCAGGTCTGAAGTGGGAGCCCTTCCAGAGGGAGGACCCTAGACTCTGAGACCTACGCAGGCCTGCCTGGCTCTTGAGAGAGACGGAAAGGGCCGGAGTTGTAGTGGCTGCTCAGGCACTGCCCCCACCTGCACACTTGGCCCCCTTGATCAGCACTTGTGCTGTTTGTCACAACAGCAAACAGGCCAAGAACAGCTGATCCAGAGCAGGGAGGACTCAGGGGGCGAGGGGACAGACAGGGCTGAGAATCCCTCAAGAAGAAAAACCCAGGACACCACTTCAGGCAGTGAAGGAGAGAAGCAGGGTCAAGGGTCAGCTTTCTCCTTGGGCTGAGAGAAGAGATACAGGGGCCCTGCGGCCAGGCTAAGCCCCAGGGACGGGGAGACACTCACTGACCCATGAGAGGCAGGACACACACCCAAGGCACACCCACAAATGCAGACACCTTGTAAACCACAATCACACTCAGAGATGAGGCTTCTGGTGACAACCAGGATGGTGAGGATCGGGCAGAGAGCGACCTCAGCTGCAGCAACACCCCCACCCTGCAGCTGCTGCAGCACAACTGCTGGCTCTGCGACCTGCCCGGCACCGAGGCCTCCTGACCAGCAGGGCCTCTCTGCAGGTATACAGGGCTCCTAAGCACCTGCGCTGCCTGCTTCTTTCCCAGACCCAGAAGGACCAACATGTCCCCTCCCTCCCTTGCAAGACCACAGAAGAGCTCCCAAAGTGCAGTCAGCCATATCCTGTTCGTAAAGGAGGGCAGCAGGGAGGGAATTGTGGCTCCATTCTACTGATAAGGGCACGGAGGCTCAGTATGGAGAAGCCACCCATCCATTGTCACTCCCACCCCCCGCCCCAGGGTAGAAGGCAGGTTGGTCAGAGAAGCCGATTCCTGATGTCCAGGCTCACAGTTCACACTGCAATCCACACTCTCTCGCTCTGCTCTCCCCTCAGCCCTCTAGGCCTTCTTCCAGCCAAACCAGCTGCTGGATCAGCCACAGAGGAGGCTGCCGGATGCAGCCACTGCCCAGGGTGGGGCAGGCAGGAGAGAGAGCTGGGGCCTACCTGGGAAATCCTTGTCCTCTCCTCCAGGCTTTAGACAAGCCTAGAAGGCTTAGAGATAATCCAGAAATAGGCCATAAGTGAGGCAGAGAGCATTATGGCTGACACATTGGCCCTCACCTTCCTGTCTCCTGCGCATCAAGAGGACCCTTCTGACCTGACCTAAAATCAAATCCTTCTTCCAAAAGAGAAGACAAAGAGAAGAATAAACCCTTGGTTGGCAAACCGAAGCCTGAGTTCTAGTACAGCTCTGCCTCTGCCTCTGCCTCTTGTGTGACCACAGGTGGTCATTGGCCATCTCTGAACTAGGTGTTCTCACCTGAATGGATAATGATTAGGCCAGTTGATCCCTAAAGTCTGAACTCTGGAGCCAGGGCAGCTCCAGGACTGTCCATTTAAGAACTGTTCAGCTGAAGTGGGCACCAGAGGTCAACATGTGTGATTTCCACTCCCCTGCACCCCTGAAGTGCCCCAGAACTGCCACCCCACAACCGTCCTCCCTCCACTATGGCAGCCTGACCCAGGGGCTCCAAATATCTGCTGGCAGCTCAGCCCCAAAACATCCTGGTTGAGATTGCCAACCTCTCCAGACAGAACCTCAACCCCCACACCCACAGCTTTTTCCCCAAGACAGTCAGTCCAGCCCCTCCCCAGTCCCCACCCAACCTTACATATCTGAGCTCCTCAGTGGTGCATTTACTCAAATAATATTAATTGAGCATCTACGATGTGCCAGGCTCTGTTCCTGGAGCTGGGGATACAGAGGTGAACAAGTGGGCAAAACTCCCTTCCTTCCCAGAGCTGCTGTTGCAGTGGGTTGGTCAGAACTGGCCCCCAGGGTCAGACCAGGGCATATTACAGTGAGGCCGTGGCTTTCTTTGTTCTGGACAATACACTATCCTTCAGCTGTACATTCCTCAATAGCAGGGACTACAATTGCATCATCCTTGATTCCCCAGAATCATCCTTGATTCCCCAACACTGGTTCTGACATTCAGAAGACCTCACTGAATGGATGAGTGGGAGGATAGATGAGGAGTGAAAGATAGACAAGTGGAGGGAAGAATGGATGGTCGGATAGATGGATGAACAATGGATAGATGGATGGATGGATGGATGGATAAATGGATGGACAGATGGATGGATAAATGGATGGATGGACAGATGGATGGATAAATGGACGGATGGATGGATGGACAGATGGACGGATAAGTGGACGGATGGATGGATGGATGGATGGATGGATGGATGGATGGATGGATGGATGGATGGATGGAGAGATTCGTGGACAGCACCAATAAGCACGCAGACCAACACAACCTTAAACTATAAATGTCATTAGGAGGTTGCCTCCTTCAGATGACTCCTCCTGTGCTCTCAGTTGCCCAAAGTTCTCTCCTCTCCTGACCCCCACCCCCTTCCCAGTCTTTCACAAGAAGCTGAGGAGGGGTCCTTAGCCTCTCCTGCACCACTCCCACCTTCTCAGGGCCTCCTACAAGAGCCCACAGGGGCCCAAAGATGGTCCAGGAAGCCAAATCACGGGAGCATCTGTCCACTCAGGGCCTGAGGCTCAGGGCCCAGGGGAGGGGAAGAAGCGTTCCCTCGTCTCGTTTACTGTGCCGTGTCCTCGCTCGTGCTGAGGGGCTGTGCTGAGCCACCGGCCGCCTACTCAGCAACCCACCCAGTTGTCTTCATTCTCTCGCCTGCTCCTTCATGGACTCGCCCACCTCCTCAAGTTCTGCTAATATGCTCTGCGCAGGAAACTTAGGGGGTGATCCTTCCAGGGACCCCATCCTCAGAGATCTCAACCAGAGCTCAGACATCCTCCCAATGACCATGTCAACCTCTTGAGAGAGGGGTTGAGCTATCAGAGCTCCAGGGAAGGGAAGGTCCTTCCAGTTGAAGACAAGGATTGGGGGAAGCTCTGTGCTCTGTCAGGGTGGGATTTGGTCTGCGTCTTCAAGCAAGCCTGTGGTTTGGGAAAAGCTCTGCAGGCAGAGAGAGCAGCATGAGAAAAGCCTTTTCGAGGAAGGTGAGGGCTGGAGCACAGGTGTGAGGAGCAGAGGAGTGACATCGGGCTGGGGAGGACCCAGTGGTTTGGCAAGGACATGAGCAGCTGCTAGACCATGAGGGCCTGTCCTGTGCCTGCCCTACTTACCACTGCCCACACCGCATCCCGCCCACCAGAACAAGCTCAAGAAGGCAAGGCCTTGGCCACCTGATGTCCTGGCTCCTGACCTGCAGCAGATGATGCTTGTTTATTCCTGTCTTTGGCCCAGATCAAGGGATACCACCTGGCTGTTGTTAACTCAGGTGAGCAAACAGTTCCGCACCATGTCTCCTGCACTTCTGTCCTTTTGAAGGTAAAGGACTATGCATCCAGAGCTGCCCCAGGGTTGGGAAGGAGCCTGTCTGGCCACCTGCTTTGTGCCACAAAACGCCCCAGTGTTCTGAGCTCTACAAGGCCAGCTCCTCCACAGCCTCCATCGGCCTGCATCCCTGACCCTGGGCATCACCTTGCCCAGGGCCCAGTAAGGAGGCCACAATGGCACTTACTCACAGGGAATGTCATGATGCTTCAGAAAAAGCTCCCAGGTCCAAAAATCTCTCCCCACTCCAGACTTCCTGGTGCCTTCAATTCCCCCATTGGTACATATTTCCTTAGCACTTTACCGGCCACCACTTCAGGAAACAAAGGCGACACCTCACACCCGGCCCCCTGGCTGGGCTGAGGCTTCCCAGAGCTGAGCTTGTAGCTAAGTTTGTAGATGGGGATGGGCTCTGAAAAGGCAGCTTGACAGATCCTGCTAAAGGAAGAAGCTGGAATTTTCCTGAAACTCTGTCCTCAGTCTTTCCCTGAGTTCCAAACCTCTCCTGGGAAAGTGAAGGGGAAAGGGAAAAGGGAAGAGAGCCAGGGAGGGGGTCCTTGCCAACTTAGCTCAGGGATGTCTCTGCTCTCATGTGGACAAGCCCACCCAGACCCAGGCTGCCCCCTGGTCCTGCGACACTTGTTTGATCTCCACCTCCACTTAGTTTTCTCTCCTGAACTCCAGGATGGAGCCTCCACCTGCGCATCCCCAGGGCACCTCTCACCCAACACTTCACACCTAAACTTGGATTGTTCCTCCTGACCTTGCCCCTTCTTCTCTGCTGTGCACAGGTCAGAGATGGCCCCACCATCCCTCCAGGTCACCCCACAAGAAAAAGGGGCCGTCTTGTGGATCCTCTTTCTCCCTTCCCTTCCGTAGTTGATCCCATGATACTAATTGCTCTCTAATCAGGTCTCTGCTCTCCATCCCTGACCACCCAGGCTCAGACTTCACCACCTGTCATCTGAGCTTCCCAACAGCCCCCTCATGGTCTCTTTACCCCCAGCCTCCCCTCCAATTCATCGTCCACATGGATCACCCAAAGTAACCTTTCCAAAGTGCAAATCTTGCCTTGCCCTCTCTCTCACATACAATCCATCCATGGCTCCCCACTACCCTCAGGACTGTCCAAGTTTCTTAACTGATCTCCAAGACCCAACACCAATGGGACTCACCTCCCCAAAGACTCTTCCACCCACCGAGCACTCTAGCTACACCGGACTCCTTGCTGGTCCCTGCCACAAGCCTCTGCTCCCACATCTCTCTGCCTGGCATGCCCTTTCCCTTCCTCTCCACCTGCCAACATCCTCTCTAACACCACCTCCTCCAGGAAGTGCCCCGAGACTGCCCACAGGATCAGAATGGCCCTCCCCTCTTCAGGCCCCACTGGACTAGTTCACCTGTCTCCAGAAACTTCCCACATTCTCCTTGTTGCCCCTCTCACCAGACTGTGAGCAGGGGCAGGTATTTTTTCTCTCTGTGTCCCAGTCTCCCCACTCTGGGCCCTGGACCTGGTATACAGGACACCTTGGTGATTATGACTTGAACCAACAGACAGAGGGAAAGCACCAAGCTTTCCCCTGGCCCCATGGGGGCCTGGGAAGGGGGCAGATGAGCCAGGGCCAGCCTAGACCTCAGGGCAACACCTGAGTCCAAGGGGAGCACAGCTGGTGGGGAGGCAGTAGCTAAGGGGCATGAGAGGCACCGAATCCACTGAGGGGTGGAAGACCTGCAATAGAGGCAGCTCAGGGGCGGGAGGTGTGACCCTAGAGAAGTCCCTTCTCCACTCCTGACCTCTTCCGTGTCCCCAGCTGGGAAGTGGAGCTAACCATCCCAGCGCTGCCCAGTTCCCAGGGACCCCTTGGAGTGATGACAACAATGATGATGGTGAAGGTTACAAAAATACTATCACGTAACGTGTGCTGAGCACTGACCGCAGGCCAGGCAGTGTGCGGCACTTAGTGGGTGTGATCCCAATTCACCATCATTTGTTGAGTGGGTGCCACGTCTGGTGACCTCATTGCACAGGTGGATTAGGGAGCTTGAGTGCCTGGCTGGGTGCATGGTGGTGTGAAAGCCATTGGTGCATGTATGAAAAACAGACCCAGTTGGGAGTCCAGGCTATCTAGAATTTCCACCCACCTTTTGCTCCTGTCTCAAGGATGGCTCCAGCAATCCCTCCCCTCCTCCAGAAGCCTTCCTGACTGTTCCTGCCTCAGTGCCCCCAACCCCTCCAAGGAGGCCTCCCTAACTGTGCCCATCGTACTGGCCTCCCAGTGCAGCCTCCTGAGTGTGCAGTGCTGTTTCCCCGCCCACTGCCCCCTGGTTGTACCTAGTTGGGCACCAGGACACCCCAGATGAGACAGAGTCTCGGGTCTACCCAAGGTAAGGGCTCCCTGGGGTAGGTGCCAGGTCCACTCCTGTGCCCCTCACTGCACAGAGCCCAGGCTCATGCCTGCTAGTCCTACCTCTTCTTGGTGGGGGTGACCTCTGCCGGCCTCTTCTCTGGCAGGACGGTAGGGTTCCCACTGGGGGCGGCAGCTTTCCTGCCCATGAGGGGCACCATCTCCTTGGGGTGGGCATTCATGGCTGGAACACAGTCACAGGACAGATGCTCAGGTGAAGGGGGCATGGAGGCACTTCAGGCATTTCAGACCCCCATAAGGCACCACTGGCCTCCGCTCACACCCCTAAGACAGGAAGCTCACTCCCGACCTTCCCAAGTCACCAACTCTTTTCAAGGACAGGGAGATTGTTCCTGCAGCTTCCCCTGCTCCCTGCTCCAGCACCTCTGCTCCACTGGTCCTACGAAAGCCCAGCAGAGCATCCAGGTAGAGACCACCACGCCCCTAGCCTCTCTCAAGACACCATCTCCAGCTCCACCAGTCTCCAGGCGCACTCTGCTTTCTTGATGTCCCCCTCAGATTTTGTCTTCAAAGCAGTTCTCAGAGAGGTTTGACTTCCATAGAGCAGGATTGTCACCTTCCTTGTTCTAGACACTATGCTCCTCATAACACAGCCTCGATCTCCTCTCGTGTTTTGGATTCTCAGTGTCCTCGTGATCTCCATAGCTAATACACAGATCGTCTCTCTTGCCCACCCAAAGCTGAGTGTAACCAGCTCATGGCTGTCTGTCCATTGCATTCCCCTCTCACTTGGAGGAGCAACTGAGTCCCCTCCTTCTGAAACAGAAGAGGCTAACCCTCAGTCCAGATCTGCTTTGTGATGCCCAGAAATGGGCTGGGCACTGTGCTGAGCTCCAAGGGGTGTAGAGGTGTTGGCAACAGGGACTGATACATCTTCCAAGGCGACTAAGGAAAGGGTTCTTGGAGGGGATCTTAAAGGCCACTATGGGGAGGAAGGGCAATCTGGGCAGAGGAGACAGCCTGGGCAAAGACCAGGGGTCAGGAAAGTTGAGTGAGTGGCAAGGAGCTAGGGTGGCTGAGGATCTGGGGGGTTCCTGGGGAGTACGTGGCAGTGAGAGGCTCAGGAGTAGGTTGAGCCACGTTGAGAAGGCATTGAACGGCACTTAGGAACTGTGGCTGATCCCAAGGGCAGCAGGGAGTAGGGAGGCTTCAGGTTACATAGGAGACAACCCTCGTAGTGAGAGCAGGCTGTGTAGCGGGTGGGGGAGACCAGCAGCCAGGGGCCGACGAGGCTGCTGTGGGGGCTGTTAGGATGGGGAAGGGGGCCAGCTGGCCATATAGGATGAGGTGTGCAGGAGGCAACTCCACGTAAGGGGAGGGGCCCATCTCAGCTTGAGTCAACTTCAGGGAACTCATTTGAGACACAGAGGTGGGGGTACGAGGATAGATTTCTGTAAGAAGAGCCCAGCTGGGTGGGGTGGAGCTGGGGTCTCTGGTGATCCTGCCCCAAATAGGAAGCTTCCTGGAGGAAGTGTTCAGAACAGGTTGTCATCAGGCTGGAGTGAGGTTTGGAAATGAGACAGCCCCTGCCTCCACTAGCTGTGAGCAGGCTTAGGATAGGGGGAGTCATCTGCGAGGGCTTTGGCCCTGGAGTGTAGGTGCTGGAGTCAGGAGGCTTTAAGGAGGGGCCTCCAGGCCAGGCAGGTGGAGCAGCCCATTGAGAGGGCATCATGGGCACCCAGGTCCCTGTCTGTATCCCATCATGGCCTGATGAGGTTGGGGCAGCCTTTACCATCTTCCCCAGCTCTGCAAACTGTGGTGGGACTGGGCCAAGAGCAAAGGAGAGAGATGGCAGGCATACATCTCCCCTCCCTGAGCTTCTGGTTTTCCATCTGAGAAATATGCTGAGTGGTCCCCAAGGACCCTATAGCCCTGACCCATGACAGCCAGTGGTTCCCTCCTCCCTGCCCTGGCCCATGAGTGTGGGCTGTCCTGGGCAGCCAGAGCAGGAGAGGGTCAGCGTAACTCTGCACTGGGACTGCAGCAGCTATAATTAGCTCCCTGAGTCACTCCATAATCCCTGCATTCTCACCTGCTGGACTCTCTCCCTGGCCCTCCCTCTCTCTGGGCTGGAGCTTCCTCACCTGGGAAGTGGGATGTTGCTCCTCCCCAGCTCTGACACTGATTGAAATAGCCAGGCCCAGGGGCCACAGAGAGGACCCCACAGCTGCTGGCTCAGCATCTGCGAGATGCCCAGGCCCTGTCCTTCTCCAGCTCCAGGGCCACCTCATCCCATCCTGAACTCCCATCCACTCCTGCCGAGAAGAGCCACATCCCTGGGTCTAATGGGGGAGACAAGAGCCTCACCTCTGCCCCTCAGCTGCCATGAGACATTTTGCCTCCCTGGGATTCCCAAACCTCAGGGAAATGTTCCTGTGTCCATCAGAACCTGTGTTCTCACACACACACCGCAGCCAAGAGTCACGGCTTTGTTTCCCCTGCCAGAGACCAAGCTCCCTCCAACCCTCTCCCACAGCCTGTCCCCAAAGGGCAGACATGGCCTAGAGGACCCCTGAAGTCCACGCTCTGGGCTCCCCAGGGGCCTTGGAGGGCACTGGCGGCTATGCCCAGGGACAACTCACCTGGTGAGGTTCCAGGTGGCAGTGGCAGCCCTTGCTCGGAGATCCAGGCATGTCCGGGGCCCAAGGCCCCCCAGTCAGACTGTGGCTGAGGCGGCAGGAGGCTCTCATCGCAGGCAGAGGGATGGCTGGAATGAGGTGTCAGAGACAGAACTGGCTGGGCCACCTGCCCTGGGCGCCAGACAGGCCACGCCCACCAGCCACAGCAGCAGTGCCCGCCCGCCCACATGCCCACGTGAGTCAACCCACACCCACACAGCAGCCCCACCCGACTGGGGAAAAGGCAGGGGAGACAGCAGGTGCCAAAGCCAAAGCTCTAGTCCCAACTCTTCCCTCTCTTGTACGTGATGCTCGGCAGGCACTTCCTTTCACTGGCCTCAGTTTTCCCAACTGGGAAATAGGAATCATAATTCCTCCTTCCCAAGGATGCCATGAGGAATTAAAGAGATCATGGAGGTGGGAGGACTTAATGAATAGCCAAGTGTCATGCCCTCACCTGTGGGAGGAAAGGTCACAGCCAGGGCTGACCCCAGGGCAGCCAACCCCAAGACTTGTCACCTGTCCTTCAAAGTCAGTCCCTGGAATCAGGTTCCTTAGAGACAGAGGAGGTCCCCATTCAATGCTTCCCAACAGCAATCTTGCATCATGGACCTTAGTGACAGACAGCCTTGCCCCTTCCTGGCTGTATGACCTAGGCAAATCATTTCTCCTGAGCATGTTTCCTCATCTGTGAAATGTGCATAATAACCCATCTTGCAAGGTTACCATGGGCTTAAATGACAGAGTGAGTAGAAAGGGCTACATCAAGGTCCAGAGCGCAGAAAGAACACAATAAGCAGTGACAGCTATTAGCTATTATTGTTTCTGTCATTCTAATTTATTCTCCCAGCAGCTGCCCAGGCCACCTTTCTCCAAGGCCAGAGCATTGCAGGAAGACTCCTGCCCTCCCTTCTGGCCCAGGTGCAAAATGGGTGGAGCAAAGCTAGGATGGCCCTGCCTGCCTCTGCCTCACTCAGGAACTGCACATCTGCTCCTGCGGGCAAGACTGGACTCGGGTGGAGCAGGAAGTCTCTGCTGACTGGGATGGTGTTGATTCCTGATGCGGCAGGGACTTCCCCGACGGCCATCAGGAGGCAAGCCCCTCAATCCCTCATCACTGCAACCTTCCAGCCTGGGGAGGAGGCAGGAGGCAGGGTCAGGCTTCTAGGCCACAGGACAGCAGGACCTGTGGCCAGCAAGGGGGCAGAACAGGCTTCCAGGTGTGGGTGAAGTGGAGGCTGCTTTTGCAGTTTAAGTCAAGGGGGTCCTGAAGTTCCCACGCACAATTCGAGATCTTGTCACTGTGCCTGAACAGCTCCCCCTCTATTACTCCGATGCCCTCTCCTGATTCAGCCCCTCACCCCTCCCAGCTTGCTTCTGACTGTCTCAGAATCGTGGAGATGAGGGTGTCACCAAATGTTTTTGTTTTCCTTGGGTTAGTACTTTTTCTCAGAGGCCAGGTGGGAGCTGATTAAAGAGGCCCCATACCTGCCGCCCAAAGGCATGTAATGTGCTTTGCAAGACATAAATGAAGCCACCTCTGCTGTGTCGAATTAGATTCAGTGACTATAACAAATGTACCGCTCTGGTGCAGGTTGTCAATAGTAGGAGAGGTTGGGTGGTGTAGAGACAGGGGGTATATGAGAACTCTCTGTACTTGCTGCTCAGTTTTGCTGTGAACCTAACACTGCTCTAAAAATAAAGCATGTTAATCTTTAAAAAAAAAGAAAAGAAAGAAATGGGCTGCTTGCAGGTATTTCCTTCTTTAAACAACCCCAGGTTTACACAAAAGGTTTTGATCACTCATTTGCACAAAAGAACACCCACGGGATTCCTCCCAGCTCTGAGTAAGTTCAAAAGCTGATCCGATTTGCAGATATCTGACATCCACACAATATTTTCTAAGGAAGGCCTAGGGGTAAGACAAGGAGTCCCAGGCCCACAGCCCTCCCATCTCCCTTCTGGCCCAGGGATAGGCTAGCATGCCCCAGCCCATTCTCTGCCAGCCAACCTGACACAGCAGTTAAGAACCAGGCTTTGAAGTCAGACTGCCTGGGGTCAGAGCCAGGCAATGCTACTTAGTGGCTGTGTAAGCTTACTAATTTGTTGGGGCCTCGATTTTCTCATCCATAAAATGGAACTAATAATAGCTTTTTCATGAGCTTAAAGGAAAACACACATCAAACACTTTCATAAACATTCCACACACCTTGGCCCTCAGTATTCTTACTCAATGCTCACTTGTCCTGGTCTGTCCATAACTCACTTCACACATGGGCACCTCATGGACCAGCCCTGGGGCTCCTCCGTCATGCCTCGTGGGTTGAGGTAGGCGTGATGCCGGAGAACATGGAGGAGGGGGCCCAGTGTTTCCTCCAGAAACACCTCTCATGGTAGGGCCAACCCCCAGCTCAGCCAAATCATCCATCCTTTCATGAACAAACATCCACCAGTTCCATGGCCAGGCAGCTCAGTCCACATTCCACAGACACTACCACAGTGCATCCACGTCTGGGACAGGTCTCTCTTCTGGATTATTTGTTTCTTAAATTCTATCCATAAAGGAAGGGTCAGCAAACTTTTACGTTAAAGGCCAGATAGTAAATACTTTAGGCTTTGTGAACTATTCGGTCTCTTCTGCAACTGCTCGACTCTGCATTGTAGTGCGGAAGCAGCCACAGACAATATGTAAGTGAATGGGTGCAGCTGGGTTTCAATAAAAGTTTACTAACACGAACAGGTGGCAGGCCGGGTCTGGCCATGAACCATAGTTTCCTCACTATGGCAGGTGTGGGTATGAAGGAGTTCCCTTATCCATGAGTAATAACCAAAGAGTGACCAGAGGCTGCTAGCCACATGGGGTAGTGAGTGTGCATACATACACACACACACACACACACACACACACACACCCATGCACACACACACGTGCATAGACCGCACAGAGCCAATTATCCTTGCCAGCCCAATGACTGGCACAAACATCACACTTGACATGATATATATGTGTATATATATGTTTATTTGGTGGATGACAGGACGGAAGGGGATGGAAGAACGTAGCACTGCAGGGGAGCAGGACTGTGGTCACTACAAATGGAAGATCATTGAAAAATTCTCACCATGTGGCTTTGGGATGCGGTCTGTACTTTTATCTGAACTGCAATAGAGCTAATATATTTGAGACTGTGATATTAAACGCGGCAGGATGAAGTCACTCCTGGAACAACCTGATTCTGTCAGAGGTGGGAATGGGACCAGCCTCCCCCACCTTCTCTGGGGAGTAAACGTCCTCATCCCCAGACCACTCTGGGCAGGCAGGCGAGAGATTAAGCACAATACAGAGAGGAGGGGGCTTTGGCGTTTTACATCAAAGGCAGTTTTTTGTTCTCAAAGGTGTTTTTCTAGGTTTCATTGACTTTTACCCCCAGTGATATAAAAAGGAAGAAAACACAGGCCTAACGTGTCCCAATAGAGATTTACCATTTGCACTGTTTGATAAAGTCAGTAAAAACTTGGAAGCCAGATCATTTCCTGTTGAGAGCTTCACTTGGGGACAGTGATGGTCGGATGCGATCTCTTCCCGTGCATCTGACAGTGCTTCCCACAGCTTGTCCACTGCAGTCTTGGGAAAGTACCCAGCCAGACTGTGGTCAGAGCGCTGTTCCCAGTAGCAGCGGGGGATCCCAAGGCCCAGCACTGAGCGCGTCCTGCGTGGGGTCCCTCACTTCTCCCCTGAAGCAGCAGAATCCTTGAAGACCTCAGCATCCTCTGGCTTCAGGGACCCTGCAAATTGCCTCAAGTGAACTTCCTCCGGCTGGGCAGGGTGCCTATCTCGAGTACTGGTGTCTCTTAAAAGGGGAACAAGGGCAAAGTTCTTCCAGTTTCTCCCTGAAACTGAAGGGCAAAACATCATTACTACTTTCGATGCAGCAAAACAAACATTTATTTGTTGGCCTCACAAATCTCCAGGTTAAAGGAGATCCAGGCAGGAGGGTGCTTCCTGAGACACCTGGACTGGTGCAATTTCCTCTCCCCTCAGCGGCTCAAAGAGCCTCATCTATATGTTCTCTTCCTGCAGCCCACCCTGACTTGCTTGCAACCCTATGAGAGTCTAGTGCTTGCTCCTCTCGGCTCCATTTCCTCCCTGCCCAAGTGGGAGGGACAGGAGGTCTCCACAGAGCACACTGGAGCCAGCCACATGAGCTGCTCAACACGAGATCAGCTCCAGTGTGATGAGCACCAGCCAAAGAATCAGGATTTGGAGTCCAGACCCCACCAGGGCATTTGGGAACAGTGCCAAGGGAAGAATGGTGACACTGGGCCCCAAGTGGAGACCTCAAGTACAGCCCAAAATCCCACGAAGCTCCTGAGGAAGACCCAATTGTCGCCCCCATGGCCACCTCTAGCCTCCAGCCACCTCAGAGAAATGACAGCCAAGAGGGAAAGCTACGTGTGCTTTCCTTTCATTTGCCAGAGTCCTAGTTAGCCAAGCCCTCTGGTTGGCCACCTTGGGTCTGAACTCTCTGGAAAACCAGCCTAAACTCACACTTCCCAGCCTCAGGCCATGATCCAGGCCCCTCTGCTGGTGTCCAACACTGTCCGCAGCTCAAAGGCATCAGGAATTCCAGAGGCTGGTCCCATCATGACTGTCTCCGGTTGGGGACACCGGCCTGTCCCCCAACCCCAGTTTGATTCCAAATACCAACTGTTAAAGGAGAATCCCTCAGGAAACTCGGCATAGAAGCAGGAGAGCTCCATAGAGAGATGGGCCAAGTGCTCACTGGGATACCATCTGTGGGTTGGCTGGGTGGTCGTGACATCCAGCCTCGGGGACTGCATGGCTTAGACCCAGTTCCAGGGCCCTGAAAGGAGGCATGGGATTCCCAGTGCCCACTTGCTGCAGTTCCAATGCTCCCGCTAGCTCCTCTACTCACCACTTTTCTTCCCTGGCCCATCTCCCATGCATTCTCTCACCCCTCCCAATCACACACGCTGTTTGGTGAGGAGAGGTCCTTGTTATCTGAATTATGTGACTATTCATTACTAGAGTTTCTACAGTTACAAAGTTGGGCAGGGAAGCAAAACCCTCAGGAAATATTTAATAATTAATTACAGGTGTGAAATCAAGGAACCCCACCCATCCCCCATCCCTGCCCCATTTCACATGGATGTGTGTGTCCCTGTCACTGGGCCAATGTCTTTAATATCATAGTAAGTGTGCAGTGCTGTAAACAGCCAGCAATGTCATGCAAACATAATGCAAATCAACTGCAAAGTGAAACAGCAAATCTTGTAAAAGATGTGGGATTTCATGAAATCAATTAGTGATATTAGAAAACTGCTCAAATCACATGCAAAGCCATCTTCAAATAGCTCTCCAGCAAAGTTTGACCAGTTAACAATTGAAGAAGAGATAATCAATAAGTATAATGACATGACATAGGGAGTGCTTTCAATTAGACTCATAGGAACAAATCACAGTATTGCAGGAGGACTACTGGAAAGCTAAGGAAGTGCAGGAGTAGTTTTCCAAAATGAGACTTTTGGTAAAATAGATTTCTACTTCCAGCTAGAATGGGGTATCAAGTACCAGCCTAACCATTCTGCTGTCAACAACCATAAAAGTGGGCAAAATACATGCAGCTAATGTTTTTAGGCAGAGCTGGCCAGTTAGTTCAGGTGGTTAGAGCATGTTGCTAAAAACAACAAGGTCCAGGTTTTGGTCCCTATACTGGACAGCCACCAATTAAAAAAAATGTTTTTAGGCATAGGACAACAGGCAATGAAAAACTACAATCCCTGAGAGAAGTGAAATTTACAAAGTGAGCCCTATGATCACCCTGGCTTTCTGCTTAGGAACAAGTTCTCCATCTACAGTGCAGTGAACTGCAGTCCAAGTAAAGCATGGAATTGCCTCTGAGCTGAAGAGGAAGAAATCAAAGTCTTGGACAGCCGAAGTAGCTAGAATCTGTGGAGCAGAGCACAGGAAAAGAGAAAGAAGTAATTGTGGGGTAGAGGCCCAGAAGTCTTTGGGGTGGGCAGGTTGTCCACAAGTTCTTGGCTGAGACCTGGGTTATATTTGTTCATGGTGAGACTTCAGGAAACTTACTAGAGAGTGGCTGCTATGGGATTGAAAGTGAGATAGAGATGTTAAAGATTGCGTAGTACTGGGAGGATAACAGAGGTCCAGCCCAGCCAGTGAAGAGACCTCTTTAAATGCTCTGAGGATCAAGCTAAGATACCAAAAAGGCCTCATTTAGGAGTAAGGACCATGCCCTAAAGAAGGCCTACTGAAGACCCACCCTAATAAAACCTAAATCCAAGCCCTAACAAGATCCTCAGTGGAAAGAGAATTTGGAGGTTGAGTCCCACAAGTGTAATGGGCTTGGAAAGTACCTTGGGATTTCCACAGATCTGTCATAACAGAGTTCAAAACTAAGCCTACACAAGTTCAAGGTGATTTAGCAACTGAACAAAAATTTAATAGCCTTCATAAGGGAGGTAACAGATTCCATAGTCTCTACAGTATATTATCTACAATGTCCAGTATGCAGTTTTAAAATATTAGACATGCAAAGAAATAGGAAAATGTGACCCATAGTCAAGAAAAACAGCAGTCAATAAAAACTGACCCTAATAAGGACCAGATGTTGGGTTTAGCAGTCAGAGAATTTAAAGCAGCTATTATGTTCAAAGTATGCTTGAAGAACTAAAGGAAAATATGGTCTTAATGAAGAAATAGCTATGGAATCTCAGCAGAAAAATGACAACTATAAAAAAGAACCATGGAGCTGGCCAAACAAACAAACAAACAAAAAAAAATAGAAATTCTAAAACCAAAAAGCACAATACCTGAAATGTTAAACTCACTAGAAGGGCTTAATAGCAATTTGGAGATGGCTGAGGACTGGGTCAGTGAATTTGAGGACAGATCAAAAGAAATTATCAAATTTGAGAAACAGAGAGGAAAAAATTGAGAAAAAATGAGCAAAGCCTCAGAGACCTGTGGGACAATATTGAATGGTCTAACATACATGTAATTGGAGTCCCAAAATAAGAAGATAGGAAGAATACAGCTATACATATGTGTGTGTGTGTGTGTGTGTGTGTGTGTGTGTATGTATATAGTTTCCCAAATTTAATTAAACATATTGATGTACAGATCCAAGAATCTCCACAAACCCCAACCATGCTAAAAATGAAGAAAATCATACCTACACACGCCTTAGTCAAACTGCTGAAAACCAAAAATAAAAAGAATTTTTTTTTAAAGCAGCCAGAGAGAAAAAACGACATTACATTCTGATGAGAACTCATCAGAAACAACAAAGGCCAGAAGATAAGAGAGAAACACAGGTAAAGTATTGAAATTTTTAAAAAGTTAACCTGGCATTCTAGACCAAGTAAAACATACCTAAAGATGAAATAGACATTTCCAGGTAAACACAAGCTGATACAAAACAAATCTATAATAATAGAAATTATATAAGTAGTCACCTGGGAAGGGGAAGATAAAATTGAGTACAAAGTGACATAAGAGTACTTTCTGGCATGGTGGAAAATGTTCTATATCTTGAGTGAGGTGTTGGTTGTCTGAGTTTGTACAGCTGACAAAACTTATAAAACTGTAAGTTTTAAATATGTGCATTTTATATGTAAATTATATTTCAATAAGGTTGATTTTTTTTAAGTTTATGAAATATTAAAAAACGATCTTCTCCATGAAGCAATATCAAATACAGAAGATGCAGTATCATGCTATCAGGCAAGGTGATCTGGAAAATAATGCCCCTTCCCCCTTCCTGCCAAAAAAAAAAACCCTATCAACATTTGATTTATTCTTCATTCATTTTAAGAATTAGTTCAAGAGTGACATCGGCAAAATGGCAAAGTAGGTAGCTCCCAATACCCATCTAGCCACAAAAGCATCAAAAAAACAAGGAGAAATGTAGAACCAATATTGTCACAACTCTGGAAAACCGTCCAAGGTTTACAGTAACCAAGCAAATGCCAAATCAAGAAAAAAGCAATGCTAAAGTGCTAGGGAGCTAAACACAGAAGAAAACACAGGGGAAAATCTTCACAACACTGAATTTGGCAATAATTTCTTGATTGTGACACCAAAGCAACAGGCAACAAAAGAAAAAATTTAGATAAATTCGACTTCATCAAAATTAAAAACATTTGTGCATCAAGGGACTCTATCGAGAGAGTGAAAAGACAACCCACAGAGTGGGAGAAAATATTTGTAAATCATATATCTGATAAAGGAATAATATTCAGAATATATAAGGAACTCCTACAATACAACTACAAAAAACAAACAACCAAATTCAAAAATGGGCAAAGGGCTTAAATAGGCATTTCTTCAAAGAATATCTACAAATGAAAAATGAGTTGCTCAACATCACTAGTCATTAGGGAAATGCAAACCAAAACTACAATGAGATAACACTTCGAACCCACAAGGATGCCTATAATAAAAAAATTTAAAAAATGAAAAAATAGAGGTGTTGGTAAAAATATGGAGAAACTAGAACTCTCATGCATTGCTGGTGGGAACGTAAAATGATACAGTGCTTTGGAAAACAGTTTGGCAGTTCTTCAAAAAGTTCAACATAGAATTACCTTATGATCCAGCAATTCTATTCTAGACATACACCCAAAATTATTGAAAGCAGAGAATCAAGCAGAATCTTATATACCAATGTTCATAGCACTATTCACAATAGCCAAAAAGGTAGAAATAGCTCAATTGCCAATCAACAGATGAGTGGATAAACAAAATGTGGTTTATGCATACGATGGAATATTGTTCAACCAGACACAAAAAGACAGATATTATATGACTCCACTGATAAGAGGTACCTAGAATAGGTAAATTCATAGAGACAGAAAGTAGGATGGAAGTTTCCAGGGGCTGGGGGGAACAGTGAATGGAGAGTTATTGCTTAACACGTACAGAGTTAACTGTTTGGGATGTTGAAAAACTTCTGGAAGTAGATAGTGGTGATGGTGACAGCACAATGTGAATGTAATTAATGCTATTGAATTATACACTTAAAATGGTTAAAATAGTAAACTTTACGTGATATATATTTTACTTCAATTTTTTAAAAAACAAGGAATTAGGACAGGGTTCTAATTATAACTCAAAATTTGTTCACTATAAACAATTTTTGCTTCATTTATAAGTAAATGTCCTCGATTAGACCTTTAATATTTATTGTTAAATGTTTGCCATTAAGTGTTAAGTGACTTTCTTTCTGGTAGTAAATTTTCCCCAGGATTTTTCTGCTCTAGGTGTCACCTTTACCCTTCTCACCCTCCCCTGAGAAGGAAGTGTTCACATGGACCTGTGTGTGTCCCTACAGAGCCTCATGGAGCTGAGCACACACACACCCGTAGTGAGGGACAGGGTGAGGAGGCGGGGCAGCCACATGAGCTGGCCGTCTTAGGTGGCTGGATGTGGGCCTGGCTCTTCCTCTGGGCACTGAGGATAGGTGCCTGGCCGGAGTGCTGGCGCAGCAGCCACACGGGCTCTCACATGAGCACACGAGCAGTCCACCGCACAGGCATGCGAAGGCATGCAAGAGTGCCTGAGATGGAGTGTGTGGGGGGGGGGGCTGACTTTGGCAGATGTTACCCCATCCAGGTTCTATGAGGATGAGGAAGGCTTGCAAGGAGTGGGGGACCCACCTGCAAGGCTGCACCTGCCCAACATCAGGCCACCAGCCAAGGAGGCCCTTCCTTGCCACAGCACCTGCCCCCCACACCTCACCTCTGCCTGACCGCAGGGAGAAGCTCAGTGTGCGCTTGACACCCTCACAGTTGCCTGGGTCTTCATTGATGATGCCCACGTTGGTATTCCAGGTGGTCCAGTTCACTTCATCTACCCTGCACAGCGCGGGGACAGGGGGAACAGAGAGGTGGCAGCCTAAGAGCCATGCCCAGCCTCCCAGGCTGAGGACTTGGCCACACAGGCCAATTCCAAGAAGCCCATAGATCACAGCTGGTGGGGGAGGACAGAGAGGGGACTGCTTTTTTGACGACACCGTGAGGCCCAGGGACCTCCAATTTTGGATTCCTGGTTCTGATCCTGCTCACTAGTTGACTTCTGGACACCTCAAATTTTCCAGTATTTAACATCCGCTGCCACAAGCTGAGATCTAAGGTGGCTGCCCTGTGTCCACAGCTGAGCCCAGAGCTCCCCAAGTTTGATTCCTGCTTGGGCATTACCTGAAACACCACCTGTAGTCGTCCTTGCCGTCAGGTGTGTACCCCACCTGCAGCAGCTTGCCTGAGCGGAAGGCCTTTCTCATGCACTTGAGGAAGCTCTTCTCCGTGTCCAGGATGGTGATGGCTCTCTGCAGGAAGACACAAAGGGTGGAGGGGCAGAGGGCTCATCCAGGTGCCACCTTGACTGCCAGTGCTGGCAGCCAGAATCAACCTCTCCAGGGTCTCTCCCAGCCCCAGCCTCACAGCTGGCCCTCTGGTGCCCTCTACACTAGATCCCTTCCGCAGCCTGGAGGATGCACAATCCATGGGAGGAGCACTACCGGTGCCTGCTGGGTCTGGCAGGGAACCCCCTGGAGTGATATGGAGAGTCCCAGGCCCTTCCCAGAGGGGCTCACAAGGGGGCAACATAGCGTAGTGGTTAAAAGCAGAGCCTTTCAAGAGTGAGACTGCCTGGGCTAAATCCAGGTTCTGCTACTTGCTAGTTATGTGGCCTTGAACACAGACACCCAACTTCTCTCTGCCTCAGTGCCTTATCCAAAAATGGGACAGTAATAGGATACACGTCATAGGATTATTGTGAGGATTAAACGCTATCAGGTAAGTAAGACACTTAGAACAGTACCTAGCATAGGGTAAGTGCTACCTAATGAGAACGATGCTTTACTATTACTAGTTGGGGAGGCAGATGTGGACCACCTGGCTCAGAAAGATAGCTGTCAGTGTCCTGCCCCCATATTAGCTGTCTTTCCCCACCCCTGGTCCAGTCGCCAGTGCCCACCTAACCAAGTTCCTCTGAGGTGAACATCATGTTCACCGTCTCTTCCTCTTGGGCCACCCAGCCCAAGGCCAAACTCAGCACCTGTGAACACCAACTGAGCTAATCTGACACTGTGCACAGGATGTTCTGCAGAGAAACCTGCAGGAAGGAAGTCAACTGATGGAGACGCTGCTGCTTGATCCCTGGGCCTGCCTGGGTTTTCTGCCCCCTTCTCAAATCCTTCAGGGGCTCATGTGCCCAGCTATGTAAAGTAGCAGAGTGGCCAACTCCCACCTTGCTGCCCACCCCACCAACCAACCCACCTGCAGCTTCCAGATGTTCTTGCTCTCCTGTGCGATCTTGTTGACAGTCTCGCCCATGAGGGCGATGAGCATGTTGAGCAGGAGGATGTAGGTGAGAATCACATATGCCAGTAACAGGATGATGAAGACAGCCTTGAAGTCATAGTTCTCAGTGAACTCCAGGTCACCCATGCCAATGGTGAACTTGAACAGCTCCAGACACGTGGAGTACAGGGTGTTGTAGGAGCTGTCGGGCGGCCTGCAGCCGGGTCCCCGCCACCTGTGCGACGTGGACTCCACGGGCATGGAATTGTTCTTCCCATCTTCAATCAGTGTCACCACCGCTGCAGGGCATGGGAAGGGAGGGGTGCATCTGGATGGAAGCCAAGATTCCAGGTCCCCTGACATACACCCTCCTATCCCAGGATGGGTCTGCAGCAGGAATACTCCTTAACCATGCAGGAGCTTTCTGTGAATTTTTTTTAAAAAGCACCCTTTCTTCAAAACTATCAGAAAATTGTCATAATATACTGGTTTTTTATAAGAACGTTATTGTCATCTGCTATTAAAATGTTAAAGTAAATATACAAATTTATATATACCATGTGAATACAGCCAACTTTGTGCAATGCATGACCTGCTTAACCTTACAAGTCAGCTCTGGCTCCACACACACTTTGTCAGTCCAGCCCTGTCTACCTGTGTCCCTTAAAGGTACATTCCAGAACCATGAGTGTTGAGCTGCTCAGAGCAGAACGGCCTCTTCCCACATTCTCTTTGGGTAGTGAAGTCTGGAGCCTGAAAGCTTCTATAGCAGTCCTGCACCGTGGTTACTGCATAGCAGTATCCACTAACCTCCTTTGTCCTAATTCCTTCCTGTGGTTACTGATAGACAGGGTCTTCAGATCCAAGTGCCAGAGCCTACACCTCTCAGTTCCCTCCTAGTCTCAGCTGCCCATCCCTCCCAGAGATTCCAAAACAAACTGCAGGATGGGGGCAGGGGAGAGTGCACCATGTGAACCATGTAACAGCAGGACTTGGATGAGGATCAAAGCAGAGCCCTGTGCTCAAAATGTGACGTGCATTTGTCAAAAGGGCACAGGAATCAGCTTGAAGGGGCTCCCAATGACCAAATCTCAGACCGTTTGAGCATCAAAATAAATGATAATGGTAAGGAACATAACCCATTGAACAAAGTGAGAAGCTATAAGGGTGGGGGAAGAATCTATGAGGCCATCCTGATGTAAATAAATAACCAATAGCGGGGGATGGAAAGCTCTTCCTGACAGCAGAATGCCAGCTAACAAACCTACAAGGAACGATGGAGCTAGACAATCATCATTTGGCAACTGTTACAGGATTAAGTGACTCAGGTAAGAATCATCAATGAATGCTAAATCTATTCAGCATGGGACAGACATCATGTAACTCCGGATATAGTGCACTGAAATGCACACCTGAATCTAATCCTAAGGAAATCTCAGACATACCCAAATTAAGAGACATTGTACAAAACGACTGGCATTTACTCATTAAAATGCTAAGGTCACAAAAGACTGAGGAACTGCTCCAGATTAAAGGAAAGGAAAGAAGCATGACAACAGAATGTAATGCATAATCTGGGATTTTCATTTCCTATAAAAGACGTCATTAGGACAATTGGTGAGATTTGAAGAAGGGTGAGAGATTAGCTGATAGCATATATCACTATTACTTTCTTGATTTTGATAATTGTACTGTGTTTATGTAAAAGAATGTTCTTACTTAGTGCTAAAGGGTTGATCACGTCTGCAACTTACTGTTTTCTTTAAGTGTGGGGTGTGCGCACCCACGCGTACGTGTGTATGCGTGTGTGCAGGGAGAGAGTGATAAAAAACGTGGTAAAATTTGGGGAATCTGGGTAAAGAGTACGGAGAAGTTTGTGCTATTTTGGTAATTTTCTTTAAGTCTGAAATAATGTCAAAGTAAAAAGTCAAAAGAAAAATAGAGCCAAAATGCAGCTATACCACAGGCGAACAGCACTTCCTACCTCAAAAATCACTCAAAACATTTTGTGAATCATATTTCCAGGCTCTCGGGCTCATTTCGGTGCATGCTTTGTCCATCCACTCTGTCCCTTGCAGCCGCACACCTGTCTACCCCAGGCGGCTCCCCCTCACCCAGCCCCTCGCAGAGTCATCAGGAAGTGAAGGTGAGCAGAAGCCTGCCCTCCTACCAGCCCTGACCAAGCCCATTACCTGTGGAAAACCCGAACAAGAAAACGAGGTAGACAAACATGAAACGACACAGGTCTCTCAGGATCATCTGCAGGAGAGATCAGGCTTAGCAGAGCCAAGTCCAGGCCCAGGGAGAAGCCAAGGGGAGAGCCAGGACTGCACGAGGGTGGGGTTAATCTTGAGCCCAGGTAGAACTGGAGAATTGGAGAACATGCAGGAGGGTCTGGTTTGGTGGTTTTCAGCTCAGATGTCATGGGAAAATCATCCAAACTTCCACCCAGGTTTTGATCGGGAGAGAGGGGACCTGGTATGAAGAGGGGTCAGGTTTCAGGGAAGCCCCCACACCTGGATCCAGGCCAGATTGCTTGATCCTTGGGAATGGGTTGGGAGCTACACCAGCACCTCCCCAAACAATACAGAGAGGATGGAAGGAGTTTGGGCGACAGTGCCTCACACACCTCAGGTAAACAGGGCTCTGTGGGGAACCCACATGGGCACAGGACACCCACCTTCTCGATCATGACGGCATAGATGCCCATCTGCTGGAAGCCGCGAGTGTAATAGAGCATGTTGGTCCAGCCCAAGGCCAGGGAGAACACCATGGAAGCCACGTACTCCTTGCGGTGGGTGAAGTACAGCACCACGGTTCCCAGCATGAAGAGTGACTGCAAAAAGCTGAGGGTGGAGAGGCAGGAAGCTCTGTCCAGAGGCACCTGGGAGGGCTGGCACCCCCACAGACAAAAGACCTCAGGCTGCATGGGCATCTCCTCTGAGGCCCAGACCGCAGGCCAGGGTGAGAGCGAGGACAGGGCTGTCCCATTTCCATTAGCCCATGCATTCTCAGGGGGAGCAATGCTGCCCCCAAGAGGCAAAAATTAGTTGGAGGAGTGCAAAATCGTATTCTCTTCATGTGTATAGAGCACAGACATAAATATAGTTCATACACAGATATACCTTATATTTGTGTTATTAAAACTTCATGGGGGGGCAATTAGGAAAAAGACTGAGAAACAATACTGTAGCCCCAACAACCTTCCTGCTCAGTCCCCAGGAATAAGAGCCTCACAGGACAACAGATAATCTAGCAGCCCTAGGCCTGTGAGGATGGGCAAGCCATGCTCTCCTGAACAACCACAGGTAGGGTCTGCTGGTCACACCCTCAAACTGAGGAGCAGAGCCAGGGAAAATGTCCCTCAGCTCTTTAGTCCAGCAAGGGGTATCCAAGTGTACCCTGGACAGGGCGGAGGACATCTGGATGACCTTACAACAGGGTCTGCTCAATGGTCCCTTCTTAACTTATTCATCCCAGGTCTCCTTGTTCATCACGGCCTCCTCCAGAAAGTCCCCTAGCCGCATTTGCACTGTAGATCACACTGACCACCTCACCTCGCATTTGTGTGAGACAGCCCAGCAAAAAGCCACCACTGTGCTGATGTGAATCTACTGAAAATTGATACCTATAAACTGGCTCATCAACTGGATGAGCTAATTCTAATTCTGCTGCAAAGAAAAACCATCCTCAGCATCTGCAGAACCCCGAGCCAAAATGAGAACTGACACCAGTTGAAATAGGTAAAGGGTTGTCTCTGGCAACAAATGGGGTCCCCACATGTGAATTTTGAGAGCTGAAAAGCACAAAATGGAAAGGGACTTAGCAGACCTAAGAAAGCCAAATCCGAAGCCAGCAGTGAGGAAAGCTGGGAACCAACCCTTTTAATCAAAGAGCTTTGAAAGACTTAGAGACTCTTGGAAGGAAGGTGAAGAGGGGTCTAAAATAAGGAAGAGTGGAGGTTTTGTCTCTGAAGAAGATAAAACAGAGGGTATTTGGACCCAGGTTCATCCAGCACCAGTGACAGCATTGGTGTTTTACTAAAAACAGAGAGATCGTGTGATTTTATACAATGCAGATCACAGAAAGCCCACTCAGTTCTCAGAAAACTGCCAGCCAGACTTCTTCCCCCCAAGCAGAAGAATGAGAAAATGCTCCCTATGAAATCTGAAAAACCCAAGAAGAAAGACTCAAATAGACTGACTCCGGGAATTCTCCAATAAATGCTTTATCCAGATATCAGCCTGCAGTGAAGATCAAAGTGGATCAGCCCCATATACATATCAAGAGCTTCCAACCAGCTGTTCAGGCCCCCATTCTTAATCACAGCAGACATCAAGGATTTACAGATATTCTGAGGACAGTGTCTAACATAAAAGAGAAAAAAAATGGGAAACAAGTTGGAGAAAAGAAAAACTATACAAAAAGAAGAGAAACTTTCAAAAACGATTGTCATAGCCTCACAGAGACAAAAGAAGACAATTGAATCCATGAAACAAGAATAAAGTGCTATAAATAAGGAATACAGAGAATTTTTAAAACAGCACTTATAAATTAAAAACATGACATCAAAAAGTATAAACTCAGTAGAGAGGTTGGACCTAATTTGAACCTCTCAGAAAGTAAAGTCAAATATCAAGAGACAGAACAAGTAAGGAAATAAAAGAAAACTAGTTCAGGGCTATTTCAAGATGTTCAATATACAAATCATAGGAGTTCCAGAAGAGAGATAAAGAAATAATTGGAGAAAATTTTCCGAAACTAAAGAACATAAATTTCCAGATTAAAAGAGATCACTAAATGCTAAGAACATTGGAATAAAAACAAACTCACACAGGGCTGGCCAATTCATCAGTTGTTTAGAGTGTGGTGTTATAACACCCTTACAACACCAAGGGCAAGAGTTTGGATCCCCATACCAGCAAGCCACTCGCCCCCCCCAAAAAACACATAAAAATACATCATTAAGTTTCAGAACACTAGGGACAAAAAGAAGATACTTTACATTTACAAAGAGGAAAACCAAAGCAGATCTTAAAAGAGGATCCAAAATCAGAATGGTTTTATCTAAAATACTGGAACCAAGGAAACAATGGAGAAATGTCTTGGAGTTTTTCAAAGAATTTTATGCCCAACCAAATTATCAACCAAAGGTGATGATATAATAGAGATATTTTCAGACGTGCAATATTTTAAAGAAATTTTACATCCCTTTTCCTACCATGTGCCTTTTCACTTTGGTTCAATATGTCTTCCCCCAAACAAGGAAGTCAATCAAGAAAGAGGAAGACACAGGGTTCAACAAATAAGAGGTCCACGTCAGGAGAGAAGTGATAGGGATCCCCAAGGTGTTAGTGAAGGCATGACGCCTGTGCACAAGGGAGAAATGGGACTCAGGATTCAGCTACACTGAAAACTGTCCTCGCCGTGCCCTGTACCATGATACCATCTTTTTCACCAGATGAAAATATTGAAGGATGCACTCAAATAAAACAGGGGAAAAAAAGCCAAAAAACAGGAAGATATAAGAAAGAGACAGGAACTCTAACGTGGGGGGGGAGCAGTGACAATTCACAGGCTGGCAGCTAAGCAGCAGGCCTGCAGAACAACTAGCCCAGTAAGAAAGAGGAGACAGGGCTCCAGCCGGAAATCCCTCAAGAAAAAAAAAAGCAGGGGGTGGGGGGAGATCTGATCACGTAAGTCATGTGACTGGTTTTGAGGGAAATTGTCCTGAGAGGCTTTGGGAGGTTTGGGAAGAATTAGCAGTAAGTGCAAGAAAACTCAACAAGTGAAACAAAAGGCAATTATGAACTTTTGAAGAAACAAAAAAACGAAAAGAAATAATACAGAATGTTGTGAAGCTCCACTGTGCAACATGTTTGCAGCAGCATAAGAATGTAAATACTGAGTACTATGAAAACAAAAAATTATGACATAGCTACATAGGAAGGATGGAGAAGGGGAAGCAGAAGTGAAGGCAGTACAGAGATGCTAAACCTCATCTACAGATGTGTAAGTGTCAGAGGAAAGAGCTGAAAGAATGGCAAGTGTCCTAGGAAGGGGGATCGCAGGGAATGGGAAGGGTGGGGACAAGAAACTCCTACATTTGGTTATTTGAGTTTATTGGAATAACACTATGTAGGAAAACACTGCTTCTCTTAGGCAAATTCATGTTGTGCTAACCCTATAGACCCTGCCCCCTGAGTTTGCCCTTTGGGGTTAAGTATAGGAATCTCAAGAGTAGGGGTAAAGGACGGAGCTTGTGAGCCCTAGAGACAAGCCGGCTGCAATGGGATTAGAAATCAAATCATCGCTCTTGCCAGGAATGAAGTGAGAGGCCCCGGGAATGAGGGAATCACAGGGATCAGAATAGAGGCCAGGAGTGGAGACCCCAGCAGACTGGCCTCTCCCTATCCGAAAGTCCCCTGGGCGTGCTGGGGTGTGGAGGTTCCAGGTGATTTTATGAAGGAAGGGGCTCCCTGTGACACACGCATTGTTCTATAACTGGTTTTGCTTATCTGTCTTCTCCTTAAGCAGGAGTTTCTCAAGCAGGAGTGATTCTGGCACCCACCCACCCCACACCAAAGTGGGGGCCATTGGCAATATCAGGAGACATTTTTGATTGTCGTGACCAGGGCACGGGGTAGCACTACTGGCACCTCGTGGGTAGAGGCCAGTGATACTGCTAAATATTCTACAATGCACAGGACAGCACCCCCCACACACAACTGAGAATTACCCAATCCAAAATGTCAATAGTGCTGAGGTGCAGAAACCCTGCCCTAAAGACCGGAAATTCCTCGAAGGCAGGAACCGTGTCTATTTCATCTCAGTATTACGGTGCCAACCCAGTGAATGGCAGATGGATAGACAAATGGATGGAAAAAGTGAACAAGCATACACCTGACTCAGACTAGAAGTCACATGAGCCCACGGCACAGTTTATCAAACCCCAGCACCCAGTACATGTCCGGCCCAGAGTGGTCCTCAGTAGTCATCACCCAAAAAGTACCTACTGAGTGCCTCCACCATTCCTTCAACATGACTACTGAGGTCCTACTACGTGCTGGGCCCAGCATAAGTGACATAATGAGAACGAACTGATTGCTGTCACCAAAAGAGGCACAAGAGTCAAAGTGTCACTCACAAAAGCATCTCGCTGTAGCTGTCCACAAACAAGGTCTTCATTGAGGGCCGCCTCTGCAGGAAATATTGGATCTGCAGGTAAACAATCAGAGTAAGATCCCAGGAAATTTTAGATGTGGCTGAATGGCAAGCACCCAGAATGCTTCCTAAATGGCACCATGTTTGGACACTGCAGTGCATGAAAGAGAGATTCAGAAAAGACTGGACAGCACCGGTCAGGTTACAGGGGTAATGTTATATGATGTGGTCAGGACAGATTTTTAAAAATACAGAGAGCAGTTACAACTACACCTAGAAAAAAGACAGGAAGGAGAATCACCAAAGTGTTATCGATTGCTGTGACTGAATGATAGGCTAACTGTTGTTTTTCCTTAATTTTCTTTAAGTAAGCTCTAGAGCAAAAGTTATTTTCACCAGCCTCCACCGGGCTCACTTACCAGATTAACCACTGGCGCCTGGGAGGTCCTCTCAGGACACCCACACACTTCTGCTCCCTCCCACAGGTTAACTTTGTGTTTGCCAAGAGGGCTTTTATGACAGCTTCACTTGCTACTGTGGCTTTGTACTTTATTATAATGTAACTATGAGTGTGAAAAGAAAGACAGTTGTTTCTGTGGAGACAAAGTCCAATGATTTTGAAAGACTCCATAAAGATGAGTCACACACACACAAAAATTGGATGTAGCTTAGACCAAAAAGATTGGGGGGCTAAAAATCACAATTATCTCCAATTCCACATTCAGATCTCTTTGTACACATCTAAGTTCTCACTTCTGTAAAGAAGCTGAAACGAGAATCATAAACCACACGTTATAGATATGGTTTTTGGAAAACAGGTAATGCAAAATTCCAAACAGTGGTTCCACATTCAGAGAAAAGAATGCTCCTACATTAGAATGGCCAAGCAATGTGCATGTAAGAGTTTTCAGTTAAAATAAAATGGTTCCAGTCAGTGAATACAAAATACTAGAGAAATAGGAAGAATGGGATCTAGTGTTCTAAAGTAATATAGGGAGACCACAGTCAACAAAGTACTGCGTATCTTTGAGTAGCTAGTTGAGATGATGTTGAATGTCCCCAACACAAAGTGACAAATGTTTGAGGTGATGGATATACTAAGCACGCAGATGTGATCATTGCACACACTATGAATGTTCCCAAATATCATATTGCACTCCATAAATGTATACAATTATCATGGGTCAATTAAGAAAAATAAATTTAAAAGAGAGAAAAAAAAGAGAAATAGAAAGTAGAATAGTGAGGGGCCGGCCTGTGGCTCACTCGGAAGAGTGCAGTGCTGATAACACCAAGGCCACGGGTTCGGATCCTATATAGGGATGGCCGGTTGGCTCACTGGCTGAGCGTGGTGCTGACAACACCAAGCCAAGGGTTGAGATCCCCTTACCAGTCATCTTTAAAAAAAAAAAAAAAAAAAGAAAGTAGAATAGTGGTTACCAGAGATAGGGAAAGGGAGAGGGTGGGAAAATGTTGGTACAAAGTTACAAAGTTACAAGTAAATAGGAAGAAAAAGCTCTGGTGCCCTAGGGTGACAACAGCTAATAATACTGTATTGTCTATTTCAAGATAGCCAGAAAAGAGGATCTTGAATGTTACAACCACAAAGAAGTGATAAGTGTTTAGGTGATAGATAGGCTAACTATTCTGATTAAGTCATTATACACTATGTGCATGTCTTGAAACAACAAATTGTACCCTGTAAACATGTACAATGAAAAAAATAAATTTAAAACATTTAAAATTTAAAAATATAAAATGGTACCAGTATACACGTAGGTTTCCTTCATTGTCCTGAGCTTTAACAGACTTTTGGTTAATTCAACAACTACCAGTCATGATCCTGTCACTTGAGAAGCTTCCACCCTAATTCTGTAATTAAACATTACATTCAGAGGGAAAGCTCACTGTGGAGAGCCCTGTCTATTCTCAAGCTTGACTGCTGTGTGCCCGTGGGGACACCCTGGACCTGTGGGGATGCACTGGGCAGACCCCCCATCCCCCAGCCAAGAATGCCTGATGAGCTCCCATCTTCCCCTGTGCATTTCTCAGCTCCTCAAGCAGGGCCGGTGAGGGTTCGATTAACAAAATGTGAGTGAACAGTGAGTGATTCTTTCTGCTTTTTGTTTTGGTGATGATGGAAACTCAGTGTGGGAAGGAATGCTTACCCCTCGGAAAAAAAAGTAGACTCCCCCTGCCACAGACAGAATCTCTCCAGCGACTCGGAAATAGTCTCCAACGGTGTTCTTCAGCTTAAAGGGAGGCTGCAAGATGCAGAGAGGTTGGGGACCCCATTCACTCACTCATTCACCCATTCATTCATTCAACAAATATTTACCAGGTGCCAAACCGTGCGATTAAGACCCAGGCCCTCTGTGGGACCTGATTCTCCAAAGTGGCAGCCTCCAGGAGCCAAGCAGAGCATCCTTACAGTGCAGTGCTCTCTCCCAGGCAATGTCCCTGCCTGGAGCTCCCTGCTTGGCTGGAAGCAGGGGGATGGGATAGGTGGAGGTGCACTTAGAAACCCAATGCCCCATGAATCCTGCTCTCCCACAGCCCATGGTGAGCACCTGGTTTCCAAGGAGTGTCAGGGTTCCCACAGATGATGGCAGGAAAGACTGTCCCCCACACACCTATGGGTATAGTCCATGTGTTTCAGCCACTGTTTTCTAGAGTAAGTTACCATCGATGTCTTGGAAGCACTAGTTCACTAGCTTCTCTTATTAGCACATTTCTCTTTTCTCTTCAAATGAAGTCATTAGATGACCTTAACGAGTGGATAGAAATCAGGTTTCACCTAACTATGAAGTTGAGCTTTTAAGCCAAATTTGCAAACAAGGAGCCCTGGAAATAATGGCATGAGTTAAGCACCCTGGTAATTGAGTGAGAAGGACTCAATTCAGAAACTCAATGGAGTCCATGAATTCTGCTAGAGAAAAGAGTCTGGTCTTAAGCTGATTTGATGAATGGCCCAAGACCTGGCATGAAAGTGCTCAAAAGTATAAGTGCAGGGAATGGACAGTGGGTCAGCGAGTGACCACAAGAGGGCAGGCAAGCTGGATGGCAATGGGTTCGGAGCTTACACCATCCCATGTCCCTGTGGACACCCAGGCCAGGGGTGAGCTGCTCCCTGAGCTGTCCTTCCTGCATCCCTTCTAACCGAGTACTCCTCCTTTGCAATCAGGGACCTCACTGACCACAAACTCAGCTCCTAGGACCACAAGGCTAAAGGAGAGGGGCAGAGAACAGGAAAGGGGACAGGGCACCCAGGCAGCCTGAGAGGGGGAAGACTGATCACAGGGAAATAAGGCTTTCCGGGAGATCCTCCCACCTCTCCAGTGAGCCAGAAAGGATTCCAGGGCAGGGCCTGGGCCTGGGGGAGGTCTTATGGGAAAGTCTACAGCCCCCTGTCCCCTGCCAAAGCTAAGCTCTGGCTGCGCACCAAGCCATCCACAGGCCTGTAGTAGGCTGCCGTGGTGAAGATGATCATATACAAGCAGTAGACGAAGAAGTTGAAGTAGAAAATGCGCTTGACAAGTCTGTCCCACTTGTCCTGCAGGAGTCGGTTCAGCGGCTCCACCAGAAGCATGTCGTGGCGATTCTAAGGGGAGCAAAAGAGAAGTGAGACTCCTCCCAGCAGGACCCCCCCTTGCACCAGCCCATGGTGCTCCTCACACCCATGCACCATCCGGGGACACAACGCTTTAGACGAGATCGGGCGTGTTCAGGGTGGTATGGCCGTAGACTGACACAACGCTTTAGCCCAGGGAGCAGCCGAAGGTCGCGGGAGGGCTGAACCAGGGGGCAGCTCTGCAATGGCTGGCTGTGTGATCTAGCCATCAGCCTCAGTGTCCCCGTGGGTACAGTAAATGGGCATGAACTTGGACAAACCCTAAGGGCTCGCTTAAAGGGCCCACAGTGTTGCCCAACATTGTATGCCCATTACCTCTAATAACTCACTCCCGAGAGCCTATATCCTTCTTATTCCCACAATAACGGGAAGAAGCTGGCACAGGCAGAGCCTGACACGAGGCCACTCAGAGAAGGGCTGGGGGCAGGCAGGAAGGAGCCTCTGGATTCCTCATTTCTCACATGTCCAGCCCTGATTCAGACAGGGGTGGCAATCATCTGTGCATGAGATGTGATGGAAACCTGGGGGCCTCTCCTGCAGTGGGTGGGCCCAGTGCCTGGATACCATATCACAAGTATGCTCTGGGGCAAAAGCCTCATATCCAGGAGATCTTTGTTGAAGTTCAACTATCCCTAGGATGGATGAACCAAAATCAGATCACCCCAGCCTCTCTCGGGCCACACTCCACACTTGAGCTCCCCCAGTGAGGCCCCTGTTCAGGGTCTTCTTGAATACCTTTGGGAAGCTCTCTGCTGCCTCCAGAAGCCTATGGAGAAGTGCTAATTGTAGGGGAGAGATATTCTTTGGAGTAAAGTTGGTCTTCTCTGCCTTAGTGGCCCAGGACAAGTCCACACTCCCAGCCTCTGAGAGTCCTTGGGCACATGAAGATGTCAGTTGTGGCCCTAGAGCCTTCTCTTCTTCAAGTCAAACACCTCAGTCCTTTGGGGGGCCATTTCCTATCCGGACCACAACCCAGGAACACTTGCATCCAGGATTTACTCAGAGACTGAGATTCAGCACAGCAGCCCAGGAGGGGGCTGACAGGCAGAACAAGCCAGGCCTCCGGCTCCCCTGGACTCTGCTCCTGTAAATACAACCTCTGACCTGTGAGGTATTGTGGCAGCCCCTCACTGCCAACAGCATAGATTCCAGCCCCTAAGTCTGCCTTAGGAGCTCAGAGTAGCACCTTAGAAAGAAGGGACAGGTAAGATGGCCTTTCAAAGCAGTGGTGGCAGGATGGACTATTCATAAGTAGCATTGAGACCTTCATTTGGAGGCAAAATAAGTAATATACCTACCTCACACTTACACAAAAATAAATTCTAGGTAAAGTGCCCAACATAAGAAACCTACAAAGGAGCTTAAGGAAAATATGGAAGGCTATGTGGGTAATCTTAAAGGGCAAAAGGCTCTCCTAAGACACACATCACAGAAAAAAATAAAAGAAAAAGGCTAACCAATTATCAAAATGAAAACCTTTTATAAGCAAATGAAACTATAAATAAAGTTGAAAGGCAAGATACAGACTGGGAGAAAATAAAATATTTGCAACACATGCAATAAAGAAAGGGTGAATTCATTCTGTATCGAGAATATCTACAAACCAAGAAGGATGAGGTAAACAGTCCAGCAGAATAAATGGCAAAGGATAATAGATAGGAAACCCAGCAAAGAAGTATGAAAGGTTGATAAACATATGAAAACATGTTTAAGTTCACAGTAATCGAGAAAATGAATGGCGGGCCAGATAGCTCAATTGGTTAGAGTGGGGTGTTGTGACACCAAGGTCAAGGGTTCGGATCCACATACTGGCTAGTCGCCAAAAAAAAAAGTGAGAATTAAGACATCAATGAAATAGCATTTTGGGCTCCATGGATTTAAACTAGTTTTAAAAAGAAAAGGTTGGTAATATTCAGGTTGGCAAAGATAGGGTAGTTATGTATCCACTGGAGGTGGACATGTACATTGATTCAGTAGCTGTTAAAATATTAAGTGAACATACTTTTTGATTTACCAAATGCAATTCCAAATAACCTTCATTGAAAAATTCTCAAACCCAGGCCAAGTGGCCTGCAGTACTACAGTAGCAAAAAGCTGGAAATAACTTGAATGTCCTTCTATGGCCACTCACTCCCCACCTCTACTGTGCAATTTTTTTTAATGGGGCAGACCCATATGGACTGATATAAAACTATCTACAGGACATGCCAGTAAGAGAAAAACCTGGTTGTTCTACATTATGTATAGTACGATCTCTTTTATGTACACAAAATGAAACTACACATTTTCATATGGTATAAAAAGAGGGTTATTTTTATCTATGTACTTCTGAAAGATTTCCATTTTTGTGGGAATATAAATAATATTGTTTGGATGCTGAGGAAGACATTCAGAAGGAATGGATGGGGAGCTGAGGCTGCAGGGCATGGGCTCCGGGCAGTGGGTTTTCACCGTGCAGTGGGACCAGGGGTGGGGCTGGGGTGCAGAGGACCAGCCCTGGCCACTCACAGGGGTCTCACTGCTGCTGTAGGCGATCACCTCCAGCACCGAGTTCCTCTCACAAGTGTCAATGCAGGACAGGTCGTACAGCGAGGAGTGTACGGGCCCGTAGGCCCACTCGGTGAACTTCCGGGACAGGTGCCTGCACTCGGGCTCCTGGATCTCCCTCTGCAGAATATAGGCCAAGACCTGCCACCAGGGTGCAAGAGCCTGTTAGATGCCAGCCCGGGGCCCAGCTGCAGGCTGTATCCCACATGGGCCACCAGCTCTGCTCAGAGAACAACTCTACTTCCCAGCCCAGTGGGAGATGTCACCCACGCCCCAGGCGAGCCCCCAACCCCTCCCGACCACCGTCAAGACCAACCTTCCCGCGGCCTCTGATTCCAGCTGTAGCTGCATTGGGCCCATCACCCCTAGGCCCTACCACTACCATCCCATGGTGAAGGACAGAGGTGGGCCATTCTAGAAAACCTCAAGCCAGAAGGAAATAAATAAAATTCAAAAAACAAAACCAAGGTCCTAAAGCCAGGCTCCTCCTTCTAATAGGCTCACTATGAGCAAAGCTAAGCTTCCAGAAACCCTGGTACTGAGAAGCCCCCTCCCCTTCAATGCCCAGCAGCCCCAACCCCACCATTGCCTCCCCCTGCCATCATCCACAGGCTGTTGATTTAGTTTGGGACTGCCCTACCTCAGCTGTCCTCTTAGGACCCTCTCTGTGACCCAAAAATCTTTCCTGCCATGAAAAACACCAACAGCTTCTTTTTCTGTTTCACCCTAGTCCCAACCCACCCCCATCCCTACTAGGCCTCATGTCTGGCTTAACATCCACACAGCCAGGCTGAGCAACTTTCCCCCCTTCCCCCCCTTTCCCTTTTCAGCTCTGGGAACCAAGCAGCGAAATCCCTCTCCTGGGAAGGGGGACACGTGACCATGACCATCAGAGGAATGTCTCGTGGGCTGCGGTGGCCGGCTTCAGGCTGGAGCACTTTGCATTGATATCAGAACAGACACTAATCCGAAACCTATGCCCTAACCGACCAGGTGTTAGCAGACTACGAGGGCTGCATGACCTTGCGTACCACTGATTTTGACATGGCACATTACTCCGCCAGAACCCTCAAAGGCTTATAAACTCCTGTGTTCCTTTGTTCGGGGGAACCGATCTGGCTCAGTCTCCCCTCCACATTAGTGGAATAAAGCTTTTGGCTGAAATAGCACCTGGCTTGGGTCTCTCTCTCTCCCTTTTCTCCGTCTCACGGAACCCAACAATCCCCAGGCCCCAACACTTCCCACACCCTTGTGTCCTGCTGGTCTTATGCAGAATTGGAAATCAGAAATGGCCACAGCTCCATACCGGGTTCTGCCTAGCTGCTCACAACTCCTCTCACTTATTCTAGCAGCCATGCAGGCTGGTGTGACAGAATCAGAGCCCTGCCAGGCACACACAGTGGGGCAGGTGTCCTCTCCCACAACACCCTCACTGAGTGACACCTCCAGCTCAGGCCGAAGCCCCCTCTCCTACCCCAATCTTCCCGCTCCCAGCAGCCAGGGCCAGCGGCGTGAGCCCCTTCTTGTTGGTGAGCTCCTCCAGCTTCAGCGTGGGGTGCAGCTTGGCCCCCAGGATCAGAATCTCGTTGTACATGCTCGTCACAAACTTGGTGTTGTCAGCCGTGTTGTCAGCCACTTCCACCAGTGCGTGCAGCACGGTGTTGCCCACGGAGTCCCTGGCGCTGATGTCTGCTGGCTGCCAGGAGTTCTGCAGCAGGAACTTCACGATGGCCAGCTGGTTGGTGCATGCAGCCAGGGAGAGAGGCAGCTCACCTGCAGCCAACAAAGGGCCCGCGATGGGCTTGGGCAGGAGACTGGGCTCGTCCCTGAACCACCAGGCTTCCAACCCCCTCTATCTTTGCCCCAAACCTCCCCTTAGCAAAAGTGAAAAAGCCAAGTGTCTGCTACATGATCTCCCTACCAAAGTAGAAGCCAGGCCGCCCTTTGGTTTTCTTAAAGAAGTCCCCATTGGCTGCAGCCTGGACGTCTGCTCCATTCTCCACCAGGAGGGTCACCAACGCCATGTTCCGCCTCTCGATGGCAATGTGCAGCGCCGTCTGGCCTGTGGAGGATGTGCGCCATCGGCTTTGTGATCATTGTCCTGCAGGGCTTCCTGGGCAGAAAGCGCCCACACGGCCCTCCCTGTAGGAGGCCAGGCCAGAGCTCCTGAGGCAGGAGTAGAGACCCCTGGGAATGGGGATACCAGACTGGAAGCTAGAGAAGTCAGAATTGCCAGGGGGCAAGGAACAGTAGCAGAGAAAGAGGCCAGAGGCTGTTCTATCAAGGGACAGGGACCACCAAGTCAGCAGGGGTAATACAGGGACCTTCCAGGGCCAAGAGAAGAGATGGCAGGTGGGGGAAGCAGGGACCATCAGAACCAGGAGAAACCAAGCCCGCACATGGGGAGGCAGGGCCTCCCCCTCCCCTACCCCCCATCCAGAACCAGGAGACACCAACACGGTGGCTGGGACAGGGAGTAAAGAGCTCAGAGGCCTAAGGAGGCCCCAGGTAGGACCGTGCCCTGTTGGCTGCAGGTGTGCTGTGGGCTGCGGCACGCCCGGCCCTGCCGCCCTCCGCACCCTTGTAGTAGCTGTCCGTGTAGCTGGCGTTGACGAACTCCTTCAGGCTGTCCGTCTGCCGGGCGATCTCCAGGAGCAGGGGGATGGTGGTGTTCTGCCCGTCGTGCAGGTTGAGCATGGCCTTCAGCAGACAGGTCTTCCCCGTCTCGGGGTCTGAGAGACAAAGTGAGGTCAGAGCGGGCCAGGGCGGGCCCCCACCCCAGCACCCCGGGAACCCAGCTGTCTTGGGGCCACCTTTGAACTCGCTGTCCGTGAGATGTTTCTTGCTCCTCTGCAGGAAGAGTAGCAGGCTCTCCAGCTCCTGGCAGTTATTCTGAGCAACAGCTTCAAAGATCCGCCGGCGATCATAGAGCTTCAGGGGCTTCTCGGCGCCAGCAGTGACCGAGTCCTGGGACAGCTGACTGGGGACCGAAACACCCTCGTCTCATACCCTGGTCTCCCCTGAGCCCCGAGGCCTTCAGAGCTGGTCAAAAGAACATGACTAAATCCTGAGGCAAACCAAAAGGGGAAAAAACACAACACGCAAAAGCCACCCCTCGGTCTATGTGACCATCCAGGAAACCAACATAACAGGAAGAGTGGGCCACACGTGTCCCCATTCTGTCCCCACCCTGTCTGTAGGTGCCATCTAGAAAGTCTCTGCCACTGCCACCTCCTCTATGCCCAGACCAGCAACTTCTCTGGCTGCTTAGGAGCTGGGGCCCAGGAGGCAGTACCCTGTAGGTCACTGGAGACAGGGTTTGGGTGGTCCCTGCTAAGTGAAAAAGTGTCCTCCCACTGCCCCAGAAGTCAGCTAGCCTGTGTGCCCTCCCTGCCCTGCCTTGAAGGATGCAGGAGGGCTGGTGAGCTCCTCACTGGAGCTGTTTTGTACTCTCTGTCTGAAAGCCTCATGGCCTGAAGCTTTTAGACTTAAAGTCTAAGGGTTTGGGGCTTGTGAGCATTCCAGGCAAGGAACCTAGATATCAGCCACAGCTGAGATGAGCATATAAGCCAGCATCAGTGACCATGTGTCCCATGAGGTCTTAGGAATGCAGACGCTGGACCAGACCACCTCTGAATGCTTGCTGCCCAGTTTCACGGCTCTGTGACCTTTTGCTCAGAAGCTGGATCTCCACCATGGGAGCTGCTGCCAGCAGAGACAGTTGGGCTCCGGGCAGGGAAGGGAGCTCCAGATGCAAACTTACCTGGCACAGGTGGGGCCATCCCCAGGCCTCTGAATAAGAACAGTGCTGACTGTAATGATGGGGCAGGGGGCCAGCTCTCCTTCCTCATAAGAGCAATCCATAGGAGAAGAATCCTCCGAGTCACCCTTCCCGAAGAGCCGGGTGCGGCTCTTGGCCGTGGAGAAGATGTGGGGCTTGGCTAGAGGTGGCTTGGAGTCAGGGTCTCCATCTGAGGAGTCTGGGCAGCAATCCTCTTGGGGCAGGTCCACAGACTCCCCCAAGTCTGAGCTACCCCATTTCTTCATCTTTGTCAGATCCTCTGTGGCCCAAAATGCAGCCTGCAGGCAGCCAGCAAGACAGGGTTTGTTTCCAGCTTGAAGACTGCACATCCTCAGCCCCCACCTGCCCTCCTTGCCAAGGCCCCTGTGAAACAGGACATCCCAAAGGTCCAACTGGCTGCTGCCACCAGCTCCCCAGAAATAAAGTTTTCAGGACAGTACCTCCCTTGCCACTACCCCTCACCCGCACCCCCCTCACCCCCCCCCCGCCACCACCAGAGGCCCCAGGGGTGAGCAGGCCTAGCAGTCGTGGGCTGTCCTGCAGCCACTGACATCTGCCTCTGGGGGTAGATGGGCTTCCCATCTTAGAGCCAGCAGGCTCTGGGGGACTTGTGTTAGCTGGGTCCCTCTTCTTCTCTGGGCTTCAGGTGCCTTGTCTGCAGCATGAGGGTGATAACCACGGCTCGCCTCCATCCCAAGATCAGAACGAGGGAAACAACAGGAGTGGCTGTTGCTGGCTGCATTCAGGGAGGAACTCAGTGATCAGGATGGCTCAGCCCCAAAAAGCCCAGTGGTCTGTGTCCTCGAATGGTGACCAGCAGAGAGTAACAGACTCATGCTCTGCACTGCAGGGCTTTCCTGTGCCACGTGTCCACATGCCATCAGCCACGTGCATGGCACGCCTTTGCTCTTCAACCTGGCTGCCGTGACCACTGAGTTCCTAAAGGATTGTGTGTGTGTGTGTGCACGCGCGCGTGCTTTTAGTCATTTCTGTGAAGCTAGTATATTTCAAGCATTCTGGCCCTGAACTTTTAGGCTTGAAGTGATTTGGGGCTGGTGGGCCACCTAGGCCTGAACACCTAGAGACAAGCCAGCAAGCGAGTCGGCACACGCAGCTGTAAGCGCACGTTGATACTGTTTTCCGTTCCCTTCCTAACCCCGTGGCCCATGCTTCCTCTGCTCCTGGCTGGGCAGCCCCACTTCCTGGTACCCAGGGCTGTCCCACACAGTCCATCTCAGGGCTCTTTGCTCCCATGGTGCCTCCACCTGGTTTCTTTTTCCTCCTTCTCCTCCTGCCCAAATCCTACTGCCTCTCAGATGCCACCTCCCCTCGGGATCCAGCACTGATTCAGCCTCCTCCACGAAGCCCCCTAATCCTTGCACTGGTCACGCTCCCTCCCCCCTCCAGAGGGGTCCTGTTCCTTCCTTCCTTCATGGCCATCTCAGCACAGTCCACCATGTGGTCTAGCAATTTCTATCTCTCTGCTTTATCTCCCCCATGCTCTGTGACCTCCCCAATCCATCTCTTTATGGAAGAGCTGTGCTGGTCATCATGGGGGAGATAAGAGAGATCAGATACAGACCTTCTAATTCTTGTTTCCATAGGAAGGTAGAGAGAGCAGTGCTCCAGCAGTGGCTGGATTCCAGGAAACAGCCACAGGAGTGGGAGGCTTCACAAAGTACTGCGTTTTTAAGTGAAAATTCAGGCAGTGAAAATGCAGAGCACATGGCTGGGCTATGGCAATAAATTAGCTGCGGTCTGATGAATAAAACGAGGCAGCCTCACCACCTGGCATCCTATGAGCAGGACAGAGCGCTGACTACCAGCCCATTTCCCTTCCTGCCTGCTGATCTGCTTTCAGGAGGGCCTGAGTCTTTCTCTGATTCATCCATCAGATGGACACCCCATAGCAGGAAGTGCTCCCAGCCACAGAAATCCCCACTTCCGACCGCTCCCCCACTGGTTCATCCATCACTCAGCACTCATCTACTGAGTCCTACTGGGTGCCCAGCTCTGTGCTAGGGACACAGGGAGGAGTCAGACCCTGAGACAAAAACCAGGTGCTGGCCGGGGCGGAGGGACTGCAAGAGATGTCGGGGTGCTGAAGAAGGCTTCGTGGACGAGTGACAGAGGGGCTGGAGCTGGAAGGGGAGCAGGGTTAGGCTGGGGCTGGGGGAAAGGGCAGAGTAGAGGGATCCGCAGAGTAGCTGATGAGGAGGAAGTCAGAGGGACCAGAGGACAGGCAGCAGGGTTAGAGCCAGTTGGCTGTCAGCCTTGAATTCCAAGGAACAGAATGTGGACATTACTTCATGGATGGTAGGAAGTCAGAAGTAGCTTCAGAAGCATGGAGACAGGGCGCCTGCCAGCACTTAAAAGGCACAGGAGGCTAATGAGAATAAATGACATGTTTAAGCATGTGCTCTGCACAAAGCAAACACTGTTCTAAGCACTTCACATGCATTCACTCACTCAATGCTCACAACATCCCTAAGAGGAAATATTTCCCAGATGAGGAAACTGAGGCACAGAGAGGTTATGTTACTTGCCCGAGGTCACACGGTTAGTAACCTGGATTTGATCCCAGGCAGCCAGGCTCCAGAGCATCTCCAGGACTCTATGACCACTGTCAGGGCTCAGAGCTCTTTTTTGGCCATTCAACTCAGCCCCATACTTGACTCCAGCCCTTGGGGACCAGTCAGACCAGGCACTCCCACCCCTGGGGACAGCCATAAGGCCCAAACTTGAAACACCCTCCTGCTCAAACAAGCACCCCAGGAAGCTCAAAACCCCAAAATGAAGCATGAATAAGACCTAGGCCATATCCCACACCTGGCTCTCCCAGAAATGTCTGTGGTCTCCCCTTGGATAAGGCTGGATACAAAACCAAAGTAATCCCTAACCAGCAGCTTTTAACAGCCCAACAAGAGAGCACCTATCAGCAGGAGCCTCTGCAAACCTTTCAGCAATGTTCTTTGTCAGCGGCTTTGCCTCTTTCCCTGACTGGTCCCAATTTATCTGAACACAGTAAACAGGAAGCAGCCCACACATTACTGTCACTGAGTCAGTCAACAAACCCTGAATCTACACTGCGCACTGCACCTGATTCCATACTGGAAACCAAACTTCTCCCAAGGCAAAGGGTGGGACAGGTAGTAAGGGGCCATTTGCTCTAGGCTGGGAAGGGGAACAAGGACAGAATAGTCTGTCACTGTCAGGCCTGGGGTGTACTCTGCACATGAACCCCACAGTGAGGCACCTGCCACAGCAGAATATTCTGCGGTGGTGGGGCGGTGGGGGAGATTTCCTACCGTGATCTAGGCAGACATGTTGGTTGTCTGATGGAGATGGTGGTTTACACGAGACTCACAAACTCATCAATCTGGACTGAAGGATGGTCATGAAAGAACGACCCTGCTCACAAAGACCCAGTTTGACCTCTGGGTCTTTCTCAACTCCAGAGCCGGAGAGGACATTAGCCACACCTGGGAGACATCCCCTTCTTCTCTCCCCAGTCCAGGTGAGACATCCTGGGGTGTGGCTGTCCTACTCCCCTCTGTGCCCAAAGCGTCCATCCCTGCAGCCTCTTGGGAGCACCTCCCTCTTGCTGCCTGTGACATTCTGAGAAACTGGGAGAACACCGGCCTGGGACCCAGCCAGCTCATTCTAGTCCCCTCATCCTACCTGAGCATCTCCAAAAGAGGGATGCAGAACTGGGGGCTTCCCAACCCGGGGATGAAGAACAGAGGAACTCTTTCCGAGAACAAGGAGACAGCAGAGCCGGACAAGAACCCAGGGCTCCTGCCTCCCAGCCCCACACTCCTCCCCTCCACAGAGAGGGCAGTGCACTGAAAACCCCCAGCCTCCAAGCGGGGTGACTCTGATGCAGAAGCACATACAATAAACGTGGATAAGAACCACCACCCCCTTCACTGCCCGCATGCTGGCGATGAGCTGGGCCGTGCGCACTACAGCTTCAGCCTCACATCACCTTGGAGGCAGCCACTGTTAGCCCCAGTTTCCAGATGGAATAACTGAGGCGCTGCGAGTCTAGTTGAACTGCCCGTAGTCACACAGCTGCAGAGTGGCAGGGCCCAGCTCACTATGCCATTCTAAAAGTTAACATCTGTGTTGGCCATCAAACAACATGAGGGACTCACCAGCTAGACGCAGGCACAACCCAGACCCGGCAGGCGCCCGCAGGCTCGAAGGCGGCTGCTACTTGAAGGCAGATGTGGCTGCTGTGGGAGGGGAGCAGCCTCCCTGCCCCCGCGAGGGTCCCGGCCCCTCCCCGGGCCTGGCCGCGGCTGCTGCACGCTGGCAGGGGTGGGCTGTGGGTGCACTCTGGCACTCAAGGCAAACGTTTCCAGCAATGGCAGCAGCTGCTGTTGCCGCAGCTCTGATTCCCAGAGGATACCAAAGCTTTTCCCATCATTTTTGCCCTTTTTCAGAAACCACTTAGCCGCTGCCCCTCCTCCAGCCATGCCAGGGCTGCAGTACACTTACTAGAGCGGCACATAGCCCAGAGGCAGCCAGAGCCGTGACCTCAGCTCTCGGGGCCTCCCGAGCCCACTGCTCCTGCACACAGAGGTCTGAGGAGAAGCTTGACAAATACACCTGCAAACCAGAGATGTAAAAACTGGTGTCCTGGAACTGCTTCATTATCGAAATGAAGCAGGAACAGGATGGTCATGTCCCCTGTCACCCAGTCCTGGCCTGGCATTTAGGGACCTGTTTTGAGACCCTTCGCAACCTGCGAGTGTCTGCCTCTCTCTTGCCTGTCTACCCAAACCTGGGGTAAATGGCTTCCGGGTCTGCCAGGTCCTGGCCTTTCTCAACTGGGGTTCTTCAGTGAACCATAGAACACAGAAAATGATGAGACACAGCCTGAAATGAGCAGCCACCTGCAGAAAGGGCCAATGCAGCCCTGCCTGGAGTAGCCCTAAAGCTCTGATCCCTGAATCAAGGCGCTGAAGTGCAGACACCTTATTGATTCTGGATGACAGTTTTCAAAGAACTTTCCAAAACCCACTCTCCCAGTCCACATCCCTGGGCAGTGGGAGGGCAGACACGGTCACGCCCATTGTGCAGGTGAGAAATCTGTGACACTGAGCAATTAGACAATTGCCCAGGTCACATCGCTGGTCTGGGTATGGAAGCTGGCCCATCCCACCTCACCCATGCTCAGACAACTTTTTATGTTTTGTGTGCCGTTTTAGCTTCAATTAATATGAGCCTTGGAATTCATTCTTTTTGTTTAATTGTGATAAAATACATATAACATAAAATTTACCATATTAACCATTTTTAAGTATACAGTTCAGTAGCATTAAGTATATTCATCATTGTGTCACCATCACCCCTGTGCATTTCTAGAACTTTTCCATCTTCCCAAACTGAAACTTGGTGCCCATTAAACTATAACCCATTCCCCTGTCTCCCGGCCCCTAGAAACCACTCTTCTACTTTCTGCCTGTGTGAAGTTGACTATTCTGGGTACTTCATGTAAGTGGGGTCATACAGTATTTGTCCTTCTGTGACTGGCTTATTTCACTTGGAATGATGTCCTCAAGGTTCATCCTTGTAGCATGTGTCGGAATTTTCTTCTCTTTTAAGGCTGAATAATATGAGGGTACTTCAAAAGGTTCATGGGAAGATTAGAATTATCTTTGATTCTGTTTTCCACCGACATTTTGGAGTGCCCTGGTTTTCCACCGTATGCGTATACCTCATTTTGTTGGTCCATTCATCGGTCCTCAGACACCTGAGTTGCTTCCACGTTTTGGCTGTTGTGAATGATGCTGCTCTGAACATGGGTGTGCAAAATCGGCTCATGTCCCTGCTTTCTTTCAATTCTTCGGGGTACATACCCAGACGTGGAGTCTGTAATATGTGTAAGACTCGCCAGAAGTGACGCTTCACCTCGAAAGTCCTTTGAGGTCATTTTCCTTCCAACCATGTGGGCCAGAGCAACGTCCAAGAAGGGGGGAGAGTGTACTTCTCCCCCAGAACATTCCGTCAAGCTCCATAGTGGTTTCTGCCTCCAGTGAAAACAACACACTACACTAAGCATGCCCCTCTGTTAACAGAGCCCTTGGGTGCTAACTGCATCACCCAGAGTCTACACGGCACCTGTGCGTGCTCCAGGGCCTGCAGGGCAAATCCTGGCCCTCCTTCTTGGTCTCCCCGTCGTGTTCTTCCCCTACACACAGGGGTTGCCCAGGACCTACCCTCAGTCTTATCTCTTCCTACCCCACAAACTCTCCCTGGGGACCCCCATCCCTCCCTCCCAAGGGCCTGTCTGAGGCTTCCAAGCCAGCAACTCTGTCCAGGTGTCCAGCCCAGCCCTCTCCTCTGAGCTCCATCCCTGTCTCCCTGAATCAGCAGGTGAAGACCACAAACCCCTTCCCCTTGGCATATCCCAAGATGGATCCTCTTCCCTCCAGTCAGCTCCCCCTCAATGTTTCCCACCTATAAAGGCACCAATTTCTTCTGGTCACCATATCCAACGTGCTTTGCCATCTCCAGCTGCTTCTCTGCCATCTTGGTCTGAGCTACGCTCCTGTGGCTCACATCAATCCCTCCTTCTACTGGCGGCCCCATCCCTCTCACCTGAAGTGCCAAAAGCGCATCCCTTCCCCAGTCCATTCTCCTCTCACCCCCACCCTACCACCTCCCCATAAGCAGTCCTACAACATCATCCTGGTGGTGTCCCCTCGCCTCTCATTGGTCCCCACCTCTCGAACTTGCACCCTGAGTCCACGGCCCCTATCTCCTCTCCCACTGCAGCCCACCCTCATTCGTCAGCTGGCATGCTAACTGCTGCCTCCACGCTTTTCCCCTGACCTCCTGCCCAACATGCTTGCGCTATCCATCCCATTAACGACCAAGCCCATCTTCAGGTGCCAGGTGAGACCTCTGGATGCCAGGATTCCACAATTCAAATCTCACCTTCTCCAAAAGTCCTCCCTGCTCAAGGGCCCTCCACCTAAAGTACTCACCTTCAAACTCCTACAGAGATTTCAACCTACAGATCCTTATGGCAATTGGTACCTATGATCACAATGACAATAGCAGTCACGGTCATGAACATTTATTGAGTATATATAATGTGCCAGGTTCTGGGATAATCACTTTATTTCTCACTGGACTCAAAAATTTCGTGAACTGGGTACGATTTTGTCCCCACTTTACCAACAAAGAAATGAAGCACAGATGGGCTATGTAACTCGTCCGAGGACAGTGACAATTGTACTAGTCTCATCTGGAGCTCCTGAAAGCTTGTGCTGAGATTTCACTTCTCTGATTTTTGTGTCTTGCTTTGCAGATTTTAAATGGCTCCAGAGCAAGACAAGGCTCGCATGCCCTTCTCTGAAGCTAGCACTGTGCCTTGCCCCAAGTAGCACTCAGGAAATACTCATTGGCTTGGCTTTATTGGAGCAATATCTGCACTAAAACTCATGACTCAGTGGCAGGGACAAGACCTCGGGGTTGGGCATCAGTGCCATCAGCGTGGCTTTCTGGGTCATCTTTTCAAACAGGGTGTTCTCGAATCTATGTAATGATGTACCCATTAAAACTCCTGTAAGTAGATCATGTTTTAATGATGACTTCTGGGAGAGGGCTCTTCTCTAAACTCTGGTTTGATGGGGACAAGAGGCAGCACGGGAAAGAGGCAAGTGGTTGGGCCAAGTCTGTTATGACAGATGCTAAAAACCGCTAACAGCGCTAATGGCCAGTTTTCTCTGTTCATGTTACCACCAGGGGGCACATTGACTAAAGCTGAGCTCTTGTCCCTGGCAATGAGAGTCAAATGCCTTTTTTTCGTCTACGTGGGTTCCTCTCAGATTTGAGGCCAGACTTTCTGGCACAGCTAGAAACCAGGAAATTGCCATGTGATAAAAAAAAAAAAACTTGGTTACCAAAATCGGGAACTGTCAGCCTGACATCTCCAGGAGGAACCAGGCAGGAACCAAGTGGTGATAGTCCCAGGCCCAGGAACAGTGGTTAAGGCACATCTGCAGGTGCCTGTAACCTGCCCGAGGGCAGTGACAGCTCTACTAGTCTCATCTTGAGCATTCTAAATCTTGTATTAGGATTTAACATCTCTGGTTTTTGTATCTAGCTTCCCAGATTTTTTTTTTATGTGATGTATTTCCACGCTACATTTTTTTATTTTAATTTATCAATATACAATTCCTCTTTTCCCACCCTCCCTCTCCCCCATCAACATCATATCTGTTCCCCATTCTTAACAAGTTCAAGGAATTGTGATTGTTGTGTCTTCTTTTTGTTTCCCCACCACCCCATTAATTTGTTTGTATATTTATTTATTTTTATTAGCTCCCACAAGTGAGAGAACATGCAGTATTTCTCTTTCTATGCCTGGCTTATTTCACTTAATATAATTTTCTCTAAGTCCATCCATGTTGCTGCGAATGGTAGTATTTCATTTTTTTATAGCAGGTTGTGTAGATCCATAGTGTAGATACACCACATTTTCCTTATCCACTCATCCAATGACGGGCATTTAGGCTGGTTCCCACGCTTGGCTACTGTAAATAGCACAGCAATAAACATGGGAGTACGGGTATCCCTTGGACACGATGATTTCCATTCCTCTGGGTATATTCCCAGCAATGGAATAGCTGGGTCATATGCTAGATCTATCTCTAATTGTTTGAGGAACCTCCATACCATTTTCCATAAAGGCTGCACCACTTTGCAGTCCCACCAACAATGTAGGAACATTTCTATATTCCAACAGTGAACTAGCAGAAAAAGAAATCAAGAAAGCTTGCCCATTGACAATAGTCACCAAAAAAATAAAATACCTAGGAATAAAGTTAACCAAGGATATGAGAAATCTCTACAACGAGAACTACAAAACACTGTTGAAAGAAATTAAACAAGAAGATGGAAAGGTATCCGATGCTCTTGGATTTGTTGCTTCCCAGATTTTAAATGGCTTCAGGGGTTCCTGGATCCAGACAGCAAACAGCAAACCTGGAAGAAAACTACCTTCCTTTCTGCATTTGATCTGTGCGTTAGTGTCACTGGTGCCCACCTGAGTCTAAAAGACCAGCTTCTGAGGAGGGCAGGGGTCTGTGAGAAAGTCAGCATCTTCCAGAAGTGGACGGAGCTGGCAATTTGAGCTAGGGAGGGATCAGGCACCTCCTCAGCACAGAGCAACTGGAGCCCTGCTCTGCAGAGCTGTGTCCCAGGGCAAGGACTGGGAACAAGGGGGAGAAGGGCAGATGGAGTGTTGGGTGTAGTCATAGAATGGATCCGAGATTGAAGAGGCCCAGCTGTGCCAGACGCCGGCTGCATGAACTTGGGCTGATGGCTGAACTTCTGGGTCTGCTTCTTCATCCACAAAACAGGAAAGAGCACCTGCTTTATGGGGCTTTGCTGTGGATTAATGAAGATGCCAGGTGTGAATGGGCTCTGTGAGCTGGTAAAGCTCTAGGCAGGCATGAGGGATATTTTGTTCTTATCCTCAGAATTTCAGCATAAGAACCACATCTGCTGACTGCCGAGCTGTATCCGGCCATTAGCTTGAGGTTGTGACTAATTGCTTTTTAATGAAAAAAAAAACAAGTTTGATTAATGTTTCATGAGTCACACAAGCAAGCATCTCTATATGGAGAATATCTCACTTTCAAAGACTTGACCTATGCATCTAATCGTAACTGAGGGAAGAGATCAGCTGTGCTTTGCAAATCCCCCAGCAAGGCAGTAGGGTGGTCTCTGCCCTCAGGGAGCCCACGATGGATGGGACAGGAAGATCTGAACAAGCTCTCTCTGATGCTAAGCAGGGAGCAGCACCCCGTAACAGGCACAAGCCAGGGGCTCGGGGGCCAGCAGGCTGTGCCAACAGCAAACATTGAGCCGGGTCCTGGACTCCAGCTGCAGCTGTAAACTAATGGCAGATATGCCACTGGGGAGACTGTGTGCAGCAGGCGGATGGCATTTGGGCTGGGCCTTGGACAAGACATAGGATTCTGCCCTGTGAGGAGGACATTCCAAACATGGGCATCAGCCTCAGTTAAGGTGCAGGAGGACAGGGCAGGGAATGCCTAACAGGGACTCGGCCCTCAAGGAGCTTTCAGTCTGCTTGAGAAGAATAGTAAAATAGAGACCATGAAAGCACATAAACATCATGTGGATATAGTCAAGGGCCAAAGGCAGGGTGTGTGTGACAGGAGACAGGGTGCAAGCTGGGGGAGCTGTATTCACTCCTCTGCCCTGTGCTGGGTTGGGCCCCACCATCTCTCTCCTGGCCTCCTCCTATCAGACCCCACCTCCTGTGACACCTGCAATCCAATCCAGCGTCCACTGTCAGCTGTACTCCTATAGCCCATGAAGCCCCAGTACTCCAAACTAACTCCACTGCCTGCAGGAGAAAGCCCAATCCCTGGCATGCAAGACCCTCCACGGTCAGGCCAATGCTGCCAGCCACAACTCCCATGACATCCTTTCATTTGCCCTCTGACCAAGTTACACCAGACCATTTGTCATACCCTGGACATGCCAATCACTTTAATGTGGATACATTCACCTAGCCTGACCCCTCTGCCTAGAATGAAGAGAGTGGACTCTGGGGTTTGAATTCCAGCACTGTGATCTCAGGCAAGTTGCTTTTTGTGTATCAGTTTCTCCACCTGTCAAAAGGGGATAACAGTACTCACCTTCCACGATTATTATAAAGATAAATGAGTTCAAACAAGCAGAGTTCAGATCAGGTCCCAGTGCATTGCAAGCATGCAAAGAATGTTAACTGTTGCTAGTGTTAATGGACTGAAACTCTCCGAGGTTTAGTTCGATGTCACTTGCATGAAGAACAAATTGCTCCTCCTTCTGGGCATGTGGGTAACTGTCATGGTGTTTATTTCATTCCCTAGTGATAGAAATTCAACAACACATGGCCATGCCTGACAGAACACCCAGCTCCTACTAGGTGCCCTATAGTAAGACTAGTCTGGGTCTGTGCTGGGAGCAACGGAGACTTCTTAGGCACAGCCTCTACTGTGACTGCAGTGGTCAGGATGAACTAAGTTATGCTGTGGCAACAAGCAACCCCCAAATATCACTGGCTTCAGACATCAGAGGCTTATTTCTCAGTCATGCTGTGTGTCTCTTACCAGTTGGGGGGCGGGGGAGGCCCTGCACCATGTTGTCCTCACACAGGGACCCAGGCTGACCGAAGCTTCCACTCTCTGGCAGAGGGAAGAGAGTGTGGCACATAGCACACCAGCCCCTCGTACAGACTCTGCCCAGCAGTGACACACTCTGCTCACATTTCACTGGCCAGAGCAAATCAGGTGGGTAGGTGCAGCCCTACCACATGCTCGTGAGATCACGATGTGGGTGCACAGCCCTAATGACTACAGCAGTAGCCTGGTACATCTTTTGAGCATGCTGGTCTCAGATGCTAACCGGCACCTCCCGGGAATGAGGACAGAAGCAGTGAGTGGTTTGTGACTTTAGGCTGGAGAACTGAGGCCCTGGCAACTGTCCTCAATCCCACCCCATGGAGGCTCCAGGCCATGTACAATGGGAGCAGCAGCAGGACCAAGGCTCAGCCCTCAGGGGGAGGGTGGATACATGGTCTGGAAAGGCGACAGAGTTCCAACACCATGCTGGGCACAGGGTTGGCTGCCTGGGCTTGCAGGACACTTATCTCATTTCTAACCTTACACGTACAGACTCCGTCCACAGCATCCTGCAGAGGGCCGCTTCCTCCTGACAGGCAGGGCTGTCGTCCTTCAGCCCATCCTTCTCTCTCGCTGGCCTTCCTCAGGGGCTCAATATGATGGTGTCTGAACTCATTCTGGCTGAGATAAAAACTACAGAAATTATCCCCCTTATCCCTAGGGCGTACATTCCAAGACCCCCTGCAGATGCCTGAAATCGCAGATAGTACCAAACTCTATGTATGCTATGTTTTTTCTTATACCTGTGATAAATTTTAATTTACAAATTAGGCACAGTAAGAGATTAACGATGATAATAATAAAATAAGACAATTATAACAATATAATGTGATAAAAGTTATCATTTACCGTGGCCATAACTTTTACAGTTTGAGGTGTGACAGCAAAAGCAACATAAATTCTTTTTTTCTTCTTCACAATTTCACAGATAGAAGATTCGTTCTTTCTGAGGTTTAAAGTCCACATTTATTTTGTCTCTGTCTACTGGTGAACCACGGATGAGCCTGCTGGCCAGGAGGCTGGGCTACTATTCCTTCTCTCTCTTTCTTATTTTCCACATTTACATTTGCAACCAGCTCCCAGGTGGCTCTCTTTTGGAAGGCACTGATTTGGGATCTGGTTGGTGAGTCCTGGCTACATTATCAGAGTAATGTATGTCCTGAAGGTACGTTATCAGCCAAGACAATACCCTGCAAACAAGCATTCTTTATAAACTGCCCACAGAACTGTTCGGAAAAAAGATGACCCAGAGATGGTGTTGGGAATGTGAATGAGGGAAAATTGGCAATAGCCCTTTAGCCAAAGAGTTTGCTGACTATGACTCCTTCCAGTTGAGGTTTCTCTGGAGCATGATCAGAGCTGCCCCAACAGCTGCGTCCACATCCTGCCCAAAGGACACTGGCAAAGGGAAAGCCCTCTGCACCTCCTGCTTCAGCACCTCATTCCTGGACAACGCACTCCCACTCCCCATCACCCGTTCCACGCCCCACTCTTTGAGCTGCTGAAATGGAAGCATCGAGTGCAGGTTCTCAATGATGCCTCGGCACAGGGCCCGGGTCACATGGCCCAGAGAGAGGTCAGAAGGGGAGATTCTGGTCACTGAGGCCAGCTGGTCCGGCAGGTGCCTCTCCCCCAACACTGTTGGAGTGATAGTTAGGCAGGTGTCTCTCTGCTGCACAGCTGCCTGAATCATGTGTGAATACACAGTGGACTCTTCGACCTCCAGGCCTGCCAGAAACAGAGAAGACCTGCGTGAGTGGATGCAGCACCTCGATGCAGGCTGAGACAGTATAAAATTCCTAGGGCAGGGATAGGTCTACTCGCTACTTCTCCCGACACCATGGCTGGTGGCTTCTGGGCTCAGGGACTCAGATAGGCTGGCTAGCTATATACTGCCCTGGACCTCAGCCAGACTTCAGGAAGATATCTCCCAAGTGTTGCCGTGAGCCCTAACCCTAACCCAGGCTTCCTAACCATCGCACAGCTATGGGACCCTTGGTCCCAAGGGAGCTAAATGCATACATTGACTAATAAATATCATCACAACTATAAGAGTCATTAGCAGCATAACAGAAATCCCAGGATCCCAGGTTAATCACAGTCTAGGCCACCCTCCTTATATGCACAGGGCACTGAGGCCCAGGGAGAAGTGATGTGGCGACCATCCTATAGCTTGTGGCATCAAGCCAGAGTCCCAGTCAGATTTTCCTCCCCACACTATGATAGCTCTGCATTCTAAAGAAAAAAAAAGAAAGGTGGCCTTTGGCTTCAATACACTTTGATCTTAGACCTTAGCATCACTTTTGATTTGACAACTTGCCATTAACTGAGGGAAAGCAAACCTGGCCTTGATAGGAAGAAAGTTATCAAGATTGGGAACACTCTACTAATGTGACACATCAGAATCACCTGAGGAGCTTTAAAAGCACTGCGGGCCCCATTTCCAGACATTCTGATTTCATTGTTCTGGGCTGCACCCTGAGCACTGGAATCTTTAAAAACTCCCAGGTGACTCTTTAAATTCTCCCAGCCAGGTGGGAAAGCCACCAGCCTGGACCGGTGCTTTTCAAATTTGAATGTGCAAAGGAATCAATTACGGATCTTATTAAAATTCCGTTTCTGGGCTGGCCAGTTAGCTCAGGTGGTTAGAGCACAGTGTTACGACACCAAAGTCCAGGGGTTAGATCCCCATGGCAGCCAGCTGCCCAAAAGATAAAATAAAATGCAGCTTCCTGGGTAGGTCCTGAAGGCCTGCATCTGGTAAAAGCTCCCAGAGGAAGTTGCTGATGCTGGCGCATGGATCACACTTTCGGAGGAGAATTTCTAGAGCAGTGCTTATCAACACTTAAACTGCCATGCTCAAGCCCCACTCCCCCACCTTCAGGCCAAATAAATCCACATTTCCGGGCACAAGACTAGGATGACAATACTGTTTTAAAACTCCACAAATATTTCTAGTGTGTGGCTAGTGCTGACAACCTCTAATCTAGAGAGTCACGGAGAGGTCATAACACCAGAACATTTAACTTAAGCAAATCCAACTCTACACACTCAGGAATTAGAGCAAGGAAGAGAAATAATTTCAGTATCACAGCATCTAAGCAAAATCTGAACAGCAGGATTCCTGGTTAAAGATGGCAGAATGAATAAAAGGGTCTTTCCTTCCCCTCTAGAATTTCCACTAAAATATCGACAAATTTTTTTAAAATGAGAAAAATCAACAAGGACAGAAAGTACAGGAAAGGAAATGATAAGGAATGAAAGATTTTGACACATATTTGGATGACAGGAAGCAGATACAAGTGAAAACTGACTTTTCAGAGCAGAGTTATGGGAAACTACAGCCCAGGACTCTGCAGAAAAAGGTGCCTACAAAAAGAAGCCAATTCATCTCCCATAAAGACTGGAGCCTTGGAGGCCATGATGCTTCAGAAGGCAGACACCAGCGTTAGAGCCAAAAACCCGTGGGACCTTTTGAACCCAACTGGTCAGTGCAGCCCAGTTGTCCCCACTTGAGAGGCTTTCATGCCAGAAAATATTTCTCAGCCTACATTTCCAGGGAATAGAAAATTCAGGCCCTGGCACTGGCTCCAGGTGCTCTGCAGACTCTATTGGCCTCACCACATCCCACTTGCCCAAAAGGGGAATTGCCCAGGGCCCATATGTATGGCTCTGGGGACACAGAAGCAAATCCTTCATAGCCTTCAGTGTCATGCGTGTGGGCTGCACCAGCCAATTCCTCCTCAAACTGACCACAGCCCGACGCTCTGGCTGCCGTGCACTGCTCCAGTTAAAAGCTGGTCCCTAAACCAGAGCAAAGAGCGGAGTTTCTAAAAGGCTACAAACAGCAGCTGTAAGAGCTTAAGGTGACTATCTGGCAGGACCAGGAGTAGGTGGAAATGGTGGGGCAGGAACTGCTGCTTTTCTCTAAAAATCCTCCTCTATTCTTGGATTTTAAAAAATCATGTGCTTGGTGAATAACCTAGCATGTGTGTACAAGTGTATAAATCTATAGGACTGAGTCCATGGGGGGCAACTGCAGAAGCAAAAGAAATGGACATTCTGCTCCCTCCTTACAAGTTGTACCAGCTTGTGCTACCACAAAACATGTCACAGTGACAGTCTCTACACATCCTGGGAAACAAAGTGTGCTGGTAACTTCTGAAAGAAGAGACAGAGACTGTAAAATCACCAAACTAATGAGGAAAGGGGCAAAGGAGATGAATGAGAAGGGGAAGGAGGAAGGAGAAGGAGGAGGAAGGAGGAAGGAGAAGGAGGAGGAAGGAGGAAGGAGAAGGAGGAGGAGGAAGAAGGAAGAAGAAGAAAGGAAGAGGAAGGAGGAGGAAGGAGGAGGAAGGAGAAGGAGGAAGGAGAAGGAGGAAGGAGGAAGGAAGAAGGAGGAGGAAGGAGAAGGAGAAGGAGGAAGGAGGAGGAAGGAGGAGGAGGAAGAAGCAGCAGCAGCAGCAGCAGCTGCAGCCCACACAAATCAATCAGTAGAAGGCAGAGAGAGTAAGGAGACATGGTGACTGAACGCAACGGGTGTCCTGGATGGGATCCTGGAGCAGGAAACAGACAGCAGAAAAACTGGTGAGATCCAAATAAGGTCTGTGATTTAGTTTTGTCTGTTTGTTTGTTTGTTTGTTTGTTTGTTTGTTTGTTTGTTTGTTTGTTCATTTTTTTGTTTGTTTGTTTTAAATAAGTGCTTGTTTTTCTTTAGTAAAAATTCAAAAAAATTTTAAGGAAAGTTTAAAATACACTTGAAGTCTTCTTCCTTACTGGGAAACACTTGGGCCATGTATTAGTTTGTTTCTGTTGCTTATAACAAAATACCTGGAACTGGGTAATTGGTAAGAAAGCAAAATTTATTGCTTATAGTTTCAGATTCTGGGAAGTCCAAAGTCCAGGGAAGACAGCTGGTGAGGTGACTCTGCAGCAACTGCAGGGTGTCATGCGGCGAGAATGGCGGATCAGAGAGAGAGAAACTAACCTCCTCATTCACTTTCCTTTTGTTTTTGTTTTTTGGGGTTTTTTGGCAGCTGGCCAGTATGGGGATCCGAACCCTTGAACTTTATGTTATCAGCACCATGCCCTAACTAACTGAGCTAACCAGCCAGCCTTCTTTTATTGTGTATACCAGCTGGAGGCCTGAGAGACCTGGCTTCTAGCCCTGTATTTTATGCTTCAATATTTCCATTCCTCGTTAATAAATGTAATGCCTCTTATCTGAGTAAGTTTTATTATATTTGCATGATATTTTTTTTCACTCAAACAATGTAATTGTACAAATTTCATAAAAGGTTATTTCATAAAATATTACATAAAAATACTAATCAAAGCACTCCCTGTTTTATCAAAATAAGAACCATGAAAATGCAAAAGGATCTTACAGAGAAATGAAATGTTTCCACCTCTTTCAGGGGTAAAAAAAACAGTCCCTTCTGTATGAAGAGAAACACCAACAACACAGTGAGCAATTGCCCACCCAGTTAAACCAGCATCTAGATAAAGGGCTTGCCTGGAGGTTCTGAGTCTGGTTCTGCATCTTGAAATCTTTTCTAGGTTCTTTAAATGAAGCACTTGTGAGGGGACCCAGCCAAGGGTGCAGAACTAGCCCTGCAATCCTGAGGTCCCTGGCCAGCCTGGAAGGACTGCCATCAGTCAGCAACACTTACTTTCTCTCTCAGTAAGCCCCTGGGCCTTCTGTACAACTAGTACGAACTCCCACGTGCTCTCTGCTGCCTGTGCCTTGTTACTGTGTTGGATGTCTCCTGCAACCACCTAATTTTGAGCTCCTATGGGTAACCACTGCATCCAATGGCTGATCTCCCTAGACCTAGACAGCTAGCCAGAAATTTCACTTCTACTTTAAGTGCTTGCAAAGGGAACATCTCCTGGAAGAAATAGGTTACATGTTTTGCTGCTCATGCAGAGCAAAGAAAGACCTGATGAATTCTACCCCAGGAATAAAGAAGGGAGCTGAAGTGCTTCAGAGTTTCCAGGGAGCCTTCCAAGAAAGTGAGTCAGGAACAAGTCCAGGAACTCACCAGGAACAAGTGCTATGAGACTTCTATAATGTTGTAAAACACTAGGAGTCTTTTCACTCCTTCGTGTTTGGTCGTTCTATTTCCAGCTGTCTATAATCATCAGAAGGAAAACCTTAAATGCAAGGGGCCCAGGGGCTTACTGAGAGAGAAAGTAAGACGGGGGGGCAGGGGGAAGCTGGGGAGACTGTTACGATACTCCCCAGTCAAGCTCAGGGAAAAAGGTGTCCTCCCCAAAGAAGAGAATAGATGACAGCAGCTCAGGGGGTGAGAGGAAAAGAGGAAGCTCAGATCCCTAAGGAAGGAAGGAACATGCTGGGACCTGGTGGGTCTGGGACCTGAATCTGGATTCTGAAATAGCATGTTAAGCTCTGCAACACTGCCACGCAGAAAGGACAAACACAGAGCACATTGCTGTGTGGCCACACCTTACCTAGATCTGCCATCCACCGAACCAGCATGTGGACAAATGTGGCCAGCACATTGCCCCCATTGAGTGATGCCGCCACCCCTAAGTAGGTCCTGTCGAAGTACGGGAAGTAGGCAATGGCAGCTGCAGGATCTGGGGTCTGCGCCGGCTGGAATCCTGAAGGCATGGATGCTGCCAACTGAACCGAAGTGCTGATGTTGAGAACTGGGGACCAAAGAGAGCAGAGCTTAGGCCCATCAGGCTATCTTAGAGGTCACACATCACAACAGGCAGTGGGGGAAGGTGGTGTGTTAAAAATATGTCCATGAATTCTTTGATACTCCTCCTTTCAAGGTAGAGCCTGATTCACCTCCCCGCAAGTATGGGCTGGACCCAGTGACTCTCTTCTAACGATCAAATAAAGCAGAGTGATGGTGTGTGACTTTGGAAACTTGGTCATAAAAGGCACTGAGATCTCTGTCCTGGTTGCTCTCTCAGATCACTTGCTCTGGGGGAAAGCAGGTGCCACATCATGAGAAGTCCCATGGAGAGGCCCACAGGCCAACAGCCACAGAGGGAGCTCAGAAGCAGATGCTCCAGACCGGCCAAGCCTTCAGATGACTGCAGCCCCAGCAGGATTGTGACCTCATGAGAGACCTTGCACCAGGCCATCCAGCCACCCTCAGATTCCTGACCCTCAGAAACTGTGTAAGGTAATAAATGTCTGTTGTTCTAAGCTACTAAGCATTGGGATAATTTGTTACACAGCAATAGATTACTATTACAGAGTCAGACCTCGGACCAAGTGTTTTATTCTCTGGGGAGGTTTCATTTATTTGCCGCAAGTACCACCTCCTTCTCATTTCCAGGGTATTCTTCTTAACCCCACCACCAGCAGCAGCACAAGGAGATCTCCCAGACCCGGCCCAGAGGGGATGATTTTCTCCTCTAGTTCTAGACCACAGCCTGTGGACTACTCCAGCAGTCTCTTCTCCTCCATTTCTCATGAGACCTGGCCAAAGCCTCCTCTTCCCAGTCGGAGACCAAACTAACTGAGGTCAGCATTCAATCTTCCTACCCACTGGTGGGTGAGAGCAAGGAGAGGAGAAACAAGTCTCAGAAAGCCAGTAGCCTTTACTTTCTGCCATGTCAAGCCTCCTGTCATGACTATGAACTGAAGCACTGAAGGGACAGGCAAAGGTCAGCAACGGGGGCCAACCAGCTTTGCCCATGGACAGGACTCAGTGGAGCACAGGCCAGCAGCCCCAATCTGGAACCAGAGAATGTAACCCACCTCAGTGAAGAGGGGGCCTAATCCTACCTGCTTCCCATTTGATTAGCCCCTCACCATTTAGAAAGCACATTTATATCCAGGCACAGGGAAGCCCTCTGTAAAGGGAACAGTCTAAGATCTGAAAACTGCCAGGAACAAGGACAGTGCCAGACTCTTTACAGGCACATCCCAGTCAATCACCACAACTGCCCCATGAGAAAGGCTTTCATCGTTGCCCTCATTTTGGATGATGACAAGGGATCAGGAAGGAGACTTGGCCTGCCCAACATCACACTAGATGAGGTGAGGTGCTGAAATCCCAACCCTGCAGGCTGGACTCCAAAGCCTGCCTGAGTTCCCTGGTATCCCTGCTCTGGAAATACAAGTCAAGAGATAGTGTAATGGGAAAATTAAAGAATATAAACAGAAAAAACTTAGCATATTTTCCTGGGGCATTGATTTTAGTTGAAAATTTGGTAGAAAAAGGTTTTAAACTTTTTTCATCTTAAAAGATTTTATCACATGTATGCAAACAAAATGGGCAGAATTTCACCATTTATTTTTTAATAGATGACCGGTAAGGGGATCTTGACCCTTGACTTGGTGTTGTCAGCACCATGCTCACCCAAGTGAGCTAACCGGCCATCCCTATATAGGATCCAAACCCGTGGACTTGGTGTTATCAGTACCACATTCTCCCAAGTGAGCCACAAGCTGGCCCAGAATTTCACCCTTCCCTGTCATATAATCTTACGCTTTTTCCACACATGGCTATGATGGTATAAGTACATCAGGTACTGAGAACACTTCACCTCAAAATGTTTGCATCTTCATTTTCTCAGTGTGTTCAACATGGTAGTTTATTTATTTATTTATTTATTTATTTGTTTGTTTGTTTGCTTAAAAGGGGAAATTGCTACCCCCCAAAAAACAACACAAAAAGTTACTTGACGTTTTATCTTTTAAGAATGGGAATAAACTACTGCACAGAGGATAGTGCTAGTCAGGATTTTTTAACTCAGAGTTGAGTTGTAATATTTCTAACTGATGGAGGAAAAAAAAAAAGATGTCATGACCAAGAGAAAACCCTGGGTGAGATGAACGAATTCTCTGTTCCCCTAGATAACAAGGAGGAGCTCCCAAAGTGGACACGTTCCACCAGGCTTCTGTGAGAATCCAACAAAACACACATGCTGGTGTAGATGATGGTGGCTACATCACCCTCCGGCCACCCTGCTCGGGCAGGCAGGCCTAGACTTTACCCTAGACTAAGAGTAGGCAAACTATGGCCCTCAGCCCATATCTACCTGCCACACGTTTTTGTATGGCCCAGGAGCTGTGTGGCCCTGAACAGCTTTTCTATTTTTTTAATAATAGCTTTATTGAGCTGTAAATCACATAAATTCACTGTAAAATATACAGTTTTAAAGTGTACAGTTCAGTGGTTTCTAGTGTGTTCACAGTTGTATGATTATAACCACTACCTACTTTTAGAAATTTTCATCACCCCAAAAAGAAACCCTGTACCCTTTAGCAGTCACTCCCACAAACCCCTGGCAACGATTAACCTTCTTTCTGTTTCTATAGATTTACCTATTCTGAACATTCCATTTGAATGGAATTATATAATATATGGCCTCTGTGCCTGGCTTTGTTTATTTCTTTCACTTACATTTTATGGTATTTATTAGTAATGTTAAAAAAAAAAAAAAAACATTCTAACTGAGAGGCCATTAGACTAGGGTGGCTCTGACACTTTAAATTCCTACATGCCCTGTACTGGCCAGCTGCCAAAAAAGAAAAATCCTACACAAACAAACCAAAGCCCAACATAAACAATAAATTGAAACTAGAAACTGCACCAATCAGAAACCACCAACTAACCTCTAACTAGAAGCCTTCCACTTGAATCAATCAAAATTGTCTTCTTTGTCTTGCTTCTACAAATACTTTATAAACGTTCCCCTCTTTCCTTCCCAGTAGAACGCTAGCCATTTCAGGCCTGTTGCTACTCCAATTCATGAATTGCTGAATGCTCAAATAAACTCTTTAAAATTTAAATGTGCCTAAGTTTTTCTTTCATCAGATCTTCATTCCTTTTTAGCTATGTGGATGTGCCACATTTTTTTAATACACTCATCAGTTGATGGACATTTGGGTTTTTTTCTACTTTTACCTATTATGAATAACGCTGCCATGAACTTTTGTGTACAGGTGTTTGTGTGGACATACGTTCTCCATTCTCTGGGGTGTATTTTAGGAGTAGAATTTCTGGTAACTCCATGTTTAACATCCGAGGACCTGCCAGACTGTTTTCCAAAGGGGCTGCTCCATTTTACAATCCCACTAGCATGTTGTCACATTTCTAAATGATTGAAAAAAAATCAAAAGAATATTTTATGGGCCAGCCCGTGGCTCACTCAGGAGAGTGTGGTGCTGATAACACTAAGGCCACAGGTTTGGATCCCATATAGGGATGTCCGGTTAGCTCACTGACTGAGCATGGTGCTGACAACACCAAGTCAAGGGTTAAGATCCCCTTACCGGTCATCTTTAAAAAAAAAAAAAAAAAAAGAATATTTTATGACACAGGAAAAGTATATAAAATTGGCATTTCAGTGCCAATGGATAATGTTTTACTGGAACACAGCTATGCTCATTTGTTTTTGTAATGTCTACCGCTGGTTTCCAATTCCAACAGCAGAGCTGCGTGGCTACAACAGAGACTGAATGGCCCACAAGGCAGAAAAATTAACTATCTGGACCTTTAGAGAAAAAGTCTGCCAACCCCTGCCCAAGACTGCTGCCTCCACCTCACTGTGATTCTCTTACTCTGGATACAGAAAAGATTCTGCATTTCTCATCAGATCTCACATACCTCACATAGACAACCACACAATAGCAAAAACCCTAATCTAATCACCTGTGCTCTAGGTCATGGACTTACACAGAAACCAGCCAGCTAGAGAGAACTGTTTCCCCCACCCAGCCTAGAGGAGGTATGCACAGATGGTCAGTGCTCGGGGACAGAACTTGCCGTGCTGGCGTGTAAGCTCCCTGAGCAGAGGGTTTCACCTGCAGGGATGAGGGTGTTTTTCATCCTTACAGAATAAGGATCTCTACCAGGATGCTGAAGCTGCTAAGTTCTGTATGCCCCTCAGCCCCTCACTCAGAGCTGGTGCTTAGAAGGCACCAGGGTAAGCCTCATGACAGAACACAAGAAAAACTGACCTGCATCTGTTTTTTCGGCCATGCAAGAATAGACAGAGGTCTGTAAATCACCCATGGCCACTCCCACCTGCGTCCCCTTTGGGATTTCGAACCATACATGGGAAGTTCTCCCTGCCACGCTGCCAGGCTCAGCGATGTCCGGGAGCAAGTGCACAGGAAAGCCCGAGCCCTTCAATCTGTAAAACGAAAGTGGACACCCATATTTACCTGGTGCTTGGTTTTCTGTTATTTTGTTGTTTCCAGGAAACTCGGCAAGGGAAAACACTACAGGACACAAACAGGAAAAGGGAGGGTAGAATCTTATGTTGTCACAAACAGCCTCTCTGGCTTTTTTAAAACCATGAGTTTGGGCTTGGTAAATAGTGAACACTGGATTTCAGAAGCTTGGGATTCACCCTTTCAGGGAAGAAAACGACCAGCTTAAGCAGCAGCGATTGACAAGGATTAGATAAGGCAGATGTCATTCCAGCCTCCTGTCTTTGAAGGGAACACAGACATTCTGCAAAAGGAGGTAGTCCAAGTTTCAGCACAAAGTTAGAGTTGGTCAGCACACTCCAAACCAAAGGCAAACCCACTGGTCTCCTGACTATCAATGCATTCATCACACGGGGTTAGTGAAAATGGGGCTGTCAACTTTATAAAACATGCTAGAAAGTCCTTTACCTGAACTACCAGGTGCTTTTTGTTTTATTTCAGAGCTCAGAATTTGGGCTCTGAAAAGAGTGAACTTACAGAGCACTGTACTTCTGTACCTGAAAAGGCAAATGATGATTTAAACAGAACTTAGATGGCGTCCCTCAAGCCCACTGCCTACAGTTCTCTACCTTATTTTAAACTATACTAAAGAGTGAAAGTTGTTCTGTGAAATCTACAGGCTGGCCCCGGGCTCACAGAGAACTGGGGAGCCCACTCTGGGTCTGGGTGGCAGTGGAGGAGAGAGAGGACAGCATGGTGTAGGGGATGGAGCCCCCCACCCCAGGGCTTCACCCGTGCTGGGCCACCCACACCCAGTGACTGGAACAGGCTGGCCTCTAGGAACCCTCCCCCACTTCCAAATGGGAAAGCCCCACTGAAGCTCTTGGTCTGGAGGTGCCCTTCAGCCTGCAGCCAGCCTGCGAGGTTATACTCACATCTCCAAGTTCCAGCTTTGGCTCTGGGTATTGAAATATCCCCAGCTAGCAGCATTATGATCGGACATCAGGGGTCTGGGCAAGCCACACAGCATGGCCACCACATAGTCTTGGATGGTGCCAGCTGCATCGTAGGACTTCAGGAATTCTGGGCTGTTTTTCATAACAAAAACAATTCAGTGTGGGCTAATGTGGACTCTGGAAGCATGTGCTGCACCTGGTTGTGGGCACTGGGGACTAGCCATGGTAGAGCTGGGTGTCAGCCACAACATGCTGTGGCCCCCCTGGGGTGAGAACCCCCAAGCCACTCCAAGGAAAGCCAGCCCAAGTCAGCCCTAGGGGAGGGGACTCAAGGGATGAAATCAGGACATCAGCTCTTCTCAGCAGCTCCACACCCTGACCCCACAGTGAACTCACCACACGACCCCTGGCAAGTCATGTGCCCTCTCTGTCCCTTTCTTTCTCCCTCTGGGTTAGAACTGGATAGCCAATAAAGAGCCAGTCCAGGTCTTGGGACTGAACCCCATGGCAGGCCAGGCTCACCCAGGCACCATCCAGCAGGTGGAGTGATGCTGACTGGCTAGAGTTGCTGCCCGCTGCCCACTCTCATTCCCCTGGAAACCCAGCACCTGATTCAAAGAACAGCTGTCCGTACCTATTTTTCAAAAGCCAGAAGATGGTTGCACAGCCGAACCCTGTGGCCACACTGAGATGGGACTCTGGCTGGGGCAGAGACGCCAGGAACCCACTGCTACACCTGCCATCCTGCCATGTGACCAGGTGGCTCACGGCTCTGGGCTTGAACACAGGGGCAGCCCCTCCTTCCATCCATTCACAGCCTGGAACAGGAAGATTACCAAAAATGGAGAAAAGACCAACTGACCGGGTACTAGCATGTCCTTGAGATCACTCTGCTGGCAAGTTAACAGGAGATGTTTATCACTCTACGATAACGCTTGGCTCACACATGGGTTCTAATGTCGAAGTGCCAGGGGTTGGTACTCGGCTCTACCACACAATGGCCATGTGACCCTGGGCAAGTATTTTATTCCCTCCATCTGTCCCACTTCTGGTTTCTTTTCACTCATTTTTTAAGTTGCTATTGTATCTCCCTCCACCCCATAAGAGAAGACCCTGGGTACGATCTCAAGCCTACTGGTCTCTGTCCTTCTGACCCTCATAATGATGACATTACCAAGGCTTGATTCTGGATGATTACCAACTATTTCTTCTTTTCCTTTGGTCTTAGCTAATTGATTTTTAGACATCAAACTTTGCTAAGGAATCTGGCCATCTTCACTTCATTTGTCTCTTGTAACATCTTCTGGATTTTTCTCTGCTCTTAAATATTTCATCCTGTTTCCAGTGTAGGTCTTTCCATGGCAAAGTGTCTGAAGGCCTATCTGAATACCTCAGAATACTATTTATGTTCTTATATTTGAATGACAGTTTGATCAGTTATAACACTCTAGGTTAAAAGTTCCTTTCCTTCAATGCTTAAAAACACTATTTAAAAAAAAAAAATCCAGACACACTAAATAGGTTGAAAAAATAAAATGAAATTAAAATTGTTTAAAAAATCAACATTTGTGGTAGACAAACACACATTCTTTGCTACTCCTCCCATTAAAAGATGACATCCAAATCCTCTTTCCTTGAATATAGGCTGGCCTTGGTTACTTGTGGAGGAAGTGATGTCTTAGGACTCCAAGGCTAGGTAATAAGAAATGCTGGAGCTCTCCCTGAGCCTCCTGAGCATTCACGCTGGGGGAAACCAGTCTCCAGGTAAGAAGCCCAACCACCCTGCTGGAGAAACTTCGTGGAGAGGTTGCATGAGGCACCTGGCATATCTCCAGGTGAGCCAGCCTTCCAGCCTTTCCCACCAAGGCACCAGGCATGGAATAAAGCTGTCTTGAACCTTCCTGCCCAGACTGTCCACCAGATGAATACTAACCCACAACCTCTGCCAACTCCTTGTAGAAGAACCAGTCAGCTGAGCCCTGCCCAATTTGACCCAAAAAATCATCAGATATGACAAAATTAGTGGTTGTTTTAAAGTGACTGAGTTTGGATGTAGTTTGTCATGAAGGAATAAATAATCAAACTACTATCTCATTGTCTTTTTACATAGAGTGCTGCTGTTGAGAAAAACCTAATGTCAATCTGCTCATTATTTTATATGGGATCTGATCTTTTGCTCTCTAAGCTTTTGGAATTTTCTCTGTCTTTTAAATCCTTAAAAGTTCACTAGAATATATCTAGCTGTGGGGTTTTCCTTCTCTCTCCTCTTTGACATTCTATGGCTCTTTCAGTTCAGTCTGAGGTGTTCCATCTTATTTTGTCAACAATGGGAAATTGTTCTCCATTATTTCTTCAGCTATTTTTTCCTCTTCACTTTTATTTTTCCCTTTCTGAGTCTCCTATTATTCAGATCTAATACTTCTACTTTTATGCTCAATATCTCTTAGCTTTTCTTTTATATTTTCTTCTTCTTTGTCCTTTCCTTCTTCCTTCTGAGAGATTTCCTCAATCTGATCTCTTATTCTCTAATTTGTTCTGAAGTCTTATCCATTCTTCTATTAATCCCATATACTATATTCAACTATTTCATTTTCCATACCTAATATTTCTGTTTGGTTCTTTTTATGTTTTCTTTTGTTGTGTCCTTGTTGATATCTTTCTTTAATATCATTTAGTGTGTCAAGCTAATTTTAAATTCTTCGTGTTTCCATTCTAATAGTTCTGCTTCTGATAGATTCTCCATCAAATAACCCAGCACAATGCTTTCCTTGTGAAATAGTTATGCTCTTCAAATGTCTAGTTATCCTGGCCTGTGAGCTCATTTTCCCCTGGAAATATTGGATCTACTCTGTCAGGCAGTGTAAATGGGTTGGGCCTCAGTTCCTGTCAGCTCCAATGAGCTGGGGTGGATGGATGAGTCCTGGGGTGGATCCACAGGTAAACGCACAGCTAACCCATCCCCACAAAACATCTCCTCAGGTCAGGGTTCCTCTCTGTCCCCCAAGAACCAATAATGTTATGAAGGCCTTTAGAGTAGAGGTCACCTAGAGTTTGAGGACGACATCTGCTTTTATCCACCGACTTGATTTTTTGTTGCTGTTGTTGCTGGCCAGTATGGGGATCTGAACCCTTGACCTTGGTGTATGTTATCAGCATCACACTCCAACCAAGTGGGCCATCTGGCCAGCCCACCTCTGCCTTGATTTTATCTCTGAAGATACCTGAGTTCCTGTGGGTGTGGGGACAGGCACCACTTGTTCCAAAACCATGACAAGCCAGGGAAACCAGCAGTTCCCTTCCTGGTCTATCCTCCTATAGGCAAGGCTGGCTGCCAGACCCAGACCACCCACCCACACACACCAGCTCAAAAGAGCCCCATCACCCCAGGGTTTCTCACGATGTTCTCCCCTTTTGTGGTGTTTTTCTCTTAGAATTTCCCTGAAACTGATCTTGGGGGGAAGAGCCAGCAGACAGGCTAGGTCAGCATCTTCTGTCAACTGCACCTGGAAGTCCAGAGGTAGAGTGCACGTGTGCCCCTGTTTACCTGGATCCCAGTGGCTCTGCCTCTGTGTATTGACTTTACTCTCAGGCAACTCGCAAGGGGAAGAGGTAGAGTAAGGGTTAGGGATGTGTGTTGTGCAGAGAATTGTGTGTATTAAATGAGTTAACACATGTAAAGCATTTAGAATAGTGACATGGCACACAGTAAGTGCTCAGTAAATGTTAGTGAAGATGATGATGATGATGATGAATGTTTAACTTCTAAACTCTGTCCATAACCAAGACTTTTCCAGCAACCTTTGAGAAAGAGGATGTAGCCCCTTACATATCTTTTGTTCTCTCCCCTCCTAAAACAAAGAATGTTTCCTACACCTCCACACAATATGAATACAACCACAGCAAAAGTATGCAAAAAGAACGCTGACATAAAGTACCAGTGCAGAAAAGTTAACAGCCACTGAGCACACTTCAGAGCTAATGGATGGAGATGAGACTCTAGGGTCCACTGCAGATGTTGCCTGCCATGAAGCAAAGCAGGGCATGTGTCACATACAGCTGTTTTATGGCATGTCTGATCTCAGATCCCAGATTTGGGAGCCATAGCCATTACATTTTCCTATAACCTTGCTCATTCAGAACCAAAGAAAGAGACTTACCTGCCCCTCTGACCTTGGTTCCAGGCCATGAAACATGTATTCACTCATTCATGCATGCATGCATGATTACATGATATATTTATTGAGTATCTAATATGCATTAGGCACTGGTTCTAGTCCCTGAGAATACAGCAGTGAACAGGGAAAAGTCACTGCTTTCATGTAGCTTATATGCTAGGGATGGAGACAGACTATAAACAAACACACACATAACACCAGGTACTTTTAGTTGCCATCAAGAAATGTATAGCAGGGTAACAGGGAAGAGAGTGACAGGTTGTTGGGGGTGGTCATGGAAGTCCTATCTGGGATGACAGGTAAGAAGGGACTGAATGGAGTAAGGGAGTATTTGGGGACAAGTGTCACAGGTAGATGGAACAGCTAGGGCAAAGGCTTGCAGGGATCTTATCAAGCAATCTGGCTAGAATTCCAGGCCAAGACCCAACAGAGCAGGGAGGCATGTTACAGGTGAGGGTTTGGGGATCATGCACCTGAAACATTAGCTTGGCATCATATTGTTTCACTGGAGATGGAGAGGGAGACAGGAAAGGGGAACTATCCGCTCAGTGTATTCTACCCCCACAGCTGCACTTCTCCCTAAACCTAAGCTTCCAAAACTCTTTTGATCCTTTTTTTTTTTTTTTATTTTGGACCATCGTTTTCATTACAAAACAAAAACAGTGAGCTTACCATGTACCAGGTATTGTTCAAACACACTAAAAATATTAATTTATATAATCTAGATAATTATAGGGTAGGTGTGATAATTATCCCCATTTTATACAAAAGAAGAATAAGGCACAGAAGTTTTAAAAATTTGCCCAGATTTCAAAAGTTTTTTAAAAGTTTTAAAAAGTTAGGGTGCCCGTGGCTCACTTGGGAGAGTGTGGTGCTGATAACACCAAGGCCACAGGTTTGGATCCCTATATAGGGATGGCCGGTTAGCTCACTTGGGAGAGCATAGTGTTAACAACACCAAGTCAAGGGTTAAGATCCCCTTACCGGTCATCTTTTAAAAAAAAAAAAAGTTTTAAAAAGTTCACACAGCTAGTAGAATCAGGATTCAAATCTAGGCAGTCTGCTCCAGAATGTGACCTGATGGATATATTCTTTTCCTTCTCCCTTCCTCTCTTCCTTTTTTTCTTTTTCTTTTGTCAAAGAATTGATATCTTTTTAAGTTTTTAATGACACAAGTGATAAATGAATGCATTCTCAACATAAAATGCTCAGATATTACAGATAAAGCAAAGGCCCCACTTGCTCACCCCCCACCTGAGTCCCCACCCACTTCTCATCACGGTTAGTATTTGTTGGTAACCCTTGTGGGAAAGCAAAATATTTTAGCCCAAAATATATATATACTTTGACATATTTCAAGATGGCTAATTCAGAGAGACTAGAAAAACTGGAAGGCTAATCATCTGTGGAAAGAAATTTACATCTGTAGAGAAAAATATGCCAGCAGCCAGCTTTCCCGAATCCTCTGCTTCAGCTACTGTCTACTCTTTCTGAAGGCAGCTCCAAGATCCTATCTGTAGAACAAGCCGTCCGGCTTTAACTTCTGCCTTCCTTCCGGTCTCAGGCCGTGGCCCTTCAGGCTTCTACCTCCCCCACCTCCCCTCTCTCCCTGCAAATAAGCTTCTGTATCCTCTTTGATTAGTTGGGAAATTACTCTCTTGAGATTTCCCTGTGCATCGCCCCTCCCCAGTATGTTAAAATAGTAAAATTTGTTATGCCTTTTCTTCATGTTAACTGAATCTTAACAGGTGATTTTTTTTTTTTTTTTTTTTTTTAGTGAACCTTCAGGCGTGAAGAGGAAGATTTTCCCTTGGCCCCGACAGTTTTTACTGTCACACAACATATTTTGCTTTGTGTAGTTGATTTGGGTGTGGGTTGTTTGTTTTTGGCAGCTGGCAGGAGGGGATCCGAACTCTTGACCTGGGTATGCAGCTTTTTTAAGTCTATATTTTTAAAAAGTAGTACTATACTTCACTTACTGTTCTAGGGGTTGTTTGTTTTGTTTTGGTTTTGGCAGCTGGTCTGTACAGAGTTTGAACCCTGGACCTTGGTAGGGGTTGTTTTATCATCCAATAACATGTTCTAGAGTTTTTTCTATGTTAATACACATGAATGAAGCATATTCTTTTTAACTACAGCATATCATTCTACAGCATGGGCCTACCAGCGTTTATTCAAGCAGCCCCCTACAGTTAAACAACGTGTTTTTCACTATAAGCGAGGATGCACTAAATGACCATGATTATACCTCCTCCTGCACACACACGTTCAAGAGCACTTTTCCTGAACAAGTAGCAGAACTGCTGATCGTGGCAGCTATCTTATATTTAATAGGTCCTGCCAACTCGCCCCCCAAAACAGCGGCACTAATTTACATTGCCAGCAGTGGTCTTTAAAAGAACCAATTTTCTGCCCCCTTTGCCAACCCTTGAGATTACCAAACTTTTTGATTTCTTATAGTCCACTGGGAGGAAAATGATTTCTCATTGTTGTTTTCATCTGCACTTCCCTAATTACTAATGATATTGAGCATCTTTTCCTATGTTTATTAGCCGTTTGTATTTCCTCTGCTAGGAATTGCCTATTGGTATCTTTTGTCTATTTATCCTAGGGCCACCAGTCCTTTCTTAGTTACTGGTTCCTACACTCATGTGTACGGATCTATCCTTCGTCTACTATACACTGACAAATATTTTCTCCCAGTCTGCTGCTTCGTTTTATGGTCCCCGCCGCTTTGTTTTATGATCCCCATTTCTCTCCTGCTTTTACTGAGCCTGAAAATGGAGTCTGGAAACAGGCGTAACCACAGGCCTCTCAGAAAACACTAATCACTGCCTCTCCTCTCCAACCTGCTCGCCTGTGCCCTCGTTGAAGCACTTAGCTCTCTGCTCGAGTTACTGGTGCCCATCTGTGTTGACTGTGTTCTGGAAGGCAGAGACTTCATTCCCTCCCTTCTGTATCTCCCACAGGGCCCAGCACAGGGCCTTGTACGCTGTAGGTACTGAAACCAAACTGAACTAAGGCCACCGTTAAAAGTGGCAGTGACTTGATCCCACATATGATTTCACTCGACTCCACTGAGCAGGGATCATCACCAGCAAACAGTGGTTTTCCTCCTTCCCAGAAACAGAAAATAAAGCAAGAAGGCGTGTGGGCTGGCTCGATGAAATATTAAGCAGCTCGTCCCAACAATGCGGCTGATGGTTTGTGTGGTTATTACAGAGTCCAGGAGACGGGCAGAAAGGAAGGCGTGTGACCAGACCACAATCATTAGATATCTGCTGTCCTCCTTGGGAAGGGTTTTAGTATTAAAAGGACATTTATTCTCATCAATGCAAAATTAAGGAGTTTAAAAAGCTTTTATAACCCAGACTCCCTCTGAGAGGTCAGCTCTAACACCCTAATTGGCCTTCTGCTCCTGCTACTGCTTGGAGCCAAGCAGCTCCCACCAACAGTCCCAGCCGGCCTGACAATAGGCACACGAGAGGGAGTGGAGGAGGCAGGAGCCTGTGCTGGCTTCTACAATTAGCCAGCCCCATCCCAGGGAGTGACAAAGGATGCATCACTGGACACCTGTCACCACTCAGCCCAGAGGACTGAAAAGATGCCTCTCCAGACAGAAAGGGGTGAATACAATGTTCAAATCCTCTTAACTACATCCCCCAAAGTAGTCATCCATCCTCTGCTTAAAACACCTGCAGTCAAATGTTGATTTTGTTGAAGCTAGGTAATGGGTACATGCTGGTTCATAATACTATTCTGATATAACTATAAAATTTTTTTATAATGAAAAAAAATTTTTTTTTGGAGTGCCTGCCATAACAGGTAGCTCACAACTTCCTTTAAGAGCCTAATCCTCCCTTGGACATTCTGTGGACAAGTCCCTCCTTTCACTGAGCCATTGTGCTTTCCTATAGTTCTGGTCCTCCCAGAGGCCTTTAAAAGCTCAGTGTCTGAAGTCAGACAGACCTGGGTTCAGAAGCTGGAGTCACCACTCACTGCCTCATGACCCTGAGCATATTATCCTAACTTCTCTGAACCTCAACTTCTCACCTGCACAATGGTGACAGTATGGTAACCTATGTCATAAGGTTGTTGGGAAAGTTCAATGAGGCCATGCAGGTAATGGCTTCAGCCCAGCCCCTGGCATGTGAAGTGTTCACTGTTGTTTTACTGGCTTAGTTCTCCTCCTGGGGCCAAACAGAACAGGTCACCCACCTCTGCAGACTTTCATAAGAAGACTGGCTGAATGATGCTTAGCACCTGAGCCCATAAAAAGGATACACCCTGGAATTCAGAAATCACAAATATGTGTGATTAGGTAGACAATGGAAACCATGCCCAAATTCAAGAATTTCCTCGGAGTCTTGGCATCTCCTACAGCTACAGCTAATCTCTTGGTTGTCAGCACTAATGTTCTGAGGCACGGACACAGGCAAAGAGAAAGCTGTGGAAAATCCACTCTGCTAAATCCTAGAGAAGAATCAAAGAGGATTCTCTTCCTTCTGCCTGTTCTTGGATCACGTGCTGATGATGTGTGAGTGGAAAAGACAGGATGCACACAAAATACAGGAGGTAGCATGTGTTCTTTCACTCTATTCCCACTGCAGGATAACCTGACCCTTCACAGAGAGCCCTTTGCTAGTTCCCTAAGTGACTGTCACCAGCATGAGATCACCCCCTGAGTCCAGCATACCTTGGCCTGTTTTCCAAAGCACGACTCCATGCATCTGTCCTGACACTCCGATGCCCCTGACTTTCTGGAGCTGCAGCCGGGGAAGGGCAGCAAGGCACTCGTTCAGGGCTTGGATGATTCTACTCACATCCTGCTCCCGCCCCTGGAAACAGAACAGGACATGTTGGGCAAGGGCAAGAGGGCAGTCCTCGAGGGATTTCCTGGGTGGTGGCTGCCCAGCTAATCCCACCGGGATCACTTCCAAGACCTGCTGATCATGGGCCTCAGAGATGAGATGTGGGGCTGAGGGATCTCCAATACCTCCGCAGGGCCTGGAGTAGGGATGTAGTAAGCAAGGCCCACTCCCTGCCTTCCCAGAGGAGGTTCAGCAAATGCGCCAAGCTCTACCCCCCACTGTGGCCAGTCTGAGCTGAGACAAGCACTGCTCCGTGCTATAAACAGGAGAAATAAGGGAAGGGTCTTTCACAAGCACATACAGTGGTGGGGTTGGGGAACACGGCAGGGAGGAGCTTGCAGGAAAGGTGTGGTCCAGAAAGGACTAAGGGAATAACGCGCCTTAGCAGGAGCTGTTTGCTTTCATCCATTCGGGCTTTAGTACATCCACCTGGCAAACGTTTTCTGAGGGCAGGCCCTGGACTTGAAACCAAAACCCACATAGGGAAGGTGGGCAAGGAGGAGGCCCAGGGAACACACGGGGCACAGCGTCAGTGAGGCTGGGCTGTGTGAGGGGCCGGTGGGAGAGGAGAGGCTGGGGCCAAGCGTTTCCTAAAGTAAAGGCGAGCCCCTGGGACTTTCTGAATGGGATAGCATCACCATCAGAGCTGTGTATTCAGAAGATTAACTGGGCAATGGTATGAGCTACATAGAGGAAGACCAATTGTGTAGAGAGATTTTCCAGGGGTGGAAAAGAGACTGAAGAAAGTCAGGTGCATCCTTTCCTGATTATCCTTTTCTTCTGAATTCCTCCCTCCTTGAAAACTTCTCTAAGCAGAATGACCTTGAAAGACAAAATCATGACAGATAAGTGAAATTTAATCAAATACCATATTAATATCTGTAAGAGTTAAGTGGTTCTAAGAGATAAGAATATGAAAAGAACACAGGATTTGGACAAGTTCAAAGATCTTCAGAGTCAAGCAGGGAAAATGCATTTTGATATCTTAGAGCTAAAGAAATGCCAGATCCAGTCAAGTGGTATATCCAAGTGGGAGGGAGTTACAGACTCAACTTCAAAAGCAGGCAGTGATGTAACAAAAACTTAAGAAATCTTGGCTCTTCCTCTTCCTTTAAATTATTAAGTCCCTGTTAGAGACGATAAATAGGACCCGAGGGTCCCAACCCCATTCCAGTAGATGCCTCTAATCAGTAAGAAATCTCAGTAAGCTAAGAAGGCTGACACAAATACCTACTTGGGAAAGCAGCCCAGATGACATATTTGTTTTCTAGGTAAATAAGTACATTTCAAAGTGGAAAGATCAAGAGTTAAATATATGCATGTTTAAAAGAATAATGCCCATGTTGTTAATATTCTTGTTTAAAGAATCTTGGGGTACTTAGCATTTTAAGTAAATTTATATGTTTAAGAGAATCTGGCCTTTGTTACCTTTGTAACTACAATTTAAAATGTGAAATTGAGTACCTGATCAAGATTTGTGATTATAAGTTCAGATCTCACTATATTTATAAAAGGATTTGAAACATATAAGAGCATTTAAGGTTTACATAGGTATACATTGATTTATAAGAATTACTTAAGTATTCTGAAGAGATTTAAGTCAGACAACTGCACTACCTAAACAACAAAATAGATTAAATGCATAACTGCAGTTTAAAACATCTAAGGTAAGGGCTGGCCAGTTAACTCAGTTGGTTAGAGTGCAGCATTATAACACCAAGATCAAGGGTTTGGATCCCTATAACAGCCAGCCACCAAAAAAAAAAAAGTGTGTGTGTATATATATATATGGTATTTAATTAACTAAAATTGGGTTAAGTATTATTCAAAGGCCCTCAAAAGTGATAGTTAAAATATTAGACTTATATAGTATAAATAGAATAAACTTTATAGGCTAAATTAAAAGTTTAAGAACTAGGATACTCAATTTTATAAATTAAATACTTATTTTGATTACATCCAAAATAAACTGTTTCTGTCACACAAAAATCATCTCAAGGCACAAAATAAACTGATATTTAATAACTAGAAGGATCCAGAGAAAGTTCAGGAGAGAAATGTGCTTCCACTCTCAATAAATATCAGTTCTTTGGGGATTAACTAAAAAACCTATGCTCTTGGAAAAGCATCCCAAGACTGTCCTCGGGCCCCTTGCTTCCCTCTAGGAGTGCAGCCTTCCCTCCTTGGAACAGACCTCTCACTGGCCCCTGGCAGCCTGCTGGCCTCGGTCAGGGGCAATTCTTGGCTCCTAACAAACCTGAACAAAGGAGCAGGAAGAAGGAAGGCAAGGAGGGTAGGATGGCTGAAGCAGTGGAGAGGGAACACAGCACTTTCCTAAGGAGGCAGACCCGGATCCTAACAAGGATTCTTTATATGTAGGAGAGACAACTGCCAAACCAACCGGGCAGTAAAAGACAAAGAGGCATAGAGGAGGTACATGGCTATGCATGATCCCCAGAGGGGAAGAAAGAACACAACAGAGAAGGAAGAAGGAAGCAGAGAAGAGACAGTTGTCTCCTGCACTGCTCAGTGCTGCAGTCATCAGCCACAGGCGGTGAGTCTGAACTGAAATGTGCTATGTGTGTGAAATACACACCAGATTTCAGATTCGGTACAAAAAAGAGAGAATGTACAATATCTTATTAATAACTGCATATTAATAATTACATGTTGAATACACTAGGTTAAATAAAATATGCAATTAAAATTAATTTCACTGTTTCCTTTTATTTCTTGTAATATGGCTACTAGAAAATAGAAAAGGACACGCATGGCTCACATTTGTGGCTCACATTTGTGGCTCACATTGCTATTGGACAGCACTGGCTTAAAGAGTCCCCACATAGCTGTCAGATAGTGCATCCTCCCAGGACAGAGGAGGTGCTGTTTAAAATGGGCCTGGGGCTGGCCAGTTAGCTCAGTTGTTTAGAGTACGTGTTACAACACCAAGGTCAAGGGTTCAGATCCCCATACCCGCTGCTCCAAAAAAAATAAAATAAATAAAATAAAATGGGCCCAGGGTGGGTGAGTGGTGTGTGTGGAGACAGTGGAGAAGCGAAACAGGCCAGATGGGAGTAAAGACAAGGAGGCAGTGTTCAGCTATTAGCTCCAGTTTCAGGGGTGGGTGTGATCAGGGAGTAGCTCTTGGACAATGAGAGCACCCACAATGTAACAGGAAAGGCGATGCCCCCATTCTTTGGTTCAGAATATTAGTCAGCCTACATCCAGACCAAATCCTAGAACTGTAGACTTGAAAACAGTGCTTAGAGGCTGGCCAGTTAGCCCAGTTGTTAGAGCGCATCGTTATAACACCAAGGTCACGGGTTCAGATCCCCTTACCTGCCAGTCACCAAAAAAAAAGTGCTTAGAAACTCATTTAACCCTACTCCCCCATGCCCCAACCCTCTTTACAGGTGAGGAAACTGAGGCCCAGAGAGGAAAAATAATTGATAAAACGTCACAGAGCTTCCCTCAAAAATCTTACATTTTAAATTTGCAAATACCTAAAAACCTGATCTCCACATAGCTGCCAAGCTTGACCTTGGTATACATAGTACTTATGGTGAATGAAAAGTATGGACACGAGGGGCTGGCCGGTTAGCTCAGTTGGTTGGAGTGCGGTATTGTAACACCACGGTCAAGGGTTCAGAGTCCTGTATCGGCCAGCGGCATTAAAAAAAAAAAAAAAAAAAGTATGGACATGAGGCAATAATACAGCCATCAGGCATTGCTATAGGTTGGTGGCCTCACTTGTGGGTGACTTTGTTCCTTAGTGGACATTTGGCAATGGGGAGACATTTTCAGTTGTTACATCTTGAGGGGGTTGGGGGGAGGCAATGGCATCTAGTGAATAGAGGCCAGGAATGCTGCTAAACACCCTACAACGCACAGGACAGCCCCCCACAACAAAGAAGTATGCAGCCCAAAATGTCAAAAGTGCCAAGGCTGAGAAACCCTACTGTAGATGAAATCACAGCAATGCTTTTTGTCCCACAGCACAACCCACACGTGGCGGAGGCGGGAGGTGGCTATTACTGGCCTCCACCAGACCCCTTATTAGGCAGGTGTGGCATACTGGGTGCACCTGAAAGCACAGAACAGCCTGCTGAAAGTTGGAGGAAGTGAAGAAAAGTCGTTTTCAAGAAGTGGCCCCATTTCAAGAGAAAGGGGCACTGCCTAAGCCCACTCCCCTACAGTCCCAGGCCTCCTGCTCACCCCCACAGGGTCAGAGCCAATTTGCCTCCATTTCTTAGTCCATGAAGTGAAATAGTCATCCTAAAATACCCTGATACCCCAACCAAATGAATTTTAAAAGCCTCTATGAAAATGCAAAGTCATCCTGAAATCTTTATCCTCTGAAATGTTTCTGAGCAAAATGAGCTCTGAACCCTAAAGAACTGAGTCCAGCCAGATATGTGTCAAGGGCTTGTGAGAAACAAAACTCTTGGGAGTGGATGGGGCTTAGCTCAGAAAAATCAAGGTTTGAAATACTAATTTAAGAAACCAAAAAAAAAAAAAAAAACCTTTGTGGTTAGAAAGGGCCTTAGAGGCTATTTCAACTTAGAGAAGAATAAGCTGAGACCCAGAAAAAAGTCATGAGGTTACACAGAAAGTTCCGTGATTTTAATTTCTATTGCCAATTAACTGAACAAGAGCTACTTTTCTTAGGGAATTAATGGGACCCAGCTCTGAGGACTGACATCCTTTCTGAACCCACCCACACCTCCCAACAGAGTCTATTGCCCTGAAATTCTCCATTCCTTTTTTTGGCAGCTGGCAATTATGGGGATCCAAACCCTGAAATTCTCCATTTCTGTCTCGAAGCTTTCTCAAGCCACTAGTTCTGGTGTATAATTACCAATCTGATCCTTTATAAAAACATTTTAACTTATCTCTCAATGTCTCTCTATCTGCTCTGACGTCTTTCCTCCAGCGTGTCACAGATCTTGGGGATGGGGACTTTTTGCTGACCAAGTGTTAGAGATTCTCAGTCCACATTCTGCTTCTGCGGAATGAGAAAAGAGCCAGGTAGGTCTGATTCTGCAACTGATTTCTGGAGGAAAACCCAGCCCCTGCCCTGGGGAACAAACTGAATCCTGCACTTAAGGGAACAGGGCAGATGTGAGGAGCAGAGAGCCGCACAGGAGAGAGGGAGGCCTGGGATCATCCCGTCTACACAGGAGAGCAATGCCTCGCAGGTCAGGGCACAGAGAGTGGAGGACAGAGAGCACAGAGATCCAGCACCAAGGGCAAGGCCCGCAGGGGAGGCCGGAGAGTGGGGAGATCAGTGCCAGCAGGTAGGAAAGAAAGCTCTCGGGAGGAGATCTAACAGATCAGGCCGAGGCCCCTGGAGGCAATGGGGGCAGGCGACGTCAGACAGGCTGGAGCAGTCAGGGAGGCTCCCTGGCGAAGGGAGCTGTCAGGGAGGCCTCCTTGGAGGAGGAAGAGGGTTGTCAGGAGGCTCCTGGAGGCGGCGCGGCTCCAGGGCGCTGCCTCACCTGGGGCCCGGCCACCGAGCTCTCGGCCGCCGCCTCCGCCCGCGCAGCCCGGGCACAGCTCGCCAGTACCACAAACCCTGATGGGTCGCCGGGCGCGGCCTCCAGCAGGGCTGCCTTCACGGACGTGGTGCCAAGGTCTATGCCAAGAGTGACGGACCGCGCGGCCATGGCCGTGGAGACGGCTGTAGCTCCGGCCCGCTGCCAGAGGCGCCCCCGCCCGCGCGCTTTGCCCGGGAGGGCGGGGCAGGGGCGGGGCCTCGCCTGCCGCCAGCCTTTCAGTCACACCCCCAAGACGACTTCTCGTCCTCCTATTGGTCTAAGAAGGTGGCCTCCCACACACCCTCGCGGCGGGCCCCGGCTATAGGTGGAGAAGAGGTGGAAGGCGGGACTAGGGGGCCCCAGCCCCGCAGGGGGAGTTTCCCGGACGGTGGGGCGCTGTCCGAGCCTCGCTCACCAAAGGAGCGCGGGGCTCGCCGAGAGGCGCTGGAGGCTCCGAGAGCCTCTGTGTCCCTAGAAGTGGCTTCATCCTCCCTCACATCAAGACCTCATCCCTAACCACCCGCTCCGCCCCAACCCCGCCCCGCCCCGTCCGGCTAAGACTCGCGGAAACTACAACTCCCAGAGCGGAGCGCGCCGATATCTGTATTCCACGAATCAGGTGGCTCGGGTCAGGTGACCCCTGGCCCGCCTTCACACAAAGTCAAGCCGACCCGGGGAACCTGGTACTTTACGGAGCTGCACCCGGCGCCACATTCCTGCGTCCCTCGAGCCTGGGAGGCTGTCAGGTGAGAGCCGGCGCTGCCCGGACAGCCTCCCCCCATTTCCCAGGCGGACCCCCTGAGGCCCAGAGACTGTCTCAGCACTTCGGCGGGACAGACTGTCGCGGACCCAGCCCCCCTCAACCGCGCCCGGGTTCCATCCCCTGCCACCGGTCCCGGCTTCGCGACACCAGACAGCCCCCAAGGTCCAAGGGCCCGCGTGGTGGTGAGCGGAGGCAGGGACACCGGGCTGTCGGGGAGGAGCGGGTGCCTCTATCCCAGTGCTGTTCCGAGCCCCCTTCCCGCCCACCTGCTCAGTCCCCACCTGAATCTGGGTCGGGGAGTTTGCGGATTGCTTTAGAGAGGAGAGACGCTGAGAAGACCATTCCTGGATCTCCTGTTGACAGCTGAGTACTGGGCAGGACGAGACGCTACCCTTCCCTCTGCGCTCCGGGGTTTTCAGACTGGAGGAAGGGAGGACACCTGGGCCTTGCCTTTGTCAGTAACTTTGAGGAAAATAACAATCTATGCTTTGCGAGAACTTGCTAGGTGCCCTAGGCAATAGTAGTAATTACTGTGCATCATTGTTTCTCAACCTTTTTATCTTATCAGCCCCCTCCCCACTTCCCATTGCCTGCCACATGAGATTTTAATACCACTGATAAATTCTGCAGTTATTTATATACTGTGGCCCTTTGAAGGGCCACAAACTGTTGTAATACTTAAGATTTTTTTTTTCACCCCACAAAAGCCAATTACAGCCCCAGTTGAGAATGCACACTTTACATCTCATTTAAATCCTGAGAGGTATTTACCACCTTCCCTGTTTTCCCATTAGGAAATTGAAGCTTGAGAAGGTTAAGTAGCACCCCCAGGCCACACAACAAATAAGTGGGGAGAGCCCAGGTTGAAACCTGTGCCATCTGTCTCCAGGGCATACTTTCCTTGCCACTATCTGTGTCACCTCTCCAGAAGCAGGAGACCCAGGGAGTTCCAGGTTATAAAATAGAGGACAGGACTACCCTGGCAGACAGGAGCTGCCACAGGAGATCCCTAACCCCAGTTTGCTCCTGGGAGGGGAATATAGGAGTGGGAGAGGCTTCTTGAAACAAGTGACATCTGAATGATGTTGCTTTGTGTTGCTTCGCCCCCCACGGATTTGTCACCCCACTTCCCCTGGGTGATGGAGATGCAAAGGATTACTCAAAGCCCATCTCTTCCCAGCAGTGAGAAGCCCCGAAGTGGGTAACTTCCCCAGGACCCTCCAGCAAGAGGCATCCCTTCCATTTGGGAAATTAATGCTGAATTGGGGTTCTCTTCCTGCATTTATTTTCCAGACCAGGAAGTTACAGGAAGAGAACAAAGGTGGGGTTATAGTTTAACAATATAGGCTGGTAACTTTCAGTGAAACAAGCCAGATGACATTCCAGTAAGGCAATTAAGTGGTCCTAACAACAACAGTTTGATCTTAGCAAACATTCCTTCTTAACAGCAATTTCTCAGTATCTTTACATAACAATCAGCAACTGGTCTGTCTTTGAGCCAGCAACCTGCTGTGCCACAATTCTTATCTTGCACCAGAGACTTATAGCCTGAGGAAAATTTCCTGTCCTTGCAAGGTCAATATTTGAAACTGCAAGACTTTGGAAAACCAGGCCCTGTGAAGTACATATGCTTTTTAGTATATTCCACAGAATGAGGCCTGGAAGATAGTTACAAAGGAAGAAGGGCATGCCAGGCAGAGGGCATTGTCATGAAATGCTCCATTTCTTTCTTGTAGCTTTCACAAGCCACTAGTTGTGTATAATTATCAATCCAATTTTTTTTAACATTTTAATTGACTTGTCTCTCAATGTCTTTCTGTCTGTCCTGGTGTCTTTCCTCCAGACTGTCTCAGCCTTTGAGTCTGGGGGACTTTTGCTGACTAATTGTTTTGAGTTTCTCAGTCCACATTCTGCTTCTGCGGAATGAGAAAAGAGCCGGGTAGGTCTGATTCTGCAACTGATTTCTGGAGGAAACCCCAGCCGCTGCCCTGGGGAACAAACTGAATCCTGACCTTGAAGGCACAGGGCAGATGTGAGGAGCAGAGAGCGGCACAGGAGAGAGGGAGGCCTGTGATCATCCCGTCTACACAGGAGAGCAATTCCTCGCAGGTCAGGGCACAGAGAGTGGAGGGCAGAGAGCACAGAGATCCAGCACCAAGGGCAAGACCTCCAGGGGAGGCCAGAGAGTGTGGAGATCAGTGCCAGCAGGTGGTAAAGCTCCCGGGAGGAGACCTAACAGATCAGGCTGAGGCCCCTGGAGGCGATGGGGGCAGGCGACGTCAGTCCGGAGCAGTCAGGGAGACTTCCTGAGGAGGGCAGAGGGGAGGTGTCAGGAGGCTCCTGAAGGCCTTTGGGGAAACTGAAACCAGAGTGGGAGCAGAGATGTTCCCATTACAGACCTCCCCCAGATCTGCCCACCATTTCCAAGAACGCTCAGAGGCTGTCAGGGGTGGAAGGACCTGAGCATTGAACACTGAGGCAGCATGTAGAAACCAGTTTCCAGAAATCCATGCTGACCTGTCCAGTCTTGTCCCCTGGCCACCTGCTGTGCTATGGGATTATGGGTGTGCAGCACCCTGTCTCCCTCCCTGTGCCAGTGAGCTGTTCCAGGGCTGATCTGGCACTTATCCCTCCCTGAGTTCTCGTTGTGAGTGATCTTTGACAGTCCTGGATAGTTGACGTTGTCAAATTAAAGTCTTAATCAAGAGTCAGTTGGTGTCATTAGCTCTAGATTCTTATCCCAGAACAGGAAATGAAATTAATTTCCTTAAGGTTTATAGGTTCACAAAGTCAAATATCGGACCACAGTTTTAACTTTTGGGGGGAAAAAAGAACCCCAAGCCACTGAAACTCTTCTTTCTTTCTGTTAACTAGGTTGCAAAGAGCAGCTGAAGAGGGAAAAATGGAGTCTTTGTTCATTTCCTCAGGGTGGGACCTTACACAACCCATGTAGTTGCCCTGAGCCCATTTGCCCATACATCAAAGAGAGATAGGTCCTCTCCAGGGCTCCTTTTCTGAGGTTGTGATGTAAAGCCCGTGAGGTCAGAGGTGTGAGAAAGTCCTTTATGAGCTGTCCCATGCCATGGTTCCAGATGGCACATCGTCTACCGGGAGCTGAGCTGATTCATCCTTAATGTGAAATGCTCTTGCTGTTTGTGTTTCTTCATAGTTCTGAGAACCGGGGAACATGATAAGGAATTGGCTGATTATTTTTATCCTTTCACCCCTGAAGCTCATAGAGAAATGTGGTAAGTTTAGAAAATGGGTTGTCACCTTTGTGAAGAGGGAAATCGTGGCTATAGGAGTGGATTAGTCTGTTTGTGTTGCTACAACAGGACACCTGAGACTGGGTAGTTTATAAAGAACAGAGGTTTATTTGGCTCTCAACTCTGGGATGGCCACATCTGGCGTGGGCCTCAGGCTGCTTCTACTCACAGCGAAAAGTGGCAAGTGGCCGGCAGGTACAAGCAGATCACATGGCGAGAGGAAGCAAGAGAGAGAGAGAGAGAGGAGATGCCAGGGTCTTTTTAAAACAACCAGCTCTCGCAGGAACTAATAGAGTGAGATCTCACTCACTACCTGCCCCCAGGGAGAGCATTAATCCATTCATCACTCAGCTCCCAACACTGCCACATTGGGGATGAGTTTTGGGGGTACAGTAACATTCAAACTCTGTCAAGGAGTGAGTAGCCTGACCTATTTGTCAACAAGGGTTTAATACTGTCCAGACCCCATGTGTCTGCCACCCTTTGGCCAAGTGGCTACTGGTATGATGGAACAGACCCAGGTCTGGGGTCCTGGGGTTTTACGAAGAGCCAGATGATTCCACAAATAATTGGCCTTCTGCCTTTGTGTTTCTGTTATCTTTTCTGTATCAACAAAGTGAACAGTTGGTTCTTAAAGTCAAACTGTACAACTGGGTCTTGAAATCAAACTGTGGAGCCCCAACAATCTGGGATAATATCTGTAAAGAATGGCCTATGCTCCTGCCCTGTGGACCTCACAAAAAGAGTCGTGGGTCCTGGAGGCCCAGGGGAGGCAGATGAGACAGCCACATGTGAGGAGTGTGCCTGGCATCCCCTTCCCATAGAGAAGGGCTGAGAAACAGGGTGCAGCAGCCCCAGCAGGGCTCAGGCCCCACAGAAGGCAGGCTGGTGTCAGGGCGTGCACGTCTTTGTAGGAGGACTGATCTTTGGAGCAGGCCCTTTGAGGTCTGCATCATCCTAGCAGTTCTCCCTCTGCCCAAAACAGTTCTGGAATTCTTTCCATGAATAGCTGTGTTTACACTCCAGGAGTGCCAGGCCCATTATTTTAATCATCAGCTTGGCTGTTGTCAAAAATCACATACATCTTGGGCTGAGCCCGTGGCGCACTCGGTAGAGTGCGGCGCTGGGAGCGCAGCGATGCTCCCGCCGCGGGTTCAGATCCTATATGGGAATGACCAGTGCACTCACTGGCTGAGTGCCGGTCACGAAAAAAACGACAAAAAAAAAAAAAAAAATCACATACATCTTAAAATCCCTAAGATTTCAGGTGGATCTAGTACAAACTACACGTTGCAGAAGTTTCCCAAGAGCCACGCACAGTGGCTGCACCACTGCAGTTATCTGGCCTCTTGAATCTCTGAGGAAACAGTGGTCATCTGATCATCTCTTCTAGGTTTGTTAAACAGTCAGGCACGTTACTTTGCAGTTACACTTGTGGATAAGAACTTTCTGAGAAATGAAAGGTCCTTGAGACCCCAGAACCCAGTGTTTCTCAATATAGAAGCCAGAGCCCCGCTCCAGCTCTACTGGATCATATTCTCAGGGACTAAGGCCAGAGTGTGTGTGTGTGTGTGTGCGCGCGCACACACGCACACACTTTAAAGCACCTTTTGTTTTGTTTTGGTTTTTGGCAGCTGGCCAGTACGGGGATCTGAACCCATGACCTTAGCTCCATTAGTAAACTAATGCATTCCCCTATGAAAGAAGAGAAAATCCAGCTACCACCATGCCAATTATGCAGAGGGAAACTGAGGTCTAGAGAGGGTAGAAACCTTCCCGAAAGTCACAGAGCTGGAAAGTAACAAAGCTAGGACCAGCATAGGATCCCTACTTCATTACATATGCATTGCTCTGCCTCCTTCCTGAATGTCATTACAAAAGAAGAGTGGACACTACTGTAAAATCAAGTAACTGGAATGGGACTTCCGGCCTCCTCCTGCTGTGCCTTCCTTCTCTTTGCTTTGGGGTGGTCCATTGAAGACCTTAGGCGAGCTGATTGGCCTTTAAAGTTTTTGTCTTTGAACTTCTTCGGGTGCAGTCTTGAGGCAGTGCAGTCTAGTGGCAAGAAGCTGGGCTTTGGAGCAGACAGGCCCAGGTTTCAATCCTGCTCCTGCCATCTTTGAGCTGTGTGGGCAAGACACCTTTCCTCCTGGAATTCTCAGTTTTCTTATGTCTAAGATAGGAATAGTAATACCTACCTCCCACTGTTGTAATAATTAGTAAATGGAAGTTAAGAGTAGAGCAGAGTGGGGTGGCTGGTTAGCTTAGTTGGTTAGAGCATGGTGTTATAACACCAGTGTCAAGGGTTTGGATCCCTGCATTGGCCAGCCACCAAAAACAAAGAAAAATGAAAAGTATAGCAGAGTGGCTGGCATGGGGGGTTGCAGAGTGGGAGAGGTGACAACAAGCATTAGATTAAAAACAAAAAACAAAAAAAACAGACTCTCTTTGGGGGAAACTTGGGGTGATCCCATTATAACCCATTTGATCATTCTGATGTGGTGTACAGAGGCTTCAACCCCAGAGCAAATGTGCTTTCCCAGGATAAGATGCCACCTTCCTAACTGCCTCCCATCTTGGGCTAAAAATGTCCTGCAATTATTACATGAAGATAATAATAGTTACCAACAATTATTTAGCACACAGGCCATATGGAAAGCATGTTACAAACACTGCTAAATTTTATCTTCACATTGGCCCTGTGAGATAGGTCTTGTTATTGTCTCTATTTTATAGGTAAGGAAATAGAGGCTCAGAGAGGTTAAATATGTTACCCGTGGTCACACAGCTACGAAATGTCAGAGCCAGGATGGAATTGTGTGACTTTGGAGCCCAGTGTCTCAATTGCTGAGTGCTGCCGTCTTCTGTGGTGCTAAGTGAGGGGGAAATAAACATTCTCTGATCTGGTTCTTTAAGAGTTCACTACCCACTTTTAAAATGCAAAGACTGTGGAAGAGCTAAGGCCATGTGGCTCTCCTCCTCACCCTGACCACCATCCCAGCCAAGCCCTGGGGACCAAGAGGTATGATGACTGCCTGGCATCATTTTCAGCATCCCTATCTATCCTGAGCAGTGGCTTGTTCTGGGACTTGTTTATCTGGTGTGGTCTTCAGCTCTAGGTAAAATATAACAGGCAGGGACAGTAAGTCCTGCCCTACCACAGCTGTGCAAGCCCATAACAGAACCTCAGATTGATGTCACAGCAGTGAGTGTGAAAGAGAAGGGCAGAGTTGTCAAAGCTGCTTCCTGGCCCTCAGGCCACACGTAAGGAGGGGACCATCCTACTCTGCTCTGAGTAGCTTGGCCTCTGCAAGGGCCGGGGTGGGGACACCGTGCTCTGAGGGACCCAGTGGGAAGGGAGGGGGCTGGAGACTGAGTCTCAGCCTAGGGGACTTACAGACTTAGGACAGAGCCTCAATCTGCATTCACATGGGGAGAGCTGGTATTAGAAGGCAGCTCAGACATGGTCTGAGATGTTCCAGGTAGCAGAGCTGGGCCCAGGAGTACAAGTTTCAGGCTGGCCGTGTCCCCTGGAAGAGAGGAGGTTACTATCCCTGAAGGTGTCCAGGCAGAGGAAGAGAAACTACCAGGTGGGAGTACTGAGAAGGGGAATCAAACAGAGGAGGCTGAATTGGGTAACTCAAGTTTCCTTCCAACCCGAGCATCTACAACTTCAGATATCAATTCTTCATCTTCTGCCTTAGAGGGGTCTGGGCAGAAGGAGCCCAGATCATGGCTTGGATTCCTTTGTGATAGTTTCTGGGCTCCATAGTTCTCCAACTATCTCTGGGCAACGCAGTCGCAGTCCCTCAGAGCCTGTCCATGGAGTGGGAGGGGGAGGCTACAGAGCTACAGCGTGTCCAGCTCAGGCTATGTCCTCTGTCCCTGTCTGGCGGCAGATGGGTAAGAAGCATAAAGAGGGCTGCTTTCCGGTCCTACCACGTAGCCTCTCAGTCACTCTGTGTCTTCCCCTAGAAATCAGGGGCTGTCATCAGTGAGTCAGAGCTCGTGAGGTCTAATGTCAGGGGCCTTGTCCCAGTGTCTGTTCATGGGCCTGAGCTCTCTGACCTGATGACTCGTCACTTATTTGGGTCCTTCCAGAATCGACCATCAGCCTCACTGTTCCTCCCGTTGTGAAGCTGGAAAATGGCAGCTCCACTGATGTCAGCATCACCCTTTGGTAAGTTGCCAGGCCCGGCTCTGTCCTCAGCCCCACGCAGACCCCACAGCTGGGTCAGGGCTGAGCCCTGGCTCAGTCAGTTCATATTTCAGACGTGAGGTTCTTGCCTCTTAACTGCAAGACAAGCCATAGAAAGAAGTGGTGCTAGCCCCGGCTGCAGAGCGAGCACCCAAAGTCTGACCCCCCACTGAGTCCTTGCTTCTCCTGGGAGGATGAGGAAGGGCCGCTTCTCCCCAGAGGCATGAATGAGCCCTTCCCCAGCTGAGAAGAGTGACCAGCAGTCTATGCCAGTCTTCCAAGTAGTCCTTCCCAAACTAAATATTTGAGGAGAGCCCTGAAGGTCAAGGGGCAAGGAGCTGAGCTGATGGTCAACCCTTCTGAAGTTGCTTCCAAAAAGCAGAAGTGACCGCATCGAGTGGATCCCGCTCATGTGATGCTCATGCTTAGCCTTTGTCTGAGAGTCTTTCTTGCTGACGTCTGCTGTTTTAGGCATGAGGGTCTCGTCCTAGTCCAGACTGTGCCAGAGAGCCCACCTCTTCTGTTCCCTTAGCTGCTTCATCCTGCTCTCGCCTCCCAGCCTTGAGGATTCACTGAAATGAAGATCTGGAACCCTGTCCTTTTCTCTATATTCCTCTCCCCTTTCCCTGCCTCTCTTGGGGGTGTGACATCACACCAAAGCTTTGGTTCCAAGGCCCCCAAGCGGGCCTGTCATTCCAGCCCCAATTCCTGCCATCTCTGTACATCAACACCTTGTAAATCTCACATGTCAGCCTCTTACCAAAACCCTCCCTTCTCCAGAATCCAACTTGAGTGAGTGGCTTCCTGCTGCCTTCCAAGTGAACTCCAGGCCTCTAGGCCCAGATGTGAGGATCCCCCAGCTGCCCCAGCCAGCATGTCCAACTTACCCAGTCAGAAACATCTGCTGGCTTTCCGGGGACACACTGCTCCCTCCTTGTACCGTCCAGAAGGCCCTCACCTCCTCAGGCAATCTGACCTTCACACAAATTCCTGCTCACGGCTGACCCTCTGGAAAGCTTGCTCACCTCCCGTCCCCCTCCAGCTGCTCCTCTGGTCTCTCACAGCCAGTTTGCTACCTTCTCCCATTTTCTCCCCACCCCAAAGGGAAATCTAGTCTCCTGAAAAAGATAGAAAACACCTAAGGAGCAGGGATTCCACCTCTCTGCTCTGCAGGGTTGAGCACGTAGCACCTCCTAGCCCTAACTGCTTGAGGAATGAAGGCCCAATGTGAAACCCAGAGGGTTGGTGGAGATCTCACACCGTCCCACTTCTCTGCAATAATCAGACTCTTGTCTTCCACAGGCATCCATTAAATGCAACCTTGGTGATCACTTTTAAAATCACATTTCGTTCAAAAAATATTACTATACTTGAGCTCCCTGATGAAGTAAGTAACAAATCTTAACTGATGGGTAGAGAAATGCTGGGTAACACCACACATTTTGATTAAGAGCTTGTGGAAACAGGTCACCTCGGCTGCCCCTGTTCCTTTGTTCTAGAAATCTATGATTTGGGCTTTGTTGGTGTCTTTGGGGATGAGTGTTTTGTGCCATGTACATGAAATTAAGAAGGTGTTAGTGAGAAATCTGAGAAAAAGTGGTTCTGAGAATGTAGATGCTTTTCGGGTGGCTTCCTAAGACCTGGCAGCACGAAGGGCATTCGTGGACCAGCAGCACTGGCCTTGCTTAAAAGCCTTTTAGAAATGCAGAATCTCAGGCCCCGTCCCAGACCAACTGATCCAAAATCTGCAAGATCCTCAGAGGATCTGAGGCCACATTAAAGTTTGTGAAGCGCTGTTCTGAGGCGACATTTGCTATGGTCCTCGAAGGATTCTTCATACCATGTGTTCTGTGAATGGCTAATTTCTGACAGTTTTTCATTCCATATTTTTCTTGGAGCTGTTCTTTTTTTTTTTTCTATTTCCATTGCTCCTACTCTAGCAAGGACCACTTCCTCTCATATCTGTCTCCAGATCTCCAGGCCATCCTGCTATCACACTGGTCCTCCTAAAGTGCCACCTTCTCTATGTCATTCCCCTCTGGATCCCTACTGCTTTTAATTCTCCCCACTTGCATTCAAGGACCTTCAGAAATTGGCTAGACTTACCTCTTACTCAACTCACAACTGTTGCCCTTGCTGGACAAGGCTGTGTTTCATCTCTTATAGATGCTACATTTATTTCTGTTGTTTCTCTTTTGCTCATTGTTTCCATATCTTTGCCTATTTATATCACACCATCCTTTAAACTCCATCTGAGATTTCACTTTTCCACAGTGCCTTATTTTGCTAACTCTAGTTTATAGTGGCTATCTACAATAATTTATTTTTATGCTAGAAATTTTATCTTTGTTATATAAAAGGATCACAAAACTTAACTCATACTACAACTTGAATATGAAGATAAAAAAAATTTTTTAATTTTTGATTATAAGAAAAAAAAATAAAGTTTGTGAAGTGCTGTTCTGAGACACTATTTCCAAAAGCCAGTACCAGAGGCTGTCTGCTGTATCAGTAATAATTACTCATAGCTTTATGCATTTATCTATTTGTGTGTACCCTGCTTCCACCTTACAAAGGATTTGAGCCAGTCACCATTCAACTGGACAAAAACAATCCATAAAGGTAGCAGCAGCTCAGAGGAAAAATAAGGATTTAAAAAAACAAACAAGATGAATGCAAGTCAGTTAGGATGAGTAACTTCTGGTGACCATAGTTAATAAGAATGTACTGTATGCTTGAATATTGCTAAGAGATTAGATCTTAAATGTTCCCACCACAAAAAAATAAGTATGTGAAGTGATGGATATGTTAAGTCGCTTGATTTAATCATTTCACAATGTATACATGTATGAAACATCACATCGTACATATGCCTGTAAATATTTCCAATATTTGTCAATTATACATCAAACAGCGGTGAAACACGATCAGTCTCAAGAGTTTGGAATCTGCAGTCTGAAAAATATAACATTACTGAGAGAAGAGTCTCAGAGCATCCAGCTAAAGGGACCTGTATAAAAGGCAAATCTCGTCCCTGGGTGGACACGTACCTCACAGGCTGCACCATTTCTTACAGCTGCCCTGCTGCGCAAGGTGCAAGGCCAGCAGGCAGGGCAAGGAAAGCCAACGGTTCCAGCAGCAGGTTCTGGCTCACAGCCCTCTGAGGTCTGATTTGCCCCACTGAACAAATTTAAACTCTTAAAGGAATGAATGCCACTTGGGTTAGGGCCAAACATCCAAGTGAAAATATCATCACTTAAAAATAGGTGAAAGTCCAGCATAATGTGTTAAGCAAAAGAAGCTTGACACACAAAAGCCCAGACTGTACGATTCCTTGTATGTAAAACAAATCTATGATGTTGGTCAGGGCAGCAGTTACCCTCAGGGTCAGGGGAGACTGGACAAGAGCAGAACAGGGTTTCTGGGTGTTGGAAACATTCCATTTCTTGGTCTGGGAATTGGATGCATTCAGCCTGTAGACATTTCATTAAGCTGTGATGTGTGATGTTATAGTTCAATTTTTTAAAAAATTTAACAGTGGGAGTCAAACAAACTTGTATAAGATGACCTTTATAGGCACCAACCCACCCTTTTAGGCTCATGCCTCACTCCCCTCCCAGCTCTGACCACTCTCACCCACTATCTGTGACACTGGAAACCATTGGTTAGAACTTGGGAGTCAGGTGGTCCAAGAGCCTGGCCGGTGAGCCTGGGGTAAGGTACTTCCCCCAACACAGAGCAGTTTCTTCATTTGTAGGTGTGGGGTTGATAATGTCTACTTGACAGTGTGATAAGGATCAAAAGCAGTAGCAAGTATCTAATGTCCAGGATTGTACCGGGCACATAGAAGACACTCAATAAAAAGTAGCAATTGTTATCATTTCATTCTGCCTTGTATTGACTGATTTCTGATTGATTGGTTTTCTCCCTCCCTATTTCCAGAAGGGATTTAGTGACCACTTACAAATATGCAAACAACATTGCAAGGAAACTCTATTAGAAGAAAGAATTGAGGTGATGGGAAAATAAAAGAGCCAAGAGTGGTGCATGTCATGAAGACATAGCTTGTAAGACATGGACCATATTGGACTCTAGGCTTTGCAGTAGCCACTAACATCATTTCAATTGTTCTGCCAAAGCCCTCTGATTTCTGGTGCTAAGACCAAAGAAGCAGTGTTTCAGGGGTCCTCATTAAGATGCCACTGTAGTCTAATGAGCCACATCTTTATGGTACCTGCAATACGGATGAAGGGAGAAACTCTCAAGAATTATCTAGGGAGCAGACAGGATGGGGACAGGGGACAGTTTGGTTCAGTAAAGATAACAACCTGCTGCCTGCCACTCTGGGGGGATTTGAGAGTATCAAGGGGAATGATTGGAAGGTGAGATGTTGCAGGAAGGCCTCCAAGTACTTGGAGCAGAGCTTTTGATAAGTATTGGGCAGAAATGAGGGAGAGAATGTTCTGGTGTATGCATCTCTTCTGTTTCATCACTGGGCAGCCAGGCTGGGCATGAGGCAGATGGACTTTTGTGGATACTGAGGAGCCTCCTGATAATAGTGGCAGTAGAGGAATTTGTAGTTGTCCTAGTGTGGTCGTGATGACCCTTACAGCTTGCTGTGTGCCAGGCTCTGTAGTGTGGGCTTTATGGACATTATGTCATTCATAGCAACCCTGTAAGGTGGACACAAGAGCATCCTACCTTCCCTCTGAGATAAGCCAGTGCAGGGCCTAAGGACAAGGCCATAACTCCACTCAGAAAGTCTGACACAGAGATGTAGGGGGCACAAGTTGGTTGGTTGTCCCTTTGGTCAGTAAGCTCTTGGGTGTGATCTGGCCCTCCATCCCCTAGTGTGTGGCCTGGAGCCAGACACTCAGTGAGGTCCTTGATAACTGTACATGGCATCGGATTGATTTCATCTTCCTACCAGGTGGTGGTGCCTCCCAGAGTGACAAATTCCTCTTTTCAAGTGACGTCTCACAATGTTGGACAAGTTACCACTTATCTGCAAGGAAATCATTCCAACCAGACTGGGTAGGCTGCCCCAGCCTGCGTGGGCCCTGCATGCGGAGGAGGGAGGCAGTGCCGGGCACGCAGGGTTCTCTTCAGAAGCCCAGCCTCAGCTCATCTGTCCCCAAATTCCTTTCTAGCCCAAGGATACGCTTCTTGGTGATCTACAGCAACATCGTTGATGTCATATGCCAGGTGACTGGCTGGATCTACTTTGTGGCCTGGTCCATCTCATTCTACCCTCAGGTGATTGAGAACTGGAAGCGGAAAAGGTAACGCGCTGAGCTTTGTGTGCAGCTGCACTTGGGCTGAGAACGGGACGTCCCAGCGAGGCTGCAGGCAGGGGCTTCACACCTCCCCCTCTGCTCTTCTCTCCACCTGCCCTGTTGAGAAAGCTGTCCTGAGGGGGAAGCCCTAAGAGCCTGGGCAGGACTTCCAGGGCTGGGCATCTGGTTCCTTGCCCAGTTCAACCCCTCCCTGGGAAAGCAACAAAGTGGGCTTCTCAGCTAAGTGGAGAATGGGCTGGATGCGGGAAAGTCTGCCTGCTCTTGGACAGTACAGCCCTAGAAGACTTAGGGGCAAGTCATGTATCCTTGGAGATTATCCATGTAGCCTTGGAGATTAAAGACAAAGAGGGCCTGGGGTTGTGTCTTTGTGCACAAAGGACGCAAGCTCTCCTGCAGTCACCCTGGCCACGTGGGCCTCTCGGGGGGCTGCCCAGCAGACAGCCAAGGAGGGAGATGCTTCTTGTGCAGCAGGTCCCCAGACTTCCCTCTGGGGCCAAACTTGAGGAGCAGGAGAAATCTCAGGAGGGAGAGAGGGAAGGAGGGAACCAGCTCTTAAGAGGGCAGGGAGTGGATGGCATCGATTGTTCTATCAAGAGGGACCTAAGGACAGTGCTCTCCTGGAGGTGGGCTGAGCCCTCCTTCCCCATGTGCTGGGAGTTCTGTCCCCTCCCACTCCCCCAGTAGTCCCAGGCCTCACCCCCTGCCCTGCTTTGTCTCCTTCACCCTACACAGTGTTGTTGGTCTGAGCTTCGACTTCGTGGCCCTGAACCTGACGGGCTTCATGGCCTACAGCGTGTTCAACATCGGCCTCCTCTGGGTGCCCTACATCAAGGTAGGCACTGCGCTCGCCACGGCCCCCGCAACTGCTCAGTGCCCTGGCTGCCCCTCACCACTCAGCTTCTCCCCACCCCCAAACAGGAGCAGTTTCTCCTCAAATCTCCCAATGGAGTGAACCCTGTGGACAGCAATGACGTCTTCTTCAGCCTGCACGCGGTCGTCCTCACTCTGATCATCATCGTGCAGTGCTGCCTGTATGAGGTGAGAGATCAGGCCACCCTGCCACCACCCACCCACGTCCCACCTGTCACTCCTACCTGCCATCCTACAGATGCGTAGACCCCCAGAGAGGAAATGTGAGCGTGCATTCAGCATCTGCTTCCCAGGGCCTGAAGAGTGGGCTAGGCCCTGAGCGGGGCACAGGGAACACCCTGGGAGTCCAAGCCCCCACGGACCTCCAAGTCTGGGGTGGGGGACACAGAGAGAGGCAGTGACAATCCAGCAGGCCGAGAGCTGTGTGGGAGGGGTGCCCGGGCAGCTCATGGAGGTACGATGGAGCCCTGGACCCCGCCAGGGATAGTCGAGGCCCAGCGCAGCGAAGGGGAAGAGGGACAGGGTGGGGCAGCCCCTTGGAGGCCGAGGGGTCAGGCGGGTCTCAAGTGCCTGGCTGGGGGGCCTGGGCTCAGGGCTGTTTCAGGACACCCCTGCTGTGACATGGGCCCCCTCCCCTATGGTTGTGCCACCTCTTCTGGGAGCTCCGTCAGACTCTGCAGGCCAGGAGGGGGCTGTTTGGGCCCCACCTTCATGAACTTTCTAGGTTTTCTTTCCCTTTGCCATGAAGCTCGGGTAAAGGAGGCCCACAGCGGGAGTGGGTCCTGGGAAGGCAGGGCTAGAATTTACCTCCCTGGCACCCTTCACTCCTGAATGAGCTCTGAAAGGCACCCATTTCTGCAAAGTGGGAACAAAAAGTGGATGGGAGCTGGGAGATGGACTGAACAGGAGACCCTGATGGCAAAAAGGTGTGGTTCGTGCTGGGGATGTGACCCCCAACACTTGGAGGCCTGGTGCCTCGTCCCAGCCCACATTCCATGACCCAGATGGAGCCCGATGATCTCTGGGATCTGTCCCCACCCCTCCCTTTCCCAGGCCACAGCCCCAGCACAGGCCTCCCTCGCCCAGGCTGCTCTGACGCCAGGGTCAGCTTCCATGCCCTCCCTTTCAGCCCACCCTCCACCCCTCTTCCCAGTCCCACCCTGTCCCCTCCTGAGTGGTCTCTGTGCCCCATCTGCATCCCCCACCCCTGTCTCGTCTCGTCCCCAGCGAGGCAGCCAGCGTGTGTCGTGGCCTGCCATCGGCTTCCTGGTGCTCTCGTGGCTCTTTGCATTTGTCACCATGATTGTGGCTGCAGTCGGCGCGACCACGTGGCTGCAGTTTCTCTTCTGCTTCTCCTACATCAAGCTGGCTGTCACGCTGGTCAAGTATTTTCCACAGGTATTTCAGGGCCTTCCTGCACGGCTGCTAACATGAGAGTTGCGAGGTTCAGAGCCCAGGCCCTGCTCCCGTAGGACAGCCTCTGCAGGGGCAGGGAGACGAGGATGGGATGCCACCATGGAAGCCACTGAGTCCAGCAGAGGCAGGACTGGCAGAAAGCCATCAGTACCACTGCCCACTCTTCCCTGCAGCCAGAGTCCCATGAGGAAGCCAGGGGAGGCCTCCAGGACTCCATGCTCCCCTCCAGGGGTTGGGTGGGCCATTCCCCTTGCCCACATTGCAGTCTCTCCTGACTTCAGTGCTGCCCCCATTACCATGACAACACACATCCCTGAGGAGCAGCAGCAAGAGATTCGGGAATGATTAGGTGGGACGAGGGAGCCCTCCACCGCGACCCCTTCCTGTGCAAAGATGTTCTCCTTGGGGTTCCTCAGCGCCCTCCCACAAGTACTATCCAGATCCAGGGGGTTACAGTCAAACACGGCTTCCCCCATAGCCGAATGGCCTGGGACAGGGTGGAGTGTGAAGCTGCCGACTGCAGACTTCCACCCGTGAATCTAGGGCCTCCTGTAACTCACCCCATTCCTAACAGAGAAGCCCCTTTTCAGCTTCCCCAGCACTGGCAGCCTTGTGCTTGGTGGGCTCAGGAAGGAGAGTGTTTGGCCAGGAGGCAGGCCTGACCCTTAAGGATCAGCAGGACTTAATCATGTGGACAAGAGAGGGGGTTGTTCCAGTCCAGGGCAGTCTGCATGAAGGCTTGGGCAGAGAATGAAGCTAGGGCCAGGCCATGGGGGGCCTGTGAGGGCTTCTGAGTAGAGATGGTCTTCAGGAAAATGGGACCTCAGTCCCTGAGTGTGAGAAACCTTGGGCTGGGAAAGCTGGGAGGCAGGAGCCGGGTTAGAGATGCTGGGAATGGTCTGAGATTGGAGAGGTGGCAGTAAATATAGACGAGGCTGGGGCTGATGGGAGCAGACCACCAAAGAGACTGAGACCTCCTTCCTGGGTGGTAGAAGGAGAGATTGCAGCAGTCAGAAACCCAGAGGGCTCTATGGTTTTGGAGGAAGTATGTGGGCACAGGCAGCAGGAAGAGGGGAGTGTCCGAGCGGATCACCCCCAGACCTAAGAAGCTCAGGGTGAGGCCTGGCATCCAGTTCATTCCACCCTACACTTGGGGAACCTAAGGCTACGAGGACTCAGTAACACGCCCATGGTGGAGCTGGGGTTCCAAACCAGGAGGGCAGGCTCCCAGCCAGTGTTCTAAGGCACAAGCTGAAGTCAGGACCAAGTCCGGGGAGAAGGTAGGAGGTGAGAAGCATCAAGGTTGCTGGGAAACTGGAATAGGGCTTTGTCCCCGGGGAGAGATGGAGAAGATGAGGAAGGCAGCATCTGCCCCTCCTGCCCCTGGAGCTGTGAGGTGCAGGGTGGGAGGGGGCATTGCTTGCCATTTTGCAGATGAGACCCACAGGACCACCCAAACTGTTCCTTGGCTGAGGCTTGTCAGAGCCCAAAGGTCACTGCATTCCTTGGAGCTGAGGCCTGGGCACATGAGTGGGAGGAATTAGAGCCGCTCTTGTTTGGAGTGGTGGTCACAAGGCAAGTGAGGCAGCTGCCCAGCCCCCTCACCGCCCTCCGTCTGTCTCTCTGGCCCAGGCCTACATGAACTTTTACTACAAAAGCACCGAGGGCTGGAGCATTGGCAATGTGCTCCTGGACTTCACTGGGGGCAGCTTCAGCCTCCTGCAGATGTTCCTGCAATCCTACAACAACGGTGAGTCAGCCAGCATGCTGCCCATGCCCTGCCCCGTGGGCTGGAGGCACAGGGTGGGCCAGACTTTCTGGGTCCCCCAGCCAGGGCTACACCCCCCAGACCCAGCCCTGCAGCCTGGGAACCCAAGCCAATCCCAGCCCCCAAAGAGAGACTCACCTAGGGGCCTTCACAGCTGGAGGACCTGTGGGGTTCTGGGCAGATGGGGATCCCCACCACCCACAGCCCCACAGGCTCCAGCTGCTTCAGAAGCTGCCAACCTAAAGCCAATTCTGTCCTCTCTGGCTATTAACAGACCAGTGGACACTGATCTTCGGGGACCCAACCAAGTTTGGACTCGGCATCTTCTCCATCTTCTTCGATATTGTCTTCTTCATCCAGCACTTCTGTTTGTACAGAAAGAAACCAGGGTACGACCAGCTGAACTAGCACCCAGGGACCCAGTGTAAACAGCCCAGGCCCTGTGTCCTGGTGGGGAAGGCTCCACCCATGAAGGCCAGAGATGAAGTCTGGCGTGCAAGGGAGAAACGCTCTTTTCCTCAGGGCCAAATGCCTTAACTCGAACCCACCTGCCTTCATCCACAGCCCAGACCCCTCCTGGGCCAGGGAGGAAGCTCCCTCTGGGACAGACACCTGACTCTGCTCCGAGACTGAAAGCCAGACCTCTAGCAACCCCTCCCAACCTCCCCAAGGTCTCAGCCCCTCCTGGGCCTCGCTGGCCAGACATCTTTGATGCCGCCGTCTCTCTTTTCTTTAAGGCTTCAGGCAGCACGCACAGGTTCTGGCAGCCATCTCAGGCAGGACTGGGCGCTGAGCTTGCAGCCGAAGGCCTTGTCCCAACCAACCAGTGTTTCTGGGAGCAGCTTGAAGGGCTGACCTTGCAGCCGGAGAGCCAAGGGTACTTTGCTGTCACTGCTGTGTTCCCAGAGACCGAGCAGCCAGGTGCTGGGGCCAGTGGACTCAGAAGTGCTGGTGCTGGTGGCGGAGGGGCTAGGACTTTGGGGTTAGACCTGGGGTCCCTTCTCTGAAGGCCGCATTCCTGACACTCACTTGTTCTATGTAACTCAACTTCCACGACTGCAGTAACAGGTGACCCAGGCCAGGGCCTGGGAAAGAGAATTTTGGAGGCCTGAGGTGCCCACCAGAGTTCTGAACAAGACTCATGCCCAACACCCTCTGGAGCTTTATCACAAAAAGTCAGGTGATCACACTAACTCCTTTCAGATTTTCTGGAGGGGTGTTTTGGAAGTGGCTTGCTTACTTCTGCCCTCCCTCCAACTCCACTTTCCCAGAGTCAGATGGGGACCCATCTGAGCACCCCCAGCTGTCTCTACCTAGCATCTGGAGCGAAGGAGACACATACACACTCCCTCTCCACCAGTCTGTGCCTTAGAGGCCTGTTCAACCTGCCAAATGGTGAGAGTAGCTCCCCCCAGAGGGGAGGGAAGGCCACCTGCCCTCCCTTTCCCCAGGCCCGTACCTGAGACTCAGATAAGAGCTGGAGATCACCTCACACAATCCTTATGGGCCCAACCCTGATCTCAAACCTCCTCCCCCACCCCAAGCCACTGTCCTTCCTATGGCAGGAGGGGAGGGTCCCAGGACGTGCCTTGTACATGCCTTGAGTTTGTCAATCCACTCTGACTTTTTTACTACAAGATCAGGGTGAGGGGCCTGTATCTGTAATTGAAACCTGACTTGTCTCCTTTCTGCACATTCTGCGCACTTGCTAGGTGCAGAAGGCAGGTGTGTTAGCCTTCAGAGCCAAGTCGTCTCTTAGGGAGACAGCCTTGTTCGCCTCATATAAGGAAACGAGTAGGGTTGTGAAGCTCACTGACCCGAGGTAACTGCATGCTGACCCCACACTTCATTGGGGGTGCCTTCCTGGCTAGTGTGAGACTCCTGCCCACTTGGGCCAGGTAGGTCTCACAGGTACCATGCCTCCGCCATTACCAGGCACACCACTCAAGCTGTGGATGTGAGCAGGGGCTGGTGAGGTTTTTCAGGGCACGCCACCACAGGGAGCCGAGCAGTGGGGGTCTTACTCTTCACATTCTTCCTCTATCCAGTTGTCAATCAAAGAATTTAAGGTCTTAATTCTCCAGAGCAGAGAATGCACCCTGGCCCTGCCCACAGACCTGTTTTCTTTGGGCTTTCCAGTGATTTTTATAAAGTGTGTTATTGGGTGCCACACTTTTTTTTTTTTTTTTGAGTGGTGGAACAGGAAGTCAGCTTTTATTCAGGAACACCAGTGACCTGAGGAGATGTTAGGCTAACCCTTCAGTAAACCTGAAAGAAAATGGCCAGACTAAAGCCATCTCTAAGACTCAGATTTACGGAGGGGTTTTTTAAGAGGGGGCTGAGGGAATGGAATGTGGGGAGTGAAAAGCAGGAGGGAGAGGGGGATGTGAGCTGTGGAGGCTCTGAGCAAGGAGCCAGGTGCAAGGTCTCGCCAAGGCTCCGTCTGGTTTCTGTTCCCAACCTTGATATTATCTTAGGGTCCTGCTGGGTTTTGATGCACTTCAGGATGGTGCCACACTTTTTAAATAGGAAAGATTTAAAATTCTCAGCTTTTCTGTAAAAATCTGATTTGGCAGTGTTAGGGGGGTCTGGGAATGGCAGCACCTTCCCAGAGGCGGCAGGCAGAGGGCCAGGTGCTCTCTGGCTTACCCCATCTGGACAGATATTGTCCCCTGGAAACATTTGGGGTTGCCTCCCTGGCTGTGATACAGTGAGTGCTCTTAAGAATCTTCGGGGATAGGCGTGTTTCCCACAAACCCCCAGTGTCCATGAGGCCCCTCCTGGATGGGAGCTGAAGCTAGGTTACACAAGGGCAGTTGGTGGCACTTAAGGACTCCAGTCATACCCAGGAGGCCACACACCTCAGGCTCCCAGCCCTAATGGCAGTGAAGGTGCTCCCAGACATTCCCATGGATGTGGCCCTTGCCAAGTACAGCATGTTTTCACTGAGGCTTCTAAGGCTCCACCCACTCCAGACTTTCCAGGCAGGTGGGTCTGGGAATAGCTGGGCTTTGTTCCAGAGCAGCAGGTGGGGGGGGGGGGCCAGCCATCCTAAAATCCAGACCTCTCACCCCAGTCTACCCCCACGTATCCCTACGCCATGCCTCAGTAAAGAGCCCTTGTGAATTCCAGCGTTGTTTATTGGACACAAGATGTCAGGGTGAGGCAGCATCAGACTGCCACATTTCCACTGTAACCGAAGTAAGGCTGTTCGCTTGCTAAGAGTAGTTGTCCCCAGATATGAATTAATAAGCTAAATTCAAAAGTAAAATTGGCCATCTCCAAATAGTAAGATAAAAACACTTTGTTATCAAAGTCGTGATTTAAAAAATACAAAAGTTGAACCTACAGGCATAGAGGAAAATGGCAGTCCTGAGAGCTGCCCTGAGATGTTGGCCTGGAACTTCATCTAGACCCTGTAAGCAGGCAGACCCTGGGGAGGTCAGCAACCACGGGGGCAGGGGTGATGGGGAGCCAGCTTCCATGGGAGAAACTTATGGTGCCTCCATCAGGGTCCATGTCCAGTCCCCCATTGGGCAGTGTGGGGAAAAGCACGGGGCACAGGCACTGTGGAGCTGACGCACAAGGGCAGGGCTAGGCCCCGCAGCCAAGGCAGAGCAGGAAAGGCCAGCCCCCCCTGGCACTACCCAGCTTTGGCAGCTCTCAGGGAGTAGTGTTTCTTGCTTACTTGGGTACTGCTGTGACCGGGCAGCAAGGTCTGGGGGCTGAGGCTTATGGTCACTGCAGACTGGCTACCACTCAGCTCCAGGCCCTTGTTTCCAGTCCTCAGTGTCCAAGGGAGAGCTGGTCCCAGAACCTTGGACCGGGGGTGGAGAGGGGAAGGAAGTCTGGGTCAGGCCTCTGGGATCAGCTATTGCCCCTCTGAGCTGGGGCTCAGCACTCAGCAGAAGCCAGGTCGAGGGGCAGACAGAGCATGGAACTGGTGTCACTGTACAGACAGGTGGGCAGGCACAAGTCGGGGACCATGGCAGTCTGCTAGGACAGCATGGACTGCTGCACAGCCTTCTGCAGCGACTGCCGAGTCACCAGCAGGCGCACTACCTCCTCCGAGCGCTTGGTGAGCCGCTTCCGGGCCTGGTCGTGTGTGACCATGGTCATGTCCCAGCCGTTCACCTGCCCCGGAAGAAAACATGGCCCACCTCAGCTCCCCATTATCTGGGATACGGAAGCAGAGGGCTTTGGTGGGCCTGCGTCACCCAAGCAGGCTCCCAATCTGACATCCCTGGGCCATGGCACAAGGAGGAAAGAGAGCCTGCTTCCTCTGGGAGCAATGACAGTGGCTTGCGAAACGGCTTCGGTGAGTCTCTTCCAGCTGGGAGGCAGGGGCAGTCCCCCATCCCCATGTGTCTCAGCCCCTCAGGCCCAAACTTTGTTTTCCTTCATGGGGATACCCGTTACCTGCATTATCTTGTCTCCAATCTGCAGCCCCGCAATTTCAGCAGGGCCTCCTTCGGACACCCGCGTGACATAAATACCCTGGAAAGAGGCAGCCTAGGTCAAGCAGTGTGGTCACTGGACTGGCCCCTTATCCACAGAGCAGAGCCCAGCATGGCACACTCCCAGCTGTCCCTGTACCCAGCGCACACAGCAGGTGTTGGCTATGCTGAGACAGCCAGGGGTAAATGTGGCTGTCCCATGGATGCTCCAGCCCCTGCTGATGGCCGCCTCCTGCTGCTTGCTCCTGGGCTCTGTCTGAGCAGGCCTTCCTTTGGCTGGGAGGCCCACTCCCCACTTACACCCCTACTTATCCCCACCAGATCATTTCTTGGACCTTCTTAAGAGAGCACTGTCTGAGAGGGATGAGGTCTGCTCCCTCCACACAGGCCCAGGAAGCAGAGATCCACCATCTCAGGCTTCTGTTCCCCTTGGAGAGGTCCCAAGACCCTAGTTGCCCTCACCTTGTCCGTCTTATCTTCCGAGAAAGGATTCTGGGAAGGATCCTGGTCAATTCCACCTCCAATGCTGAAGCCCAGGATTAAGTTCTCACCTTGACGCAGCTTGTGAATTTCAACTCTTTGCTGGCAAAGAAAAAGGCAAGTTGGGGGTAGGTGGGCGGGTGGAGAATGAATCTGGTCTGTGTCCCCAGCAGCACTCTCAGGCTGCTGGGCCAGCTCAGAGCCATGCCAAGGGGGTGGGGCGCAGGGACCTCTGCAGGAATCCAGCTGGTCACGGGTCTAGGAGGCTGGGGGCGGGGACTCAGAACCCAGCGACATCGACCCACCCACACAGCCCTCTGTCCTCAACCTCTCCCCCTTCCCCTGTTAGTTTCAGGCACCACGTTAGTTAACATGTGCTCTAAGCCCCTCTTGGCCCAAGAGCTAGGGTGCTGTGGCTGCTGCGAATGGGAAGCCCATCTCCCAGTGGAGGGACCACCGGAGGGGTCATGCCCTGAAAAGATGCAAGCACCTTGCTCAGGCAGCTTAGACTGCTGAGCCAGCCCTGTCAGGGGCAAGACAGGAGGTGCTCGGGGAAAGTGGAAAAGATCAAACTTGCACAGAAAGGAGAGGAAAGGCTTGCTGGCCAAGGCTTGAAGGTGCCATGGATAAGCATCCGTGAGACCAGAGTGCACAATGCAAGACACACAACTGGGAGGTGAGATGTGGCTGGAAGTGTGAGGCTGGGGCCAGATCAGGAAGGCTGTGGTATGAAGCCCACGAGACTGGTCCTAGATGGAGGGCAAGGGGGTCTCCCTAAGCCCCAGGCCCTGCTCTTGTGTGGTGGAGGAGACAGAATGTTCTAGGGCTCTCCCACCATGCTCTGGGGCTGTGGTCTACAACTGCGCCAGGCTCCTTTCAGAGCCCTCACCAGATGCTGGGAGCCAGACCAGATCACCCCAAAAGTTGAGAGTTTTAACAGAAAAAAAAAAAAAAAAGGTGACTTGATCTGGACCTGAGGAGGCTTCACAAAGGAAGGATCATTAGCACCAGGTCCTGAAGAGGTGACAAGAAGTTTGCCCACATAACCTTGATCCTGAACCCACTAGAGCTCTCAGGAGTTGGGGAGCAGGGCAGGGCATGGTCAGGTTTGATGCTATAATGATAACTCAGGTAGTCAGTAGAGGAACGAGTGTCTCATAGAGGTGTGATGTGGAGGCCAGGGGACATGAGCTACTTGGAAATTGAGGCCAACAAACTTGGGGACAGCTCCTGGGAGAGAGAAGTCAAGAGAAGCACCCTGCCACCTCGCCTGGCGGTAGTCAGTAGAGGAACGAGTGTCTCACAGAGGTGTGATGTGGAGGCCAGGGGACATGAGCTACTTGGAAATTGAGGCCAACAGACTTGGGGACAGCTCCTGGGAGAGAGAAGTCAAGAGAAGCACCCTGCCACCTCGCCTGGCTGAACACGACCATCACTCAGATGGGACCCAGGAAGAGGAAAAGCAGGAGTTGGAGTGCCAGGAGCCATCAGGGAATGTGTCCAGAAGGCAGAAGGATCTATGGAGCCAGAGTTTGGAGGAGAGGCCAAAATGATTCTCAAAATTCTCAAAATGTTAAATACATGGCAGAGGGCAGGGACTGGGAAGAAGCCTCCCCCACCCCATCCTGAATCCAAGACACAAGAGAGAGACCCACCCACCATGTTCAGGCATGCTCCTGGTGTTAGAGGTGGGGGCCATGGTCCTACAACTTTGAAGAAGGCCCCAGGACCAGCCATGACATGAGAGAGGGGGAGCAGGAAGCATGATCCCTGAGGCCCACTGGACCTGGGACCTCACACCGAAAAGTGTGAGCAACTCTAAGCCGGCTCCACATCCTCCAACACATACTTTTTCATCCAGCCCTCCCGGGTCAGAAAAAAGTACATGTGCTCGGGCTGGGAGACAGGACCTTGTCACTGACTTGCTGGGTGAGGTCAGGCAGCAAGGTGTCTCTCATCTCTGGCTCCTCACCTACACCCCCTTTTTTCCAGCTAAGGAGCAAACCTGGCCTCTTCTTCCTGAAGCAGCTATGGATCTAGAAAAGCCAGGCTGGTGCAGGCAAGGTGAAGTTTAGAACAGCTGTCAGCTGATCCAGCAGTGTTTCCCCCTAGCCCAGGCCTGAGCTCCTCTTCACGTGCTTCCTTATCAGGAGCTCTCCAACACACCCAGCTGGGATACCACAGCCAGTCCCTGTGGCTCCAAGGCTGGGACTTTCACTTTTCATTGCCTGCCCAGCATGCATTTATTACCATTTTGTGAAACCTCTGGTGAGCTGGGCAAGAGACCAGGGTCTTTCCTGAGAACTTTCTCTATGATTGGGCATGACCAGACTTCTCTTGGGACTCAGTTTCCCCACCTCTGCCAAGGGGTTGGCCTCCAGGCAAGGAACCTGGACTTTGCCCCAAGGGCTGGTAATCCAGGGAAAGTTCTGAGAGGGACTGAACCAGATGTATGATCATTCACTCCGGACCGGGCGTGGGGTGGGTCCGAAGAGCGAGGCTGGAAGGGAAGGGGGAAGGGGCTGCTGCGGCAGGCTCCGACCAGCCCCACCCCCCAAATCTCCCTCCCCTGGGCGGCGGCACCGGCTGGAGCGGAGGAAGCACTTCCTCATTCCAGAGCCTGCGACTCATGGACGTCGGGGCCGGCGCCCGCCCCCCGCGGCTGCCCAGCTGGGGACAAGGAGGCCCAAGAAGGGCGCGCATTCCCTGACTCCCACAGCCGGGGCCTTTCTCCTTCGCCCTGCCCGCCCTGACCCACTGAAAGGAGTCCACCCCGGGGCGGCAGTGCGCGGGGTCTGGTCTCCGTCTAGGGTCTCGGGAGACTCTTGGGCCCCAGCCGTCTCCGTTTCGTGGCTGGGGTGCACTGCGGTTCCACTCCGGCACAGCGGGGCCCGGAACCCCCGCCGGCGGTTTGCAGGAGCCCCGGGTTCAATGCTCTGTCAACCTGTTTGGGGTGTCAGTTTACCGCTCTGCAAAATGGGGGCAAGCCAAGACGAGAAGGAGCCCGCGCGAGCGTACTCACCACCACGGCGGTGACCGGCTGGCCCGGGATGTAGGACATCTCGACCGCAACCTGGTAACCTCCAGGACCGCTCGGTGAAGCCCGCAGCAACAAGCCCCACGGCCGCGCCCTCTCTGGTTAACAAAGGCCGTCCGGCTCGGCCCGCCCCCTCATGAATAGTTAACAGATCTCCAGCCAATCACCGGCCGGAGCGCTGTTCGGCTTTCGGAAGTCCCAGTGCGTGCGTAGAAAGGCGGAGAGAGGGTGGAGCGTGCCCGGGACTCCCGCAGCTCAGGCGCGGCGGGGAGGGGTCGGGGCGAGGTCTGGGCGCATGCGCAGCCTGCGTCCTCCCAGCAGCCTCCCGCGCAAGATGGCGCCACAAGATTCTGTCCTCCATCCCGTCTGAGAGAACGCCAGGTGACCGCGTCCGCCGCCGTGTTGCAGGTAACTGGGCAAGCGCGGCCAGGGAATGCAGATGTGCCGCCGCCCCAGACCCTCGGCCTTCTTGGCGTTTTTCGGAGGTCCGTCCGAGACCTAAGAGTGGTGCCAGGTCTAGGAAGCCCCAGGGGGAGGCGGCGGCGTGAACCCAACTCTCCAAGCTCCGGGCGCCACTTGTAACTTGGTTCTCCCCGCAGCTCCACGTTGTTCGGCGAAAAAGCCAGAGGCTGAGCCCCGGCGGGTGCGATGGCCGCGGTGGTGGCCAAGCGGGAAGGGCCGCCGTTCATCAGCGAGGCCGCCGTGCGGGGCAACGCGGCCGTCCTGGATTACTGCCGGACCTCAGTGTCAGCGCTGTCGGGGGCCACGGCCGGCATCCTCGGCCTCACCGGCCTCTACGGCTTCATCTTCTACCTGCTCGCCTCCATCCTGCTCTCCCTGCTCCTGATTCTCAAGGCGGGAAGGAGGTGGAACAAATATTTTAAGTCACGAAGACCTCTCTTTACAGGAGGCCTCATCGGAGGCCTGTTCACCTACGTCCTGTTCTGGACATTCCTCTATGGCATGGTGCACGTCTACTGAAATGGGGGCAGGGGTCACTTTTTTAACAAACCAGACTGGGAGGACTTAACACCGTATAGACTTACTTAGTTTTTAAATTGTTGAATTCGCTGCTTGTTCTGTGACGTTATAAGTAATTTATATCTGAAGACAGAGATCCTGTAATATCCTTCAGATTAAATGAAGCGTGAGACACTTTGTGGAGTTCTTTCCTACTTTAATGCATAGTCTGCTGTGCGTGTAAAGTCGCCAAGATTGGACTCCTGGAGAGCAGGGACTGGGCCTGGGCCTTTCGCAATTTCCTTGCATTTACTCGTAGGCCATCAGAGAGGGGCCACTAGGGCCTGAATAAGGAGAGAACTTGTTAACATCCGAAGAACAGTTTATTAAGGTGTTCCCTGTATGCCAGGCATTGTGCCTTGTGCTTTTCACACCCATTATCTCATTTAATTCTAGCAATAATCTTATGGAGTAGATGTTATTGTTAACTCCCTGATGATGAGGAACCTGAGGAACCTCTGTCAAAGGAGGCACAGCTAGGAAGAAGCAGAGCCAGGATTCAAATGCAGGTCTCTTAATTTGCTCTTGCTGTATTGGTTGAGTGTACTTTTCACAGCCCAGCATTCCCTGCCACTAACCATTCCAGGTATGAATGGTGTCGTTTCAGTTCCTTTTCAGCTAGTCACAGCTAGCTGCTTTTTCCACAAGAAAAAATAAACTCAAGCTATTTTTTTAGAATATGTCTAGTGAAGATTTTTGACATTAGAGCTAAATTTTGGGTTTCTTTAGGGTGTAAACACCTCTGTCTAACCAACTGAGCCACCCTGCCACACCTAGACAGCTCTATCTTTATGCTAATCCATGATCCTTTCTTGTCAGTAGTTATCTTAGAATAAAATGCACGTTTAAGAAATAAATATTGCATTAGAGTTATAGTAATGAACATGTTACTCATGGAATTTATAGTCTAACTGGGGAGACCAGCATTACCTAATTTCACAAATATTTAAATTATGGTAAGTGCTATGAAGAAAATGCATAGGAACCCCGAACCTAGCCCAGGTTAGGGCATGAAGGTCCAGGAAGTCTGCTTTGAGAAAGTAACATTACATCTGAGACCTGAAGGTTAAATAACAGCCAAGTAAAGTGTGGGGAAGGGATTACTTGCAAGCAAGAGCCTGTGTGAGGGCCACTGGGCAGGAAGGAATGTAGCCTGTATCTGGAGAGTGAGACACGGGGCCATGAGGTAGACCTGGATGAGGTGGAGGAGAGCTGCTGCAGGGTTTGACCTTGATCCTAAGAGCAAATGGGGGAAGACTTTAGAAGTTTTAGGAGTGACATGATCAGAATTGGATTTTTATCAGCACCGCACTCTTCCCGAGTGAGCCACAGGCCGGCCCCAGAATTGGATTTTTAAAAAAGAATCAGATTTAGATAGGAAGGGGATCTGAAAGCTTGAATTCAAGTCCTCTTTTCTTTTACAGACCATAGGTGGCCCATGGCCAATAATGGGGATGGATCTGGGACTCAGACCTCCTGAATTCCGTTTTGGGTTCCGGACCGCTTGCTTGCACACGAAGCCAAGCAGCAACTGAGGCCACAGCTTTGCCTCCCTCTCCCAGTGACATCCCAATGAGCCCTTTCTCTGCCCACCACTGAAGAACCTCACATTCATGGTTTGCACATCCAGTCCTCTCTCAGGGCCTTCTCTGAGTGGGAAGGGAGGGTTCATGCCTGATGAAGACTAAAGAGGTAGCAGAGGGGGTCCTATCGGAGGAGGAGGATGGAAAAGGATAAGAGAGAAGTGAGCTGATTTACTTAACCATTTTCCTACTGTTGGGCAATAAGTTTGTTCAAAATATTCACTATTATAAAAAATATCACAATGAATGTCTTCACGTTTATATTGTTTTAAGGGAATTTAGTATCCTAGGGCAGAGGATGGAAACTTGATTCCTAACGCTTTCCAGTGTTTTATCAGACTACACTCAAATAAAAATTACCAGTTTTATCACTGCTTTCCTAGCCCTTAATTTTATTTGCTCATTTACAGAACTTCCATATTTTCTTTGCGAAATAACAAGGAACATAATATATTGCTTACTGATTGTTTCTTGCGCCTGCCTCTTTTGGTCGTGCCTTACATTTTCCCCTAAAACACAGGATAACCATGAAGATATGAAGGGAGGAAAATCAGGACACGTTTAAAATTGACCCCCTTTATTTTATAACCAAATAAAAATGTCAGAGAATACATATGTTGGGCAGGTACCAAAAGTGTCTGCCATCTTTTCCACCTTTAATTCTATTTACTGACCTAAGGGAAAACAGCTGGCAGAAAGGAGTCGTCTTAGAGAGCACGCTGGATCCACTGAAGAGTATGCGCTAAGGAAAGCCGCACCACATGGGAGGAGGGGATAGGTTGAAACAAAGTGGAGTCCTTTTCCAGACATGCAAGATGCCATTCCAAGTGGAGTGATTTAGGAACTCTATGGGGCACTGTACTCCCTAGCTGAGGTGCTCAGAGACTTGAAGTCATGTTCTCCCTTTATGACTGGTTCCCCAGTGGGGCACTGAGAAAGGAAGAACTGATGTTGAGCAGGGGCAAAAAGGTAGCCATGACTGGTCAGTCCTGATCCCAGCATCAGGAATGGAAGGCACCTTGCTTTTTCATGGCTGGTCCCATGATGTCACGTTGATAGCACCCAATGTACAAATTTTCCAGCATCATGGTACTCCCAAAGACATGGGATAACTCAATTGCTGGGAAAATAGTAGGTGGACAGATTTAGACTAGGGCCTGAACATAAACATAAACAATTCATGTGATCCTGGAACATCAGAACAGAAAGGAGCTCTTGAGAAGCTGGCACTACCATCTTCCTGATGAGCCAACCAGTGCCCAGAAAGAATAGGGCTTTCCCAAGTTTGAAAGGGCTCAAAATCCTCCATCACTTCTCCCCAATTAAAAGGCAGTTTCTGTAAGATTAATGAGCCCCCCACTCTTGCACCAAGATTATTCAGAAAAAAGGTAGGAAGCAGAGAGCTGAGCAAAAAGCAAGGGAACACCAGCAGAATGTGCAGCAGTCTAGAGGCTGTAATAGGATCACAGTTTTCTGAGCATGGGGCCTCTGACATGCAGTAGGGAGGCGACCTGGAAAGCTGCACTGGCGTTGAAGAGAAAGTTAGGTTGAAGACGTCCTCAAAGGAAGTAACGTTTAATGGGGCAACACTTACAATTAAACAAAGTCAATTTGATTAAAAGAAAGCCTCACAGGGACTGGCCAGTTAGCTCATTGCTTAGAGTGTGCTGCTGAAACACCAAGTCAAGGGTTCGGATCCTTGTACCTGCCAGTTGCCCGCCACCAACACCCCCCCCCCCAAAAAAAAGCATTATAAAACCCACTCTAGTCACTGCCTTCATCCAGTTCCCAGGTTACTCCTTCCCATGTCAAATAGTCTCCTTACACATGTGGTTCCCTTACCTGGAAAGCGTCCCCCTGTCACCTAGTTAGGCTGCTACTAACCCTTCAGATTTCAACTTAGGAGTCACTTCCTCGGGGAGACCTCTGGCTACTCCGTTGAACTGTCAACGCGCCCTATTCGGTCTGTGATGACAAGTGTGATCACTTGATCAATGTTCAACTGCCTGCTAGACTGGAAGCACTGGAGGACAAGGACCGTGTCCAACACCTGACACATAATAGGTACTCAATAAATATATACTGACTGCATGAATAACTGTAGGAATAACTGTCAGAAGACATTTTCATTACAATATAAAATAGTACAACTGTCCCCAGGTTATATGGCTATTGCCGAAATGAAACTAGACCAATCCTTAAGCAGCCATGACCTCTGCCTTTTTTACCTCCTCCCAAACATAAAAGTAACATGCTAGTTTATAAAATCCAAGGGTTTGCTTTAGTAAGGAAGAGAAACACCTAAGTGGATCACCCCGACTTTTCACTTTCTATTCAGAGAGCAGGTTGGGCTTGTCGAGAGATTCCCAGACAACCCAAGGTGAGGGAGCTCCCTGCTCTAGAAGGTCCTGTTCTGGGGACCATGCCCCTCTTCCTCAGGGGACGCCTCACCAGAGGCCTCTGCCAGGCCCCTCTGACAACCTTCTCCGGAGGCCCCAGCAGAAGGAGGCTCACCACCCCTTCTGTGTGCAGAGGGGACCCCTTCTAAAGAGGACGCTCCCTCCTGTCCAGGGAGCTGCCCACATAGCACCTGGGACTTGCTGAGCCAGGGCAGCACCTGAGGACTTTTCTGCGGGTAGTTTAGACAACAGTGAGTGGTGACCTCTAGGTTTCTCACTTGGGGTTTCCCCGGGGACTCCTCAGACACATGGGATAGGGAGAAGTGAGCTAGCTGGCTCCCCAAGCCCAGTATTCAAGCGTATTTCACATCCATTTCTGACAGAGGAGGCTTGCTCTTACACGCAGCCTTCAGGAAAAGGTCAGTTCCTGAGTGAATGTGCGAGTAACCAAGTGGATTCTCAGCAAAATAAGGGAGTTTCATGGAATCAGTAACACTGGTCACACCTGGAGAACATGGCAGGAGGGACGCTTTTCACTTTTCATTCTTCTTGTACCTTTTAAATATTGAATCGTGTAAGTATTACCTAGTCAAAATATTTTAATTTAAAAAAGCTGAGCATAATGCTTACTTTGGGGATGGGAGAGGGATCCTCTTGGTCTGAAGGTAACAGGTATATAAATCTGACCTAGAAATTGGTTGCATCCACCAAAGCTGGCACTTTTCCCCCTCAGAACCAGGTTTTTAAATGTTAACACCTCAGGTGTAATTCTCAAACATTAATCCACAAGATTCACCTCGGAATCCAGTGGAATCCAGGTTCTGATTAGGTAGGATGAGAGGGGGGCCTGAGACTCTGCATTTCTCATGGGCTCCCGGGAGGCACCGCTGCTGCTTGTCCATGGACCCCGCTTTGAGTAGCAAAACTCTACAGCGCCTGAGGGCAGGACCGCGAGGGTTCTTGGGTACCGCAGGGCGGGGTGGGAATGGAGGGGGGAAGGCGGGCGCAGGAGCGAGGGGAGTGAGGGCTCCCTAACAGTGTGGGGCTCCCTAACAACTGTCTCACCTGCTGAGTGCGCACCATCCTTCATCTCTTTAGCACTTCAGACCAAGCCTCTGAGGAGAAAGGAAGGGAAGCCAGGCAGGGACACCCAGCCCCACAGACCAGCAAGAGCCAAACCACATGGGTAAATGCATCTCCCAGCCAGGCAAGCCGATATTCCCAGAGCTTCCCGAGGCTGATGGATCAAAATGAGCAGAGGCCTCCCTGCCTCCCCTTCTCCATCTTACCTAGGAGCTCTTGGAGTTGGCCTCTCCCCTTAAGAGCCAGCCACCTCCTGACTGGTCCAGTCCTTTCCTGGTAGCCTCCTTGGCCACCTTTAAATGTTATCCCTGGGGTCAAGGCCAAATGTCCCCTTGGATGTTGTCCAAGGGCTTTCTCTAAGCAGCCATCACTCTCTAGAGGGATTTGTAAAAGTCTCAGCTAGTGGCTGGAGAAAGGCTGGAGGGGCTGGGCCTGGCTGTGATGCCTCTGTTGGCTTTGGAGAGAGTACACGTGTGGCCCCTCCAAAAGGGCAGGTCAGTGTCTCAAATAAGCATCTCTTGGATAGGGCCCAGCATGCAGCATGCATCAATAAATATTTACTGCATGTATGAGTGAATTAATGAATGAATGTCCAACCAGTTCACAGAAAAAATAAAAACACTTTGTTCCACTCAGGCCTCTGGCCTGCCCCTGTCCCCTGGGCACCTGCTCCAGGGCCTCCTCCTCTAGATTCTGGCCACTGGGAGACTCCCTTCCTACACAGCAAAAGGTCCGCAGCAAGATCCCAAAGTGCAGGAGAGATGGCTGTGCCTGGAAGCCCCTGTCCATGCAGGCACAAAGACTCCTCTCATCAGTTCAGAGCTGTTGATGGTTCTGGCCCCAACATATTCAGTCTTTACCAAATGTGCTCTTGGCCAACAGTTCTGGCTACGTCTCCACGGTCTGCAGGGTCTGCAGCTGCTCTGCATTCACCTTCACATTCCTCAGGTGGCCAGACCTGTGTGCAGGAGGGGGCACACACAGAGGGCAAAGAGGGCTGTCAGGAACCCTGTGGATGGAGCCAGCCTCCCAAAAGGCAGACACACGCAGCAACCTCTCACTGGCAGCACTGCAGGCAGTCACAGCATCCGGACAGAGGGGCACTCTGTCAGGGTCCCTAGCTGCAACCCAAACACATGGAGATGCTCAGGCTGAGGCCTCAGGAGCCACCCCAGCAATGAACAGCAGAAACTGCGGTAGCAGCCAGAACCCAGACGCATGAGCACAGAGCCTCTCGCAGCAACAGGAAAGGATCAGTCAAGACAAGGAAGGCAGCCATTCTGCCCCCTTACAGGGTATGCAGTTCAGGTGAGCACCCAGGAAGTGACAATCAGCTCAGGGAGCACCTGGAGGGCTGCTGGGCTCGGGCCAGGGCCGACCCCATCCGGATGCCCCAGCCTCCATTGCCTCCTTGCCCCAATGCTGCAGCCCCCCAGCCTCTCTTTCTCTCCTCACTCCTTCCCTGCCCAGGCCCAGCTCCCCACCATAGGCTGCCAATCCCTGCATCAGCAAGGAATAAAAGCTGGGGGCTGGAGGAAATGCTATCCCAGGCCAGTGAACACTCTGGGACGTGTTTTACAAGAGGGGAGTCACAGAACCCTAGCCTGACTAAGCAGGAGGGGGCCTTGTGTTCTGGGATAAAAAAAAGAAAAGAAAAAAGAAAACTAAGGCCCAGAAAGGGCCACGCACCTGCTCGAGGGCACACAGTGAGGCAGAAGCAGAGCAGGCCTCCTGACTCAGCCCAGGCTCCCTCCCCACACCGGGCTGAGGCCACATCTGCAGAAAAGGCCAGGCTGCCCCCGATCTTCTGGGCCCCATGGAAGGGCCTCCAGAGGGCCAACTGGCAGCACAGCCACCACCACCTCGGGGCCGGGGCAGCTCCAGAATCTCCACACAGAAAAGGGACTTAGGAGAGTAATCTGATGGGAGGAGGGGGAATGAGGGGTTTGATAAAGAATATCTCAACAGAGAAGAACTGGATTCTAGAACCACTGCCTGGATTCAAATCCCAGCTCTGCTATTTATTAGCTGTGTGACTTCAGCAAGTTACTTAACCTTTCTGTGCCTTGGTTCCCTCATTAGTAAAAAAGAGAATATCAGTTTCTACCTCATTAAATTGCTTAAATGAATTGATATAAACAAAGAGCTCAGAGAAGCGCCGGGCAGAGTAAGCGCTGTGCAGTCAGGACGCTGGGAGAGCAGAGCAGAGCAGGCGCACTGGTCCGCACCTATCCAGTGGGCTGGCGGAGCCAGTGGGGACCGTGTGCAGGGAGGGGCTAAAGCACCACCAGCGTCCCCTTCCCCCAGGGTCTAGCTTAGATGAACTCTCCTGGGTCCTGGACGTCCTGCCCAGTGGCCAGGTCAGAACAGAATGGCCCACCGGGGCCATGGGATGTGAGGTACCTAAATGGCCCACCTCTCTGCAGGACCCAGTTCTCAGGCTCTCTGCCTGGCAGCCCCTCACCTGGCAGGCTTGAGGAGCTGCGGGCACAAACAGCCATTCCCCTTCCAGCTGCTGCTTCCGTGCTGCGCCTCGGGCTGCTCCGGCAGTCCTGGCCCCAACTCGGGCTGTTCTGGCAGTCCCAACCCCGACTCTTCGGCCTCCAGGGCCCTGTTGTCTCGGCCCCTGGGCAGGACACAATCTGTTAACCTGGAATGGCCTGGGAGTGTACCTGCCCGGGAGACTGGCGGCAAAGGCCCTGAAGAACCACTGGCCCTGCAGGCCACCACCCTCTTTCCTCCATCAGCTCAGTCTGGGCCAGGGGCTGCAAATCAGGGCCCAGTCTGGGGCCAGGGTTGGGGCTCAGGGCACGGCCTATAACCCAGGGCTGAAGTCCAGGCTGCGGCTGGAGTTCAATCAAGGCAAATGACGCAGGCAGACCCTGCAACTGCTGTCCCACGTTGTGGTGGGGCTGCAGGAGCACAGAGGTGCCTGTCCCAATTCCCTGTTCCGATCCCAGCTCCTCTGGAAAGCCCTCCCAAGCTCCAGGGCCACAGCCCCTTGCCCCTTCCTATCTGCCTTGAGGCATCAGGACTCCACTCATACTGTGCTCTGCTACTCTGAAAACACACACACACACACATCACCACCACCACCACCACCACCACCACCAAGCCCATAGCCCAAAAGACCCTGGAAAGAGGCCCCTGTAGTGGGGAAAAAAAAATCAGTTTTTTCCTTCCCTTACCAGCTTCCCCCAACCCTAGCTCACAGGACCACCAAGTCCAAGAATCCTGAAATTTAAGTCCTGAAAGGCACTACGTGTAAACCAACTCTCTCATATCGCATACAGAGAAACTGAGGCCCAAGGAATCCTGGAACGTGCCCAAAACCACACGGCGAGACAGTGGCAGAGCCTGTGAACCAGGTCTCCTGTCCCGCGGCCTGTGGTGGCCTTTTGTTCCAGCCTGCAGAGCATGTATCCAGAACATTCCACCTCCCAGACCCTTCAGCCCCTGCCTCCATCCCCCAGATGCCAATATCAAGCCAGGTAAAGGTTCAAAGCCAGGGAGAGGCTCCACAAGGTTCCCCTCGGGCCACTGGGGAGGAAGTATAACTGACCTCACTTCCTCGTATTTCTTGTCACGGTAAAACTCCCTCTTTTTGATGAGGTAGAGGAGTACCAGGTCGCAGAAGAAAGCCCCCTGCAAAAGAGTTGGGGTCCCTGACTCAGAATCCTAGACTACCGGAGAGCGCCCAGCCACTTGACACCCTGCATACCGTTTGGTCCTGCAACAACCCATGAGGGATTTGTCCCCATTTGATAGATGAAGAAACTGGGCTCAGAAAGGGATGCCTCTGTCCAAGGCCACAAAGCTGGTCCACAGTAGAGCCAAAGTCAGACTGGAGCTCCAGTGACCCCACAGGCCAAGCGCCCCCCACACTACCCTGACCCCATCCAGTTCAGCACCCACCACATGCCAGGGATCACACTGGGGTACAGGCAGGATTAAGGCAACAGAGACCTGGGGCCTCTCCTGCTGGTGCAGGAGACAAATGTGAGAATCATGACACAGACTGATGTGGCCTATAGCTGGGAGAGGGACAGGAGCTGGGGGAAGACAGGACTTTACTCAGTCAGTCTGGGGAGGGATATCCAGGCTGAGTCTTGAGGGCTGAACAGGAGTTTATACAAGGGAAAGAAGCCTGGGAAGGGCATTACAGAGGGAGGAACAAACTTGTCATGCCCAGGAAATGCCACGGGGCCTGCGGGAGAAGAGACACTTCTGCAGAGGTGTTTTCAGGCATTGACGCCAATCCTTCAGCTGAGGAGGAGGCACTACAGTGAGGATGACGGCCCTGTGGTCACATCGACTGGTAGTTCATGTGAGACAGGCTGGAGGGGGTCTGAACCTAACCATCGAGGGTGCTACAGCGGTGGTCGAGGAAAGACAATGAAGCCTGAGCTATCCCAGCTCAGAGCGGCTCACACCTGAGCACAGGCACTTTGGGCCACAGCACGTCTTGCAAATGCCCGTCTCCTCCACCAGAGGGCGACTCCACCCACAGCACAGTGTTAGGGGCAGTCCGTGAATGGCTGAGGAAGAGGGTGGAGGTGGGGCAGGGGTGGATGGATGAGCCAACAGGTGAACCTGGTCCTCTGACCCTGGGCACTGCACACCTTCTTTCCCCAGATGCCCTGTGTTCTGATTTTACCCACATCATCCGAAGGTGATGACTGACGGTGGGCCGCTCTCTAAGAAAGTTACATACACAATCATCCGGGGTTCCCTAACAATGATTGTTCGTAGTTAGGAGGAATCCATTCGGGGCTCGCTTTTTCGACCACCTCTCAGGAGCATGGCCTCTTTGAGTCCTGCTACAGGACACACTTTTCCCCCGGCCTCACCAGAAAGTCAATCCTAGGTCCTGATGGATCCTCCAATGGGGCTGTTTTGGCTGCCCAGGCAGAGGAATGAGGGAAGAGGCTGCCAGAAACCTTACAAAGGACTTGCTGGGACGAGCCGCCCGCTGAAGATTCCCATGTCTTTGTAAAACTTCCAGAAGTACAAAGGGGCATTACAGAGATGCAGAGGGAACCTTTCCCTGCCCTCCAGCCACTACTTCCTCTGTCAGCCCCTCTCAGCCCGGCTGATGGGCCACCACTAAGGAAGGATCAGAGGACTGTCTTCCCTGCCTCTCATCCTTTTACCCAGTGGTTCTCAGTCAGGGTCGATTTTGCTTCCCAGGAGACATTTTTGGGCATCACACCTGTATGGCAGGGTGTCAATGGCATCCAGTGAGTAGAGGCTGGGGATGCTCTCAAACATCCTACAATGCACAGGACAGCCCCCTCAACAAAGGGGGGTTTCCTGACCCAAAATGTCAACAGTGCCGAGGCTGAGAAATCCTGTACATACCCTTATCCTGCCTCTGTTAGCAGAAGTGGAAATGGAGACTTTAGAAGTTCAGGGGCTGACTTAGGATCCCAGAGAAATCCAAACCTGCCCACCAGAGCTACAGGCAGATGCCTCTCTGGCTCTGGAAAGAGAAACTTAGGCCGTCACTGCCACCTGGGGGCAGCTGGCAAGGCCTGAAATCCCAGAAAGCCCTCTTTACCCACATCTTCTCACCAGCTCTCATTCTTTCTGAGAGGACATGTTCCTCCTGCAGTTACCCCCTCCCTGCCAGTGCTGCTGCCAGTGAGAGAGCAGGGAGTGGAGAGGGAGGGGAGAGGTACTCACAGCACCCATGAGCGCCACCCCAGAGCCCACATTGATGATTGTGGGGATGATGTTGAACTTCCCTGCCTGAAAGATAGAGATAAGGTGGGGTGAGCAAGGCAGGGTGGGCAGCAGGATCCCCAGGGACTCTCCCAACACCCTCCAGCCCACCCCACCCCGGCCTTGCCCTGCCTCAGAATGGGAGAACCTCCCCACACACCTTGCCATTCACCATCACATCAAAGCGGATCCCATAGGCTTTTATCAGGGTGCGGAACTCCACCCCGGCTGCATCTCGGTAATATTTGGCAAACCTGGGGAGACAGGGCCCAGGGGAAGCCTAAGCCTGCCTAGGCCTTCCCTCTTTGGCAGAATAGTCTTGGCTGCTTTGGGGACTTATAAGCACTCTCAGGACCCTGACTCTCAGCAGCTCCAGGAGAGGGTGCAGACCTTTTTACTGAGCCAAGTACAAAGACTCATCCAGATCTCTGAAATCTCTGCCAGACATTCCCCAAGGGACAAGGGATTTCCCTCTATAGTGGGCCAATCCTTGGGCTACCAAATCACTGATGGAATTGACCCAGCAGAGAAGCCAAGCCTCGGCTTTATGGCGAGAACCAGGTAAGAACAGACACTCTTCTCTCTCAGTGACACTCACAGCTGCTGTCTTTGGCTGCTCTGCTGGGACCCACGCCTGCCCTCAGCCATCTCTCCCTGCACCTCCCACCCTGACACCTACCCCCAGGAAGGAGTGTCATAGTGCTGGCACCTACAGTAGGACACAAGCCATGGTCAGGGTCACAAGGTGGCACAAGGCAGCAGTTACCTGAAGTTGTATCCAGAGGAGACAGACTCTTCAAGTTTGTTGTCCAGACGGGTAAAAGAATAGTGAGGGTTGCATTCAGAGGCCGCTTTATCAAGATCACAGTTCCATTCAATATGAACTCCTATCACACCACCCTTGATGAAAGAGAGACAAAGGTCAGTACACAGAGCTTTCTAGAGATGGACAGAGTCAAAGACCAGCCCTCCATGAGAGCTGGATGAGACGGAGGAAGCTCTCAGGCGAGAGTCGCCCTGCTGGCCCGCCTTTCCAGGAGCTCCTAGCTCCACCTCTGGTGTGGCTGAGAAAACTGCGTGCCCACCCCAGCATCATCTCCTCCACTCTTCAGGAGAGGAGGGAGCTGCCCAGAGTGAGCACCTTTCATGCACAGGCCCGGATGTGCCAATGGGCTCTTTCTGGCTCAATTGCAGCCGATGACCCAAGGACTAAGAACTACACAGCAGGTGCCAAGTCTGTCCCTCACTGAATGCCTGTGGTTTAAGCACTGGCACAGCCAATTCTGAAAACTCTGAGTCCCTGGGGGCACGGGACTATGCAGGGCCACCCCCCTCCTCACTGCTGCAGAGCCCAGGCCAGAGCCCCCAGCCCACCAGGGAGAGCTCCCTGAGCACACACCACCCACCTTCACAGCTATGTCCTGGAAGTTGCTCCCAGCCCAGCGGACCACGGACCCCAGTCGGAAGATGGGGCAGTAGTGGTTCTTAGGGCCAAAGCGGCAGGATTTCAGGAAAGCCATGTTCTTGCTTTCCAGCACATTGGTCCTGGATGGAGGCCATGAACAGCCAGTGAAATGAGGGTGACACTCGCTGTTCCCGGGCCTGACTCAGGAGTCACCGGATCCTTCACCCAACCTGAGTCCTGACCACCACTTCCCGCAACTAACATCTTGCTCCAGCCAAGAACAGAGCCCCACGCCCACAGCAGGGAGAAGAGGTGCCCCAGCATCACCCAGCAGTTCATTCCCATACACATATGCAGCACGCACATCAGCCATGCACAGCCACAAGGAGGGCCAGCCGAGGGCCCATCCCTAGGTCTCCAGTAGCCAAGCCCCACATACTTGGAGAAGTTGAATCTGGGGAAACGAATGAAGTTCTTTATGTAAATGGTGAAGTCTTCAGCATCCTTCAGAAGTGGCTTCCTGAAAACCAATCCCAGAGAGCCTGTCCAGGAGGCCCTGCCCTGCCCCCTGCACGCCTCCCCCAGGCCTGTGGCAAGGCTGAGGCCTGTTCTCTGGGCCCGCAGGAGCCCTTGCCAAGGACAGTGAATTTGCTCCTGTGGGGTGGTCCGCAGGCCTCTCTGGAATGTTCTGACTTCTCCCTGAGAATGAGGTTCCCAGAGAAGCCATATTTTTGCCCTCAAGCTGGGACCCACTGCACAAGACTAGGTAACTCCTCAGGGTCCCAAAGCTGCAGCCACTCACGCTGGCCTGGATTTTGTTTCCACTGGGCACCAGGCAAAGATCTCACAGGTGCCCCTGGACAGATTCCCAGCCCACAGGCAGCGGCCAGTCTTCACACCTGCAGGGGTGGAACAGGGGCAATACCAGGAGACTCCCAGCTCCAAATCTCCCTTGAGCCCCCTCCAGCCCTAGCCATTCCAGGCCCTCACCATTTCCAGCTATAACAGCTTCCCCAGGGTGGCAGTCGCTGTCCTTAGAGCACATGCCATCAGGAATGTCTTCACTCTGCCAGGAGAGAAAGGGCACCTGGGTGGGGAAATTTCCCCCAGCTCAGAGCCAGGTCTCACCCCAAGGGTTAGAACAGGGGTTCTTCCCCAATCTGGGGCCACATGCCCTGTGAGAACTTGCTTCTCCCCCAAACAATGCAGGTACCATGCACGGGCGCACACAGCCTCCCAGGACCCTTAGAGCAGATAGGGACCCCTGCCTCAGAAGAGGGGTTGACTCCAGCCACTGCTGGTGACTCTCCCACCCCCTCCCCAGATCCCTGTGCCAAATCAAACCTCAGCACAGGTGTCCTGTCGCTGGTTGGGGGTCATGATCAAGTTGGTAACCACAAAGAAGACATTCTCTCCCTGAGGAAACAGAGAGGGGCTGACGAACCTCCTTTTGCCCTCTTGGGGACCCCCCTTCCCAGAGCTGCTTGGCAGGGGGTGGGGCCTCTACATGGGTGTTGGGGACAATGGGGCCACAAAATTGGTGGACTCTGCCCATCTGCCCACTGAACCCACAGTCTCTGAGTAGATGTCCTTTGATAGGTCTCTTCCAGGCCCACAAACCCACCCCATGAGTTCCTACTCTGAGCTCAGTCCCTGGGGTCCAAGCCCAAATCTGGCAGAAGAAGGGGCAGCAATAGGGCTGTCCCAGCCCTGGCCCAGGCCAATTATGAACAGGCTGGGGAGCAATTCCCAGGGGCAATGGTATATAAATGAGGGGTTCTCTGTCCCAGGCCACCTGACTGACAATGATCTGAAATTCTCTGGGCCCCATTTGGTCTTAACAGACTCAGAGATAGTTGGGAACAGAGAGGTCATGCACGGCACAGTCAAGGAGGGCAAGAGTGTGGTGCACAGGGGTAGGATCTGATAGGATCTCTATCTGCAAACCCTGTCAGGCTTCCTGGGCCAAGGAAGACAATGGATGGAGGTTCCTGGGTACCTGAGCAGCTTCCCACGTGACCCACCGCGAGCCAGGCCCTGCCAGCATGTGCCCCAGTGCTAGGAGGGGGCTCAGACCTGGGATGGGATGACGTAGTCGGCGACATCCCAGAGCCGCTCCCCAAGCTCTGAGGTGTTGGTGAAGGCCACACCCTTGACTTTGGTAATAATAGCGCTCTGCAGGGAGGTGTCGACCTCTTGGTAACCCTTCTTCACCAGGAATACCCATCTGTGGGAAGGCAGCCAGCAGGAAGGCATCAGCCACGTTGCTGCCTTCAGAGAAGTTTCCCCAGGCCCAGGGTGGGGTGAGAGTCACAGCAAGTCCTAAGTGGGGTGGGGCAGGGTCGGGGCTCCACCCAATCCATCAGCTCCTGGGCAGGGGTCACAGCTCCCACTCTTGCCTGAAATCCAGCCCTTCCAGCAACAGAGGTGACATGCAACGCCATGGGCAGGGGCTCTAATGAGACAAAGACCACGGCTTTCAGGAGCTGAGTCGCAGAAGTTGGATAAGCCTGGGCTGAAACTGGCTCAGCCACATACTTCTATGTGACCCAAGCAAGCCAATTAACTCGAAGAGCCTTGGTTTCCCATATGTAACGTGGAGAGAACAGCATCTCCCTCCAGGGGTTGCGGGGATGATTAAATGAGGTGTTGCAAGACCTGAGACTAATGAGGGGACCTCAGACAAACCCCAGCTGAGGGGCATTCTACAAAATAAGAGCACAAAATCCTGCATTCTTTGATACCAGAAACAGAAGCAACAAAACAAAAAGTAGATAAGTTGCACTTCCTCAAAATGAAAAACTTCTGTGCAAAGGACGGTATCAAGCAAGTGAAAAGGTAGCCTAGAGAATGGGAGACATTAGCAAATCAAATATCTGACAAGGTTCTAGTGTCCACATTATGTAAAGAACTCTTATAATTCAACAATACAGACAACAAATAACCCAATTTAAAAATGGGCCAAGAACTTCAATACACATTCCTCCAAAAAAAGATATACGAATGGCCGATAAGTACATGAAATGACGCTTAACAACATGTCATTAAGGAAATGCAAATCAAAACCACAACGAGATATCATTTCACACTCATGAGGATGGCTATAATACTTTTTTTTTTTAAAAAGCTGAAAATAACACATGTTGCTGAGGATGTGGTGAAATTAGAACCTTTGCGCATTGCTGATGGGAATGTCAAATGATGTAGCTGCTGTGGAAAACAGTTTAGCAGCTCCTCAAAAGGTTAAAGATAGAGTTACCAAATGAACCGGAAATTCTGCTCCTAAGTGTATACCCCAGAGGACTGAAAACATATATCCACATGAAAACTTGTACACGAATGTTCTTAGCAGCGTTATTCACAATAGGCAAAAAGTGGAAACAATCCAAATGTCCATCAACTGATGAATGGATAAATGAAAGGCAGCATATCCATACAATAGGGTATTATTCAGCCATAAAAAGGAATGAAGTTCTGACACGTGCTACGACATGGATGAACTTTGAAACCATTATGCAAAGTGAAAGATGCTAGACAAAAAAGGCCACATATTACATGATTCCATTTATAAGAAATGTACAAGGCCGGCCCGTGGCTCACTGGGTAGAGTGTGGTGCTGATAACACCAAGGCCACGGGTTCGGATCCTATATAGGGATGGCCAGTTCACTCACTGGCTGAGCGTGGTGCTGACAACACCAAGCCAAGGGTTGAGATCCCCTTACCCGTCATCTTTTTTTAAAAAAAAAAAAAAAAAAAAGAAATGTACAGAATAGGAAAATCCATAGAGACAAAAAGTAGATTAGTGGTTGCCAGGGAATGGGCCTAGCGAGAACTGCAACTGACTGGTAATAGACATAGGTTTCTTTTCTGGGTGATGGAAATGTTCTAGAATTAGACAGCAGTAATGGTTATCCAACATTGCAAATGTACTAAAAAGCACGGAATTGTATTTTTTTTTTTTTCTTTTTTTTCCTTTTGGTGTCTGGCTGGTATGGGGATTTGAATCCATGATGAACTGTCCAATTTTAAATGGTTAGAATAGTGAATTATATGCTATGTGAATTTTACCTCAATCAGAAAGTAGGGGAAAAAAACTTCTTCAAAAGATGTCAATGTCAGGGCCGACCCCGTGGCGCACTCGGGAGAGTGTGGCTCTGGGAGCGCAGCAGTGCTCCCGCCGCGGGTTCGGATCCTATATAAGGATGGCCCGTGCGCTCACTGGCTGAGCGTGGTATGGCCGGTCACAAAAAGACAAAAAAAAAAAAAAAAAAAAAAGTCAATGTCAGGAAATACAAAGAAAGATTCAGAAACAATTCCAAATTAAAGGAGACTAAGAAGACATGACAACTGGCTGGCTGGTTAGCTCATTTGATTAGAGCATGGTGTTATAACAGCAAGGTCAAGGGTTTGGATCCCTGCACTGGCCAGCTGCCAAAAAAAAAGAAAAAAAGATATGAAAACTGAACGCAAGGCATGATTTCAGATTTCCTTTTGCTACAATGGTAATGATTGGGACAATTTTAAAAAGGTCCATAGGCTGGATAGTATTGTTTAATGTTACTTTCCTAGTTTTAAAACTTGTACTTGGTTAAATAAGATAATTCCTGCTCTCCCCGCCATGTGAGGACACAGCGAGGAGGAGGCCATCTGCAAGCCAAGAAGAGAGCCCTCATCACAAGCAGACCACACTGGCACCCTGATCTCAGACTTCCAGCCTCTAGAACTGTGAGAAATAAATTTGATGTTTAAGCCAAAAAAAAAAAAAAGAAAGAGAGACAGAATTCCTTGTTTTCAAGAAATGGACACTGAAGTATTAAGGAGTGAAAGGACATCTCGTCTGCAACCTACTCTTAAACAGTTCAGGAAAAATTGCATACACAGACACACACACACACAGAGACACACACACACACAGGTACTTCAAAAAGTTCATGGAAAGATTCGTATTAACTTTTAATTCTATTTTTTCCATATACTTTTTTTTTTGAAGTAGCCTCGTATACATACACACACAGAGAAAGGGAAAAGGACAACACAAATGATAAACTTAACATTTGGGGAATCTAGGTGAAGTGCATTCAGCAACTTTTCTGTAAGCCTAAAATCATGTCAAAACAAAACAAAAAAAATTTTTTTTTGTTCCTCTGGAAAAGAAAGATATTTCTCTTTAAGAGACAGCACATGTAAATTACTTAGCACAGTGAGTGCCTGCACAGAGGAAGCACTCAGTAAACACAACTCATCAACTTACTGTTGATGTTGCTGTTAATGTTAGAGATTGTCCAAGTTAACCCCCCTTGGTAAAACTGAAGCTCAAGACAGCAGGAAGTTTCCTGCCTGGGGTATACAGGAAGTGTGTGGAATGCCCTGCACCTCTCAGGGTGCCAGTAGGGTTCTCTGAATAACAGGTGCCATCCAAGTTGTGCAGGCAGAGCTGGGATGCCCTAGGCTCTAGACTGTTGTGTCTCTAAGGAATTCTGAGAGGGCTGTAACCCTCGAGCCAAATGGCCACTTTAGTAGGGACACACTGGGCCTGCCTGGACAGAAACATTAGGCAAACTGCATTCATTCATTCACTTGTTCATTTCACCCCATGGCATCCCCAGACTGGTGGGGAGTCAGACATAGGCATTAAGCAAATGAACTCCCAAATAAGCTATAATTACACTGTGGGAATGCCAAAGAGGCAACGAGAGGGAGTTATTCCAGAACCAGAATAACCAGAACCCAGGTCTGGAGGATCAGTGGGTGTTAACCACGTAAAGGAGGAAAAGTGTGCCTAGCCGAGAAACAGCATATACACAGGCCCTCAGGTGAGAGATGGCCAAGTGCCTTGGGATGAAGCTCAGGGAATGCTGAGTGCTTGGCCTCCAGGAGGGAGCAAGGCAGGGTCAGGGCTGCCCTTCCAGGAGGAAATAGGAGGAACTCAACAGCATTTACTGAATGAGTAAAAGAACACACATCCCAGTTGTCTGGGCTACTTCATCCCTCCACCTGCCCCTCCCTCTTCCCACCCCCACCCCCCCTGGAGTGAGGGCTCTGAACAGTGCCCAATGAACTGCCCCCTCAGCTGGTGGTGCCAGCTCCTACCAGGATGGGGACAGGGGAGGGGGATGGCCAGGCTGGTGCGGGGGTAAAGGCCTCTGGGCAGGCCCCCCCCCACGCTGGAAACCAAAGAGGCTGGCGGTGGGTGGGGTGACTGAACCGGAAGAGAGTTCGAGGACATGCCAGGCTGGTGAGTTGCCCCAGTCCCAAGTATGGCACTGACGCTCAGTGATTATAAATACCCTGCCTGGCGCCTGGGCCAGCTGCCAGGCAGGGCCCCTGGGACGACAGCTGCCACCCAGCCCCCTGCATCCCTGCCCGCTTCTCATGGCCCCAGCACTGGGGCTGCGGCGCTAGGGGAAGGAGCTGCCTGTGGAAAACCTCATAAATCAAGGAACCCAGAAGCTCCTGTCCACATCATATCACCTCCAGAGCTGGTGGAGGAGTGGAGGGCTCCCTCCCCACCCGCCACCCTTACACCAAGGACCCAAGGAAGGCCCCCTCCCCAAGCAGAATCACAGACCCCTACTCCAGGGGAAACTACGTCCACACGTGCAAATTCCAGGACCCTGGAGAAGGGCACGGCCGTGGGCAGCTGCCCTCCCCACCCCTCCCCCACCTTCCCGACAGTCCCCCGAGAACTCACACGAGCAGGTAGGTCAGGATGGAGATTTGCAGCAGCCGGTAGAGCAGGCCCACCTTCTTGTTCTTGGCGATGACAAACTTCTCGGTCTTGTAGTCGAACATGGACAGGCAGAGCCCCTTCCAGCCCGCCTGCCCCATGCTGCCGTGCCGCCTGGGACGGCCGAGCGCCCCGCCACACGTGCGCCGCGCCGGAAGCCGCTGCCTCCCCGGGTGGGACGTCGGCGCTGCGGCAGCCCCAGCGGTGCGGCTGCGACCCGCACGGGCCGGCAGGGCGGGCGCCGAGGGCCGCGGGGCTGGTCACGGCCGGCTGCTGGCGCCTAATAAAACCTCCGCTGGGAGCTGGGCTGCGGCGAGGGCCGGAGACGCGGACTGCGACCTTGCTGCCACCTCTGCCTCCTCCTCCCCTGACACGGTGACACCACTGCACCGTCCTCCCCAGCCACTGCCCAGCCGGGAGAAACGATCCCGGGCATTAGGAGTGAGGAAGCAGGAAATGAAATGGGAAGGGCACCTTTTAAGGCAAAATCTTCGTTTCTCCACACCCCAAGGAACCCCAAAGGGTTCTTCCTATTGAATAGATGGGGAAACTGAGGGACCGGGAGGCGGGACCTACAGCACAGGAAGTGGAGGTGAAGAGCGGTAAAGTACATTCACAGGTAAACATAACAGGTTTCTTGATTCACCTGCCACCAGAAATCCCCGGGGAGCCCTGGCTCTTCACACAGGCTGGGAGGGACAAAGACTTGTCCAACCCATGGCTGCTTGTTCCTTCTGCAGCAGCTGCTGTCCCGAGTGTCCACACACCAAGAACTGTCCCACACTCAGGGCAGATGGGGCGGGGGTGGGCACAGGCAACCAGACCTAGGATCATAAATACGCCTGGAGAGAGGGCACGCACCAGCTGTGCGGAAAGGTTGTCAAAGCAAGAGATAGACCTAATCCAGGCTACTGTGACTGCAACCCTGACAGTGCATGAAATTAAAGAGACGGGGTGGCAGCGGGGAGGAGGGAAGGCCTCCTGGAGGAGCTCTGCTTTAGAACACATGACAGCCCTGGACAGCCAGGGCGCTGGGTGAGCTGTATGTTGAGGAGCTGTGCACCCTCGTTTTCTCATCCTGCAGTCTGACCACAAGCAGTCCTCCTCTCCCTAGCTCCAACCTTCACACACAAACGAGAAGCTCCCTTCCCTGAACCACGGACTCCAGGAGTTGGAATGGACCCTAAAGTTCACGTGTGACCCTCTCTAAAAGTAAAAGCCCCAGGGAAGAACGTCTCCAGATTTAATGTGCATGGGAATCATGGAGGCGGGGGGGGGGGGGTGGAACACGATGACAAATTCCTCAACCCCACCCCTAAAATTTTCATTCACTGTCTAGGATGGGGCTGGGAGTCTGTATCGTACGCTGAAGCTGTCATTTGGGAAGCACAGATCTTTGCATCTTTTCATCAGTTACCATTTCCTCAAAAAGGCCTGTCATTATCATCTACCAAAAGTAGCCCCACCTCCATCCCAATCACTTTCTATCTCATTACCCCATTTTATTCCCTCAGAGCACTGTCACTATCTAATACGATCTCATTAACTTATTGACTATGTCCCCTACTAAGACTAGAAGCTCCAGGAGGGCAGGGACCTCGGCTTTGGACATCTCTGTATCCCATGCCCAGCACTTTGCCTGCCACATAATATTTCTATACGTACTTGCTGAATGAGTGAACAAACCCAACGCTGATTTTTTTTTTTTTTTTTTTTTTTTTAAAAAGATGACCGGTAAGGGGATCTTAACCCTTGACTTGGTGTTGTCAGGACCACGCTCAGCCAGTGAGCGAACCGGCCATCCGTATATGGGATCTGAACCCGGGGCCTTGGTGTTATCAGCACCGCACTCTCCCGAGTGAGCCACGGGCCGGCCCAACGCTGATCTTTTTTAAAACAGAGGTGGTATTTGGAGCTACCACCCTGTCCAATTCATGACAGGGAATTTTATATTTTTATTTATTTTTTATTAAAGATGACCAGTAAGGGGATCTTAACCCTTGAGTTGGTGTTGTCAGCACCACGCTCAGCCAGTGAGCGAACCGGCCATCCGTATATGGGATCTGAACCCAGGGCCTTGGTGTTATCAGCACCGCACTCTCCTGAGTGAGCCACGGACTGGCCCATGACTGGGAATTTTAGAAGCCATAGTCCCTCCCACTCTCCTGCCAGTCTCTTCCCGGGCCCTCCCCTAAAATGGCTCTCCAGCACGCCTTGGAGAAGCAGCCCGCACCCATTGACACCATGCCTATGAAGATGCTCATCAACCTGAGATCATGGCTCCAGGGTAAGGTACAGTGGGAAGGTGGACTTTCAGTCTCGCCAGAGTCCCCAAATTTTATGTGGCCTGGAGAAAAGCTTCAGAGGCTGGAAAGCATCCGTCCCATAGAGTCCCCCTCCCCCACCCTTGAGCAAGCAACACACAGGACAGTGCCCTGTAGAGCATCTCCACTCCTCAAAGGGAGTTCCAGGTTTTGTGGCCAGGGCCTGGTCTGTGGAGGGATCCCCCAGGAACCAGGGCCTTCATTTTGCAGAGGTTGGGGTAACTGAGGCCCCAGGTCACAGAGCAGAGCCTATAACTAGCCCCAGTCCAGGGATCCCTCCTACTCTTGATTAGCCAGACCTTTACTGAGTGTCTACTGTGTGCTGCTGGAGAAGCTGAAATGCCAGGCCCCTACCCTCTATGGCCTGTCACAACTGCCACTCTGGCTTTAGAGAGGGGGCCCTGCTCTTATTTGCCCTCCAGTGTAGACAGCCCCTCCTGAACTCCCCGCAGCAGAGCCAAGCCCAGGCTGCAATTTCTACAGAACTATCCCACGCTTTAGAGACCACATGAAGGGGATCCAGAGAGGAAAGGGCTGCTCTCAGGACTAGGGCTGAGGCCAGACCCAGAGGCAGACCCCTCCATGTGGGGTCACTTACAGCACAGCTGCTTAGACTAGATCCAGACCCATTAGTGAGTCATGGACATCAATTTACTAGATTACAACCAGCATATATGTACATAAAGAAAATATCAGTGTGTTTAAGGAAGTAAGGGTAGGTATTGTTTTGTACAACTTTAGTTTCAATAAAAGTGTGTCTGTATGACGTTATGATGTAGAATATATTTCCCTCTGTGGGTCACAGTCAAAATAATGTGAAAAATACAAGCTGCTACCTAAGGTACCTGCATTCTATGCCCACATGGCTGGGACCAACTCACCACTCCCCCAAGTACAGGCCTAACATCCATTATGCCCAAAGGGGAGAAGAGGGCTTTGCTTTTTAGATGTGCATTATTAGAAGTCCAAGTCAGGGACATTTCCAAATCCAACATGACTTCTCCATTTGAGAGAAACTGCCTGCTAGATTTCTAGATTCTACCCATCTCAACAGTCGCAGAGCCCCAAGGTACCCTATTAAAATGGTCTCCACCACTATTATCACCGTGAATACTTATCAGCACTTACTACTCGCTAAGCCCTGTGCTAAACGCTTTACACGTCTAGACTCATTTAATCGTCACAACCCTACATGGTTGATACTATTATCATCTTTACTTTTCCCTACGAGGTTAGAGGTATCCGTGGTCATACCAATAGCAAGCATCTGTGTCAGAATCTGAATCCAGGCGACCTGGCTCGACAGCCCAAGAAATCGTCTCCACTGTCCCCATGAGCACAGTGCTTTGTTTCCACATCGCTTGCCTGACTCGCTCTGTGAGCCAGCCAGAGGTAATGGTAAAGACCATTTCACACCTGATGAGACTAGGTCCAGAAGTCCCCCGAGCTGTGACTAACACTAGGTCTCCCAGCCATTCACTGGGGCTCTAGAGCTCTGTCCTCAATAGAGACTGTGGCCTCTTCTGGAGACACTGAGTGTGTAGCTCCTACATTTGCCCTGCTGCTGTGGAGGGTGGCCACTGCCAGGGCCAGGACCAGGATCCTGCAGAACACCATCTTCCCACCCAGTCGTGCAGTGCTCTTTGGAGGGAAACAGACTCTCACAATGCCTCTCACAATGGGGGGGTCAGTCAGAATGAGCACCTTCTGCAGCAGCTCCCACTGCAGCTGGGGCCAAGAGTACCACCCTGGCATGCCAAGAACTGACTGGGTGCCTTTCAACTTAACTCCCTGGGTCAGGAGATGGGGTGAATGGCTAGTCTTCAAAGCCGTCGAAGCCCCCTCTCCGCCTCCTACCACACCCTTCTTTCTCTTCTCTCACAGGAGTCCACATCGTGCTTTGCTTTAATGAGTGCTGTCACCTGAAATAAAGGAAAGGATTAGCAGTGAGTGAACCATTCCCATCTGGTTCATAAGCCTTTCTTTGTCTAGCTGGATGATTTAAGGTACTTGCAGTGAAGGGAAGGGAAATTAGAAAATGAATTTCTAAAGGGCCATTTTCGTTTTTACATCATATCATTTGCTAAAAGACTTGCCAGCATTTAAGTCTATTATTTGCGTGGCTTGGACCCACTCCTGGGACCATCTTGGTCTGGTCTGGGTCCTGGGACGGTCTCCTCCAGAAACCATGGTGGATCCTCAGACAGCGCCCTTCACCCCTCCAAAGAAATGCACTGGGGGCTCTACTTGGGGGGAAACAGACCCACCTGTCTCTGATTCCAATCTTTCCCCCATTCCATTCTCTCCCTTCTCCTATGAATGTTACAGATTACAAGGGAGAAAGCAGGTGCAATGGGATGAGCCTTTACAGGCAGAGGAGTCAGCCCTCAATCAAGAAAAACTCCCATTTCTCTAGTGGGTGAGCAGAAGGAGCTTCCAAGAGGGAAAATGTTGGCTGCAGCAGAACTGCCAATAGCATCACTGTGTTTCCATCGGCAGCCTGGAGGTGTCACCTGGTCAGCCCTGCAGCCTCCAAAGACACATGGGTTCCCCCTTTCCCCTCCAGCCCCAGTAAGGAGGAAATAAAGCCTTCCCCTTAACCAGAAAGGCTAACAAACTCAAAGACATTCTCCACAAAATTAAAAGAACAAAATAGAAATAAAGAAAACATAAATCCCATGAAATAATATGGTTCTTAGAGTAGAGGTTCAGATGTTACTTACATATCGTGAATTCTATTTCCCACCCCAAAGGAGAGGGAAGGCCTGGAGGTAGGAGATTTGTCCTAGAGCACAAAAGGAGGTTGTTATAAGACAAGGAGGACCTTGGAGAACCATCTGCAGCCTCCCTTCAAAGTCCTAAGTATCCTGGGTCCCAGAGAAGAGTGGGAAAGAGGTGGAATGGGAAGGACTTCACCAAGGGCATCACAAACACATTCCATTAATAGACATGACTGATCCATTTAAGAACTAGCAGATGCATTACTAATGTCATTTAAATACAGTCAACAGGAAAAAGGAAGCTCCTCTCATGGGAATCATTTTCGCATCCATCAGCAGCTCATGGGACCCATCTTAATTGATGGGTTGGTTCTCATTACTTAGCTCCCAATATCTGACCTGAGGAAAAACTCTGAGGTAATGCTAGTCCACTGGGCACTGAAAAGGATAAAGGTTCAAAGTGGAGACAACCAAGCCCACAAAGCAGTGACGACTCTAACATGGTACATCTCAGAGCAAGATTCACCTCATTCTTCCTGCTGCTCCCTGCGGTGACTTCCCCCAACACCCTGCATGAAACTTCTCACGTCCATCCAGTCATCTCCATTCTACAGCTGACAGGACTGCAGTGGTCATGAAACAAGAGTGCACATGAGATGCTCATATAAAACACTACAAGTGTTTGTGGCTTCCCACAGTTCCTTGTACACAATTCTTTTCCTCCTTGTTTTTTTTTGTTGTTGTTGTTGTTGACCTTGAACCCACGACCTTGGTGTTAGAAAACCTTGTTCACAATTCTTATATAGATTCTTACACAATATACTGTCCCCACCTGCCTTTCCAGCCTCATATTCCCCACCACGCACACTCAGCTTCAGCCAAATTGGCTTTCATGCTTTATTTATCACATCCATCATTTTCCAGCCTCTGTGCTTTGCCCAGGCTGATCTCTCCTCAGTCCTCAGCTGCAAGGTTTGGCCTACAGGTGTCCATCTCCTTCACAAATAGCCTCCTGGAATCCCTCTCCTACTCTAAATTCCTGCAGGACAGATCTGTACCACTTAGAGTTCACTGCTTTCTCCCTTGCTGTCACAACTGGGCGCATATCTGCTGCTAGAGATATCAGGGCAGGAAAGGGCCTTTGTACCACAAGACCTTCATGAAAAAGGTAGTCACTGAGGCTTGAAGAATGACGAGCAAGGAATGAATGAAATTCCTGATCACTCAGCCTCTGCCCATTAGCCTATATATTTGAACTGTCTGGGGTGGAGGGACTAAGCCTTTATTTTGTGTGTATATTCACAGGAGATTCCAACAGAAATAATTCTACGACAACACGAAGTTCCATTTGTCTCCTGGAGCAACTTCTCAGTCTTCAAGACTCCAACTCTGTGCTCAGCATTAACCAATGGCAAAGTGTATTCAGATGAGTGCACTCTGATCACATAACTACTGTTTCACAGAGTGCAGTTCTTACATCAAAATCACCTGGAGTTGGGCCGGCCCGTGGCTCACTCGGGAGAGTGCGGTGCTGATAACACCAAGGCTCCGGGTTCGGATCCCATATATGGATGGCCGGTTCGCTCACTGGCTGAGCGTGGTGCTGACAACACCAAGTCAAGGGTTAAGATCCCCTTACCGGTCATCTTTTTAAAAAAAAAAAAAAAAAAATCACCTGGAGTGCCTACAAAAAAAGCAGATTCCCAGGCCCAACCCAAGCTACAGCATCAGAACCTTTAGGGGTAGGGCCAAGGAACCTGAACAGTTGAGCTCCACAAGTCATTCTTCCCATCACCAAAGTCGGAAAAACACCACTCAACTCCAGGGCTGTCACCTATGCCTTGCCCAGTCTGTAATGAAGCTTTTGTGGAAAAAGCATTAGACTTGCAATCCAAAAACCTTCCATTGGAATAATGGCTCTGCCATATACTAGACCTATTGCCTTGGGCAGGTTGTATCCTCCTCCATAAAACAGTGATCACCGCCTGGAGTGATCATTAAGATTAGCTGTAAAAAGTACAAAGCCTATGCAGGACACGTGGCTTTTTCAAATGGAACCAGAGCATACAGCATAGGAAGCCTGAAAAGCTGGATGGAAAACAATTTACACATCTATTTGTATTATCCTTTAACTGAAATTTAGCATTTCCTTTAATTATAAATGTAAGCAACAACCATAGTAGTATTAGCAGTAACTGTAATGTTGATACCAATAAAAATTAGACATTTTCCCATCACATTACAAGTATTGCAGATATCTCAAAATATATTCTTTTTTTCTTTTAAAGATGACCGGTAAGGGGATCTTAACCCTTGACTTGGTGTTGTCAGCACCACACTCAGCCAGTGAGCGAACCGGCCATCCCTATATGGGATCCGAACCCGGGGCCTTGGTGTTATCGGCACCACACTCTCCCGAGTGAGCCACGGGCCGGCCCTCAAAATATATTCTAAGCTCATCACTACTTTGAAAGTAGAGTAGTTATTAGACCTGCTGTGTTAATGCATTAATAAAGAAGCACATATTCCCCTTACCAACCAGCTGTTTAAAAAAAGGGGGGGAAGCATATATATCTCTATATCATAAATTTTTAAAAATATTCTCGTTATTATATTTCAGTATAATTGGTTGTTTGTAAAGTTCTATGTATTTAAAATCAAGCTGATGGATAGATAGATGGGAAAATATGTGATAAAGCAAGAATAGTAAAATGTTAATGGAGGAAATTGGGTAGTGGGTAGACAGGTGTTCACTGTAAAATTCAACATTTCTGTATGTTTGAACATTTTCATAATACAGTAGTCCCCCCCTTATGCACGGAGGACATATTTCAAGACCCCTAGTAGATGCCTGAAACCTAGAACCAAACCCCATACATACATACCTTTGATAAAGTTTAATTTATAAATTAGGCACAGTAAGAGATTAACAGCAATAACTAATAATAAAACAATTATAACAATGCACTGTAATAAAAATTATGTGAATGTTTATTTCTGGATTTTTCCATTTATTGTTTTCAAACTGCAGTTGACCATGGGTAACTAAAACCACAGAAAGCAAAACTGCAGATAAGGGGAACTACCGTACAATGTTTGGAAAGAAATCTGAGAAGGGGTTGCTAGACTGCCAAAAGGGTCTATGGTACACAAAAAAGTTAGAAATCCCTGACTTAGAGGTACTAGGTGTCTTTAACCAGTTAACCAATCTATCCAGTCAGTTCTTCATCCAGGAGGCAAAAGCCCCCAAGCCCCAGCGTCCTAATTCCAGTTAGGCTGTCAGCCTTTTGCTAGACTAAGAAATCTAAAAGGTTTGCAGAACCAAGGCAGGCCAGTGGTGTTCTCTCCCACCCCAGCAATCCAACCGTAATCTCAGATCTCATAGCTCTGAAAAAAACCAAAGCCAAGAGCCCGAGAACATGTCCCAGTGCTCTGGGTAGGGCTAGTCCAGGCTGCCTTCCTAGGCCCTGGTCAGAGGAGGAGGCATCCACAGAGGCCACACCTTCAGTCCCCCTGACCACTCTGGCCTCAGGACTGCAACTGGCTATAGGGTCCTAGGAGTTGACCAGCCACACCCAGAATCCCCTCCTCAGAGAGGGAAGGAAGGAGGGGAAAAAGTCTCTCACCTGGAGGCTGGCGCCACAGTCCGTCTTCTTCCTTGTAGCACTTAGGGAGAGTTTCTCTTTCAGACTGACCACCAATAATGACTACTGCTTACTAACGCCCACCACCTCATCTGTAAGACTTATTTCCTCCACTTTGGAGAGCACAGTGCTCTATAATTCCATTAAAGTCAAATCATCCTTACTTGCCCAAAGGCTCAGAAGTTCAAAGGTAGAAATATACCTCTTCTATTCCAGAAGCATGGGGCAGTTTCAAAATAGTAAGAAAATGCCAGGGCCACCTTTTAACTTGACAATAAAGAGAAAATAAAGCATAGAGTGGGGAAAAAAAAATCTTATTTCATGTAAAAATACAGTCTTGCCAACAATCAAAGAAAAGTAAACTAAAACTATGGCTATATACCCATTATTCAAATTAAATTAAGTAAAAATGGAAATCCCAAGACATATTCATGGTGCTGATAACGATGTAATGTGGTTCAGTTTTTCTGGAAAGCAATTTGGCACTGCATAGCAATTACAAAAATGTCTTTAGGGGCCAGCCCGTGGCTCACTCGGGTGAGTGCGGTGCTGATAACACCAAGGCCCCATGTTCGGATCCCATATAGGGATGGCCGGTTCGCTCACTGGCTGAGTGTGGTGCTGACAACACCAAGTCAAGGGTTAAGATCCCCTTACCGGTCATCTTTTAAAAAAAAAAAAAAAAAAGTCTTTAATTCCACTTCTGGAAAAAGCTGAAAGGGCTTCTTTACAAATTGTAAAGAGCTGCACAAATTCAAGTTATTAATTCCCCAGAGATTATACCAACCTAAGATGCCACCTCTCCCTGTTCCCCCCACTCCAGCACTTAAGCAGCAGCATTTAGTTTCTGACATTGGTTCTTTGAAATGGTTAAAAATTATCACAAATGGCAGAATACAAAATCCTATTTATGAAAAAAACCAAAACAGACCCCAAAACCAAACAAAACCACCAACCCAAAACCTGTGTACCTATATATAAGCACATATGAACATTTACAGATGCAGAGAATATGGCTTGGAAGGAGACATGCTAAACGAGGTCACCTCGGCTAAGGAGGGGCACTGGATGGGGCAAGGATATGACAGGCAAATTTTCACTTTTTACTCTGATTTCACTATGAGAATGTATCTATGTATTACTCACGTGCTTCATAAAATGTCCTTCTGCTAATCAAAAAGAATCAGGTCAACTGAAGTTGGGAATTGTCTATGTAGGAGTGTTCTCCTGTACTGGTATTAGGACACCTACTCTTCTTGAAGTGATTAAAAAGTTTCCCTGATTCCATTTACTAAATCCGTTCTTAAAGTAATAGTAAAATTCTGGCACTATTACAAGATTATAATTATGGCTAGGTCACCCAGAAAGTCTTAACCAAATACCCCTCCTTGTTTGGGCATTAGAGAAGATGTGCACAGACCAATGCTCCAGGGCAGATAATTTAAGACTTCTGGGGTTGGCCATGTGGAGCACCCCTTTCTCATGATCTAATTAGGCCTAAATAGTTTGACTAATTTAGGTTTCCATACCTGCTCAATTTCATACTTCCAATAACCAAATCCAAAGTTTAGATGCTATCATGAGAGAAAAAGGTTATCTAAACCTGTACTCACTAGCCTGTAACAGGGGAAATGAAAACAGAAAAACCACGAGGGGCACTTTTCCCCAGGCTAGTACCAATCTGGTCCCATCTTCGTCCTTTTCTGGGCAGGACAGTAGCCCTGTGACATGATTCACTGTCCTTGGATCTGTGCAAGCTTTAGCACTTCCTATTCCCAAGCAGAAGAGGATGAACAGTAAATGAGAAGGGCCTGGCACCAGAAAGGCATCTTTCAGAAGAAAGAGAAGACTTTGGCCCAAGCCACAGCATATGAATTTAAAGTCTCTTCCTCTTCACAGACTGGTCCCTTATGTAGTCTCCTGACTACAACTGCATTGGCCTAACTTCAATCAGATCAGCACACAGTCAATAGCTTACAGGTGGTCAATATAAGGCTTGACTTAACAATGACAGAAGGGTCTTATTTGCAATTTTAAAAAGCATAAAAGCAGGGGCTACAAGCCACATACTCGTAATACTGAAAACATGAACAAAACTCCCGAGCCCAGAAAAAAGAGAAATAAATAAGCAAACTTACTTCTTTCTTTTCTTTCAAAGGCAAATCCCACTGACACAACTCAAGAATTATAAAGAAGGGGAAAAAAGCCTGTGGCAGCATTGGAAAACAGAATAGTGTAATTAAGGGACCAAAAATGTACAGGAATTTCTGAAAGAAATGAAGTAGATGGTTATCAGATCAACAGAAAAGCTGATCATGCCCAACAGTCTGGTGATTTAAAAGAGGCAAAATAAGGGGCTCCTTGAGAAGTAGAAGTGTTTCTCCAACCAAGCCCTAGAAACTGCCCAAAGGCAGAGTGGCAGGGATTAGGTTCCTGGGCAGGCTGTGAGGCAGGCAGTGACGGACACGAAGAGAAAATATGTATAATCAATTATGCTTCAATAAAATAAAACAATTTTAAGACAATTTTTTAAAAAGTCAGACACACACAATTTCTCAGAGCTCTACCAGGGTACTTCAAAAGTTCATGGAAAGATTCATATTATCTTTTCATTCTCTTTTTCCATGAACTTTTTGAAGTACCCTCCCATAAGTCCTAGTCTTTTTTTTTTTTTTTGGACCAGTAAGGGGATCGCATCCCTTGGCAGGGTGTGGTCCGCACCATGCTCAGCCAGTGAGTGCACCAGCCCTCCCCATATAGGATCCGAACCCATGGCCTCGGCGCTCCCAGCGCTGCACTCTCCCGAGTGAGCCACGGGGCCGACCCATCATAAGTCCTAGTCAAAGAAGTAATGGTTTAAAAAAAAAATGCGTAAATATCAGAAAGACTCCAAATTACCATTTTTTGCAGATAGGAATGCCTCCTTAGAAAATCCAAGAGAATCAACTGAAAAACTATTAAAAAACAGAATTCAATAAGATGGTCAGATAAGATACATACTCAAAACAACCAACTGTTCTAAATACAAATTCTAATCAGTCAGGGAAAAAAAGATATTTTCATAGGAGCAACAAAAAATATAATACATCTAGAAATAAAAGTTTTCATAAATGAAGACTTCTTTGAAAAAAATCATAAAACCTTGTTACAGAATGTTCTTAAAAATCTCAGCAAGTGAAGAAATGTCATATTTCTGAGTAGGAAGACAATACTCTAAAGATATCAATGTTCCCCAAGTTAACCTGTATGTTTAAATGGAAACCCCAAAGGGAATTTTTTGGAAATCTGAAAAACTGATACTAAGAATTATCTGAAAGAATACAATCAATAATTTTTTTAAAAATTAGGATGAAAACTTGCTCTATCAGATATCAAAATTTACTGCAAATCATAAAGAATATTATATTTGCACATTAAAGATGGTACCGTAAAGAAAACAGTTTAACTTTATTTAATACCAAATGTTTTCCAAGTTTACTTTTTGCACAATGCAAAGACACTTTGGGACAACATATGGTTAAAAACCAACATCCTACAAAACAATGTGTCCAATGCTGCTCTAGATCATCCTAAAGGGAAAAGTCATTAGTACCACCCCAAGTCTCTAGAAGTTGGAGGATTGGTTGATACTCTCTCCCAGTGGAGGAGGAAGCAGGCCGTAATTTTCTTCTGTGAGCAGATTCTCTGATTTCAGCTGGGCCTTCCTTATGTTCTCCAAGTTCAGTTGTTGATATTTTCTTTTAAAAAAGCCACACTGAAACAAAGGAGAGGAAGTCCAATGATAGGCCGAAAATACCCATCTGTTTCAGAAAACTGTTATTCTGGTTGTTGCTTCAATGGCCCCTATATACCTCTGCTTCTCATACTCTATTCTCTTCCTCTACCTGCCTCTGACTCTCTCCCTGATAATCCAACCCTTCAAGACCCTTCTTACATGCTGCCTTCCCCGGTGCTCGCTCCCCAGTCAGAGCTGACTTTCCACCTTCCTCTGAACCCCCAAAGCACTTGAACATTTTTAATTTAACTGATTCTGCCAAGTATTAATTATAGTTTCAGGCGTACTAGATCATTTTTGTGTATATGTGGCTGGCCCTTGGTGTTACGACACCATGCTTTAACCAGCAGAGCTAATCAGCCAGCCCAGATCTAATCTTATTTATGTAAAAACACTCAGTACGACCTACTACGCTGAGAGAAGGAGATCGATGTTTAGCTGGTTAGCTCAGTTAGTCAGAGTGCGCTGCTATAACACCGAGGTCAAGGGTTTGGATCCCCATACTGGCCAGCCGCCAAAAACAAAAAAGAAAAAAAGAAAGAGATCAAGTACAGCCTCCTACACCAAGAAGCTCACAATCTGGTAGGAAGAGAAATAATTACAGTACAGTGTGAAGACTGCCATTTGGAAGAACATTCCTGGCAAGAGGAATAACCTAATGCACAAGCAGAGAGGCGTGAACTTACAAGGGTACTTCAAAAACTTCATGGAAAAATAAAATTAAAAGATAATATGAATCTTTCCAAGAACTTTTTGAAGTGCCTCATATCTAGGAAACAATTCAACTTGTTTTTGTTGTTGTTGTTGTTGTTGTAATTAATAAAGATGACCGGTAAGGGGATCTTAACTCTTGACTTGGTGTTGTCAGCACCACGCTCTCCCAAGTGAACTAACTGGCCATCCCTATATGGGATCCGAACCCATGGCCTTGGTGTTATCAGCACCACACTCTCCCGAGTGAGCCACGGGCTGGCCCAGTTCAACTTGTTTAAAGAAAAAACATTGATTGTAAATCAAGCTATACTTACGGGTAGAAAATAGTAGTGGCCAGAGAGCACAGAATCTTGAATAGCATAAAAATTTGAACATTAAGACAGAGAAAGGCAAGGAAAGGATTTTTTTTTCTTTCTTTTTTTTTTTTTTGCAGCTGGCTGGTATGAAAGAAAAGGAGAATGACAATCAGATCTGTTTAGATCTCTCTATACTACAATACTTCAATTAGATTTTTATTTTTTCAGACAGAAAATGTCTTACTCATTTGCCTAAACAGGGGGTGTGTGGCTGAAGGAAGAGGGAAAAGTGGCTACCAGGCCAGCGTAGCAGATCTAAGTCAGGGATTGGCTGTCCTAGGGAGCACTACGACCAACACCAGAGCCAGTCCTCTTTTGCCATTACGAACATGAGTAGAACTGACCTTGAACAGGATGACTATAATCACGATCAAAACAAGAAGGCCACCAACACTGCTTCCAATGATAATCGGCAAAGAATGATATTCCTCATTTTTCAGGAAGATGACAGTGATCTAGACAAGACAAAGAGATCATCCAATAAACAGGTAAAGCAAATGAGGAAAAAATTCCACGTTATTTTAAGGAGCAAAATATAAGGACTTGGAATTTTTTCTGTGTATTGACCAAGACGGATGACAGTAAAGCAAAAAGCTAAACATTCCCTGAGCAGCATTTTAGATCATCTAAAATCATCCTATGGGCCGGCCAGTTAGCTCAGTTGGTTAGAGTACAGTATTGTAACACCAAGGTCAAGGGTTTGGATCCCTGAACCAACCAGCAATCAAAAATATAAAATAAAATAAAATTATCCTATGACCAAAATACTTTATAAGAAACTATTTTAGTCTCTTATCTAAAAAAACTAAGTCTGTCAGGAGATTGTGACCTTCTGCTAATGATGCTCTGACAGTCTGACAGAGGGTCCCAAGGAATTAGGTCCCTAGGTTTTAAAGAACACTGGCCCAGAGACAGAAACTCAAGATTCTACATCCAGCTATGCCACTATATGTTCTTGAGCGCCATGTTCATTAATCTAAAAATGGTGACATTTCAAATGATCTCCAAGTCCTTTCCAACTCTGTTCTAACAGCTCTTTTTGATCTTGCACAAATCCCTACAGTCTTTGATTGTATGTTTTCCCCACACAAAATATATGACGAAAGCAATGATCTGCCCTTTACTAGACTAAAAGAGTATGTTATCTCGGGGACATGATAATAAATGTAAGATTGTGTCCATGTGTACTACCCATAGAGCTCTTCTACCAGAAGTCACCCCCAAGTTTTGTTTTCCAAGGGCTCTCTCAATTTCAGGGATCTAATCTCTCTTCTCACTGGCAGGGCTCAGCTGGAAAGCTGAGGGGATGTGCTTCCCAACTAAAACCCTCTCAAGATATATGGCCCTCTCGAGTTGTGGTCACAGCATGTTCTCAGGGCTTAGGTGGGCCAGAGAGCCATCAAGACTTCTCTGCTTCCCAAAACGCTGACTTCCCTTCATGCACATGTTTAAGGTCAGAGATGCTTTCGAGTGATTTCTGTATGGGGTAAAGGGCTAGACAAACTAACCTTTAAGGCCTCTTCCAATTAAGTTACAAATGCTGGTTGGCCTAGGGTTGACCCTCCAGGTTCTATTTAACTCATAGGTAGCTAAACTTAATAGGAGTAAGTTCTGGGCCTTGAGAATATGGAGGTACCAAAACAACAGAGAGGGAGGAAGAACAGGAAGAGAACTGGCTTTTTCTTCCACAGAAGGGAAAGGAGGGGGCTCAAGAACCTGGGTTTAAGGAATGAAAGGAAGTCCCCAGGTGACAGTGGTGAAACGGGCCAGATTTGAGTAAGAGAAATGCACGTATTTCTCAAAGCCTTCTCCTTTTTCCCACTTCTAAATCCACAGGTGACCGAAAGCTGCCCTGGTAGAGGTTAAAGGAGAAGCAGGACACAGGATACTACTGCTTGTGGCAAACATTGATGGTGGCTTAGTCAATAGCCATTCTCTCCTTTCAGACTTTGTGTAGAAATCGTGATTGGTCTAAGCTAATTGTGACAAAGCTATTCTCCTTTGCCAGTGACTGACATGAGATCCAGTTCTCACTAATAAGATGTAAGAGGATGTCTCCTGGGAACTTGTAGGAAAACTCTCCTCCCTCAAAAGGGAAGGCACATGAAGAAAAATCCTTTTGCTACTGACCTCTCACTTCCTATTTTATATTCTGCACATAGCATTTGGAGATGTGGCAACTTTGTGCTGTCCATGAGGGAAGGCCACCAACATACAGACAGAGGAGTCAGGCCACTGACCCTGGGCCTGCCTCCCTCAACAGATAAGCTGCATATATGCCCTTATGGTACATTAGCTGGATTTTTCCCTTACTTGAGGCTGAAATGCATTTGGATACATAGCCATTTATACTTACAGATTCATTGTAAATCAAGTGCTTATTATCAAGAACTACTTAATACTTTGCTTAGAATATTAAATTTTAAGAAAGAATTTTGGGGGAATCTATTCTATAGAAACAAAAGCATCAGTAAGAAAGAGGGGAAATTTATAGATAAATATAATGTGCATATAAGAAACTGTTAACAGGAACTCCTCCCTTTGGGAAGAGGGAGTTGTGTGCATGGGAAGGAGGTTAGTGACGAAATCATTCTTTTTCATTTGGTACCCTTCTGTAAGGCTTGGATTGTTTTTCTATTTTTTTTTTTAAAAAAAGATGACCAGTAAGGGGATCTTAACCCTTGACTTGGTGTTGTCAGCACCACGCTCACCCATTGAGCGAACTGGCCATCCCTATATGGGATCCAAACCCGCAGCCTTGGTGCTATCAGCACCGTACTCTCCCGAGTGAGCCACAGGCCAGTCCAGGCTTGGATTTTCTTGCTATTACTTTTATTTTTTTAAATCTGGGTAGTGTGTGATAATAGGGCACTTCTATTTATTCCACATAATTTTCTACATTAGGAATACTTCAAAATAAAAGGAAACATTATCGTGCCATGTCTAAACAATTGCTCCTCTCTCCTGCTCCAGGGAGCAAAACAGAGGACCTAATATTTAGCAATCCAGTCTTACTCTCCTGATGTTCCCTTTAGTGAAGAATCATGCCTAACTAAAGAGCTCACAGTTAGATCATCTCTGAAACAAGTAGCATGTCCAGGCGAGTGTCAACAAGAAAACACGGGGTAACACACACAGGAGCATTTGGCTCATAGATCACAGACATCATTTTGACTTCTGGTTATACTTCTGCAAAACTAATTCCAAGAGTTCCAGTACTTAGTCTAAGTCTCATAAAAGAACTATGCATTGCTGAGTACTGTAAATGTTTAATACTGTAACTAAATACTGATATTGCACATTAGGAGGACAGTTAACATATACAAAAAATAATTTCTCACTTAAGAATACATTTTCTTTTTTTTTTTTTTTTTTTTTTTTTTTTGTCGTTTTTTCGTGACCAGCACTCAGCCAGTGAGTGCACCGGTCAGTCCTATATAGGATCCGAACCCGCGGCGGGAGCGCGCTCCCAGCGCAGCACTCTACCAAGTGCGCCACGGGCTCGGCCCAGGAATACATTTTCAATACATTTTCAAATCAAAGTATTTATTGCTGTTGATTCCAGCCTAGTTATTTCAATTTAGATCTCCTCAGCTCTTGAATAAGAGGCCTTTTATTCAGTGCCTTATTTCACAGGCAAAAAACTGAGGCAGAAGCTGACTCACTCACTCAAGGTCACAAAAGCAAGTTGGTGGCAGAGCCAAGCTCAGAAGTGATAAGACTGAAAAGAGGAAGAAGGCAGAGTGTGTAGGGGCTCAAAGGCTAGGCACAGTTTTTCCAGGACACTACCCAGAAAACAGCCCAGGATTACCTGAGTTCTGTGGTTCTCTGCATTCAACCCCTCATACAGATATTTGTTGAAAGATATTTCACCAAGGATCTGCAGTTCCGTTATATCTCTTAGCAACTATAAGACACGGGAAGGAGGGAGGGAAACAAAACATATTTGAGACATGGACTCAGTTTTCGGACAGCACTCACCACCTTTCCCTTTAAATGTGTTCTTTCTCCAGTTTTCCTTAGCCTAGTTAATGGCCTCAGCATCCACCATGTTAGCCAAGAAAGAAATACACAGTTTTCCTTAACTTCTTTTTCCCTACCCTTTACCTTGTGCCACAACCCCCATCTAAAGCCAGTTCTTGACAATTCTTTTTTTAATTCTCTCTTGCACCTGTCCCTTTTTTCTCCATTTCCATTGCTAATTCTTCAGTTCAGACCTCATCTCTCTCACCTGGATCACTGCAAAATGTTTAAATTTGATCACCATCCTCACTTTAGAATAAGTGATGAGGGAAGTCCTAAACAAATAACCTTTTAAATATAAGAAATAAAGGTAAATATAAGAAACCACCCACATGAAGATCTAGGGAAAGAGCAGTGTTATGCAAAGGAACAGCAAATACAAAGGTCCTTCGGCCAGAATAATATTATCATCTGGAAGAACAGAAAGGACAGAATAGCTGGTTTATAAGTAAGGGGCAGAGGCAGAGAGAGGAGGGTACTAGATGAAATTGAAGAGTTAATCAGAGACCAGATCATGTAGTGCCTTGAAGGCAGTGAAAAAAAAATGGATTTTAGTCTAAATGTGTTCAAATGCCACTAGTTTTTTTTTTTTTTTTTAAGCAGGGGAGACACACCATCTAATGTTTGCTTTTAGAAGATGGATAGCTGTTTTGTGAAGAATTATTTGTAGATGGTGTGGGAAGAGCAGAAGCAAGAGCAGCAGTTCCGAGGAAACTGCAGTAGCCCCTGCAAGCGATGGCGGCCTGAATTACCTAGTAGTGGAGATGGAGAGAAGTGAATGGATTTAGGATATATTTTGGCAGTGGAATGGGAGCGCTTGTGCTGCTGGAATAGACATGGGGATGTAGGAAAGGGAGGAGTCAGGGTAATTCCTAGAATGCCTAGTACATACTGGAGTAAATGACCCTCGTGAGGGTAGCCCGAGTAACTGACCAAGGTACAGGCTGGGGGAGGAGGTGGATCAAGAGACCAATTCAGGACATGTTATATTTTAGGTGCTATTGTCCTTTCTAGGAGAGATGCCCATGAACTGCCGGACAATCAAATCTGGAGCATTTCACAGTCACAAGTACCTGCTTAGAGTGACCCAAGGAGATCTCTGCAGCCACGGTTACATTTTCTTTATCTGAAGTGATGGCACAGCTCACCGAATGCCATTCTTCCACATGCTGGAAAAGGCAAGGGTGGTCAGCACAATCCCCTTTCGTGCAGAAAGGCTAAATTTTTTAACGCTTAGGACACAAAGCATCCTAAGGTCCCAGAACAGAAGTTGTGAGCAGTTTCAGCGCTCACCGTAGCCCAAGCAAAGCTCCAAAGGTTAGGGCGGGCGTTGGGGACCGCCCTGCATTTGCCTTCAGGGGGTAACTTGGAAAAGTAGCATCCTGGCCTCGCCTGTCACCCACTTCAGGCCCTCCCCGCCTCGGCCTCTCGGGACTACCGAGCTCACCTGAACAGGATCGCTGCCACAAGCGCGCTCCTGACTCTGGGTGCACACTGAGTAGGCCTGAAACGAGAGCCATTGCCGAGACGCACGGAGAACACTAACCCAGTTTTCTGCCCCTTCGCTGCTCCCGCGGAGCCGGCGCGCTGCGCATGCGCCCGTCTGGGCGCTAGGACCCGGCGGGGAGGCGGAAGGCGGCCACGTACGCGTCGCGCGCAAGTCTCGCGGTGTTTGGATTTGAACAGCTTGGCGGGTGCCCGCCATGGCGGCGTCACTCCCGCGACACGGTAGCCGGCTGTTCCGAACGTATGGGGCTGCGGCTGGCGGCGGGCCGCGGCGAAGGCCGCGCCGAGCAGCAGCGCAGTGGTTCCCGCCGCAGGACCGGAAGCATTTCTGCAGCAGCAGCGGCAGCAGCGACGCCAGCAGCGGCGGCCCCTCGCAGTCGGTCGCTTCCGAGGATCCTGACGACCCTGACTTCCCCGGAAGCCCGGTGGGTCGACGGCGGAGGCGTCCTGGGGGCCGCGTGTCCAGGACACGGTCGAGTCTGACCGTGACCCCAAGACGCCTGAGGCTGCGATCTCGGCCCCCGCAGAAGTGCAGCACCCCCTGCAGCCCGCTCCGAACGCCGCCCTTCTCCAGCCGCAACCCCGGCCGCCGCAACCCAGGCCGGCCCAGCGCGGACCTCAGCGTGTGCAGCCAGCCCAAGGACACAGACGAGCTGGGCACCAGTGCCTCCCTCTTCAGCTCTCTGGCCTCGCCCATCCCCGGGTCCCTAGCGCCAAGGGACAGCAGCCCCGGCCCCTCCGCCTCTCCAGCAGCCTCCCTGAACCAAGCATCTCTCGCCTGTTCCCAGGAGGCAGCAACAGGAGGAGGCAGGTTCGCCGGGATGGCCCACCAAGCCCGTGCCAGCTTCAGGTCAGCTCTCTTTAGCCTTGTGGACTTAAGAACCCCTGAGGATTCTGAGTTTGGGGCAGATGGGAAGAATGTAAGGGAGTCCCGCTCTGAAAGGGAACTGGTGGGAAACAGTCTGGAGGCCCCAGGTCTATCAAGCACCCGAAAGAAGAGAGCCACAGACCAGGACTCTTGTCAAGAGATTGGGTCCCAGGGGGCTTTCCGGATAAAATACAAGAAGGCCAGTGGTTTCGAGGGCTGTATTGAACCTGGTAAAATCGACAGGCCTGAGAGAACTGTGCCACGACGAAAGAGGAAACATCAGGAGGCAGTGGAAACCTCCCTCCTCCATTACCGCCAGTTTAAAAAGGGTCAAAAGATGGGGAAAGATTCATTCCTCACCCAGGACCTGACTCATTTACAGAATGCCTGCTCTTGGACCCAAACCAGGGCATCCTTCAGTTTCCACAAGAAGAAAATTGTGACTGATGTGTCAGAGATGTGCAGTAGCTATACCGTTGCCAGTTCTCTCTCTGCATCCTTCATATCAGAATATTCAAACCCTCCTGTCATGAACAGAACAAATAGTGCTCTGTCTCCCTGGCACTCCTCTTCCTTGTATTTGCTAAGCCCCTTAAAGACTCTACATGTTGCAAATAAAAAGGTATCTGATGCTGAAAAGGTTTATGGGGAATGCAATCAGGAAGGTCCTATCCCCTTTAGCTATTGCCTTTCAACAGAAAAACTGGAACAGTGTGAGAAGATTGGGGAAGGGGTGTTTGGCGAAGTGTTTAAAATAATTGTTGATCACACACCTGTAGCCCTAAAAATCATTGCTATTGAAGGACCAGATTTAGTCAATGGATCCCATCAGAAAACCTTTGAGGAAATCCTGCCAGAGATCATCATCTCCAAAGAGCTGAGCCTCTTGTCTAATGAGGTGTGCAACCACACAGAAGGCTTCATTGGGCTGAACTCAGTGCACTGTGTTCAAGGGTCTTACCCTCCCTTGCTCCTCAAAGCCTGGGATCATTATAACTCAACCAAGGGATCTGCAAATGGCCGGCCTGACTTTTTTGAGGAAGACCAGCTCTTCATTGTGCTAGAATTTGAGTTTGGAGGGACTGACTTAGAGCAAATGAAAACGAAGTTGTCCTCCATGGCTACTGCAAAGAGCATTCTACACCAGATCACAGCATCCCTTGCAGTGGCAGAGGCATCGCTACACTTTGAGCACCGAGACTTACACTGGGGGAATGTGCTCTTAAAGAAAACCAGCTTCAAAGAGCTCCACTACACACTCAACGGGAAGACAAGCACTATTCCCACCTGTGGGCTGCAAGTCAACATCATTGACTACACCCTGTCACGCTTGGAGCGGGATGGGATTGTAGTTTTCTGTGATATTTCCATGGATGAGGACCTATTTACAGGTGAAGGTGACTACCAGTTTGAGATCTACAGGCTCATGAGGAAGGAGAACAACAACTGCTGGGGTGAATATCACCCTTATAATAATGTGCTCTGGCTACATTACCTCACAGATAAGATTCTGAAACAAATGACCTTCAAGACTAAACGTAACACCCCTGCCTTGAAGCAAATGAAGAAAAAGATCCAGCATTTCCATAGGACAGTGCTGAACTTCAGCTCTGCCACTGACCTGCTCTGCCAGCACAGCCTATTTAAGTAAGCCAAATGTCTTACTGCCCCAAACTGAGAGGGCACTGGTCTTGAAACCTCTTGTGCTGTTTTCAATCTTCATCCCCAGAGCAGGGTGGAATTCCCTTTCTTACATGTTTCTTTCTAATCAGCTGCTCAAACAAGAATTTTGTTTCCAAATGGAACTGAAATTTTTAAGCTTGCTGTTAAGTGTTATTTAAAAATGAACTACATGAGAATAAGTGTTTACATCTTAAAAGCCCTCTTTCTAATTGTCATTCTGTAAATACCATATTTTCATTTTTTGAGCCTTGACACTTTATGTAATCTGAGCAAAAAAACAGAAAAACAAAAAAATGGAAAACCATGGCCTCAGCTGTCATACTGATGAGGAGTCAACTGAAAGGAAAGAGGCTGTAGCAAATGGAGACCAAGAAAGACAGACCAGAGGGAAAGGAAGGGAAGATAGTAAGCAATTTATACGGGAAAATGTGAGAAATGTCACATGTTTATCGAGCTCACTCACTAATCACATAGAGAAGCAGAACTTACTGATTTTAAAGGGAAAATAAATGTCTCCATGTCTATTCGAAAGGTTTGAATTTTTGCTTATTTTTCATCAAGGGGAGGAAAACAAATGCTTTTTAAGATCTGACTGTTTGATACTCCTTCTGAACATGACTTTGGTAATTTACTCCTAATGTTTTCCCATGGCTAACCTTGTTTTTACTCCTTTTCTAGAATCCTGTTTTTATACCTTTGAGAACCCACAGTCACTCTGGAAACAGATGTGATCATGATATAGAACTGCCTTTAAGTACCTGAGTATTTGTTAGGTTCTTCACTCTTATAATCTGGAAACCATGTAACTTGATTGGGACACAAATTTGCAACTGGAATTCAGCTCCAAAGAGATTTTCCCCATGTATCTGCAAAATAAAGTCAGAGAGTAGGGAGTCAAAGCTGGTGTTGCTTTGCCACCTGTAGCTTTGCAATGATAAGCACTTACATTGAAGAAGAATTCTTTGTGGTCAGAAAGCCCCCGGCTTGTGTTCATGTACATCACTGATGGCCTGCAATTGAGAGAGATGACATAAGTTAGGCCTCAAGGTCCCCTTCTCGTTTTGAATAAACTTGAATGCTACTGATTGGATACACTAGGACAGGGGGTACCAGATCCTTAAGAGGAATCAAAGCTGAATGTCAAAATGTAAACTGGCTGCAGGGCAGTTGGGATGAGGGAGAATATTTGAATTCTCTGGTTGGGCTGGTTCATTTTCTTCTTATCACTCCTCAGAGTGGCCTTACTTTTATCCCTCCTTACTTTCCCATCCCGTAGCCCCTCTCTTCCCTCCATAGCATCACATCAGTATCCTTTTGTAGGAAGACCAGTTGGCACTTCCCCTCCACTGAGGAGCACTATGAGGTTTTAAAAGATCAGTGTCGGGCCGGCCCGTGGCTCACTCGGTAGAGTGTGGTGCTGATAACACCAAGGCCCCGGGTTCGGATCCCATATACGGATGGCCGGTTTGATCACTGGCTGAGCGTGGTGCTCACAACACCAAGTCAAGGGTTAAGATCCCCTTACCGGTCATCTTTTAAAAAAATAAATAAATAAATAATAAATAAAATAAAATAAAAGATCAGTGTCAGAGCCTGGGTTCTGAGCAGCCTCCTCTCAGAAAAGGACAGTGCCCACATCCACCCTGACCACCAGTTCCATCCACAAGAGAGAATGCCTGAAGCTGTCCCCCAGGCACAGCAGTCACACTAGTGTTGGCCCCTGGGGAGTGCTTACTTGGAAAGAACTGCAATGAAGGCATGCCTGAATTGAAGGCTGCAGGTTTCTCTGGCCAAAGACCTTCTTTCATTGGAACTAGGAATAAGAGTGTTAGTTCACAGCACACCTGCTTTGTTCATAACAGTTGCTTCTGTGCCTTGGCTTCTCAGAGTCATTGGGGGTCAGATAAGAAAAGGCTCTTGGGGATAAGCAATTAAGAGTGCAGAAGAATCACTAGAAGACCACACTTAGAGAAATACTGGTTTAAAAAGGGTTTCTCAGCCTCAACACTACTGAAACAGGCCAGGTAACTGTTTGGGGGTCGTCCTATATATTGATGGATGTTTAGCAGCATCTCTGGCCTCTACCCACTAGATGCCAGTAGCACTGCCCCCTCGTCCCAAGTACGGCAATCCAAACGGTCTCCAGGTATTGCCTCCATTCTGCCCCCATTTGAGAACCCCTTCCCAACACCATGCCCCACCCTATCCCCAAACATAAAGGTTTTGCAGATGACAGAGCTATTCCAAAGTTAAATGAACCAGAACTATAACTCCTAGGCTCATTCCACCAGACTATACCAAAGTTTTACTTTGTGTGTGAATAAATGAACATTTTAAGTATCTTTGATCACAAGAATAGAAAGCCGAGTCTGCAGGGGCACAGGCGCCTTTTGTGGGCTCACTGAGGTTCCCCTTCTTGGGCAGTGAGAGGACCATAGCTCTCACAGGACGCACGTGGGAGGGAAATCTCTTCCAGATCCACAGCCTGAGTCTGCTGTGACACAGGTGCTACTCACTTGGTGATGATCACAGTAATGTCTGCTGTCCTGTTTGGAAAGGCATTCTTCTCTAGCTGCCAAACTACTGAAACGTTTGCCTATTTTAAAGGGGAAAAAAATGGTCGCTTTTGTTTCCTCTCTATACCATCCACAATTCAAACTGTCTACTATTAACTAAACAGCCCTAGGAAACAATTCATATTCCTCACATTTGTGTAGCCCAGCATATTTCCACATGCACTATTTCATTTAAGCTTTAATGCAAACATGGAGGAAACTGTGCAGAAAGCATTACTCCCCTTTGACAGGCAAGGAAACCACTTCAGACATTTCCACAGCACAAAAAAAACCAGGGACTCTCCTCAGGACTAATAACTTTTGCTCCTTTCATACTACCCCCAACTTCACTCTTCTTTACTGAGGAGAACCAACAGTTTGTCTATGGCTGTATACTGGAAAAAACTAGCCCGCATCCCCAACACTCCCTACTTTCAGAGCAAACAGCAGTTCTAGCAATGCTGTGGGTTGACAGTATATTAAAGGGAAGAACACAGCTGATGGATAAGTGAACCAGAACTAGAACTCCAGTCGATCCTACTATAAACTCGTTTTACTTTGTGTGTGAATAAAAGAACATTTTAAATATCTTTGATAACAAGAACAGAATGCCAAGTCATTGCAGGGGCACAGGTGCCTTCTGTGGGCTCACTGAGGTTCCCCTTCCTCCTGGACAGTAGGGGGGCCATAGCCCCAGTTGAATGAGACTGGGATGTAGAAGATACCAACTTTATGCTAGAGAGAAGAACCAATGAATCAAAACAGACTCACAGATGACCTCTTGAGTATGGGGTGACCAATCTTGCAGTTCATGACCAGGACAGAAGCAACTGGCTTAGGGTCATCACACTGAATGTTCAGAGAGGGAGGCTGTTAACACAGAAGACACTGTTCTTAAAGAGCAAAAAAAGGAACAGTTTCCTCACACCAATTCAGCAAACATTCACTGATTTTTCTACATGCCAAAACCCTGCCAGGAGCTGGGGACACAAATAAATCAGACTGCTCCCTGTCTTCCTCACAAGCTGGTCAGAAGGGCTCAGTAGCATATGGTTGAGGAATTTAAATACAAGGCCCACCAAAGCCCAGGGTCCAATCCCCATACCGACCACCCAACAAAAAGAAAAGAAAAATAAATGCATACAAGGCCTAAGAGGTGGTTCTAAGAGAAGTACAAACAATAGCAGTGGAGAAAGAGATGAATTCCAACTAGGAAGAATCTGTAAAGTCTTCATGCAGAAGGAGACATTTGAACTGGGCCTTGGACCACTGCAAACTTAACACACTGAGATGGACAGAAAGGCCGGTGTGCGTGCAAGCACAGCCATGCAGCTTTTCTCAACCACGGTTCCTCACCTGGACCACTGAATACAGAAAATTATTTGAGTCGGGGCTGACTGGTTAGCTCGGTTAGAACGCAGTGTTCTAACAACAAGGTCAAGGGTTCAGACCCCCTACTGGCCAATCACCAAAAAAAAAAAATTATTGAGTGACTATTTTCTTAATTCTCCCAAGGATGGTACATCACTAGTTCCATTCTAGATGCATAGGAGATAATTTCATTTTTTCAATAGTGGATGCTGCCCCAGCCCAAATAGCCTAAAACAACCAGAGACAAACCTATATTTTGACAGAGTCAGGTTTGCTGCCTCATTGCAGTGTGGAAACTGCACTGTGGTGTGTCTCAGTGAAAAGAGAGTTACTCAGTTAAAGGATTCTGAGGAAGAGCAGAGTTTATGTGAAATGTAAATAAAGCAGTATTCTGACAGTCTCAAAGCAAAGCACAGCTGTATGTAAAGGGGCCAATCAATATCAGGTCCGGACTTCGAAGTTGACCCAGGGTCATTTCCTTAGAAACAATTAAGTTAATACAGGTGTGGAAAGCTGTGTCCAGAAACTCTATCTGAAGCTCTGTGCCTCAGATGGAAATTGAGACTGCTTCTCTCTTTGTCAAAGTGACCTAGATTCTCCAGGCAAGAGCAAGATTAGTGATATAACTTTAAACAGCAAAGTTTCTAATCTATAATTTTAGAGAACAAAATTTCTCAATGTTGTGAGGGTGTTGTTGGGAGAACGAATGTTTCCTAGTATCTCTGCAGCTGGCTTTGTGTCTGCTATCCCAGCCTGATGAATGGAAGGACAGACTGTAACATTCCAAGTCTAAACTAATTTTTACTTGATTGTTACATTCCCAGTCTAAACTAATTTTTTACTTTCTCAATGCCTTAGGGCATTAGAGCTTATTTATCTCTGAACCCCTGGTTAAGGAAAGCTGCAGGCAGGTAGGGGTGACTGTGCAATGAAATGGTGCCACTGAAGGTTTTTAAGACAGAGAATAAATCCACAGCACATAGTTGGGTTGGAGGGGATTTATCTAGTTACTCAACATTTATTGAAAGGACCAGGAGGAGGCTGGAAGCAGGAAAACCAGTTAGGAGGTTGCTGCAAAAAAGCAAGTACGGCAGCGAGGGAAGGACGTGAGTGGCAAGTCTCCAAAGCTGCACCATAGTTACCTTTTGTATCCTCTTAAACTGTAAGTTTCTGGGGTAATTCAAAGCCATGCTTGTCATGTAGGAATCTTCCCCAGAGTTAGTTAGGCTGATGTTCATGGTCAGCTCCTTTGTGAGACCAACTATCAATTCCTGCCTGCACAGGGTATAGATGAAAGTGTTACCAGTTTATTTAACCTGTAAAAACTTTCACGCGATAGAATAGCACATTGTTAACTAACTTCTTGGATATGTTGCCTAAAGGATACATTTAGCCTAGATTTTCTTCCCCTCAACATAATCAAATGCCTGGACTGCTATACCCATCTCAGTTGCTGTGTGAGATGATAATAATGGCTACCTTTTATTTAGTGCTGACCATGTGCCAAGGACTGTGCTTCACATGCTCAGTTAATCCCCACAATAACCCTATGACGTAGTACAATTACTCTCCATTTTACAGAAGAGGAAACAGAAGCCAAGAGAGGATAACAAAATTGCCTGAGGTCTAGCAGCCTCCAAAAAGAGTTGAGAGAACTGGATCCAAATCCTCTTTTCACCACTAACTCACTGTGACCCTAAGCAAGGTACTCCATGACACAAATCACACATTCCGCGAATATGTATGGGGCACTTCATATGCACCAGAACTCTGCTCAGAACTGGAGGTCAGTGTGCACAAGCCACACACTGTCCTGCCTTCACTGGCCTCAGCTTCCCACCCACAGAATCATGCAGGCCCTTCCAATTTAAAGGCTATGGTTTTAGACATGCATCCATTCAGCCTGGAGAAGAGAAGACTTGGGGATATGTGAGAGCTTCCTTCAGACTGCTGAGGTACTATGGGGCCCCTATCAGGCTGCAGAACCACTATCACTAGTTGAGATCTACAAGAAAACATACTAACAATACAAAGAAAACTTTTTAACCGTCTGAAATGTCCAAAGATGGAATGTGCAGATCTGGGAAGTAATGTGATGTGTGTTTTGTTGTTATTGTTTTGCTTTGCTTTAGTCTTTATCACAGTTGAGAAGAGGATGGATTGACTGGGGGGCATAGATGGGAGGCAGAGACAGAGCCTCCTGTGAAAATCCACCAGAGATGATACAGCCTGAAATAAGACAGTAGCAGTGGAGATGGAAAGAAGTGGGGAGAAGTCAGAGGTGGTAAGGTAAGCAGAGCGAAGAGAGAGAGGAGCCAAGCAGTTGTTCCGAGTTTCCAGCTTGCATGCTATTCACTGAAGGGCAGAACACAGGTGATCGACCCTAGGATGGTAGATGAGTTCAGTCTGGGACATGAGAGGTGCCTCTAGGGTAACAAGGTAGAGGTAATCAGATGTCAGCTGTCCGAGAGCCCAAGAGAGAGATCTGAGCACCATCAGGATATTTAACAGGGTGGTTTCTTAGCCTGAAGTCCAGGAACAGTTTCAGAGGGCACCGAATACAAACACTTATGTATGCACGTGTGATCTTCCAGGGAGAAAGGGGCCTGTAGTTTTCATTAGATTCTTTATGGGATCGATGTCTGTACAAAGGTTAAAACCACAGAGACAGTTGCACACTGACAATTAGGCTCAGTAACACAAGTACTTTTGAAAAAGAGATTGTTCGCTATGTACACCAGGGGGCGATGTAGGGCAAACTGTGTGTGCTGTCTCTCTGTTTTGGATGGAGTTGGCTGGGAAACAGCTGGTCTGTTTGTTAGGCTGAATTCCAAAGCACTTGAATTGGGTCCTTAGTGATGCATAGTGCTAAGCTGTCCACATCTGAAACGCACGTCCTACAGACGTCTATGAAAGCACTTACCAGGACTTGGGGAACAGCATCATTCCCCATAGATGCCAACTCTGGCTAATGAGCCATCAGTACCATGATACATACACAGCACTAGTAGCCAGGGAACCATTTTAAGACCATCTCACGTCCAAAATCAAGCTCATGTTCTTGACAACTCCATCATTCAGTGTGGTCCAATAGAACTTTGCAATGACTGATGAAAATAGTCTATATCTGTACTGGTTCAATATCACTAGCCATACATGGGTATGAGCATTTGAAATGTGGCAGGTGCGACTGAGAAACTAAATGTTTAATCATATCTAATTTTAGTTAAATTAAGTTTAAAAAGCCAAATATGACTAGTGGCTAGTGTGTTGGGCAGTGCAGTTCCAGATGTTCAGGTTGTAACCACTCTCTCTCTCGCTCACTTCCCACATCCACTCTGTCAGCAAATCCTATGGGTTCTAACTTCAAAATCAAACCACCTTCTTTGCTATCACCCAGGTCCAAACCATGATCATCTCTCACCTGAGTTATTACAATAATAGTAATTACCATCTCCCTGCTTCCACCTTTGCTCTTACAGTCTATTCTCAACACAGCAGCAAGAATAATCCAGTTAAAATGTAAGATCATGTCACTCCTACTATGGCTCCCAGCTCACAGTAAAGGCCCTTATGAGAGCCTACAAAGCCCCACTGGATCTTTCCCTCTCTGACATTCCTCCCCCTCTTCTCCCTTGCTTCACTGCCACCACCCAGGGTCCTTGTCCTGCCTCCTACCTGCCAGGCACATACATTCCTGTCTCAGGGCACATGCAGTTGTTCTCCCCTCAGACACCCACATAGCTCATTCCCCCACCTCCTCCTGTATGTGCCAAAGTGTCACCCTCCCTGGCCACCCTATTTAAAACAGCCCCACCCCAACCCACCTTCCCTGCCTTATTTTTCTTCATAGTGTATCTCATCAACATAGAATTTACTTATTTAATATCTTCTCCCTCTGAAAGCACCAGGAGGACAGGGATTTTTGTCTGTTGTTCACTGAGGTATCCTCAGCACCTAGGGTGGTTGGCACAGAGAAGATGCCCCAGCAATATTTGATGAATTGATTAATTAATTGGCCAAGAGGTGAGCCAGGAAAGAAGTCACCTCTAGCTGTGGTAGCCCTGGGAGTGAAGAACACTGGGTTATGAACATAGCACTGTCCAGGATGTCAAGAGACCTGGGTTTAAGTCCACCAGATCCAACTGTGACCCTATATAGGGCCCTCAGCTACTGAGTCTGTTTCTTAATGTATAAAATAGGAATACAAATCGCTGTCTTGCCTCCCTCATGGGGTGGCTGAGGACATAATGAGATAATAAATGCCAAAGTCCCATGTGGGCCATGAAGGGGAGGGGAAGGGAGTGTCAGTAGATCCTGATGGGGGGTTTGCCCAGGTAAGCCTTCAGGAGGAAGTTAATTGCAGGAAACCATGACAAAAGGATTCAACTCACTGAGAGATGGTGGTGGCCAACTGTAATTCAGCGACACAAAACAGCTTATTTTTGCAGGCCTTCTCATAGGGCAGCTGTAAGCAGAGAAAAAGGGGCAGGATCAGCCCAGGTACTCTGCCTTCCCCAGCAGCCCTGCCTTGTGATCTTCTCCTTAGGACACTTATGCCTGTCCTTCCCACTTACTCTGAGAAGTACAGTCACAGGGAGGTGACAGCTGACAGGCTGAGATTGTGCCCACATGGCCAAGAGAGCTGTGACTGTGATATTCCTGGATCTGTCCCACACCACGGGCACTCTATGAGTCAGCCCTCTAGCCAAGGTCAAAAATGGGGTGACCTTCATGGAACGGTGGGTGTCCCCATCATATTCACATCATGTAATTTAAGCAGCACCACTCACAACTTTAAACATTTTAGGAGGAAAACCCATGTGAAGAAAAGCTTCCTTAGTCCTTTCAAGTCTAGGCAGGAACAGCAGGGGCAGGAATGGGGCTACCCAACCAAACACTGTCAAGGCCCAGTCCCTATAGGTCCTCTCCCCTGGCTGTCTTCTCTGCGAATTAACTATTTCCCTTGCAATATTGCCTACATGTAACAAACTAATTTGGAAAGTCACATGAGATTTAAAAGGCCCATGAAACTTGAAAAGCCCCAGTTCAAACTGAAAAATCAAATTTTCTAAAGTAGCTAGATCTATTTTTTATTATGAAGGAGACACAGCTCCTTAGCTGGGGAGCCTCTGCATTTCCCTCCCCAGCAGCCAGTGATCACCTCAGCAGCTTTCTGCAGGACTGTTATCATGGCCTGGGGTTGGAATGGGAGCCCAGAACCGAAAGAAGACCCTCTATTTCCTGGAGAAGAGAGATGCAGTTTGCAGAAGTCAGAGCATGGAGTTCTGTCTAATTAGTTCCACAGTTTTGTGCAGGGTTTGGGGGGTTTTTTGGCAGCTGGCAGGTGTGGGAATCCAAACTTTTAGACCGTGGTGTTATAACACTGTACTCTAACCAACTCAGCTAACCAGCCACCCCTGTTTTGTTTTTTACATAGCTAAGTAGCCTGTTCTCTTTCACTGAACCCCAGTGAAAGAGAGCCTGGTTAAACCATCTAAGCTCCCAGCTGAACTCATTCTCTGGTAACACCTATGTGCCTACACCAGATTTTTCCTCACTCACTTTATAGATGGAGTAATTTTTTAAATCTCTTTACCAAATCATCATAGTAATATTAATTAAGGCAAGAATCCTTGATTAAGGCAAGAATCCTAAATAGATGTTAAGCAGGATATTACATGATTTCAAAGCATCTCATCATAACATGCTTATTAATTACAAAGGGATACAGCACAAATGATGGGATGAATCAACACTGTGTGCCTCCTGATATGATACACTGAGAAGGACACAACTTTACCTGTGTAATATTCCTGCTAAAAATGCAACCTGGATCTAATCTTGAGGAAACATCAGACAAACCTGAACTGAGAAACATTCTACAAAATGACCTTACCCTTCAAAAATGTTAAAAGTCATTAAAGACAAGGGAAGACTGAGAAACTGTTCAGATTAAAGGAGACTAATAATAAATGACAATAAAAGGGAATGAATGATCCTGGAACAGAACATGTTTTCTTTTTCTATAAAGGGCATTAATAGGACAACTGGCAAAATTTGAATAAAATTTGTAGATTAGATAATAGTATTCTATCAGTGTTAATTTCCTGATTTTGATCATCACACTGTATTATGTAAGGGAATGTCCTTGTTTTTAGGAAATATATACTGAAATATTCGGGGTAAAGAGGCATCATATCTGTAACTTACTCTCAAATGAGAATTTTCTGGACTATTCTTGGAACTTTTTGGTAAGTGAAATCTTTCAAAATGGAAAGTTTTTAAAAAACAATATACACAATTAATGATAATCTACCTATCACCAAAACTATTACATTAGTGCTCCCAGTCTTTTCTGAATCATCTAAATTGCTGTCAATACCAAATTTTTTAAATCTTTTAAAAAATGAATTAACTACTATAAATTTAAAATAAAATCTCTTTGCCCCAAAAATTAACATGACAATCTTTGCTCACAGGGAACCTGGTTATCCCTTTTCCTGGGCAGATGGGCAACGGGAACAGTCACCTGATCAAGTTGCTCTATTTCTATTCACTATTTGGGACTGATATATTGGGAATTGGTCAGAACTCGAGCTACAGGTGTATGTAATTTAATTAATAAAGACAATGTTTTGTAAAAATACTGGACAGTTATGAGTGTCCTATGATTACTTAAAAATATATTGTTACCTGAAGCTTTTCTGTGCCTAACAGAACCACTTTTTCTTTTTTCTTTTCTTTTTTTTTTTCTGTGTAGACTCAATTCATCCCAACTGACTGTACTTACAACTTTTTGGTTTGGTTTTCTTTTGGCAGCTGACCAGTATGGGTGTTATAACACTATGCTCCAACTAACTGAATTAACCACCCAGCCCATTGCTGATCTTTTTTACTTTCCCTTTTCTTGAGGGAGGGGAGTTGGTGGGGGGATGCTAGCTCCACCCAGGATCAGCAATGATCAAAACTCTTGACACTGGTGTTCTCAGCACATGCTCTAACCAACTGGTTACAGCCAGCACTATACTCTCTAAATTGAGATCAACAGAATACCCTGGGGACCAGGGACTAGGTGAGAACAAAATCACCTTGATAGCATAGGATCAAGAAATTTGACTTTATTTTCCCCTTCTGATATCCCTTAGTTATAAGAAAAATTTCTTGTGACACTGTCCACCTGTCTTAGCTGCACTGATGAGCACCAGGAAGAGAGGTTAGGGCACAGGTTTGGTGGGACTGGACATTCAGCCTGAAGGTCCTAAGCAGGACCTGAGTAGGCAGGTGAACCAAAGGTTATTCTCTGTGCAGCACAGTGCAGGACAGCTCCAGTCCAGCCCCCACAGGGGACTCCCACCATACCGTCATCAGAGACCCTTGCCAAGTGAGGGCTCCAGTATGCAACGTATTCATATGCTTCATTAGGTATGTAGCAAGCGCCTTTTCTGAACATAAAGGTCCGAGCCCTGTGGGATGGTTGGAGACCTGTGTTACCCACCAGTGAAGTCCTATGCAAATTAACACCATCTCAGGGACTCAGTTTCCCCATTCTTACAGTGAGGGGCCGTACTGCTCTCTGAAGACCCTCCATCCCAAATTCAAACCTTCTTGGAAGTTAGGGGGGCAGGTGCTTTTTTATGGGATTGCCCTCAGGAGGGGTGGGTCCTAGCTGTGGGCAGAATCACCTGGAAGATGGCGGAGGGCTCAGTGTAGAGGTCCAGGATGGGGTGGGGATGGTCCCTCCATCCCTTGGGGTTCTGGAGTTGGTATCTGACCTTGACACTAATGTTGGAGAAGCAGTCCTCCTCACAGAGCTGCAGGGTCAACACGTAAGGAAGGTGAGAGTTGGGAATGGGGGAAAGAGAGCAAAGAGAATACTTTTAACTTTGATGTAGTCACAACAAGAAGTAAACAATAAAAGTGGTGAGTCAGAGTCCTAGGCATCTTCCAAATAAGCCAGGCTGAAGAGAAACTTTCTTAAAGCAAGCTGTCAAGAGCATTGGCAAACTCTCCCTTGATCTGCTACAGCCTCAGGTCTCATAGCTTCTTATGGCTCTTACCCCAATCACAAAGGGATTCTGGCCATCAGGGGTTAAGAACTGGCTCAGACTTCCTTCGTTCAGAGAGCAAATGCGAGCCACAGGAGGGAAGTCATGGTCACATCTGTGTTCACAAAGTTTTCTCTCAAAGCAGTACAGGGGACATATTAGGTAAAAACCGAAAATGAGATTGCTTAGAACGCCATTTGTCATTTTTGTTTATATGAGCCTTTCTGCCATAAGAGCTTTGAACACATGGAAGTAAGTGAGCATTATTTCCTAGTGGAAAATGTAGTTATGCTTTTACTTAAGGAGGGCCATAGATTTGCCAGAAACTCTTTCCTAATCCAAAATCACCTTGGTAGCTGATGTGTAGTCAGAAGCATAATTCACAAGTTTGTTTATTGGAAAAAATAATCCTAAGAGGTCCAAAATTCTGGGCCCTGTTAGTCTCTGAATCCTAACAATACATTTTTTTTTTTTTTTTTCATGTTTCTGGGCAACTTTACCAGGAGTAAACCTTTTTAAATGACAACTTTTACCTTTCCATTTCTACCATTTAGTCGGTCCATTTTTCTGACATTAACTTGCAGCAGGGCCCTGAGCCCCACTGTTATTATCAGGTGAGGTTGGAAAACACAGGGGAGGGACACCTATTATTCCTGATTTATTAGAAGAAAAATGTCAGCAATCAGAGCATCTTCATCTCTCATGCCACAATGTGGTTCTTGGTCTATTCTGATTATTTTCATCACCTCCTTTGCATGTGTGTATCCTTCACTGCACACACTTCAGATGTTTTCTCAATGACACAGGCCCCTCTGGTCTCCCGTCCACACTCCTCCACTTACTTCTCCCTCTGTGGGGATGAGCAGGAGGCGTTCACAAAGACGGGCCCCACGGCTCCACTCCCTGAGGTAGCTCAGACAGGTTCCCACGTCTGAACACTGCAGCCTTTTCTTCTGTTTCGTCGCATCCACATCCAAAGAGAAATTGAGAGATGTCCCTCTGAGGCCTGGTAATGAAGAACAGACCTTCCCAGTGAGCCTCGGATGGGCAAGCCCCAGAAAGAGGCCCCTCCACCCCCAGCCTGCCCGAGGTTCCCTGTGAGCCCCTCCTGAACAGTATCCCCACACAGGCACTTCCCTGGGGCTGGATTCCTGAGTTTCTTTTCATTTCAAAGGTATTCTTTCCCTTGTCTTCTGTCACCTGGCCAGGGTCCCTCACTGCTCTCGCCCCAAACCCAGGGCAGCACATCCCTAGGGCTAAGTCAGCCTTCCTTAGGGAAAGAGAGCTCAGGGAGGAGACTGGGATTGAGGGAGAAAATAGGAGGAAGAGGAATAATACACAGAATGAAGAAGAAAACAATAGAGTAAAACCCGAGGACAGCAGAGCTGGAAGCACCCTGGAGATGACCTGGGCCAACTCCCTTACTGTACAGAACAGAAACCAGGGCCCAGTGAGGGAATGACACCTGCCCAGTGTCATACAGACCTCAGCAGGCTCTGTGCCTTGGAAGTGATAGGTCGCCATATTTTACCCCCAGATTTCATAATGGCCTCCATTAGCAGCAAAGCCATCCCACCCCAGGAGACTGCTCTCTGACCTGGGGGAAGCAGAGAGTCATCTCCGGAATTGTTACTGAGAAATCAAACCCTGGAGGGCCAACCCGTGGCTCACTTGGGAGAGTGTGGTGCTGACAACACCAAGTCAAGGGTTAAGATCCCCTTACTGGTCATCTTTTTAAAAAGAAAAAAGAAAAGAAATCAAACCCTGCAGGCTGTTGCTGAAGGACTGCTCTAGAGGGAAGCTCTTGCCCAGGCATAAATACCTGGGCTGTAAAAGCCATGCCCACCCTCACCTTTTTTTTTTTTTTTTTAAAGATGACCAGTAAGGGGATCTTAATCTTTGACTTGGTGTTGTCAGCACCATACTCACCCAGTGAGCTAACCGGCCATCCCTATATAGGGATCCAAACCCGTGGCCTTGGTGTTATCAGCACCACACTCTCCTGAGTGAGCCACAGGCCGGCCTCCCACCCTCACCTTCATGGAAAGAGTCTCCCAAAGAATGTCAGGTAAGGGGATGGGAAGAAAGGCCAAGCCTCCAGCAGGTTATCCAATCCCACCTGGGCCAGGTAGACATGGCAAGGAGGGAAGGGGAGAAGACATAAATCACAGAGAAAGAGAAAAACACTTCTCAGGAGCCCTCACAGACACATGCACACATTAGGTAAAGGTGGAGAAATAGCTGCCTTTTTCTAAGTTCTCTTTCAGAAACTCAACCTTCAACCTTGAGGAAGGGATACAATGCCCCTCTTCCCAGCAGGGTCAGATAAACCCGTTCAGTGTGGATATAACGTCAGACCACCCTTTCCTGGGGCACTCTGCATTTAACAGAACCTAATGACAAAGAAGCTAAGCTCTAAATGAGGTATTACAAACGCCAGGACCTCATACCAACTCCTGCCCCCACCCCAGCCCTCTCTGCCTCTTCCCCTGCCCCTCACCAAACCCATAAGGAATGACCACAACATTGGGGGGTCAGCTGGACTGCCTATTACCTGATTCAGTGGCTGTGGTCGCAGAGTTGATTTCAAAACACAAATGTACACTCACGGTGCTGTTGAATCCAATGGGCAGTGCACTGGGGGTGAAGGTCATGGACACCTTCAGATGAACCACAGGTCGTGAGCTAAACAAGACAGCAAAGAAGACTATGAGAAGAGACTAGTACTTCTGGGTCAGTGCTTGGCTGATTGATTCATGCATTCAATGAATATCTATTGAACTTCTCCAGTATGCAGGTGCTGTTCTGCGTCCTCAGGATACAGTAGGGAAAGAGACAAGTCCCTGCTGCAGTGGGAGAGTAGACAACAAACAAATAAACAAGAAGAAACAGGGAAACACTATGTACTGGTTAATGCTATGATAAAAATAAAATAAGGTAATAGAGACTGAAGGCTACTTAGGTTGGGTGGTCTGGGATGGCCTCACTGATGAGGAGATATTTAAGTTGAGATCTATTAATAAGAAGGGTCCAGCTATGTGAAGACCTGGGGGAAGAGCATTCCAGACAGAAAGCACAGCTAGTGCAAAGAGCCTGAGGCAGGAATGAGCTTGGTTTGTTCCAGGAACACTAAGGTCAGCGTGGCATAATTCGTGAGACAGGGTAGCAGCAGGAGATGGGAATGGAGGGGAAGTCAGGGCCAGGTCATGGAGAGCGCTTCAGGCCACGGTAAGGAATTTGGATTTTACTCTAAATGGGAGTCATTGAGGGGTTTTATGCACCTGAGTGAAGGGGTCACTCTGCTGCTATGTGGAGAACGGAGCGCAGGGAGTGGAGCAGGGGTGCCTGCCCTGGCAGTGCTCCAGGCGAGAGATGACAGGGTCCTGTGCTGGGAGGTATTTGGAGGCAGAGCCAACAAAAACTTGTTGATGAGGTGGTGGAAGAAGGAAAAATAGGAATCAAGAATGACTCCTAGGTTTCTGTCCTGAACTTCTGGGTGGATGATGGTGCCATTTACTGAGATAGGAACCTGTGGGCGGGGCAGATTTGGGGGAAACAAAGGTGGGTGAAAACAAGAGCTCCATTTTTAGATATGGTCACTTTGGGATGCCTGTGAGCAGCAGCCAAGAGGGGTGGTGAGCAGACGGCCAAGGCCGAGCTTAGTGGAGAGTACAGGGCAGATGAGTGCTCTGGCAGCTTATTTATAGCACGGGCCTTGACAGCTCACTTTGGGGTGGAGCCCAGGAGCTCTGAAATTCATAGGAACAGCCATCACTGAGCACTGTGCCAAAACTCCACACGTTTCCTCACTGTAATCCTCATAACTCTGTGAGGTAGGCACTATTTTATTCCTATTTGTAGATAAGAAGGTTGGGACTTAACCTGCCAAGGGCACACCAGTATGTGGGAGATGAGGTTCAAGCCCAGAGGGACAGACTCTAGAGCCTGCACCCTTAACCTCAGCACTTACTCCCTCTCTCGGTGCCTGGTGCTTGCATGGGGCCAATTAGAGCAGGGCAAGTGGTGAGGCTGGGGCCTGGGACCCCAGAAGACAGAGCAGACCCCTACCGGAGCACCGCCGCCCGGCCCAGAGTCCCCACGGTGATGTCAGCGAGACCGTCGCCACTGAAATCTAAGCCACCAGCCACAGACACGCCAAAGTAGTAAAGTCCTGGGGCCACTGCTGAGGCTCTGATCCGCTGTGGAGGGAGAAACACAAGGCGTGGGGTGGGGGAGGGGAGGAGGAAAGGGGGAATCCTTTCACCGACATCTTGCCCCAGGGAGCCTTCACTCTAGAAGCAGGGAAGAAGCTTCTCAGAGGAAGTGACATTTGGGGGCTGGCCCGTGGCTCACTCGGGAGAGTGTGGTGTTGATAACACCAAGGCCCCGGGTTCGGATCCCATATAGGGATGGCCGGTTCGCTCACTGGCTGAGCGTGGTGCTGACAACACCAAGTCAAGGGTTAAGATCCCCTTACCGGTCATCTTTTAAAAAAAAAAAAAAAAAAAAGAGGAAGTGACATTTGAACAGAGCCATGAAGGGCAGGTAGGACTTGATAGGGGAGAGTGAGGGAAAGAGTGAGGCATGGGAAAGAGCTGGGTCCTGGGGAGAAACAGCCAGGGGCCAGCGCAGGATGGCGGGGTGAGGGGAGAAAGAAGGGGATTTGGGTGCAAGGAAGCTTGATGTGGGGCTGTGGGGGTGGTCAGCAAAGGCTTTTTTAAAGAAGTGACATAAGCAGGGTCACATTTTATTTATTTATTTATTTATTATTTTTATTTTTTTAAAAGATGACCGGTAAGGGGATCTTAACCCTTGACTTGGTGTTGTCAGCACCACACTCTCCCAAGTGAGCAACTGGCCATCCCTATTTATAGGGATCCGAACCTGTGGCCTTGGTGTTATCAGCACCACGGGCTGGCCCTCAGGGTCACACTTTAGAAATACCACTGAAGGCACAGGGTGGAAGACGGGGAAGAGGTGGGAGCCAGGGCAGGGTGGGGATGGAGCTGGGACAGTGCGGGTGGGGATGGAGAGCAAGGGCTGGATTTAGGAGAGCTAGAATCTTTAGGACGTGGGGACTGACAGGCTGTGCAGAGTGTCAGAGCACCTGGTGATATCCCAGGTTTCTGGTGTTGGGGAGGAAGGGAGAGGAGGGCCCAGGGGAGCAGCAGTTCTGGGGGAAGAGGACGCTGTCCACTGGGCAGCATGAGAGTGAGCTGCCTGGGGGCCATGCAGGTGGAGGTGCTCAGGAGGCAGCTGGAGGGGATGAACGTGTTGTAAAAGATGTAAGGTGAGGGGCTTGCGATAGAGATAAGGCATGGAGGTGTTGGGTGGGGCACAGGAACCAGAAAAGGGACAGAAAAGAGGCAGGAAGAGCCTAAGATAAGTCCTCAAAAGGAGGGAGATACAGGTCAGGGAAGTAGACAGATATTGCCACAACCTCTCCCTCCACCTGAAGGGCCTGGGGTAAGGCCCTGGCCACAAACCTCCTCCCAGCCTGAGTGACTTCTCCCCTTCAGTGGGCACTCTCAATCCCCTAATGCCTGCCCAGCACTTAGATCATCATATCTGAGAGAGGTCAGAGCCCCAGAAGAGACAGGAAAGAGTCCTGCGGGTCACCTGAGAGGGGATGGTTGAGAGGCTGTCCCAGTGTCCATTGTAGATGTATACGCTGCCAAAGCTGGTGCCACCATCTGCCCCAAAATCCTCCAAGGGGGCCCCAATGGCCACATCTGTGAGCTTATCCTGACTGATATCTCCGACAGCCGCCATGGCAAAGCCAAAGCGGGCATCATGGACCCCAGGATGCCCACTCAGCATGTGTGCCAAGGAAAAGGAACCATCCTGTAAAGCAAACAAGCAGCTCAGCCCTCAAGAAAGGGGTGCAGAGTGCCAACCCCATTGCCACCCAGGAGGCACACTCACTGGGCTTGTTGATTCTAATTCTCCAGCAGGGAGTCTAAGGCTCAGAAAAGGCAAGGGACCTCCCCAAGGTCACACGGTGAGCCAGTGGTAAAGCTGGGGTCCTCCTGCTTTGAAGTTCAGGACCCAGGACCTGGCCTCCTCTGCCCCCACGGGTGGGGTACTGGACTGGCAACTGGGAGGCCTGGGTTCCAGTCTCAGTTCTACTACATACTTGCCAGGTAAACTTGAGCGAGTGTCAACATCACTGAGGCTCACTGAGCCTCAGCTTCCTCATCTGTAAAATGGCTATCTCCCATAGTTACTGTGAGAAACAAATGAGATCAAGGACAAAACGTGCTTTGTCAACTGTGCAGCTATTAGGGATGCTATCATCCACAACTGCCATTGGGTGAGAAAGTGGGAGGGGGGAAGGGGGCAACTGCCCCACCCAGCAGCCACCCACCCTGAGCACCTCCCTATCGCTGCCCCTGGTGCAAGGCAGGCTGCTGCACTCCCAGCCTCCTCAGTGCCAGGCTGAGCAGCCACAGTCTCAGCAAACTCATGAAGATGGACACTCTCCCACCTGCTCATTCAGACGGTACACGTAGACTCTGCCTTCTTCTCTATGAACATGGTAAAATGGAGCAGCCACCAGCAAGAGGTCCGTGGTCCCATCCATGTTGATGTCCACAGGGCACAGCTCAGAGCCAAAATAGGACCCCATCTACAGCCGAGGAGGAACTCAGCTTATGGGGAGCCCCCTCCTCCGCACCTCAGCAAGGCTACACCCCTGTTCATGCTCTTCCTGGACCACCAAATCTGGGTGGTTGCCTATCAATTTGCTCATTAGAGTAACACAGGAGACTGTGTGAACAGTGCAGTCCCCCACACAGGGGAAACCACCCAGCAGACATGTGGCCTGGCAGAGCCACTGAGTTCCATCCTGGAGCCTGAGCTTTGCACAGGCTGGGCCCTGACCCTTTCCTTGGGGCCTCCAGATACCCCTCTGCAAGAACAGGGTCAGGGGCTTCCCCAGCACGTACCTGCTCTCCCTCCAGCACTGGCACGAAGGCAGCCTCTCTGCCCTCCTTCTGGAGCTCAAACACAGCCCCGTGCTGCTTGTGCCTCGGAGCCCCCGCAATGTAGGAGAGACCACAGGCCTTGTGCAGCACAGCCACCGAGTAACCTGGGGTGGGGTGTGTGGTTGTGAACAGGTGCTCCTACCTGGCTACTGCCTTGGCCCTCACCTTCCCAGTCAGGCCTTCAAAGTGGCCTGGGGAGGTGGACAAAATAAAAGAGACGTCTTTCTCACCCTTTTAAAAATCGGAATCAGCGAGTGCTGCCACCGGCCACACACATGGGCCCCACACACAGATGTGATATACATGATATACACCCGCATATGTACACTGTCATATACACGGCTTGCTCAAAATAATCATTTACACACGTTCACCACCCCTGTTCATCACATACGCAGTATGAGGACCGAGGTGAGGGGACCCCCACTACTAATGGCGAGGCCCCGCCCTCCCCTAGGCAGCCGCCCAGGGCCACCCTGCGCTTTGCTTCATGTACCTAAACCCTTCCCCACCCAGCAGGCGGGAATTCTCAACCACAGGGCCCCTAAACAGGCCCCGCCCTTCAGCCCATGTGATCAACCGGGAACCGCCCCCACCAGAAAACCTAAAGTGCAGCCACAGTGTCTCTGTCTCGGCCTGCCCTGTCCTAGGCACCCTCCAGGCCCGCCCCGCCCCCGCCCCCGCCCCCGCCCCCGCCCCGGCAGCCTGCAGGTCCCGCCCTCACCCAGGTAGCTGTACTGCGCAGCCTCGGCGTTCGCCGTTCGGTTCAGGAAGCGGCCGCGACGGCTGTTCATGTTGTAGAGCAGCGCGCCCCCAGACCAATCGAAGGCCCCGACGGCACCGAGCAGCACCTGCCCCTGCAGGGGACGGGAATGGGGCCCAGATAAGAGGGAGGGGCCCAGGAGTCAGCCACGGTGGCCGCGGGTCCGCAGGCCAGTGCAGCGAACCTTGCTAGCAGAAAGGGGCATTCAGGCAGGAAGGTGAGACAGCAAACTCTGGGCTCCTGCCGTGTACTCGGGACCCTGTTGGGGCAGCTGTGTCTCCATAAGCGACCAGGGACCCAGGTACTGAGCATGAAAAAAAAGTATGATTAAAGAGAAAAAAATTTTTTTAAAGAAAAAATTATGACTGAGCAAGACAGAGCTCGTCTCCTTCTCAGGTTGCCCAGCTGGGGCCTGGCACCCAGGGCCCACCTGTGTTGAGTGAAGGTGCTGACTGTGCTTCCACCAAGCATAAGGACGGTGTGTCCCCGCCATGCCTGCATCTCCCTGTCTGTGGGGAACAGTGCGGCCCTCCAGGAGAAGTAAGCAACTTGTCTGGCAGGCTGACCCAGGCCAAATCCCGTTTTACTGGTCTGTATGAAGGGGAACTACTCAAACCTCGAGCCCACAGAACAAAATGGCCTTCCGTAATAAATATGGCTATTCTTTTGTCTATCTCAATGGTGCAGATTAGGGTGAGCCAGCAGAAGTGTTTCCCTTCACGCTAGAATGTCTTCTTCAGAGGCATCACCACAGGGAGGGCAGAGACCTGCGTGGTGAGCCAGCAGCCCCTGAATCCCTGGGTGCACTGAGGGCCGTCCTCTACCGGCAAGATTGTCTGGTGCTGAGTCAGCCATGTACCTCTTCCAGGATCTGGGCGCTGAAGCCAATCTGTGCCAGCTGGTAGTGAAGGGCATCTCCGACTGTGCCTGGAAGCCAAGAAGCTCAGTGAGATGCTGCTGCGGGCTGAGGTAAAAGGAGAAATCAAGTCGGGGAATGGACTAGCTTGGCATTTGCTCCCAGAGAGAACAATGTTTGGTATAATGGGAAGAGCACTGGGCTGACAGCAGAGACATGGGTCCTGAGTTAGCAATTACTGGCTGAGTAGGCTTGGGCAGTTCACTCCCTCTTTCTGGGCCTCAGTTTCCTCATCTGTGAGCTCCTAGGAGAATAAACTATGCCCCAGTCATCCTTGTTTCTCCAGCACCGATTCAGTTCATTGAAGCTTCACGGAGATTCTGGGAAGTGAGTAGGGCAGGGGATATTGCTTTTTTAGAGCTGGAACAGCTGAGGCTCAGAGACACGATGGGAGTTGCTCAGAGTACTGCATGGAGGTGGGACAGAGGTGGGGACAGAGCACAGGGCTCAGGCCTCCTGCTGGATGCCGAGGGAGCTGCCACATGGCGGCCCAGGCCCCTGGAGCCCTCACCTTCCATGCGAATGATGTTCTGCTGCAGTTTGCTCCTCAGCCCATCCAGCGCCGTGTAGTTGGTCACCTTGAAGGCATGGGTCTCATCAGGGTCCGAGGCGATCAGCTTCAGTTCTCTGTCAGTCTTATCATTCTTAAATGCATCTCCCACCTGCACAGAGGCCCTGGGTCAGTGGGTCCGCACCATGGGGTCTGGCTGGCTTCCTCAGGCCCTGAGGGCTCACCAGGCTCAGGGAGATTGCCCAGCCCCTCTGCCTGGCCTTCAGGGACCTCCAGCACCTGTCTCTTTCTTACCTCCTTACTTCCCTGTTCCCTGTTCTCTCACACACACTGGGCAAAACTCAGGCTTTACCGAACTACATGTGTTTTCCTGAACACACCAGGAAAACACATATAATGTGTTTTCCTGAACACACCAGGAAAACACATATAATGTGTTTTCCTTCTCATCTCTGCACATGTTGTTCCCTGTGCCTGCAGAGCCCTTCCTGTGTCCCTGTGTCCTAGGCCAGCTATGCCTGTTTGTCAGGACGTAGCTCAGCACCACCTCCTTCAGGAACCTTCCCTGATGTCCTTCCTGGGAACTTGCCCCATCATTGCTCAGGCAGTGAGCTGTGATCACCACTGAGAAATGAACCTTCTGCAGGAAGACTGGGAAGGGGAGAGGGGCACCGGACGTGGGGACGGGGGAGAAGAGGAGGAGCGTTTGTGAATAGAGCAGCGTCTGGGTAAACTGTTTACAGAAGCCCCTGCTGGGAACCCTGGCTCCTCCCTACCCTAGCCTGTGCAGGGTCAGGATATGCCTCCCAACTCCCGGCTCTTACCCCAATGGCAAAGCGCTCAACACCCAGCATCTTTGGGGAGTTGATGACAGTCGTGAGGTTGAGGGGATCCCCGAATATGTCACCATCGGTGAGCACCACCATGACCTTGGATGCCTTTTCTCTGGAGCCGTGGCTTGGCGTGAAGATGTTGTCTCTAAATGGGAGACAGTCAGTGAAGAGGAGAACTTTGCCAGAGGGGTGACTGAGCTCTGGGGAGACTGTATTCACTGACCTATTTTAGAATTGGAGAGGATTAACAAGCACTCCCAAATAGAGAACAAAGGCCTAAAGGGGGGGTGGTGACATCCCTTATGTCACACAGTGAGGCCAGGTAGAGGTAGGGGTGCAGTACAGGTGTTCTTGCTCCCCATCTGCTCCCAACAGAACAGTGCTGGACAGCACTGGAGACTATTCCTTTTATGTGTATGCAGGAACAGCAATGATATTAAAACAATGGGCAATACTTAAACAGCACTTATTATGTGCCAGGCACTGTTGTAAGGACTATATATATTTTAACCTGTTTAATCCCCACAAAATCCTATGAGTCAAGTACTATTAACATTCTCATTTTAAAAGTAAGAAAACTGAAACACAGAGAGGTTAGGTAACTTGTCCAAGCTCACACAAATACAAACTGCAGCTGAGATTTGAACCCAGGCAGCCTGTTCACTGAGTGCTCTGTGCTCTACTGACTCTCACAGGAGGAAGTCTCTGGAAGAATTTTTAGAGAACGGTCCTGGAGTGTCATCCCTCACATCCCCTCTCAGCCAGGGAAGATCTAGAACCCTAGCCCCTCTTCTCACAGTTCTGTCCAGCCACCTTCTCCGGGTATGATGCCACAGAGCCCCTGGGCAGGGCCACTGGTCAGCACCCCACAGGTGCTCAGGTAATTCCATCTGCCCTCACACTCACAGGACGTGCTGTATGGCTGAAGCCGTCTTGGTGACATTGCCCACTTGAGTGATGTTCTGGACTCTGGCAAGGGAGGCCATCACGTCCTGGCTGTCCTGAAGGTCAAACTCAGTCTGGATCACTTCCCCGTACTGCACCAGGGCAAAGCTGCACTGGAGGGGAGGAGTCGAGGTGGGGGAGGAGGTTGGCAGAGTTGCCGTGCCCAGGGTAACCCCTGCCCCTGAGATTGTTCCCCCTGGAAGCTGTGGAAGAATCCACTCAGTCCCCCTTGTCCCTAGGCAGGAGGAGATGCTAAGGCAAAGGGAAATCTCTAAGCAAGGAAGGTATGATAGTAATGATCCCAATGAATCATAGATTTCTCCCTGATTCCATATCCCTGAGTAGTCTGCCTCCACATTGACTATGGGATTGGCCATGTGACTTGCTTTGGCGAATGGGACATCAGTGAATGTGATGCAATCAGATATTTGAAAAGTGCTTATGTGCACTGGGTCCTGCCTTCTTGGAATGTTGCTGCCATGAAAAGGTTGAGCTTGCCTGCTGGAGATACATGGCCCAGACAACTGAGTGGGGCCGTCTTAAGCCATCCAGCCCCAGTAAAGCAACCAGATGTCTGCAGCTGCAGGATAACTACAGGAAAGACAACAGAAGAACTACCCAGCTGAGCCCAGCCCAAATATCTGCCCCACAGAATCGTGAGCAGATGAAATAGTAGTTGTTTTGAGTTAGTTTATTTGAGGTTGTTGTTGTGTATCTGCAAAAGGTAAGTGATAGCCTATGAGAGACCAGCTCTTAGGGAAGCCCACCTCAAAACATTTCTCATAGATGCTCCTCATCATGTTGGAGATGAAGTCTTTTGCTCTCTGGAAGTCAGGGGGATCGATGCTTCCTGAGCCATCCAGGATGATGGCAATCTCAGTGCCTAGCCAAGACAATGAGCAGGTCAGGAGTGGGTGTTGCATTTGGGGCAAGAGTGAGGACAGCATGCCCTGCCCTGTAGGGCACCTGCCCCCATTCAAGCCCTGAGGGCTTAGCTCAGGGAAGAAGTCGGGGAAGATCCTGTAAAGCTTTTGTCTCAGAGGCAAAGGGAAAGCTAGAACCTGCTCTGGCTCTGATTCATGTGTGAGTCACTATTATCACTCCCTTTCTCTGGACCTCAGTTTCCCCATCAGTGAGATGAAGGGGCAGTTCTGGGACTGGCTAGGCTTGTAGAATCCAGCCATGGCTCACCATCTCCCTCATCCCTGGAGGCTGCCAGCCTAGGAGTCAACTGTAACAGCCTCTGTGAGCACCCCAGATCTGCCTCTTCTCACCAGCATCCTCCTCCTCCTCCTCTTCATCCTCTTCCACCTCCAGATCCCGGCGCTGCCTGGCTGTGTTCTTGTCCTCTCCTGTGCTGCTTTTTTTGTTCCTGTAGCAGTCTCCAGCATCCACGTGTGAGTCTGGATCCAGGAGACTTTCTTTTAAAAATACACATGGAAGAGCTCAGAGTCAGAAAGCCCCCACATTCACCTCAGACAAGCTCACATGTAGTTCTTCCCTGATGCCTTTCCTGCAGGTCCTTGGGCCTGCCTTGCCCTACTCTGGGCTTCTGTGTCCTTCTGCATCTGTGGTGGGCTGGTGCCTCTCCTAGGAAACCCAAGGGGATCTCTTTAGAGCTGTCCATGGCCAGTGAGTATCCAATCCTTACCAAGGTCAGAGAAGTAGGCCTGGGCCTGGGGACGGAGGTCAGGGGCCAGTAGGCTGCAGGTGCCTGTGAGTTCTGAGCTGAGGCTGTGGGGCTGCCGGTTCAGCACTTGAATGCATATCTAGGGAGAGGGGAAGAAAGGGAGGGGAAAGGCTGGGTCACCCCCATGTCCTTAGCCACACCCACACTATCACTCCCATCCCAGAACTCTGGTTCAATCAGACAGGGACACAGGAACAGCTAGCTCACCCCTCACCAGGGGAGGAGTCAGTGGTGGGGTTAGCACCTGGGTGGATGTGCTGGGTCACGTGGAATACCCAGGTTAGCCCTGGCATCAGCATAGATGGTCAGAGCAGTACTCTGCCTGGCACTGGCACAAGGGAGACAGCTGGGCTGAGCCCTGGGAATACACGCCAGTCAGAATTGGTATCAACACCAGGGTCAACCACCAGTTCCCAGAGGCCCTCCATCCCTCCACCCATGCACACTCACCAAAACACCCTGGTGGCTCCGGACAACTGTCACTCCCCGGTGCTTCCTCTTTGGGAAAGGGGCATGCTCTGAAACAGGTAAACCCAGGTAAGGAGGGAGGGGCACTGGGAGGCAAGCCTAGAGCCAAGGTCAGAGAGCACAAGTCCACCTTGTTCAGATCCCCATGAGAAACTTGGCCACTCAGACCAGCCTCCAGAAGCCAGAGTGCGGGACCTTCAAGGACAGGCCTGGACACACCCAGGGCAAAGTGCCTATCCCCAGGTTTACTCACTGACTCATTCAACAAACACCCCTTAACATCTGCTCTGTGCCCAGCCTTGTGACAGATGGTGATGGAAATCCAGAAATCACGAGACCTGGTACTTTTCCTCAAGGAGTTCCCAGCCTGGTGAGACAGGCAGGTAGAGAAGCACTGCCTGGGGGCTTGGCGGCACCAGGGAAGTGTGCAAGATGCTGCGGGACTGCCTATATGGACTGATAAACCCTCCAGCCTCAAAGATTCGTCACTGGGGAGTCTTACAGCCCCACAGCCCCAGGGGCAGAGGTGGTAGCCCCTTCTTCCTCCCCACTGTGAGCCTCAGGATCCTGCCCTACTTTTGAGTCACAGAATCACCTAACTCCCCTCCTGGAGTGTGTACTTATCTGGGCAGACTGAGTCTGCTCAACTCAGTGCTCTCTCAGAGACAAGGACTGCACTTATACAGCTGAGTGATTGTCAGTCAGTGCGTGACTTGAGTCAGATTGGGTGGGATGGGTAGAGTTTGGTTAATGAGTGAATCAGGTTCATTCGTTTGCTCATTTATCCACTCAAATGGTATTTACTGATTGAGTGCCTAATATATGCCAGGCTCCATACTAGACACTAGGAAAGCCACAGACTGGGACAGGTAGGGTTGAATTCCACTGAGGTATGATGAGTTGTGTTGGGATAGGTTAAGGTTTGGGATCAGCCAGAGTAGGGTTTGCATCTGTAGTGCCACTGACCCTAGAGGTGTGACCTTAATCATACTGGCAACCAAAGAACCTAACTTCTCTGGACCATAGCTTTCTCTCCTGTAAATGGCGTGGTTTGGAGGATTAAACATGAATGAAGCACTCAGCAGAGTGCCAGGCACGTGGTGAGCACTCAAGACATTTCAGGTGTCAATTCTGTTGTCAGGATTGCATCAGGAAAGGTGGCTGGTGATTAGGATTGGGTTGGCATGGGATTGGGCATTGGGATAGAAGTCTTGCTGTGGATGGTTTTGGAGTCTAGGGATGGATGGGCTGGATTCAGTGGGGATGGAGTTGGAATGGTTTGGGCTGGGATAAGTGGGATTCCTAGAAAGGGAGTTCTGGAGAGCATTCCCTGGAGTTGGGGCTGACTTACCTACTGGTTGGCAAAGGATTTCACCCTGGGTGCAGGAACATCGATGCAGGGGTCCTGATGTCCTACTGGTTCTAGGGCTGGTAATCAGGAGCCTGAGTGGGAAGACGGACAGCCAAGCTGAGGTGGCTGATGACTTCCTTTGCCCCCTGCCTGCCCAGGTACAGGCTTCCCATTCTAGGCCCACCAGCTCACACACTCCCTGTCTGGCAGGCTATAGAGAAGTCCCAGACTAGGGAAAGGCAGCCAGACTCCTAGCCCAGTACCATAGACTCTGCATGACTGGGAAGGCATTTGCTCAGTCTCTACTTCTGCACAGCTCCAGGCAGGAAATGGTTAAATGCCACCCCTCTCTGCCTGCCGCCCACCCTGACAGAGATGGGGGTGATACTGGTGGTAAATAAAGATTCGGCTCTCTTGTGGGGGTGGGGGTGGGGAACCAGGAAGCCACCAGCAGCATAGTTGGTTCCACTGGGGCAGTGCTGGCTTCCTGGTGGCTGCCCAGGGGGCCTGCCCCACCTTGCCTCAGTGATGGCCCTTCCTGAGAAGAGCACACTGGTGCCCCTGCTCTATGGGTCAGAACTGAGGTCTGGGGGTGGATGTAGCTTGACTAAGGCAGCCTCTGGAGATGCAATTCCTGATTGCAAACTTCTTGCCCCAACCCCAAGCCCTGCCCAGGGAGACAGCAGAGTCTAGTGTCAGCAGAAACATTCTCACTTTCCAAGCTGCCCAGTGAGGACCGAGCTGCCCAGAGACAGAGAGTGAGCTCCTCATCCCGGGCGGTGAGAGTCGGGGCTGGTGGGGAAGGGACCCCGTGAACCAAAGTCTTTATGCTGAAGGCAGAAGGAAGCCATGGAGGACTTTGTTAAGCAGAAGCACATGAGTAGTCTATACTTTCAAAAGGTCATGGTGTGGCTACAGTGGGTTGGGGAACCAACTAGAGAGCACACGATGGGGACAGAAATGAAGTACTGTCTCCATTTCCTCAACTCCTATCACTACATTTTTTTAAAATTATGAAATAAATGCACATATCTGCATAGTCACAGAATTATAAAGTCTACACCTGTGAGTGGATGCCCCCTGTCCCCAAGCTGAACGCACCCCAAGCTGACTCCCACTATCTGATATAGCTCTTGTCAAGGTTACCAGTGGTCCCCACGTTGCCAAATCCAACGGGCCCTTTTGTGCCCTCACCTTCCTCAACCTCTCAGCAGCCCTGGACACAAGTGACCACACCCTCCTCGAAACACTTTCTTCCTGATTCCCCCCTACTCTCTATTACTCCTTCTCAGACTCCTTTGCTGGCTCCTGTGCTATCTCACCTCTAAATGTCACCAGAGTCCTGGGGCTTGGTCCTTGCTTTCCTTGCCAGTACACTCTCCCCAGCGATCCCTTCCAATCCTGTGGCTTCAATATCCCTTTAAATGCTGACATTCCCACCTTTACATCTGCAGCCCTAGCATCCCTCCACCAGACACCAGCGTGGCTGTCATACACAGAATAATGGCCCCCCAGAGATGTCCATGTCCTAATCCCCAGAACCTGTGAATATGTTACCTTTTATGGTAAAAGGGACTTTATAGGTGTAATTAAATTAAGGATCGTGTGTGTGTGTGTGTGTGTGTATGCGCGCGCGCGTGTGTGTGGCTGGTTGGTTTGGGGATCCAAACCCTTGACCTTCAGAGAAAGATTTGAAGATGCTATGCTACAGGCTGTATTTTTCTAAATTTTTTTTTCTTTTCTTTCTTTCTTTCTTCTTTTTTTTTTTTTTCTTTGCTACAAGTTTTAAAGTTGGAGAAAGGGGCCATGAGTCAAGGAATGCAGGTATCCTCTAGAAGCTGAAAAAGGTAAGAAAACAGATTCTCGCCTAGAGTTTCCAGAAGGAACACAGCCCGGCACTCTCCTTTGCTCACAGGCTCCAGCTCCACACTGGCCTGGCCTCAGTTTCTAGACGGCCCTGGCCCCAAGTACTTTCCTGCCTCAGGCCTCCTTCCTGCCATTCCCTCTGCCTGGAACACTTGCCTCCCACTCTCCCCAGGGTTGGCTTTTATTCTCATTCCTCTGCCTCACATCCCTCTCCCCTCCTCATAAGTGCTTTCTCCAACCAGCCCTGCCTCGCAACCCTGTCACTCTGGTTCCCATCACCCTGTTTTATGTCCTCCTCAGAACTTGTCGCCATCTGATAGGACCTTGTTTACTTGTTTACCTTCTTTTCTCTATCCCCTACTAGGCAGTAAGATCCCCAAAGATCTTGTCTATCTTATTCACCATGTTATTCCCAGGGCCTGGCACAGAGCAGAGGCCCAGTAAGTATGTGCTGAATGACTATTGAACAGCAGCCCAGGAAACAGCTGAGGGGGCTGATCTGGGGCAGGCGGAGGGGCAGAGGGCCAAGTGGAGCTGAGCACTGCTGCTCCGTGTGGGCTCTGCAGCTGAGCCCCCAAATTAGGTCACCTCCTCAGCAACCCCACCTCTGTCCCCAGACCCCTCCCCAGCCTGATATCCTCAGCCCCTGGCCCAGCACTTTGTTCCCTGCTCCCCATGAAGGGTAGGCTCAGAACTGGGCTCTCCACCCTTACCCCATTTTGGTGGGGCAGGTGTAGGCCTGTAACAGCCTCTGCTCTCCCTTCTCTTCAGGCCTTTGCCCAAGCTGTTTCCTCTGCTTGCAATGTCCTTCACCTTCCTCTCCTGTAGAACAATCACCCCAAACACCAGCTCCTCAGGAAGCCTTCCCAAAGGAAGAGCAACTTGATCCCCTCCAGGCCCTCTAGGTAGCCCTGACTATTGGAACCCCACCCCCATCCCCAGCCTTTGTTCCCAAGTAGACTATGAGTTCCCAAGAGACCACCATGTACAGCTGTGCAGGCCACACACTGCAGATCCCCAGGATTGCCACTCACATCACAGTCACACAGTTCCATGGCCCCGGGCCCAGTCTGAGCTACCTCTGCTCCCCACCCTTTTTATCCTGCTCAGCCGGTAGTCTCCAGGTTTGCTGACTGAGTGACTAACAAACCAACCAAGCACTGACTGACCAGCTCTGATAAAGGACCAGCCACCAACTGACAGCCCCAGGGGCCTTGGCACCCCTTTCCATCTCCTGCCTTCATCCAGCTCTAACCTATCCCTGTTCTCAGGGTGTATTCCCATGTCTCCCAGGAGGAAGGCCTGTTTTATGTCCCATTCCACGCCCCCTGCAGCAGCCAAAGCCCAGGATGCTGCCAGCCCTGGTTTGTTATATTTTAAAGAGAAAGTGTGAGGTAATGAGAGGGACACATCATCCTTGCACAGGAGCCCAGCCCGCCCAGCCCGTTCCTCTTTCTGTGGCCCAGGTCGGCCAGCCAGTGCATTTCCTGCCCCGTGCGTGGTCTCAGGCTCCATCATCCGCAGCGAGAACCCATAAGTGCCTCCCACCACATCCTCCTCCCCAGCACGTTCAAACCCATGAGCACCCTCTCTGCTTCAGCAGGTGTTCAGGGAGGTTTTCGTGAGCCCAGCTGGGCCCTCCCTCCACCCCTTGGTGAGCTCAGAGCCCTCTGCACCAGGGGCTTCAAACTCCCCTCATGCACCTGGGCCTTTGGGCTTCTGACAGAGAAGAACTTAAAGTTTACAGGGCCTGGAGCTGTGGAGGGTCCCACTGGGGTATTGGTGCAAGGGCACTGGGCAGGAAATGGTCACAAATCACTAGGACTGAAACCTGCTCATGAACTGTGAACAGTTTAGAAAACTGAATGCTGAATCAACACATAACACAGCCCAGCAATTCCACTGCTGAACACGTGTCCAATAAAAATTAAGTACACCCATTCATCAAAAGAAAGTACACAGCAGTCTATTCATAATAGTCCGAAGGGGCTGGCCGGTGAGCTCCCTCAGTTAGAGTGCGGTATTATAACACCACACCAAGGTCACCAGTTCGGATCCCCATACCAGCCAGTTGCCCCCCCCCCCCAAAAGAAACATAATAGCCCAAGGAAACCACCCAAATGCCCATCATCAGTACTGCTCACATGATGGAAAACTCTAGGGAGGAGAGTGAGCACTATTGCCTCAGGCAGCACCACAGATGAAACTGATAGGCCTTATGCTGAGTGAGAGGGGCCTGGCATATCAGAGCACATACTGTGTGCCTCGTTTATATTAAGTTCAAAACACGCAAAACTGACTGAGTTCTCTTCATCTGGATGCTGCTTACACGGGTGGTTCACTTTGTGAACATTCACTGAGCTGCACACTCATGACGTGTGCATTTTTCTGTGTGGCATATGTCAGTAAAATTTTATCCAAACAAAACACAATAAACATTGACCTTTAATTCATCTTCCTGCAGCCAAAAACTCCCTGCCAACCTCCTTACCACCACTCCCTGCTTCAAACCCTTCTGGATCCTCCGAACCCTCAGTACCAGGGTGACAAGGCACTGTCCACCTCCCCCACCTTATTTTCATCACTCTCAGCTTCAGCCATGAGACATTTTCTCAGCTCCTTGACCTTGCTCAGGCTAACTTCCAGGCTTTTGACCACACTGTTCTCTCTGCCTGGACTTCTTTCCCATCTCTTCTCACACTTAATTCCTACCCATTTCCCACATCCTAGTGTACATGCTGAAGAACACAGCTGTCTTGATGCACCCCAGGTGCTCTGGACGTCCCCCAACACAGCCGTCATCACTCCTGTCATTGTCTGACTTGATGAGGGTGGTGACTGTGTCTCCTTCACTATCATACCCCCCAACCATAGCCTGGCACTGAGTAGATGCTCCATAAATACCTGCTGAATGAATAAACAAATGAATGAATGAATTGGCCCTGCCCTTACCACTTAACCTAATGGTCACCAGACTTCATGGTACAGATAGGAAGATGGGGTCCAGAAGGAGGTCTCCTATTCTTCCGCAACACAAAATACTTCTGTGACCTCAGATGTATCAGGGGGAGGGTTTCCCACACACCAAGCAAGTAGTCCTTCAGCAGTGGACACCAGCTGGGTGTCCTCCAATTCAATTCCAGAGGTAGCATCAGATTCCACAGGTTGAGGTCTCAGTCCCACAAGACTGTCCCCCAACTTGTGATGCCAATAGCAAGCCCTAGGTTGTTTTACATGTGCTTCTGACTGACCAGCTATAAAATGGATTCCCACATCCCCTCCTGGGTTCAATGAATTTGCTAGAGTGGCTCACAGAACTCAGGGAAACACTTACATACATTTACCGGTTTATTATAAAGGATATTACAAAAATGAGATGCATAGGGCAAGGTTTGAGGGAAGGGGCCCAGAGGTTCTCTGCTCTCCCTGAGGCACCATCCTCCAGGGACCTCCACGTGTTCACTATTCCGAAGCTCTCCAAACCCTGTCCTTTTGGATTTTTATAGTCTTCATTACATGGGCATGATTGATTAAATCACTGGCCATTAGTGATCAGCTTAACCTTTAACCCTTCTCCGCTTCCCAAGGTTGAGGGCTGAGACTGAGAGTTCCAATCCTCTCATCCTGCCTTGGTCTTTCTGGTGACCAGCCCCCATCCTGAAGCTACCTAGGGCTGCCAGCTATCATTCAACTCATTAGCATAGGAAAAGACATTTATCACTTTGGTGAGTCCAAGGATTTTAGGAGTTATATGCCAGGGATGGAGACCAATGTATATTTCACAATAATGTCACAGGATGTGAGCCTGCTTGGCTGGCGGGGTCATGGCTGAAATCCCAGGGCCTACAAGGCTGCCTCAGGAGCCACCACTGCCCACCCGTCTTCCACCAAGCAGAGCTCATGCCCTGCCCAGTCAGACTGCCTCACTTGGCTCCACCCCAAAGCCTGTCTGGACCCTGGGCTCACTTGCTCAAGTGTGTTGGGTATAAAGGCAACCCTTGACTGCCGACCAGAAGCAAAGCAGTGGGGGTGGGGTGGGGTGGGGAGGGAACCAGCCTGGGGCTAAGCCTGAGCCTGGTTCAGTGGTAGAGCAAGTGCAGAAAAAGCCCTATGACCATCAGGAAAAAAGGGGGGTGTGGAGAAACTAAAGAGACATAATGATATTCAATACATGAACTCTGACCAGATCCCAGCTCTAAAAAAACACAGCTCTAAAAGTCATTTTGGTAACAACAGGAGAAATTGAAATAAGCCTCAGATCTCGTGATTCCACTCCAGAGCTTCTCCTAAAACTAAAGACGTGCTCCTACATCAGCACACCAGCATCACCACCATCTAATAGAATATATATTTCCCTCGTCTGCTTCTTGTCTACCTCCACTGGCCAACCGTAAGCTCCCTGAGCCTAGGGACTTTTGCTTTGCTCACTGCTACAGTCCCAGGGCCTAGCACATAGTAGGTGCAAAGATTTGAATGAATGACCATTGTATATAATTCTACAACTTGCCTTTTTCATCGCACAATATATTTCTAGATAGACACAGGTTAATGACCATCGCACTAGTTTCATTCATCTGACCTGCTTTTAGAATTGCACGGAAGGATTCACATCTTCTTTTTCCCATTTTCCTCATGATGAATATTTCCAGTCATTCACTATGCCAAGCAATATGACGATAAACATTTTTACATGTGCCAGATAATTTCTCTAGGGTTGGCATTTGAAATGGAACTGCCGAGTCAAAGGCCACGTGCATCCTCAACTTTACGAGAAATGGCAAACTTGCTCTCCAAGGTGGCAATACCAATTTACACTCCCACACGTCCCTGTTTCACCACATCCTTACCAGCACAGTGTTGTCGGGTTTTACATTTTTTGTTTATCTAATGGTGGATACAAATGATATTTTTAAAATACAAGGTAATATTTATTGAGCCTTAATTTGGCCAGAAACTGTGCTTAGCCCTTTAAGTGCATCATCTCAAACACCCTTTGCCACCACCCCACGAGGTAGGAAAATCACCACCTCTGTTGTAGAGAGAAGAAACTGAGGCTCAGGGCTGAGCGCCTTGCTAAGGGTGCACAGCAAACGCAGTGAAGATGTCACTGAACCTCAGCTCTAGGAACCACAGCCTGCTTCTCAGCCACTACTCTGCCTCTTATTTTCAATTGTTTCTGTTATTTTTTTGTTTCCAAATTTTCTATAAGGACCATGTGTTACTTTTGTAAGAGACAAAAAAGCCTTAATAAACTTCATTTTAAGATAGTTTTTAAATCCCCCTCCCCCCAGGCAGTAGAGCAGGGACAAGCCCTGGTAAGGTGAGGGACCGGGGCTCTGGGGACCCTACAGACTGGCTGGCAGCCTCTCTCAGGCCTTCTCTCTTTCTCCTGCCTTTCCTTCTGCAAGAGAAAGGAGTTCCTCTCCAGTCTATGGTACTGAGGCCTTCTCTGGGGCCCCCTCAACCCTCAGCCCTCCTGCCCGCGGGCCCCACTCACCAGGTCTGGTTGGTGCTGGGGTCCTGGTGCAGAAGGGAGCTGAGCACGAAAGGCTTGCCTCCCTCGGGCGTGACACAGGGCCGGGCTACATCCAAGTTGAAGGCAGCCAGAGGGGCCAGGCCTGTGCGGAAAAGAGGAACATTTGATGAAAGAGGCACATTTTGAGGCTGTAGCTGGGCCTTTACTCCCATTATTCCATCAAATCCTGTGGGATTATCTCTATTTTACAAATGAGAAAAATGGAACTCCCCAAGGGTCTCTTTTTCCATGGGAGTAGGGCTGGATGCAGGTGTATCTGACCCAGAGCCTCTGATCCTTCCACTGAGCCAAGCTGTGCCAGCACCAGAGCGCCCCCACCCACCCCAAGGCCTTCCCTGACTCTCCCTGAAGAAGCACACCCCACCCCTCACACCTCCTACTGTGCACTATCTGCACCTGTCACATGGCACATACTCATCACTGAGTCCTGTACCCAAGTTAAAATAGACCCCCCAGGAAGAGTGTCTGGTCTGTGTGCATTCAATCTGCATACCCCCTTAAGTGACCCAAGAGAAAAGATAGGTCATCAAAAATACCTGCACACAAACACTATTTACCACAGCCGAGAGATGGAATCAACCTAAATGCCCATCGATGGATAAAAATACTGTGGTATATATATATACAATGGAATACTATTCCGCTATAAAAATAATTTCCCATCATTTGCACCAACATGGGTGGAACTAGAAACCATCAAGTTAAGTGAAGTAAGTCAGGCACAGAAAGACAAATACAACATGATCTCACTCATATGTGGAATCTAAAAAAAAAAAAAAAGCATCGGATGGTTACCAGAGGCCAGGAGAGGAGAGGGGGTAGGAGGAGGAGCCGTGGTGGACTAAGGGGTACAAAGCTGTGCTCTCTACCCTAAGTGAATCCTTGTGCAGTACATGCATGTATTGAAACAACACACTGTACCCCACAAATATATACAAGTAATGTTAAAATAAAACATTAAAAAATACCTGCACATAAACATTTTATAGCAGCTTTTTTCATAGCAGCTGCAACCTGGAAACAACCCAAATGTCCATCAACAGAAGAATGGATAAACTAACTGTGGTGGATTCATACAGAATACTACTCAGGAGGGTAAAGGAATGAACACCTGATACACACAGCAACGTGGTGAATCTCAAAAATCACTATGCTGAGTGAAAGAAGGCTTACATCAAAGAGTCTCTATCACAGAATTCCATTTATATGATGTTCTAGATCCAGCAAAACTAATCCACAGTAAAAAAAAAAAAAAAAAAAAAAAATTACCTGGGGGATGAGAATTAACTGAGAGGGGACAAGAAGGAACATTTGGGGGTGATGAAAATATCTTATTTTTCTTTTTTTGACTCATGGATTCATAAAATATCCTATATCTTGATAGGAGTTTGAATTACAAAGGTGTGTGCATTTGTCAAAATATACTGAAGGTCCACTTAGAATTTGTCCGTTTTACTATAGGTAAATTTTACCTAAAAAAAGAACCACAAACAAATGTTGAACTCTAGTTGATATGTATGCTGAAATGTTTAGGGATGAAGTATACTGATGTCTGCAGTTTACTTTGAAATGCATCAAAATATAAGATAGCTTATAGATAGATGTGATATAGCAATACAAAAAAATGTTGAAAATTGTAAAATCTAAGTGTGGTATGTGGTTTTCCACTGAACAATTTTTCAACTTCTCTGTATATTTGAAATTTTTCATTAAAAATGTTTTGGGGAAAATTGATATTGGCAGATTACCCCCCAAAGAGGTTGTACCAATTCATACTCCAACAACTGAATGGAGAAGGTTTATTTCTCCACAATGTCACCTGAATTTAAAAAGTGTGTAGACCTTTTCATTCTTGCAAATCTTTTCATTCTGTTTTAAAAGTATCCCATCAGGGCTGGCCAGTTAGCTCAGTTGATTAGAGTGCAGCCTTGTAACACCAAGGTTAAGGGTTTGGGTTCCCCATACTGGCCAGTCGCCCCCACCTCCCCCCCCCAAAAAAAACAGAAAAGAGTATCTCATCATCTTGTTATAAAACTATTTTTTAATTATGAGTAAGGAAGGTCAAGTTTCTTTTTATAAGTTAGTTTACTGCCTATTTATGCACATTATCTATTTTTGTAAACAGGTATTTATTATTTTCTTATTCATTTGTAAGAGCTTTTTTCTATCCAAGAGAAATTGGCAATATGTTACAGATATTGTTTCTTAACACAGCTGTCGTTTGACTTGCATAGGGTATTTTTCTCACATCTACATTTTTTACATAGTCAAATTGTTTTTCCTTTATCACTTTTGAGTTTTGTGTTATGCTTTCCCATTCAGAGATTATATTTTTTAATTCACTCACTTTTCTTCAATACATATTTTTCTTGTTTTACTACTTATGCTTAAATCTTTGGTCCATCTGGACTTCATTTTTAAGTATGGAGTGAAATAGGGATCCAATTTTACTTTTTCCCCCCAAGTGAAATTGTCTCAACATTATTTCTTGAATATTTCATCTTATCCCCATAGATTTGAAACACCACCTTTATCATATTCAGAATCCTCATATGCATTTGGGTCTCTGTCGGGACTCGTTCTGCCCCATTAACATCATCTGTTGCTTGGACGTTAGTCTTTTGGCTTTTCTCTTTCAAGACTGGTCCCTCTGGATACATCCTCTCCATACCAGGTGCCAGAAAGATATTTTAAAAGTATGGTCTAACAATGCTACACCACTGCTTAAAACTCTGACATATATTTTCTTTAATTTTTTTTTTACTTATATTTACACGGAGAAAAAAGCAAAATGAAGTTCAGTTTACAGACTTACCTGTGTAATTACTATTCAATTAACAACTTTTTGCATAACAGCTCTTGAAAAGTTGTACCACTTCTTGAACAACACTCCTTTTTTATGGTATAATCTCTACATAAGGAATGAGATTCTGACATCACACTTTCAGGCAAAGACACACTCACCAATTTACTTCAAATAACTGTTGCTAGTTCAACAATATCATATGGAGCAAGTCTGTATTGCAGGTCATGTTTGGATAAACCCAAAGTGCTTCATTCTGCATCTTCTACCATTTTGCTGTCTGCTGAGTGCACAAGCTATTCCCATGGGTTTTGAAAGAGAGAGAGAGTGCCGAATCCTAACCACTAGACCACCAGGGAGCGTCTTCCCATAGGTTTGAAGTGCTTTCAAGTATAGTACTTATTTTGTCCTCAAGGAATTTTTCTGCTTTATAACTTTATTTTTAAAGGCTGTTTAAGTGCAAGATAGCTATGAGTCCCCCCAAAATTAAAAAAATAGTGAAGAAACAGTGTAGAAAGAAAAATGTACCTTCTCAATAATGACTCCCTCCCACTCATCCTCCACCACCATCAAGTCTTGTCTTCCTCCTTTCATGAGGACAATAAACTTTCATTGTAATAAATTACATATGCAAACTGTATTTTTATATTCAAATTATTATTTGTATTTATATAAACTTGTTTTATTGGTGAATTAATATACTTTCCTATGAGTAAAAGTTGTTTGGTCATCTCAGGTTGGAGGAAACACATTATAATTTTTCTATTGAAATTGATGGAAATAGTTTGCTGTGGTTTGAATGTCCCCCCCAAGCTCATGTTGGAGCTTGATCCCCATTGTAACAGTGTTAAGAGGGTGGAAATCTGAGTATGGTATTTGAAAGGTGGAGCCTTTAAGAGGTGATTGCATTGTGAGGACTATGCCACCATGAATATTAACCTATTAATGGTTTAATAGGTTATCAGGGAGTTGACTGGGAGCTTTATAATGACAGCAATTGAGCATGGTGGCACACTCTCACTCAGCGCTTGTTATGTGACGCCCTGCATCACCACAGGACTCTACAGAGAATCCCCAGCAAGAAGAAGGCCCTCACCAGATGTGCTCCCTGGACCTTGGACTTCCCAGCCTCCAAAGCTGAAAGAAATTATTTCTTTATAAATTACCCAGTTTGAGGTATTCTGTTATAAGCAACAGAAAACTGACTAATACATATTTTTTCCAATTAATGGCTTTTAAATTAGCAGTAGAGATTTCAGGAACAAATAAAAATCATTATGCTAAGGACAGCTTTATAAACTATGCTATCTTTTGTATAACAAAGAGAAGAAAATATACACACAAATATGTTGTTCTTCATTTATTAGGAAGATATAACAATTTTAAATTGGTTTATACCCTATAACATCACTTCCAAAAAAAAATTTAAAGCAATAATTGGCTGAATTACAAGGAAAAATACAAAACACCACAACCAAAGTGGAAGATCTTAACACTTTCATATTAGCTATAAAGGCAGACAAAAACCAAAAAAATCAGTAAGTATACAGAAGATCTGAACACTGCAATTAGCAAGCTTAACCTAAATGGACAAACAGAACACCATAACCAACAGTGGTAAAAAAATCATTTTTTTCAAGTACACATGAAACATTTGCCAAAATTGAACATATGCTGGGTTGCAAAGCAAGCCTCAATAAATATCAATGGACTAAAATAATTCAAAATATGTTCTGTGACTATAGTGGAATTAAAGTCAATAGCAAAAAGAAAACTAGAAAAATATGAACTTCTTTGAAACTAAGGAATGTACTTCTAAATAACCCAGGCTCAAAGAAATCACAATGGCAATTCTAAAATATTTTGAATTGAATGAGAATAAAGATATGACAGATCAAAACTTGTCGGCTACAGTTAATGCAGCGCTTAGAGGAAATGCACAGCTTTAAATGCATATGTTCTACTTCTCCCCCAGATTCCTCGGTAGTCTGTCAGTGGAAGATTCTTGTCACCGTTCCCCCACCTCCTCTAGCGCCATGAAGCCCTACAAGTCCCCATCATGCATGAGTGCATCTCCATCCACAATGGCCAGGTTGGCATCCAGAGCAATACCTGCTGGGAGCTCTACTGCCTGGAACATGTCATCCAGCCAGATGCCAAGTGACAAGACATTGGGGGAGGAGATGACTCCTTCTACACCTTCTTCAGCAAGATGGGCACTGGCAAGCATGTGCCCAGGGCAGTGTTTGTAGACCTGGAACCCACGGTCATTGCAGAAGTTCACACTGGCACCTACCGCCAGCTCTTCCACCCTGAGCAGCTCATCACAGGCAAGGATGATGCTGCCCGTACCTATGCCCACGGGCACTACACCATTGGTGAGGAGATCATTGACCTCATCTTGCACAGAATTCGCAAGCTGGCTGACCAGTGCCCAGGTCTCCAGGGCTTCTTGGTTTTCCACAGCTTTGGTGGAGGAACTGGTTCTGGGTTCACCTCCTTGCTGATGGAACACCTCTCTGTTGATTATGGCAAGAAGTCCAAGCTGGAGTTCTCCATTTACCCAGCCCCCAGGTTCCCACAGTTGTAGTTGAGCCCTACAGCTCCATCTCACCACCCACACTACCCTGGGGCATTCTCATTGTGCTTTCATGGTACACAATGAGGCCATCTGTGACATCTGTCATAGAAACCTCAACATTGAGTGCCCAACCTACAGTAACCTTAATTGCCTTATTAGTCAGATTGTGTCCTCCATCACAGTTTCCCTCAGATTCGATGGAGCCCTGGATGTTGACCTGACAGAATTCCAGACCCACCTGGTGCCCTATCCCCACATCCACTTCCCTCTGGCTGCACATGCCCCAGTCATCCCTGCTGAGAAAGGCTACCATGGACAGCTTTCTGTAGCAGAGACCACCAATGCTTGCTTTGAGCCAACCAACCAGACAGTGAAATGTGACCCTCGCCATGGTAAACACATGGCTTGCTGCCTGTTGTACCGTGGTGATGTGGTTCCCAAAGATGTCAATACTGCTATTACCACCATCAAGACCAAGCACAGCATCCAGTTTGTAGATTGTGCCCCACTGGTTTTGAGGTTGACATTAATTACCAGCCTCCCACTGTGGTTCCTGGTGGAGACCTGGCCAAGGCACAGCGAGTGTGTGCACGCTGAGGAACACCACAGCCGTCGCTGAGGACTGGGCGTGATCACCTGGACCAAAGTCTGACCTGACATGTGCCAAGCATGCTTTTGTTCACTGGTACATGGGGGAGGGGATAGGAGAGTTTCTGAGGCCATGAGGACATGGCTGCCCTTGAGAAGGATTATGAGGAGGTTGGAGCAGAGAGAGCTGAGGGTGAAGAGTATTAACTTGTCTGCTGCAGTTTTACTCTCCAGTGTCTCAGGACTATCTTATTTCTGTTGTTCTTAGAAACTGTCCACTGTGGCTCTAAACTATCAATAGAAGTAATGTTTCCATTTTTTACAAAAATGCATATGTTAAAAAAGAAGGCTGAAAATTAATTATTTACATTTCCATCTCAAGAAACTAAAAGAATAGCAAATCAAACTCAAAGAAAGTACAGGAAAAAATAAAGAATTGAGCATATATCAGTGACATAGAAAACTAACTTACAGTAGAAAAATAACAAAGCTGCAGTTCATTTTTAAAAAGATTAATAAAACTGATAAACTTGCAGCAGTACTGATCAAGAAAAAAAAGAGAGAGAACATACAAATTACCTATATGAATGAAAAAGGGGACATTATAATAGATCCAAGACATTTAAAAAATGAGATGATGTTATATATATAACTTTATGCCAGTAAACCTGACAATTTGGGTGAAATGGACAAATTCCTTGCAATGAAAACCTACCAAAACTGACAAAAGAAGAAACATAAAATCTGACTAAGAGATTGAATCTATTATTAAAAACCTTAGGAAGCTGGCCGATTAGCTCAGCTGGTTAGAGCACAGCCTTGTAACACCAAGGTCACAGGTTCAGATCCCATCCCGGCCAAACATGAAAAAAATAAAAATAAATTTTAAAAAAATTTTTAAAAAATCTTAAGAAGAACTCTAGATCCAGATGACTTAAATAGTGAATTCTTCCAAACATTTAAAGAAGAAATAATACCAATCTTTCACTAACTGTTCCAGAGAATAAAATAATGAGAGGACATTTGCCAGTCATTTTATGGGGCCAGCATAACATTGATATCAAAACATGACAAGAGCAATAAATAAAAGGGAAATTGACAATATCTCTCTTGAACATAGATGCAAAAATCTTAAACAAAAACTAGCAAATCAAATCCAGGGAAATATAGAAAAAATAATATATCACAACCAACTAGAATTTATTTCAGGAATGCAAGGATGGTTTGACATTAGAGAATAATCAATTTATTCATCACATTAACAGGGGGAAAAAACAGGGAAAAAAATGATGTGATCATTATGATAGATGCAGAAAAAGGCATTTGATAAAATCCAATACTGATATGTGATTAAAAATTCTTAGCAAGCCAGGAATAGAAGGGAATTTCTTTAATCTGATAGAGATTATCCACACACACACACAGAAAAACCCTTCAGCAATCATTCTCTTTTTTTTTTTTATCCAAAACAAATAGCTTTGAAACAAACATCATTCTTAATGGTGACTTATTGAAGTTTTCCCCTTAAAATAAGGAATGAGACAAGAATGGTCACTCTCATGTCTTCTATTCAACATTTTACTGTAAGTCCTAGTCAGAGCAGTAAGAAAAGAAAAAAAATAGAGTATAAAGATTAAAAAAGAAAAAACAAAACTGTCATTGCAGATGACATGATTGGGTAGACTGAAAAATCCAGCAGATCCACAAGCAAACATTTAGAATTTAAAAGTTCCTTTAGCAAGGTCACTGGATACAAAAGCGATATACACAGAACCACTGTACCTCTATTTACCATCAATGATCAAATAAAGAATGAAAAAATTTTAAAGATACCATTAAAAAAAGAAATTAAAAAGATCAAATGCCTAAAAATAAATCTAACTGAAGATATACAAAACCTCTACTGTGAAAATTATAAAAGTTTGGAGAAATTAAGGAAGACCTAAATAAATGGAGGAACAGATCATGTTCATAGACTGGAAGACTCAACGTTGTTGTCAGTTATCACTGTATTGATCTATAGCTTCAATACAATCCAAATCAAAACCCCAGCAAATTATTGGTTGGGGGGGATGTTTACAAGCAGATTTTAAAATTTATATGAAAATGCTTAGGGCAAGACCAGCCAAGGTGCTCCTGAAGAATAACAAACCTAGAGGATTTACAGTATCATTTATCAAGACTTATTATAAAATTATAGCTATTAAAACAGAATTACGTTGGCACAAGGATAGACAAACAGACCAAAGGGATATAATAGAGAGTCCAGAAACATATGGTCACCTGACTTATGACAAAGGTAACAGGGAAGAACAGTGAGGAAAGAATGATCTTTTTAGGGTAAATTGTGCTGGTCACTTGAATATCAATATTGAAAAAAATTATTCTTAACTCCTCTCTCACACCATACACAAAAAAATCAGTTCCTGATGGACAGTAGCTCTGAAGGTAAAGTTAGATTGATTATAGATCTAAATGAGAAAAAAAGAAATACAGCTTTTAAGACAAAACACAGGACCTTGAAGGCAGACAAATATTTTTTAAACAGGACACAAAAAGCACTAACCATAAAGGAAATATTGATAAGTTGAACTTCACTAAACTTAAGAACTTCTGTTTATCAAAAAACATCAAGAGAGTGAAAAAGCAAGCCACAGAGTAAGAATATGTTTGCAACACAAACTGATGAAAGATTCATTTCAGAATACATAAAGAATTCTACAAATCAATAAGAAAAAATCATGTAAGCTAATAGAAAAAGGACTTTCCACAAAAGAGATTACCCAAATGGCCAGTAATCACATAAGAAGGTACTCATTAGACATCAGAGAAAGGCAAAATAAAACCACCATGTAACACTACTATACAACCACCAGAATGGATAAAATTAAAAAGACACATAACACCAAGTGTTGACAATGTTATGGAGCATCTAGAACTCTCAAATACTGCTGGTGGGAGTGTAAATTTGTACAACCCTTTCAGAAAATCATTTGGCAGTATCAACGAAAGCTGAACATATGCTTAACTTATGATCCAGAACTTCCATTCTTAGACATACACCCAACAGAAAAGTGCTCATATGGTCATTAAGAGATACATAAAAGAATGTTTATAGCCTCAATATTCATATTAACCCCAACCTGGAACAACCCAAATATCTATCAACAATAGAAAAGATGAATAAATTGTGGTATATTCACACAATGGAATACTCTACAGCAATGAAAATAATCTACAATGTGGATGGACCTCATGAATACAATGTTGAGTGAAAGACACCAGGAACAAAACAGAACATACTATATATAATTCCACTTAGGCAAAGTTTAAAATGAGCAAAATAATCTATGGTATTAGAAGTCAGGACAGTGGTTACCCTTGGGACTAGGTAGTGACTGGAGGGGACATGGGGGTATTTCTGAGGTGTTAATGCTCCGTTTTTTGATATGGGTACCAGCTACTTGGGTGTGATTTAATTTGAACATTCACTGATCTGAATTTGTCCATTTTTCTGTATGTTGTACTTTTAAAAAAGTTTACATTGAAAAATAACAATTGCAAGTGTGTGAAAAAAAACTGAACATAAAAATTTCATGAGCTCATAATGATTTTATTTATTTATTTATTTATTTTATTCTAAAATAAAACAAGAATGCATTTGGATCACCGGTGTGGGGATCCAAACCTTTGGCCTGCGTGCTATAATCATAATGATATTTTTAAAAGAGAAAAAATTAAAACAAATCAAAACGCTTCATTGGTCACCACTGGAAGTAACTAGGGTACCATCCTCTTACTCTGAAAATTGACTATTAAAGGCAAAGTATTAAGTATTTTTCTTTCCTTTCCTATATGAAGGGCATTTCAGGGTCACCAAATGGTCCAAGTTGATGAATTATTACTAATGAATATAGGAGAAATAATTGAATCAGAAAAACACTATTTTGTGTACAATAATTAATTCAGGACATGATCATCAATCAGTGAATAAAACTACTAGATGAAAGTTTGATAGAGAACTTTACAATTAGACTGACACCACTGAGCACACTAGTCAGTTTTAACATCCCTAGGACGGGGCCCCCCCGGCATATGCGCTTCTTGGTATGATGTCCTAGGAAGAATCCAGGGGCCCAAGACTCTGCATTTCTAACAAGCTCCTAAGTCATGCCCATACTACTGGTCCTCAGACCATATTTTGAGTAGCAAGGGTTTAAAATACTTTAGCAGGGTCTGGCTAGTTAACTCAGCTGGTTAGAGCGTAGACTTCTAACACCAAGGTCAAGAGTTCAGTTCCCCATACTGGCCGGCCACCAAAAAAAAAAATATATATATATGTTGGCAAAAAAAACAAGAAAGGGAGAGCAAATGAATGCAGGAAGTGTGGCAAAATCCTCATAATTGTTTACTGTACACTTGCCAGAAAGTTAAACCTGACTTTAATGAACACATTAGCACTGACCTTCAGTTTTTAGGAAATTTAGGGGACAGGACAAATCACACCAACAGGAAGCAAACTCACAAATCCTGAATGTAGATATTCTACAAGACAACTGACCACGCTCTGCAATAAACTGAAGACATAAAACCAAAAAAAATGGGGGTGGGGGGTGCACTGTAGACCAAAAGAGGCATAACAACTAAATGTAACATGTACACCTTGTTTGGACAAACCAACTGTTAAAAAAGATATTTTGAGACAGTCAGGGAGATGAATATGGACTGGGTATTAGTTGATACCAAAGAATTATCGTTACTTTTGTTAGGTGGTAAGAACATGCAGCTATGTAAGAAAACATCCACATTATTCAGAAATGCATACTGAAGTATTTAGGGGTGAAATGACAGGATGTTTGGGATTTGCTTTAAAATAATGCTTCTGAAACAATGTGCAGATGAATCATCCGAGGATCTTGTTAAAATGCAGATGTTGATTCAGCAGGTCAGGGAGTGGGGCTAAGATTCTATTCCAGCGACCCCTAAATTATGACAGTGCTGCTGGTCCTCAGACCACATTTTAAGTAGCAAGGCTTTAAAATACTATGGCAAAGAAAACAAGAAAGGGAGAGCAAAATGAATGCAGGAAGTGTGGTAGAATCTTGATTACTGCCATTTGAGTGATGGACGTATGGGTTTATTACAGTTATCTTGTTTACCTTTCTACATGCTTAACATTTTGTTGTTTAAAACCAAACTTCCAAAGGAGGAAGAGGACTGTGAGAGGTTCTGAGCAGGGTCTGTGTCTCTGATCTCAATTCCCAGTCCTTCTCCCTGAGCCTGCCACAAAGTAGGCATCTATACTTTATTCCTTTTTCTTTATACCTCTGCCTTGCCCAGAATGATTTGTGGTGACTCAGAAGTACACAATACAATAAAACTCACTTAAAATAATAGGGCAGGCAAGAAAAGGACAGAAGGAAAATGATGGTTAAAGAAAGGGAGAGACACAATCAAACCAGGAAGGACAGTGACAGCTAGCTTGTGTATCAACAAGTGCTAGCACTTTCTATGATGGGCCCCACTTCTGGCTCTGAACACAGCATTGGCACTTAATAACATTATTAGATGCTTAGTAAAATTATTTCTTGAATAAATGCATACATGAATGAACTAAGCTTTCCTGAAACCAATATAAAGATGAAAACTATCAATGTCATTCACCGTGTCTACAAAATAGAAAAAAAACAAAAAAACCTACTCCTGTGTAGCACAATTAGTCCTGTTATTTAAACCAGAAAAAATTTCCCTGAGGGTCCTCTTAGCATGAATACTGAATGAACAAACCCCACACCTCAAGTTTCCCCGAGCTTCTATTGTGTCCTCCCCACCACTGTCCCAGAGTATAATATAGAAAACATAACCAGACCACAAGTTCTTCCCTGTTTGGGGGTCACGGGTCCCTTTGAGAATCTGACGAATGCACTTGGAGTCCTTCCCACCCCCCAAGTGCACACTGTACAAAACTTTGCCCTTGCCTGACATGCTCTGCCCTCAAACTCTCTGGTGGCTTCCTCATCCTTACCATTTGGACCCCTCCTGGGCCCTCTATCCCCCACCAGCCTTGACTACAGCATTTACCACGGCCTGAAAGTAATTTGCTCATCTCCTGTGTACCTACTGCCTGTGACTATCCCCCAACAGACAGCAAGTCCCACAAGGGCATGCCTCGTTCACCACATTACTCCAGGGCCCAGGACAGTGGCCTGCACTTGGTTGGTGCTGACTGAGTGGCCCCTGCCATCCACCCACAGACCCTCAAGGGTTCCAGATCAAGACTCCCAGGGAAGAGGGTTGCCCTGTCTTCCATGAAATGAACCCAGGGCTTAGATAAAGGATGGCCAGAAGTGGGGACTCAGGCTCCTTGGCCCATTTCACGCTGAGCCCTGTGTTTCTTGGTCAGCCAGACTGGGGAAAGACTGACTAGAAGAGAACTAAAAAGCGAGAACTACCAGCCTGTTAGCAGGAGTAATAGGAGGGCCTTCTATCCCCCTTTTACTGTGTAACGGGTAGACATGACTTGAAACCCCAGGGAAAAGCCAGTCTCCCCACCTCGGCATCCATGGCACATTCCCACCGCATCCAATGCACCCTGTGCCCAGTATGCTCTTGAGCACCTCTACGCCCCGCTGCCTGAACGCCGTCTGCCTGCTTCCCACCCCCAGGCCTTTGCACCAGCTGTGCCCGCTGCCCAGCACGCCTTCCTCACGCCCTCCCACCTCTGCCTGCAGAGTGCATCCTCTGTGGCCCTGCTCAGATAGCCAGGAGCCAGGAGCCAATCTGGACACTTCCTCAGAGTTACTGGTCCCCAAGCCCCCCTCAGAATCTTGTGGTGTCTCTGTCTGGCTCTTACTAAATCCTGTCTGGGTCAGAATGATCTGTGATTAAGTCTGTCTCCCCCACACTGTGATCTGATCTGAGTCATCCATGACACCCCCCAACCGAAAAGCCCAGCTCAGCACAGGGCCAGGCCCAGAAGAGGTGCCCTGGAAATGTCAGAGTGGGCCAGCTACTGCTGTTCCTCACCCCACCCCCACCTCCATTTTCTCTTTGTTCAACTGAAGGATCTTGGTGTAACAACCCTGAAGGGGCAGGAGCAGCAAGAGACGAGTGGAGAGGTGATCACAGCCACCTCCAGTGGCGGCTGCTGTCTTCCAGGTACCATGTTACATGCTGAGGCTCAGAGAGGTCAGGTGATTTGCTCGTGGCCCATCAGTAAGTGGAATGTTAGTGACTGGGGCCTGAGTCTGCCTGATTCCAAAGCCATTGGTAAAAGCTGGAGGCACCGAGGGGTTGGTAAACAGAGAGGGAGCTGGGCACTGCTCCTGAGGGGCACAGCTACCTGTGAGCTAGCAGCCACTGAGCTGGGGCAGAGCTCTGCTTTAGAGAGCTGGTAAGTAGGTCAGTAAGAACCTCCTGTGGAGGCAGAGTGGCATGAGAGCCTGTGTGTGGGGGGGCGGGGGGATGTCACCATGTTCACTGTCTCCCTGAGAGCCAGCTGGTGCCTGGGCTCTGCCAGGCGGGCTCACCTTGCTGAGCAGACTCCCTCCAGGCCCCTGGCATTTTACCTTTGCTCAGCCTGCCCCTAGATCAGGTAACCCCCCGTCGCCATTTCCACTGAGTCTCAGAGAAAACAGCATGGACGCCAAAGGCATACGGTCTTGAGATCAGATCCTCACTTTGCCGCGGAGTCACTGAAGGACCTTGGGTGTCACCTCGCTTCAGTTTCCCCATTTGTGACATGGGTCTATGCAGCTTGAATGGGGTAGTGTCTGATGCACTGGAGGGTCAGCATGTGGGGGCTGATGTTCGAGCATTTTAACCACAAGTGAGGGCCTGTCGCCTCCTCTCTCACAGCCTTGCCCTTCTGTCTCAAGCCTCCCTCGCAAGCTGTCAGACACCAGCGCCCAGCTAAACCAGCGTCTGTCACCACACTACCCACAGGGCCACTTCCCCCAAGCTGTCCCAGCCACATGGGCTGCTGAGTCACACTAAGAGCCCCCCTCCATCCTGTCAGCCACCACGGCCGCCCCCCTCCACCCCATCTCCCCCATTGCATTATGCATTTTGAATACACATTCCCATGGTACAATAAGTCGTCACTATTCCCAATTTAGGAAACTGAGGCCTGAGGGCACTGTTTGCCCAAATTTATACTAGGAGCTGGCTCTGGAAGTGGAACTAGACTCAGATGTCCTGATGCCCAATGCATAATGCCCAGAAAGCACTCACGGGACGATCACGTGTCAGAACCATCTGCAGAGCACCTATCCAGGGTCACAGCTCACGGGCCACTTGTCCTCGGCACACCCACCTTGGTCCTTCACACCAGAGCCTCATCATCTCAACCCAAACCTCACAGTCACCCGAACCCATCCCTCTCCCTCACCCTCAGTCTACCTCATAACAAAATGGCCAGCAGGTCGTGAGCAGTACTGTGTGTGAGGCTCTGTGCTAAGCACCTGTGGATGCTCCCATTTTCCTCATGAGTGCCTCCTCCTTCCCACGCTTGCCCTCCCCAGCCCCCGAGGACTGGACCATGGCAGCAGTCTCCTCACTGGCTTCTCTGCCTCCCCTTTCTCCCAGACTCCACCTTCACACAACATACTAGTCTAACTATCACTACCCTGCTCAAGACCTTCTGAGGCTTCCTGTGGCCCTTGCCGTGAAGCCTAAGCTCGCTCAGCCAGGCACGTGGGCCCTCCACGTTCCTCACCTCTACCACATGGACTTCTCAGGCCTGGCTGCCCACACATCCTCCTACACACCACACACACCCATACACCCCGTACAAACCCCATATACATCCATACACACCATATACCCCATATGCCCCCATATGCACCACACACACACACCCACACACACCCATACATATCATACACACACCATACACACCTGTACATGCCCTATACACACCCGCACACACCATGCACACCATACACACTCCATGCAAGCTACTTCCCAGAGAAGTGGAAGATGTCTGGGCCTCACATGGCCTGCACTACCTCCACCTGGCTCACCCACAAACACTGCACTTCTCTGACATTCTACCTTTGCTCGGGCTGCCCCCTGCCTGGAATGCCCTTTCCTCACCCCATTTTCAAGAGACCTGAAGGCATCCTCAATGGACCCCCCAGCTGGGGCTAAGGAGGTTATTATTTTCAGCCTCCGTTCTTTTCCCCCAGGGGTCCCCTCTGCCCTTACCAGCAGGGCCCAGCAGGTCCCGTCAGAGTGGGCAGCCTTCTGCTCCCACTCAAACCTCACCCTCCGTCTTCTGAAAAAACAGGCTCCTCACAGCCCCAGGTCTTTGTCCATACTGCTTCCCCTGTACAGAAAGCCTCTCCTCCCCACCAGTCTGTGCTTGCTAACGACCCCCCATCCTTCAGAGCCCACCTCAGGCACCATGGTCCCCCACTCCTCAAGGACTGAGGTTTTCTAGCACACACTTGCACACAGGTCCAGGTTTGTGCCCCAGGTAAAGCCGGGTCTGCTGCCCTCCCACTCCCCCAGCAGGGCCCAGCAGGGCCACAGGCCTCAGCCTGTGTTGGTGCCATCAGCAGAGCAAGCCCTGGACTTCTGGTTCCTTCTTCTTCACCCTGTAAGGTTTTACAGGCTGATAGCACAGTTCCCTTCTTTGAAAGACGAGCGATATAGACTTGACCTGTGACCCAGGATGGAGAAGTGAGTTGCTGTGGTCACAGAATGAGTCAGGGGTGAAGACTGACCTGGGAACAGCAGGCTAGATGGTAGCAGGGTGCGACTGGGCTGAGGGCCAGGGTGTGGGCATCCCCAGGGTTTCCATGTGTCTGTGTGTCCATGCCTGACTCTCCCAAAACCTCCCTTAGATGACTGATGTTATCTCACCTACTCCCGTGGAAAATGAGAAATGAACATCACCACAGTGAGTGTCCTGGGAAGGTCAGGGCCAAGAACCGTTCTGGATTCTCTCCAGCATACGGAGGCCCAGCCATGCAAAGGATTCAGGGCCCAGGGCCTGGATCACAGTCTGAGGGGTTCTTCCCACCCTCCCTGGGACTTCCTTGCCACTTTCTCAGACTCTCTCCATCCCTCAAGCCTCAGCCCCAGTCTCACCTCCTCTAGGAAGCTCTCCAGGACTGGTCGGTCCATCCCCAAGTCTCAGGACCTCACAGTATGGAGCAGAACTGTCACATCTTCATTTCTCCCACCCAAATTGGAGCTGCTGGGGCCTCGTTCTCACCCCCTTCCCATGGCTTAGCCACGCTGTGGGCTAAGTGGTCTCATTGCAATTCTGCTCCATTTTGTGCACTGCTGTTTATCAGCTTGGGAAGGGGCTGGGCCTCAGAAGAGCTTTGATAAATGTCATCTGTTGAAAAAGGTGCTGAGGTGATGGGTGACTGTACCAGAGACTGCAGGAGACAGAGATAAGTAGGAGCCCAGAGTAAGGCCAGGGTTAGCATCCAGGCCAGGGGAGTATTCTAGAGCTGGGAGGCAGGACAGAGGCCTGGACTTCAGCCCTGTTTCTACTGGCACTTGCTTGCAACAGACAGTCACTGCCCTTCTTTGGGCCTCAGTCATCTCCTTTGTACTAGGACCAGATTAATCTAAGCATCTTCTCCAGAGACTCTTGGTGATGAAGGATCAAAGTCTAAGCCATAAAAAGAGTGAGACTCTCTCCATACCCCATATATAACTAAGAATAAAGACAAGTCTAAATTATAAAATAACAAGTTCAATAGTTTTGATATTTCCATAATGACCATTTTGATGTTTTAAAATATCAAATATTAAAATCTGTCCAAAAACATATGCTTTGCTAGTGCCCTATGCACATTTTGGCCTGCTTCCTGGGTGATCTGGCCCATGGTGAATGCTAATCCTCAGTCCCCTCCCAGCACGGACTCAGATTGCTCAGACACTGGTGCTCACCGGCTAGCGCTAGCCGACCTTTCAGGGAGAACTCAGGTTCCTAAGAGCTTTTAAACTGCATGTGCTTGCTGCCCAACTGATTCTCCCACCAGGCTTCTGAACAGGGCAGAAGACCCCTGCGAAGTCTGCCCACATCACTAAGCAGGACCTCAGCTTGATCTGAGCAGCCTCCAAGGGTCTCACCTGACTGTGCTCAGCTTATCCCTGGAGCCTTGTGGGAAGCTCATGGCTGGGCTTGCCTAAAGTGGCTTCCATGGCAGCTTGAAAGTCCAGAATGGGACCCCCGGCAGCAGCAGGAGAAGTGCCTCCTCCTCTCCACCACATACCAGTTTTCACAATGGCCCTAATAACAGAAACAGGAAACAGGTTCCCCCCAACACACTTGCCCTCTCCCACACAGACTCTCGCCCCCACAGTCTCTTGTCAACGCTCATGTTCTCCCTGGGTCCTCAATTTCATCAGCTGCACACCTGCTCTGTAACAGAAGGTGTTCTGCTGGATGGAGTGGGGCATTGCTAGCCTCCATGCTCTAGGAATAAACTCTGCACAGACCTGAGGACCTGCCCAGAGTGGGTGACGTGGGGAGAGGGCCTGGGTGGGGGAGGGAAGGCTGGTTGGAGGAGGAACAGGGTGGTGAAGCCCTGGAGTCTGAAGCTGCAGGCCATCAGCACTGTCAACACAGATCTCAGAGGACAAGCGTGGAGATTTGACCCACCAAGCAGGAGCCCTTCCCTGGAGAAGCTCCTGCTTTCTCCAACCTCTGGCCCTGAGTTCTATCAGACAGAGAGACAGACAGACAAGCTGTGTATTGCAGACATCCAGTCAGAGCAGAGGGCACAGCAGCCCCTTGAGGCAGGGGGGTAAGGTGACTTACTGGCCATGCAGAGCAGAGCGTGGAAGAGCCACATCCTAGCTGGAACAGAGGCAGCTGCGTGTGAGCTGAGCCGAGAGCTACAGATGGGTCTCGTCTGCTCAGCTTCCCCTCCTCAGCTTGGGAGGCCAGGAGGCGGGGACAGAGGCACCTACACAGGCAAACATCCACAGGCAGACAGGCAAGTTCAAGCCAACATAGACGTTCCGCTTATACAAAGCCAGTTGCGTGGCTTTGTGGGCTGGGTCCTGGGAGCTTAGAGACAACTGTCGGCCCCATCCCATCACCCACACTTTGACCCACACTTTCGTGGAATGGTGAGCCAAGTGTGGTATCGGGCAACTGTTCTGGGTGTCCTCAGCAGCAGATGTTGGAGGTGCAGGAACAATATTAATCCAGCCCGTTGTTTGTATCATCCATGTGAGTCCCAGTCCCTGTCCTGCCCCAGAGCCCACCACCACACCCACCACACATCTCAGCGCAGCTCCCAGCCCAAGGTCCTTGGTGGCAGTTGCCTCAGCAGTGAGAAGAGGGTGCCCCTCCTGTAGGAAGTACCCTCACAGCCAGAAACTGGGCTCCTGTACCAGGCCATGCAGTCAAGGCCTAGGGTTATGGAGGACCAAGTAAGCAGAAAGACCCAATGCACTGACTGAAATCACTGCCTCAATTCAACTTTGGATTCTCTTTAAAATCTGGCTACAGCGCCCTGATTCTGAAACTGACTTAACAGGGCTCTGAGCTAACAGAACAGAAAAGGTAAGATTCCATGAATCTTTCAGCGTGCATCATCTGATCCACACAAGCATTCCAGAGAATAAATTGCTGACAGTTTCCTGTCATGTTTAAGAGCTATCTTCACAATCTTTCAAATCTGCACTGTGTGACCAAGTCTTTATAATGGAAGAAAATCCTGCACCCAAGCTTCCTAGGTTGTTGGAAGTGCAGAGCAGTGCTGTCCAACAGAACTCTCAGTGGTGATAGAACTATTCTAGATCTACACTGTCCAATACAGTAGCCATTAGCAGCCACACATGGCTACTGAGTCCTTAAAATGCCATCAGTGCAATCGATCACCTGGATTTTAAATTCAATTTAAATTTAATTAATTTACATTCAAAAAGGCAGACTATTACAAGTCTCTCTCATATAAATATCTGCAAACCCAGGGAAAGCACTCTGAAGTACTAAAGTGTTAACATAAAACAGACAACGGTGTTGACTAAATGACTACATGAGGATCAGTTTTATTTTGTTTCTCACATTGAAAGCTTGCTTGGCCAAAATTTTGTGAAGAACTGAACACTTCAAATATTTTTGCATTGTCTGCTTTGGTCCATCAAAATACCTGTGACTAGATCTTACACAGTTATTTGAGTAGAGATTATAATTCACCATTTTTATCCTGTACACTGCCTGGCAGAGTAGTTAAAGCAGTTCCAAAAGCAAAGTTCCAGGTCTGAAGATTTTCCTGCCAGATCACAATGAAGACTGTCCTAAATCTGCTTAACCTTGTCATAGGCTGTGTCAAGGCTTGCGGCCTCCAGCCTGTCTCCCCACCACTCCAGGGATGAGTGACTCTCCTCCTGCCCCCAATTCATACCGAGTTCCAAGGGCACTTGGTAGAGCCACAAGAGAACTCCTCTCCCCAGCACTGGCACTGTTACTAGAAGAGAGTAACCCAAAGTCACAGAGCACACCCTTGCTGGGCAGGACAGAACACAGGACCACAGCTCAATGGAGATTTGAAGACGTCATGTTTGGAGTGTGAACTTCAGGGCAGTCAGGAGGCCAGGCTGTTGATGACGGGATGCTGGTCAGGTAGCGGGGCCATTTTTTGCATCTTGATAGACTTCTAGAATGCTGACTGCTCCTGTATCCATGTATTTATCCAGGCTGGTCAGTGCCTCTAATCATGAGCACACATAGGTCCCTTAAGCCCACCTGAAGGTAACTGTTCTCCCCACAAATGCAAACTTAAGGTCCCAAGGTCAGGGACTAGGCTTTGCTGTGTAACGCTCCCCCTCACAGCACCTAGTACAAGGCTGGGTGTTCAGCAGATACATACTTAACCAAAAGAAATGTGAAAGTGGCTTCCTAACTCGCTTTAAATAAACATTAAGGGACCAACTTGAGGGACATCTTACAACATAAACTGGACTGTACTCTTCAAAAACGTCAATGTCATGAAAGACAAAGAAAGGCTGATGAAGCTTCAGATTAAAGGAGACTAAAGAGAGGATAACTAAAGGGAGTGCCTGATTCTGGATTGGATCCTGGACCAGAAAAACTGCTTTAAAAATCATTATTGGGACAATTGACAAAATTGAAACATGAACTACAAATAAGCAACTATTATACTCATCAGATAATATTACACATTTCCTGAATTTGATAACAATACTATGGACATATGAGGATGTCCTTGTTCCTAGGAAATGTACACTGAAACATTTTAGGGGTAAAAGGGCATGATGCATGCAAATAATTCTCAAATAGTTCACGGTTCAGAAAGGTGGGGAAGCATATGAAGGGGAGGAAGAGAGGAGGGAAAAAATAAATGATAAAATAAAATATGGCAAAATGCTCTTTGTTCTACCCTTGAAATTGTTCTGTGACTTTGGAATTGTTTAAAAATAAAAAGTTGAAAAAAATGTTCAGGGATGGGGGAATGTGTTAAGTGTGAGGTAAAAGGACTACCTCCTCTGTCCTGAGTGAGTCAACAACACTGAGATGTGCACGCACCAGTGGACAGGGGCTGTCCCCAGCCCTGCTGTCAGCCTCCAGACTTGGGAAACAGTTCTAATCACCCACCTGCCTTCTGAGTGGAAGAGTGAGGACATTGCTGAGAGATGAGCCAAGAACAGCAGGGAGCTGGGGGAAGACTGCAGTCATGGTAATCGCTACCATTGACTGAGCCTGAGTAGGGGGCACCAGACTCAGTGTCTAGCTGGGCCTTGCATGTGAGCCCTCATCTGATCCTCTCATTCACCCTACAGTTACCCCGATTTTGAAGGATGCTGGCTCCCAGAGAGAGGGTAATTTCTTTGCCCAAGACCACATGGTTAGTAAGAGGCAGAGCTGGGACTCAGACAGGTCTGTTCCCTCCAGAACCAGAACTCTGAACTACTACGAACCCTCCTGCCACCTTCAGATACATGGGTTTTTGCACTTTTAAAAAGCAGAAGACCCATTCCAGCAAATAAAGACTGGAATCTTTGCATTACTGGGTGCTGTGGACTGAATTGTATCCCTCCTCCAAATTCATACGTTGAAGCCCTAACCTTCAATATGACTGTATTTAGAGATACGGCTTTTAGAAGGTAATCTGATAAGATTGGTGGCCTTATAAGAAAGACCACTTGCAGGCACTGAAGAAAGGCCATGAGCAAGCCAGGAAGAGGGCCCTCACCATACTGGTATCCTGATCTCAGACTTCTAGCCTCCAGATATGTGAGAGAACAAATGTCTACTGTTTAAACTACCCATTCTATGATGTTTTGTTATGGCAGACTGATCAGACTAATACACTGGGCTACCTCCTCAAAAGTCTCCCAAATATAAGATTGAATGGTGTGTGTTTACATGTTGAGGATGGGGGGCTTAGGGGGAAGGAGCAAGGAAGAGGATCCTCTTGTCCTTTCATAACCAAGAGGCTGGGAGGGGGAGCGATGCACTGAATCATGGGACCAAAGGTCCAAGGGCTTAGACCTCTTGCTTGCCCCCACCTCTTTCCTGTCTAACTTATACTTCTAATGCTCCTTGAAAGTACAGCAAGGGTCCTCAAACACACATAGCACAGAAGGAAACCTGGAGATCATCCCAGTCAAGCTTTTCATGACAGGGAAACTGAGGCCCAGAGAGGTAAAGGGACTTGCTCATTGTTTTCCAGTTGAGTATGAGAGGTAGGATGAGTCTCCAGCCACCATCCTATCTGACTTTCCCTAAAAGACAGCCTACCTGAGCTAAACGTGCTACCTGCTGCTCTGAGGAACCCTTGCCCATGAGAAGAGAGACACATCACAGGATTAAACACTACCACAACGACCCTAGGATGGGAAGGCTGTGTCTCCTATCCTGGCAATGGTGTGGGCCTCTCACCCTCACCAAACTACACTGGTCTAGGGGTGAGGGTGACAAACAGTAACAAAAAGTCTCAACTACTTAAGAATCTGGTCAACCAGAGAGGGCCTCAAGAATTGCTCAAACAGGCCGAGCCCGTGGCGCACCTGGTAGAGTGCTGCGCTGGGAGCGCGGCGACCCTCCCGCCGCGGGTTCGGATCCTATATAGGACTGACCGGTGCACTCACTGGCTGAGTGCCGGTCACGAAAAAAAAAAAAAGACAAAAAAAAAAAAAAAAAAAAAAAAGAATTGCTCAAACAGATAAGAATCTCAAGGCAGGATATTGACTTTGGTAGGTTAAATACCACCCATACTCTGGAGTTTTATTTATGGCACAGTGAAATTCCACTTCAATGCCTCACACTATTTAAAATAGGCGTTCGAGGCAGCATTTCCCTAATTGCTCCCAGGAACATCAAAATTCTGTAAAATGGTCAGAGTGTCATTAAAAAAAAAACTACAGTATTTTTTTCTTCTAAGATTTATTTTGTAAACATGTAAGAAAAGTTCTAGACGTCTATTGTTGGTCAGATTATGCAATAACAATCTGCCTTGAAACAAGTGTGGTACTCTCAGTATTATCAAAAGCATTCTTTCCTCTTACTTCTTCAAAGAAAGAAATGATTTAACTTCTAATTTACTTCTTGTTATATAAGCTTTAAAAGCAAGTATTTATGCATCAAACTTATTTGTGCAGCAGTTAATCTGTGAAGCAAGGGTTTGCTGTTGACTTTACCCCAAAGTGTGCGTTAGCATTTTACCATCACTTTAACCATGCTCCGCATGAGAAGTTTGAGGAATGCTGCTTTCGGCAAAAGGCTCGCTGCCAGGAATGAGCCCTATTTCTCTTTGCTCACTTTGGACTGCGGTCACTTTCCTCACCTACAGGACCAGAGGCTAAGAACTGTCTCAGCAATTCCTCTCTGGGGTCTGTCGCTTACCTGTCAGCTTCCTTTCTTATCCTGGGACAAATAAATGCTTTTCTAAAAAATATTCGGGATTATCTATATGATTCCCTAGCAAATTCTTTAGAAAGATAGGTAAGCTTAGGCTCAGATATGGCCAGATCATCAAAATTTGAAGTTTACTGAGTTCTACTTAATGAGATTTTTTTCTTATGATGAGCACAGTGTATGCACCTCTGAATAATTTTCCCCTCTTTTAATCTGGTGGTGGTCTCATCTAGAATTAGACTAGCCTGCAGACAATGGTGCCAGGGCTGGGCTGGGTTATCACAATCCATTCATTTACCAAACACTTTTGAAGCACTAATTACTCTGGGCTGAATTGGTGGGAGGATACATAGATAACAACACGAAGACAACTGCTCATTAGGAGCTCACAGACTAGAAAGGAAAATAAAACATGAAAATACAGTGTGGTGTATATACATGGCAGAAAAATAAGGACTAGCCTGTAAGAGGGCCCCTTGGCCTCAGAGGATAGAGCTATTCCTGAGGCTGGGGGATTTATGAATTCATTACATGTTTGGGGAGAACATTCTAGGTGCTAGGCATAATAGTAGGCACTGGGAAGACACCAATTGACAAGTCAGACATGGTCCCTGCTCTCACGGAGCTTACAGCCTAGCAAAACGGACAAACTGAGAATAGGAAATTATAGTCCAGTGTGTAGGTGTTGCTGGGTTAGGGGATACAGTGATTTGGTATTATACATATATTCCACTGAGTTAAACACAACAGTATTTGTCTGAAAACATTTAGAAAAAAAAAAAAGACAAGGTAAAAAGAAAAACTGTAAGCAGTTTGGACCATTCCACCTGCCCCTGTCACTAAATGAGCCCAGACAGGTGGGAGGGCCTGGGCGAGCTTGTGCCTCTTCTGCTCCTGTGGCCTGCATCAGTCTCCATGGTCCTCAAAAGTGAGCTTCTTGCCTCAGTGTGATTCTAACGCCTAAAAGAGATTTTTGCACAAGATGGCCCTAATTGCAGGCCAACCACTTCACCTGGTGCTCAAGCAAAGAAACAGGGATCTGTTCCCACATCAGCAAGATATGACTGTGTGCGATCTCGCGATGCTGGTCTTCAATACGGTGCCTTCCTTGGGATTTCCGAGAGAAATTTTAATTACATTCAACTTTTATCTTAGGTGCTGACTTTATAACTTAACCCTGGAATGAGGCAAGACTCCTTAATGGCAGTACCGTGGGACACATAGAAGGGGCTCATACCCTGGCTCTGGAAGTTGGGGATTGCCTCCTGGAGGGGCCCCTAAGACCTTGAGGATGAGGGGGGAAAAAAGAAAGCAAGGCTGAGGCAGGATGGGGAGAAGGCTGGGGGAAGTATTTCACTGGGGGTAGAAACAGCATTGTGTAGAGTACTGAAGTCTGGTGAGATCAAGAGAACTCACCAGATCAAGAGAACTTACTAGATCCAGAGAACTAGTAAGTGCAGGGCAGGGAAGAATGAGAAAAGAGGCCAGAGATACTGCCAGAGGCTAGAACTTGACCAGCCTTATAAGTCATCAAAGGAGTTTGGAATTTACTCCGAGGGTGATAGTGAAGCTTTGGAAATATTTCAAGCAGAGGAATAACAAGATCGGATTTACATTTAAGAAAGCTCATCCTGAAGCACATAAAAAGATGCCCAACAGGGCCGGCCTGTGGCTCACTTGGGAGAGTGCGGTGCTGATAATACCAAGGCCACAGTTCGGATCCCTATATAGGGATGGCCGGTTAGCTCACTTGGTAGAGCGTGGTGCTGACAACACCAAGTCAAGGTTAAGATCTTCTTACCGGTCATCTTTAAAAAAAAAAAAAAAAAAAAAAGCCCAACAACATTAGTCATTAAGGAAATGCAAATCAAAACCACAATGAGATACTGCTTCACACCGGAAATAACACGTAATAAGTGTTGGTGAAGATGCAGAGAAATTGGAACCCTCATACATGACTGGTGAAAATGGAAAATGATATGGCTGTTGGGAAAACAGCCTGGCAGATCCTCAAAAGGTTAAAGATAGAATTACTACATGACTCAGCAATTCCGTTCCTAGGTACAAACCCAGGAGTAATGAAAACATACCCACACAAAAGCTTGTACATGAATGTTCACAGAAACATTATTCATAGTAGCCAAAGAGTGGAAACAATCCAAATGTCCATTAACTGATGAATGGATAAATAAAATGTGGTATATCCATACAATAAAATATCACTCAGCAATTAAAAAAATGAAATACAAATACATGCCACAACATGGATAAACCTCAAAAATATATAAAGTATAAAGTGAAAGGTGAAGGAAGCCAATCACGAACAGACACATAGTACATGATTCCATTTATATGAAATGTCCGGAATAGGCAAATCCATAGGGACAGAAAGTAGACTCGTAGTTGCCAGCGACTAGGGGGAGAAGGGAATGGAGCGTGACTGGTAATGGGTACAGGGTTTCTTTTTGGTGATAAAAATGTTCTCAAATTGATTATGCTGATAGTTGTACAACTCTGTAAAAGCCACTTTAAATGGGTGAATTATATGCTATGTAAATTATTTCTCAATTAAGCTGTTAACAACAACAAAAGTTCACGCCACAGTAGTGTGCAGAATGGAGAGGGAGAGAAAGGGCAGAAAACAGTGAAGAGGCTGCTATACAAATGGAGAATAGGACAGTGGTTGAACTAGGGGGAGGGATTCAGGGCATCGGACTGGAGAGGGGCCAGGGAAGGAGAGTTCAAAACTAGTGGTGGACTCCACAATCCTCCTGGGTACCTGATACTTCTCCCAAGAGGGACAGTGGGAGACAGAAATGAGGTATCTGCAATCATTATCAAGCAGCAAAAATGTATTTAAAATCTCCTACATGTAAGGACTAAAAGGAATACAAAGAAGTGTGCAGTCCTGCTGCTCACTTGTATGGGGAGTCCCCAGGATAAAAGCATGCTGAGCTGCCTGCCAGGAGACTGTCCTGACTGTCCATCCTCACTTCTAAACTCCAAAGACAAGACCTGGCCACTCAGGGCACGCTCAAGATGTTGCGAGATCTGAGTGCCTGAGTGTGGGGCTGAAGAGTGAGAGAGGCTAATAAGGCCAATAACTCTGAGAAATAAACTTACATTTTTAAAGCTACATTTCTACGGTCTCTTTGTGTTCGTAAGAACTGTGAGGCTGCTGAGGTGGGTGTTTTCCTTGATTAGATCAAAGACCCCATTATGAATGCACACCACCCCCCGTCCCCTGGACAAATGGGCCTGAACTACTAGTGAGAAAGGGTCATGACTAGAAAAAAAAAAGAAAAGTCTATGAAGGGGCATTTTCTAAACCCTGCAGAGACCATGCTTGTGGGGACCCTGACCACAAGGATACCTCTGTCCCATCAGTAGAACCACAAACTGCAATGGAATGGGGATAAATCCCTGTCTACAACCTCATGTGTGCACTCACTTGTCTCCTTGACCTTCCCCCGCCTGCAACAGAAACTAATGCTGGACAGCCCACTATAGCCACAGCTTTGGGAAGAGTAAAACGCCACTGAGACACACCCACAAAGCCAGAAGTTCTGGTATAAGCCCATTCATTTGCTAGATGGAGAAACTGAGGCCCAGATCCACACAGCAGAGCCAGGGGTGGGCAACCAGTTCTCTTACTCTCCAGCAACGGCACATCTCACTCTAAACCCTGACTCCTCCTCCTAAGAGCCTGGCTCTCAGCTATGTGCTTCACAGGGCAACAAGAGCTGAGAAACCTGAGAAACCTTAGGTCTCAACTGGCAGAGAAACCAGAACCACCTGCTTCCTAAAATCCTATTAGGAAGCTGAAACATATCATGGTTATATGCTCTAATCATTCTAAAGGGAGGGAAAAACAGCAACTTAACCAAAAATATGGTACAATACAGTTTTTGTTGCAGCCCTCAAGTCTCACAGCCCTTTACTTTCTTTATTAACAACAGTGTTCTGTACTCACTCACACCAGTGTAATCAACCATCAATGTGACCACTAGCTCAGCCACAAGTAAAGGATCCAGGGTTGCACCAGATGCAGAACACTCCAAGGCAGGTGAAGAGCTGTGATGTCACAAAAGGGACAAAGGCTTATTACCACCTCTAACTCCTAAGTTCTAGTGAACTGAAGTGAAACACTATTTTTAAGCCCCTAGAGGAATACAAAATTAAATACTTCAAAACAAAGATCAAACAGGAAGACAAAATAATCTACCTCCTTTTCACTGTAAAATAATCTGAAAGGGGTTTTAAAATAAACAAATTAAAATTTCTGTAACTATTATTGTACTTGTCAGTTTTGAAGAAGTGTTCAGGTGCTACAACTTGGAGACAGAATAAATATCAATGTATCACTTCTAAAGTGATAATAAGCAACAAGACTCCATCTCAGATGGATGGATTTTTTTTTCCTATGGTGGCCAAAAAGCAAGTTGAACACTATGTACAGCAAAGAGACTATACAACTAGGATCATTTAAAAATAATGAGACTCTTCTCTCTGCCTTCTTCCAAAGTATATAATATATATTTAACAGCACAAAAGAAGACACCACTTGAGCTTCCCCTGTAGCCAACAGGAAGAATTTCCACATATAAAAATTAAAAATTTAAACTTTTAAATCATTAATATTTTTTAAACATAATACAGACTTAAAAATTGTTCAAAATTAACCCATGACCCTACCCCTAGCACAAAAATCAACCCCAAATCCAGAAGTCACAGTTTTTTGTTCCTAAAAATCCCTCAGCACTGAACTTGATCTTCACATCAAGCTGATAGCTAATAGTAAGAGGCCCCTAACAGAAATCCCCGAGGGAGGAACAGAAGTGTGATCAATGCTGCATCTCGTCTACCTGGGCGGCACTGGTGCACCTCAGGGGTCAGGTCCGTGAGAGTCGGCCCCCACACTACGGTCCTGGCAGGGTGAGCCGGCAGCTTCCCTCATCTTCCCCCTCGAAGGCTGTCCAATAAGCACCTGGGAATTGACTTTTCTTGGGAAAAGGGTGCTGGTAACAGCTGTCAGGGCCAAGGCAATAGTGAGAAGTTCAGTTCTCTGCTCTTTGGATGAACTGTGTAAAACATTTCTTTTAAAAGACACAATGTTAAAAATATTAAGAAAAACGTCTACAAAATCTGGAGGGCTGCCTTTTCCTCAAAGGGTAAAGCTTGTGGGGTGGTGGGAAAAGAATTGAGGGCCCAGAACTATGACTGCAGCAAAAGATAGAGAGATGCCCTTCAAAACTCATCACATTCTTAAGATGTCTTGCTGAAGTAGCAAGAGCTGAGGGTGACTGTATGAGTAAGAGTGGGAGGGGCGCCAACTCCTGCAGGGGGAGGTTCCTACTGTGCGCCCCACCCTGTGCGACAATGTCAGGCTTTAGGGCAGCTGCCATAGGCCCCAGGGGCATCAGGACTCTGCCTCTGAACCAGAGCTGCTTTCCCGACTAACTTCAATCTGGAGAGATGGTAAGTTATCTAACCGGCTCTTCTTTTGGCGAGACTGTTCTTTCTCCTTAATCAGAGCCCCCCACGCCCTTTGCAGCTCAGAGTCATCTTCCTCAGTGCCGGGTGCCCTGTGATCCACTTTCTTCATACTCTTTTCTTTGGTCTTGGGTGCAGATCCTAAGCGATTCCATAAACTACCTGTTTGGGAGAGAAGGCATTTTAGTTGGCAGTCAACACTAAGAACCAAGGTACTGCTGAGGAAGCAGGGGCACTGCCAACTCCTGATGTGCAGGAGACACCAGCTGTCTGTGGTACTTGCAATCACTGTGCAGCCTTGGGTAGGTAATCTCATTCCCCTGCCTGCAGCCCCCTGCTTGCAACTGGATGCATCTGGACCCAAAAAGAGAGTCTCATCACTGGAGGCAGGTCCCCCCGCAGCCAGAGTCACTTGAGAGGCTGTTCCCCCTACAACTGCACCTCCCTGCTGAGACTCATCACCCTGTGCACCTCTTCATTCTGCTAGGAGTGGGCCATTCCCAGATCCTTTCCAGCTCTAACATTCTGCAAATTGATGGCCCTGCTACACTGTAAACTTTCAGAGATTCTGCCCCCATCCATTAATTTTTAAAATATATTTTATTAAAATTTAACAACAGAGAAGTACATGTTTAGAATTTTGTGGTACAACCGCACTATAAGGCGATTAAAAGTTTTATTTATGAAGGATATAACAATGTTGAAAAGTGATTATGATAAAATGCTATATGAAAAAAGTAGAATGTACATATGGACAAAGATTCGTAGAGCACACATGAAGCTAAAAAGGATTTCTGCTAAACAGAAAGAACCAGGGGTGTGTGGTTTTTTTTTCTATTTCTAAACTTTCTTTACTGTTAGCATTATGATGATGACAATAATTCTTTTTTTTTTTTTTCCAGGCGATGATGACAATAATTCTAGTAGAAAAGTAAAAAACATTTATTTTTGGGATGTGCTATTCCTGCCTTTTGCTAAGAAAGTATTTCTATGCTGTACCTACCCACTGTCCTCTACTCTTACCCAATTCCCATTCCCATCAGTCTCAAGTGTTACCAACCTGATTTCTTCTCCCGAGTATCAGAGTAGAGGCCTTTAATATCTTGCCTGGGAACTCCTAGCCTACTATGTACATCAGAAGAGGGCTCTCTCCGAATGACTGGATTACTACTAAAAGCCTTTTCTGGAGAATATGGTCTTTTTCCTAATCGTTGGCGTATATCTGAAAAAAGAAAAAACGCACTTCTGTGACCAAGTGTGCGTGCTTTACTATTGTACTGCTGATCTGAGATCTCCCAAGAACCTTGAACCACATCTCCCAGAGTGAGGACACAGGGCCTGACACAATCAGGCTTCCAAAAGCCTTTTCTCTTTGTAATCAACCTGGATTCCCCTAGGAAAATGTGGATGTAGGGGCTATCAGAGAAAAAAAGCCTCAGCTGATTGCTCCAGAAAGGAAATTCTGAAGCAGAATCAACATTTTGGGGGGAGGGTAGAACCAGACTAAATAATCTACAAAAATTTCAGCTAACAAACAATACTGCAAGCTCCCTGAGGGCAGAAGCCACAATCTTTGACATGTAAGCAGTTCTCAATATACTTATTACATTTAACCAGTAAATACAATGAGATTTGCAAAAAGCAAAGTATCAAGGCAAGATGCCACAAACTAAATTTGCTTTTCCTCCAATCTCCCCCAGAAATCTGCTTGTCCTCTTGAGTTTCCTCTAACAACAGAAACACGTTCCTCAGCAAGGCCTTGTGCTCAGGCTTTCGCCCATCTCACTCAAACTTCTCAGAAATTAAACTTCTCTCAGAGGGCGGCAGCCCCATCTCTCTAGTCTCTCAGAACTGAACCCGAGTCTTCTCCCCCTTTCTTCTCTCACTTCCCAGCACTAAGTCTTCCTTCCCAAGGCTTCCCATTCTCATGCCTTGACCTAGTTCAGGCTCTTTTTACTTAACTCTCTACCCCATCCCAAGTTATCTTTCAAAAATAGATTTAAGATCAGGTTACTTCTCACTTCAAAAAATTAGGTTTGCTAACTGAGATCCTATTCCCTCTCCAAGGTCTAGCTCTAAAGCCACTTTCTCTAAGAAGCCTTCCACAATTCCCCCAGTAGACCTAGGATAGCTTTGTATTCCCTCCAAAGACATCTAATGTTCCCAGGGCCCAGCACATAGCAAGCACAGCCAAATACCTGCAGAAGGAGTGTTTGCAACTATAAATGATCTAGTTCAAACTCTTAACCATTTATACAACCATCTGACTTAATTTCTATTATTCTTGTATATGAAGTATACCAATGACATACAAAGTAAAGTTGAGACAAAAATATTGAAAGTTAGTTTTGCAAAAGTCTGATTATTTTTCATGTCCTGAAATTCTAATGCTTAGCCCAAAATTTAGAGATGATAAACTAGGACAACCAAAGGGACACTGCCAACACATGATATGCAGGAAACACCGGCAGTCCGTGGCACTTGCAATCACTATGTGGTTCACTAAAGGCAACGTTTAATCTAAGAACATATCCCTGCCCCAATTTGCTTTCTAGAGCTCAGAATGAAGCCCAGAAACACAACTGAAGAACAATACCTGATTTACTACTGCTGACGGGTGGCCGTGGACGTGAGTGCTGACGTTTTTCATCTAACAAATGTCGGACATCTGCAAATTTCTCAGGTGGTAATTTGTTACCAATTCGGTTTTTGATATTGCTTGTGGATATACTATCTGCCCTCATGGAGTTCCTTTAACAACAAATAAAAGGGGTGGGGCATAGTTAATCAACTTCAACTGTGAGACGAGGCCCAAGCAACAATCTCATACTTTGGAAAAAACAATTTAAGAAATCCAATCTAATACAGCCAACATTCACTTACGAATACCATACACTGATAATTACTCGTGTTTGCTTATGAAAACAATGATCAATTGCTATAAAGAGACTGGTCAGGGTGAGCAGGCTCCTGACTTTTCCAGGTTGATTTCCACACATGATATGTGTATACTATCACAGACCACATAACTGCAAGTCCCCTTCTCCTGGGACAAACATTAAGGAGAGGACTACAAAGAACTTGGGGCTCTTTGCTCACCGATGCTGTGATTTAGCTGTAGTCAAGATACAAACAGAGTCTATGAATCCCCTTCTTTACAGGGCAGACTTTTCTGTCAAAGAGATCTGCTACCATGCTAGCTACCAGCATTATTCTGGCAGCATTCTCTAACAGAAAGGTCTCTGAAAACTAAAAATATGGATGTCAACAAGACCATACAAACAAATCAGCTTGAATGGTCTTTTTCCTTCCCCCCAAATACAACACCAAGAACATCTTAGAGAAAACATCCCTAGACCCTAACCCCTGAAGTTGTGGACATACTATGTCCTCACAGAATCTGCTCATCCCTACGACTAATCAAAGAAGTGCACATTAAAATAACCATATGTTTTTTGTCCATGAAACTAGCAAAAATTAGAAGGAATGATAATGCTTCAGTTTTGTGAGGATGTAGGTAACAGATGGTAAAGTGAGTGATTAATTTTTTATTTTTTATTTTTATTTTTTAAAAGATGACCAGTAAGGGGATCTCAATCCTTGGCTTGGTGTTGTGAGCACCACGCTCAGCCGGTGAGCCAACCAGCCATCCCTATGTAGGATCTGAACCCGTGGCCTTGGTGTTATTAGCACCGCACTCTCCCAAGTGAGCCACAGGCTGGCCTGTAATGTGAGTGATTTAAACCCTTCTGAGGGCTGGCTGGTTAGCTCGCTGGTTAGAGCACAGTGTTATAACACCAAGGTCAAGGGTTCAGATTCCCATACCAGCCAGCTGCCAAAAAATAAATAAAAACCAACCAACAAATAAATAAATAAAACACTTCTGGAAGGAAATTTAGCAATACCACATTTTTAAAAATGTACATTGTTTGGGCTGGCCCATGGCTCACTTGGGAGAGTGTGGTGCTGATAACACCAAGGCCATGAGTTCGGATCCCTATATAGGGATGGCCGGTTTGCTCACTGGGGAGAGCGGGGTGCTGACAACACCAAGTCAAGGGTTAAGATCCCCTTACCGGTCATCTTTTAAAAAATAAAAATAAAAATAAATAAAAATGTACATTGTTTTTTATAATAACCAGACTTAAAGGAATTTAGTTAGTGCAATAGTAACAAAAGTAAAAACCTAAATGTCCCTCAGTAAGGGATTGGTTAAATAAATCATGATACTTTCAAACAATGAACTAAACACAGTTGAAAAAATGACAGGTGTCTACAATATACTAAATGGAAAAAGCATGCTGCAAAACAATATAAATAGCATAACCACATTTTTATACAAATATATCTATAGTGTCTCCATGTGTCAGGTAAATGTATAAAAATAGCTGGAAGTTTATTCAAAGGTTCAATTCCCCCACCAGCCAGCTGCCAAAAAAAAAAAAAAAAAAGAAACAGCTGGAAGGTTATTGCTAACAATTGTTATCATCAGGAGAGGACAGGAATACATGTGATTTTTATTCTCTATACTGTGTATAATTTTATAACGAGGATCACTGCCTGTTTAGAGGAAAAATTGGATGCTTTTATTCAAATCCTATAAAGGACTGAAATTAGGATATAAGTGATTACAAAATTAAAAAGAATTAAGAAGTTAGTAATTAATATTTAAAATCAAATTAAAACCTAGCATTGATAAAAATAAAAAATATTTTTACCTAATATTTTTCAACTGAGATTCCACTTCATCAGCATACATAGTCATTTTCATGCTTTTTTTTGGTGAAGGGGTGGAAATCATCTTCAGTTCTAGATCATAGTCCATCTCATCCGAGTCTGAGCTGCTGGCACTGGACCGCCTCGAAGTGCTCCGCTCCCGGGACTGCTTGAGAGCTGGGAGCTCCTCGTGATACTCTACCACCACCCTGTCGTCTGCATCCATGTCCTGGTCTTCCTCCTCCTCCTCCTCCTCCTCCTCTTCCTCCTCCTCAATGGGTTCCTCAGGAACATTCACTAGTCCTGAAGAAATTTAACCAAAAAACATTGGAAAAGCACTAAAACTAATAGGCATGATTTTCTATTCTATGTTGATGACCTTTTTAAAAGATGGGGTTTCCATCCCTGAGGTTTTATTGGAGCACTATCTATAATAGTGCCAAACTGAACACTATTCTGATACCTACAACAGGAGAATGGTTAGGTAAAGTATGACATAGCAGCCTAATGGAATATTATAAAGTCATTTAAAATATAGTCGATCCTCATTATTCACAGATTTCGTATTTGAGGATTTGCCAAATTTATTTGTAACTCCAAAATCAATACATGCAGCACGCTTTCATGGTCATTTGCAGATATGTGCACAGTGGCCAAAAAATTGGAGTCATCAGACATGCACGTTCCCAGCTGAGGTCAAACAAAGCAACACTCTGCCGTCTTGTTTCATCTCTCATACTGTAACCAAGTGTCCATTTCATAGTCTATTAAGTGCCACGTTTTTCACTTTTTTGTGTTTATTGGTGATTTCACTGTTTAAAATGACCCCTGAGCATAGTGTTGAAGTGCTCTCTAGAGTTCCTAAATGCAAGAAAGCTGCAATATGCCTTATGGAGAAAATCCATGTGTCAGATAAGCTTCGTTCAAGCATGAGTTAGAGTGCTATTGGCTGTGAATTCAATGTTAATGAATCAACAATCTATATTCAATAAGGTGTCTTTAAACAGAAACTCATGTAAAACAAGGTTACATACTGATCAGCTGACAAAACTGGTGTGACCAGAGGCTTTGTATTATTCAGTATTTGTTAATCCATTTGCAGTGATTTTATAGAACAAAACCACCATGAATGATGAAAATCAACTGTAACTTTAAAGTTCATGAAAAAGCATTTATAAGGGGAAGAAACAAAATATAAAGTATATGTTCACAATAATTATAATATTTATTATGAAAATAGACAAGGGAAAAATGCAAGATGAAATCAATTGTTACATTAGGGTGCTAGAATTAGGGGCAACTGTTTTTTAATTTCTTTAATATGAATATAAAGAGTATATGATAAAAATATCTTAAAGTAACTGAAATTGGAAAAGTGTTAACTAACAGAAAAATATGTGCATTATTAATATGCAGATCTCAAATATACAATTTTGTACATACGCATTAAATAAAAACATATAGACTTCATCTCTTCCTGTCCCCATTACAATGATAAATGTGTGTGCATGTCATTCTGAATGTATGCTGACTTGGCTAGTTCTATAAAGTAGAACATTCCATAGATTAGGCTCAAAATAAAAACAAGTCTTTATAAAACATAATGAAAATGGTTATTTTACAATAACCACACATACAAAAAGAAATCCAGATCATGATATCTCACTTTTCTGAGGCATTCATGTGTACAAGCCATAAGCATAAAAGCACTCGACATAGCAGCCTATTCTCATTATCAGAAAGGAAACAATAATATCAGCTCATCTGATAGAATAATTAAAAATTTTTTTTCATGCAGCTGTTGATATTAATAATAGAAAATTAGGTTCCTAACAAAAGTTTTATTTTAATTTTCCCTATGTCACATTTGGCCTTTTTTGTTAGAATAGCTTTTATAAAATCATTTGACCTTTTTGTATGGGCAATTTAAAATTAATCTGACTTGACTTACTTTCCTATATGTTGGCAGAGGGTGAGGGCAAGGAAGAGAGGATGATAAAGTTTGGAACCTTAAAAAACTGTATTAAGTATAAAAATATGATTTCGGGAGCCAAACATGTGTCTACCCAAGAGCTGAGCAGGCAACTACCGGAATGTCGGTGCTTATACGAGGTCAGGCCAACATCATCCCCAATCAGGGCTCTCTTCTTGATCACATCCCGCTGAATGCGACGGGAATGATATCTTCGCTTCCTGCAACATTGCCAAAATAAGCACATAATAAAAAACTAATAGAGAGAACCTTGAAATCCATAAATTCTTTTCAACTACACACTGAGGCAATGTTAGTTGCTGAAACAGAGATATTTTATTTTTTTAAAAGATGACCGGTAAGGGGATCTTAACCCTTGACTTGGTGTTCTCAGCACCCCGCTCTCCGAAGTGAGGGAACCGGCCATCCCTATATAAGGATCCGAACCCTTGGCCTTGGTGTTGTTAGCACCACACTCTCCCAAGTGAGCCACGGGGCCAGCCCTGAAACAGAGATATTTTAAATGGAACTGAAACTCAGCACGCCCACATTGTTTACCACAGTTAAGACTCTTGAATTCTCCCCCTGTTGTTTTCCTTCCAGTCCACACCAGGTTTAGACATTTCACTACAGAATACCAACTGAAGGATAAGAAAAGCTTAGACACTATTTAAACTATTGTACATATTTTAAGGTTTTGGACTTACCAAGAATTGCTAAGAATTCCTTTCATGCCTCCATAATTTGGATTTCCATATTTCATGTAATACTGACTTCTTCTGGCTGCTCCAAGTTCCTTTTTGTCATCTAAAAATTAATTAGAACAGTTACCTGGGATTTTCTGTGTGTGTGAAGACAATGTTGAATGGTTTTAGTTTTTAACAAAGAATGTTTTCCATAGCTAGGATCAGATCAGCACAATCTGCCAACAAAAAGGAAGGATCCACTATAAAACATTCACTCTCTGAGTGCCTACTAAGGCAGTGCAGTGTGAAGTGCGCAGAGCAAAATGCAGAGATGAATGAGGTTAAGCTGCTGTTTAAGAACTTACTGACTTAAAGGAAATGCTACAAAAAATAATTATATATAAGATGTAAGGTTCCAAGAGACATAAGAGCTTTAGTCATTACAGGTGTTCAAGAATGAAAAGGCTTTCTTGAAGAGGTGGCATTTCTGCTGCCCCCTGAAAGACGATATTCATTTCTGAATGACAACAGTCCAACAACACAAAATCAGGGTTAAAGAAACAGACTATACATAATTCTATATATTTGGCAAATCATTTTGATGCTCCTCAAAATGTCTTAAAGAAAACAGCATAGTTCCATACATCTAGAATGCACTCCAATAGCTACACAAATGAGTAAATGTGGAAAAGATCACATTAGTCAAGTTAAAATACCAGCTAACAGGAAAGAAAGGTAGTCAGTGATCACATGTTTTTGTCAAAAGCAGTAATATAAAGGCCTTTGACAGCTCCTTGGACATTCTCTGACTGTGAAGGACAAATGCCACCGTAAACGTATCCAGTGCTGAAGGTAAACATGGCAACAGAAACCAGTATGTACAAACCCCCAAAAAACCATGCCCACCAGCTCGTTGGAGAAATGGCTGAGGTAAAGTACAAATTGAGTCTGGAAAGACAAGATGTTTTGTTGTGCCATGAAGTAAGAAAGTGCTCAAAGAATCATGGGGCATGTCAAAACACAGCTTGAAAAGGCTCTACTGGCCAAATTCAAGACAACTGGGAATCAAAATATTGATAGTAGTGGATAATTCACTGAATAAATAAGAATCCTTGAATCAAAACTGATGTAACAAAATAAGTAAACAAAAAAACAAATAAGGAAAAAGCTCTTCCTTAGAGCAGCTTGCCAACTAATAAAGAAATTATGTAGTTAAAAAATCATCAATGGATGCTAAAGCCATTATGTGAAAGTCTGATGAGCAACAGGCTATTTACATAATCTCAAAGTATCTCCCCACCAATGTTTTAATTACAAACAATAAAACAGTAACTTCACAGTGGAAAAGCCTGGTGATTATTACCTTAACCAACTGAATAAAGTCCACATCCCTGGTAATGGGACAAATAAATATCATGTGCCTCCTGATATGATGCACTGAAAATGATACAACATCACTGCTGTCAGATTCCTGCTTCGAATGCACAATCCAAATTTAATTAGTAGAAAACATCGGACAACCTTAAACTGAGAAACATTCTATAAAATGATGAGCTTATTATAATCTTAAAAAATGTCAGTCAAGGAAAACATAAGAGCACAGGAGTAGTCCCAGACTAAGGGAGACTGAAGAGACATGATAAACTTAAACACCAGTCCTGGATTGAGTCCTAGACCTGGGGGGATCTATAAGGGACATTATTGGAAAAACTGATAAAAATCTGAATATGAACTATGGATTAGGTAATGGCATTGTATTAATATTAAATTTCCTGATTTTGATAATTGTGCTGTGTATAAGACAATGTCCTTGTTCTTCAAAAATACATGTTGAAGTATTCAGAGGTGAAGGTTTGTTATCTCCAACTATCAAAAGATTAAAAAAACCTATATGTGTATATGTGTATACATATACATACCCACATACATATATTTTTTAATGCCCACCAAAAGTCACTGTGCATAAGAAGTGTGACAAGGAGGGAATTAGAGATGAATGGCATATTAGCAATATCCAAGAGGAGGTTGCTATGATGAATAAAAAAGGATAATTTTAAAAAGTTTTCAAAGTTCAGCCATGACGGGGGGAAGAAGATATAACAACCACAATTATTTGAAGTTGATACAACAAACAAACAGAAAGGACATTGTTGGGGGGGAGGGGGGGAGGGAGAAGGGAGGGAGGTTTTGGTGATGGGGAGCATTAATCAGCTACAATGTATATCGACAAAATAAAATTTAAAAAAAAAAAAAAAAAAAAAAAAGTTCAGCCATGACATGGGGCTGGGCAAGGATTTTTTACATAAGACTTCAAAAGCACAAGAAATGAAAGCAAAAACAGACGAATGGGATTACATCAAACTAACAAGCTTTTGCACATCAAAGGAAACTGTTAACACAGATGAGACAACCTACAGAATGGGAGAAAATATTTGCAAACTATACATCTGACAAGGGGTTGGTTAATATCAAGAACATATGAGGAACTTAAACATCTTAACAGCACAAAAAAGATATCCCAATTGAGAAATGGGCAAAAGAATCTTAATAGACATTTCTCCTAAGAAGAATACAAATGCCAACAGGCACATGAACAAATGCTCAACATCACTACCATCAGGGAAATGCAAATCAAAACAACACCTCACTCCAGTTAGAATGACTATTATCAAAAAGACAAAAGAAAACAAATGTTGGCAATGATGTAGAGAAAAGAGATCACTTGCAAACTGTTGGTAATGTAAGCTAGTACAGCCATTAAGGAAAACAGTAAGAAGTTTCCTCAAAAAATTAAAAATAGAACTACCCTATGATCCAGCAATCCCACTACTGGGTATATACCCAAAGGAAATGCAGTCAATATGTTGAAGAGATATCTGCACTCCCATGTTTACTGCAGCACAATTTACAATAAACAAGATATGGAATCAACCTAAGTGTCCAACAATGGAAGAAGGGATAAAAAAAAATGTGGTATATATACACAATGGAATATTATTCAGCCACAAAAGGGAATGAAATCCTGTCATTTGCAGCAACATGGATGGACTTGGAGGTCATTATGTTAAGTCAAGTCAGCCAGGAACAGAAAGACAAATGCCACATGATCTCATGCATATGTGGAATCTAAAAAAAAGAGTTGGTATCATAGAGACAGAGAGTAAAAAACAATGGCTTCCAGAGACTGGGGAAGGGAGGGAAGAAGGGAAAATGGAGAGGTTGGCCACTAGCACAAAATTACAATTAGAAAGGAGGAATAACTTCCGGTGTTCTACTGCACAGTAGGGTGACAATGGTTAACAGTTAAGTTGTGTAAATTACATAATAGCTAGAGGATAGGCTTTTGACTGTTTTCTCCACACACAAAAAAATGATAAAAGCATGAAGTGATGTTTACATTAACTACCTGGACCCAATCATTATACAATATATATGTATTGAAACATCAAACTATACCCCACAAGCATGTACAATCACATCAATTAAAATAAAAAAATTTTTATAGTTTAGATGATAACTGGCTGAAAGCACATGAAACCAGCTTTAACAGAAAATAACTTACTTTAACCAATCGCAAAAGTATACCAATAGTTAACAATGACTTTCAAAGTCAGAAATTCCAACTCAGGCAGCAAGCCATTATTTCATATGTACAGAATACTATAGTTTGAAGGGAATTTTGAGATTACTTGACCAAACTTCTACTCAAAAGAGAAGGATGTCACTCTATAATAAATCATCCTGATTGAAAATAGAAACCAATACCAAAAATCACATTTACCTTTTGTAGCAAATCTCATGAATAACCTATTTCCTTTAGCAAGTTTGTTGGCTGGACGAAGATCATTTCTTAACAGAGATTCCTCTTCTACCTGAGACAACGTGTCCAACTTAAGAAAAAAGAGTTTTATATTTTCAATATTAAAAATTAAAGTCTTTTTCATATTTATTCAGTAGTCAAATTATCTTCCAGAAAGCATTCTATTTTTTTTGTGGGGCAAGGGGGACAGCTGGCCGGTATGGGGATCCCAACCCTTGACCTTGGGGTTATCAGCACTATGCTCTACTGAGTGAGCAAACCAGCCAGCCCACACTCTACCTTTTTACCAAGAGATACTCAAATTGAAAGGAAAAAGGAAAAAAAAAAAAAAAAAACCCCGAGAATATTCTACCTTTAATTCTACTTAACAGCATTACAGCACTCGTTCCTCTGTAGAATTTCTAAGTCAGAGATCTTTCCTGGTCACCTTGTCCAAAAGAATGGTCTCCATCATTCTATATCTCCTTACACTTCTTTGCATTTCTTCGTAGCACTCATACCTCCTGACATCATATTACATATCTGTGTATGTGTGTATTGTCTGTCTTCCCCACTAGAATGTACCTTCAAGAGGGCAAGGACTTTGTTTTGTTTGCAGTTATATCCCTAGCACCTATAATTTGGTATATAACAGGTATTCAATAAATATTTTTTAAATAAATACACTCTAATATTTCTAACAATATACCATGACTTGCTTTTTCTTAATTTTACTGATTAGATAACACTTCAAAGTATTTCACAATAAACCATTTTCTTTTATACAGAAGTGTGAGTACTAGTCTAAGATCTCAAGATGGATTGTTACATCCATTCAAACTGAAAGGCCAAGGGCCTGGTGCATCCTCAGAAGGTCTAACGGTGAAAGCTAGAAAAGAACACAACTTACTAAGTCTTTAAGCCTTAAACAAAAGACAGTAAGCAAATTTTTACAATAAAATTTTACATACATCTTCGCCCTATTACTAACCTCTACATCACTTGAGTTCTCATCTTCAACTTCTCCTTCTTCAGCCTCATCATCTGAACTGTCTTCCTGCTTGTCTAAAATAAAACATGAGGAACAAGACGAACCTTAATGTAACTCCATCTCATATAATTTTAAAAGTCAGTTTCTCCTCCTAATTACTGATAACCCAAAGTATCACAGCTTACTTCAGAAACACTTGGTGATAAGACGCTACATAATGCCCTGCTTAGAAACCCAAAGATCCAAAACAGAATTGTGTAAAGAACAGGACTTTCGGGTCAATGTTCCCTCCTTTGTGTTCACTTACCTTTTTTACTTTTCTCAGATGACTTGTCCTCATTGGCATCCCTGCTTCTTATCTTATCCTGGGCTGGCAGAGAGCTCATATTGATAAGAGCTCGTGTGGCTGTCATTTCATCCAGCCAAACCACATTACCTAAAATAACATGTAAAATAAAACATTACATTGCATCCAAATGGTAAGTTTCTTGACAGCAGATTCTACATCACACTAATTGCTACAGCCTCAAGTAGCCACAGATTGTCACCTGTAAGTGTACAAACTAACTAATGAAAAGAAATATAGAAAGTGGTAGTAAAACCTCTTTGATGAAATTAGCTTAGAACTGCATTCCCAAACTGGGTTCCACAAAATATTTGCTAAGTACAAGAGTCCTCTGAAAAGCTCATGGAAAAACAGAATTAAAAGATAATATGAATCTCTACATGAATTTTTTGAAGTACCCTTGTATTCCATGAAAAAGGAGTTCTGTATGTTAAAAGTGCCTAGAACACAGTGAGTACTATGTGTTAGTAGTTCTTAATGATGATGGTGACTGTCATAGAAATTCAGAATTTCCTTTATACTACTGCCCCTTACAAGGGAGCCCTTTACTGCTGCTTGTCATCTGGATATGCTAAAAGATGCTTCCCCATTGAAAAGTGTGGGTGATGACAGTATTCATGGGATATGTAAAATGGAGGCATGACAGCCACTTGGCTTTGTAGCAACTAATTTATTAGAAAGAGAAAGGCTTTGAGAAGTCCTGTAGAAAAGAAAGCTCTTTAACTCTGTTTAAGACAGCATTTTTCAAAATTATGTGGATACTTCAAAAAGTTCATGGACGGATTCATATTACCTTTTAAATATTTTTTTCCCACAAACTTTCTGAAGTACTCTGGTATGTGGCCCCTATATCTGTTTGGGAAATAAAGGTCTAAAGATCTGTTACTAATATGCCGCATGGCCTTGAACAAATATCCTTTCTCTGCTTCTCAGTTTTTGATGTACAATATGAGGTAGCTGAACTTGATAATTCTAAGAGTCCCTCCAACCCTAATATCCTTTAGCTACAGTTTTAATATTTACACCAGACGTTAGCAAACTACAACCCACAGGCCAAATCTAGCCTACCACCTGTTACTTATTTATATTTGTATCAGCTTTATTTAGGTATAATAAATGTACAATAAACTATGTATCTACCACCTATTTTTGTAAATAAAGTTCTACTGAAAAACAGCCAGGCTCATTAGTTTATGTATTGTTTATGGCTATTTTCATGCTACCAAAGCAGAGCTCAGTAGATGTGACAGAGACCGGATGGCCTACAAAGCCTAAAATATATACTATTTAGCCCTTTATAGAAAAAAGGTTACCAACCCCTGATTTGGACAGTGTAAGCTAAGCAGAAAGAAAAAAGGAGAAAAATCTTTTATTCAGTCATGTTTCTTCTTTCAATGAAAACACTGAATCAACAGCTTCTTAAGAGAGCTGCCAAGAATACCAGGCTGCTATCTAGGGTACTACCTAGTAGGTCAGCCAGCTGGCAGCAAGTAAAGCCAGACTAGAAGTAAGGCAAGACAAGAAGCTAGCAAAGTGGTTTCCAGAGGTCAGGCTAGACTTGGAGTGGGGAGGCAAGTTAAAAAGTACAGTTAGCTCACAAGTTGGGTGGTTCACAAGTTAAGGCAAGCAGAGCTGAGAGGTCTGGTTCAGTGTGAGAACATTCTGGTCTCATTTTAGGTCACAGACAGTGAGGCAGAGCCAGCCCTCTGAATAACTGTATGGCAAGTAGCAAAGACAAAATCCAAAGCCCTGAAAACGCAATCCCAAGTCTATCCAGTTGAATCCACCCCTTTGCTGGGAAATTGCAACTGTTAAAGAGACTTCAATCATGTACACTAGACTCAGAGACCAGTAATTAACCTCTTAGAGCGTTTGTCACCACCTCTAAGCCGACGTGGAATACCCATGGGGTATGAGCTGGCAGACTGGTTAAGGCACGGTGGTTCTCATCAATACGAAATTTTTTCTCTCCTAAGCTAAGGGCAGAGGTTAGGTGTATATAAGTAGTCTGGGCCATAATCATTTACCATCTCAGATGGTAAGAACACTTTAAAAATCATCAACGAGGGCTGGCCCCATGGCTCACTCGGGAGAGTGCGGCACTGGTAGTACCAAGGCCGCGGGTTCAGATCCTATATAGGGATGGCTGGTGAGCTCACTGGCTGAGCGTGGTGTGGACCACACCGTGCCGAGGGCTGCGATCCCCTTACCGGTCAAAAAAAAAACCAAACCATCAACGAGAGCATATTCAACAGAAAACCTGAGTGTACTTACAAGAGGTGTCATCCAACCATTCAATGTGAGCCGGAGGATATTCTTTAAAATAAGAAAAGATATCCTGGGTACTCATCTCATCTACTCCACAGATGTAGATTGTCTCCAGTCTCACTTTGGGGATTGCTAGAAAAAGAAGGCATAGAAAAGACGATAGAATTTCCTTACCTGCTATTGCATATTCCATCAATATTCCTTTATAACTGTTCAGATATCATATGCTTAGAAAGAAATATACTGAAAGAAACAATTAGTTCAAAATAACATGAGACATGACAGTAAGGTAAACTACTTTCATTTTTATCACTGAACAACAGCATTAAACAAATAATTTATTTTAGAACAAGCATATTAGGCTCAGAAAGATTAAACAAATGGCGTTGATAAAATACATGATACCTCTCCCAAAATTAACCTGTAGTAATCAAAGCAATATTACACAAGACTATTCATTGAACTTGACAAACTGATTCTAAAATTTTTCACATTTGTCAAAAAGAAACATGTAGTAGTGGAGAAAATTCTGAAAAAGAAAAGACACTGCCATTGAGTATATCAAAGCACAAAACTAGATTAAAGAAACTATAGTATGAAACTAGATATAAAGAAATCTACAAATCAACAAGAAAATAATTCAAAATAAAAATGGGCAAAGGACATGAGCAGGCAGTTAATACAAAACGCCAATAAACATATGAAGAGATGGGTTGACCTCACTACTAATCCAGAAAATGGACATTAAAACAAGAAGGTACCAGTTTTCACTGACCAGATTTTATTTCTTTTAGAATGAAATATTGGTGGGAGTCGGGGCGGGGAGGCAGGGAGTTACTCTCTCTGTTGGTGGGAGTATGAACTGGCATAGCTACTCTGAAGGGCAAACTGGGAGTAACTATTAAAATATAATTTAGTACATGCCCTATAGACCTAAGAATCGTATGCTTCAGTATCTACCGTAAATACACACATACACGAGTTTACAAAGTAGCTCACACAAAGATGTTCACTGTAGCACTACTTCTAATAACCCAGTAGCTATCGGTGTAATAAATTATGGTTTATCCATATTAAACCAATCATGTTTCTCCATATTATAGAATATTCAGTAAAAAAAAAATGAAATAATTATTATGTACCATGGAAAGATTCTAAGACACATTACAGAATGAAAAAATCAAGTTGTAGAAATTTATGTACAATGCAATGAAATTTTTTAAAAAAACATAAAACAGCATCATAAATTTTCTTTTTTTGGGGGGGGGGGAGCTGCCAGTATGGGGATCCAAACCTCTGACCTTCGTGTTATAATACCGTGCTCTAACCAACTGAGCTAACCAGCTAGCCCTAACACCATACATTCTCTAAGGGTACGTACATATGTGTGTACACAAATACCTAGGAAAAGGCCTGGTATGATTCATGCTACACTGATAACTGTTAACTCTGGTAAGGGAGAAAGGTTGAAATCTGTGGTCCAAGAGAAACTTTAGCCTTATCAGGATTGTGCAATTTTTTACTAAATGTTTTAAGTACCTTATCTCATTTAACATTTTTGTGAAATATGCAAGTATATCAATAAGAAAAAATAATTTTAAAATATCTGTATATTCACCACCTAGCTTTATGCTTAATTCCTTAAAAGACCTCAGGCAAATAAAGCATTGCAAATAAAACTGGGGCCCATATAACCTCCCCACATTCCTTCTTTCCATTCCTTCTCCGAAGTAATTCTGTCAAGAATTCAATGTCCATTACTTCTAATCATGTTTTTATACACTATATATTACTTTTATTTAAAACAAATAAACCCTCCATTCTTGCTTTCTTATACATAATTTTTTTTTAAAGATTTAAAATACATGTAAAAGGGCCAGCCCGTGGCTCACTCGGGCGAGTGTGGTGCTGAGAACACCAAGGCCGCGGGTTCGGATCCTATATAGGGATGGCTGGTTAGCTCACTTGGGAGAGTGTGGTGCTGACAACACCAAGTCAAGGGTTAAGATCCCCTTACCGGTCATCTTTATAAAAAAATAAAAATAAAAATAAAAATAAATAATAAAATACATGTAAATACTTACAGCTAAAAAATTTCTTAGTTTTGTCATTTCATTCTGAAGAGTAAGAGATGGTAGCCTATGTAGGTTTGGCCAGACTAAATCAGGTGAGTATTTTCTTGACAGCCCAGATTCATGAAGAGATAGCATCAAGACTTATGAACCCCAGCAAGTCCCTATTAGTGACCAGCGGTGCAACAGTGAACAGAGGCCCAAATGCAGGATGGGAAACAAGGGTTTATTGAGGCCAGGGGGCTTTCTAAGTTCTTCAGGCTAACAACTATTTCTTTGGAAAAAAACAGCCCATGGGAAGTAAAGAGATGGTTCTATAGAAGGTAACAAAGAACAGGGAGAATTCCTAGCAATGGTAGAGAAAACAGACTAGGGATCAGGAAGAGAAAACATGAGGTACGAGACTTGTTGATCTGATAAAAAAGGATTTAATCTTAAATGAGAAAAAGAGAAAACAGAGACCCAAAAAATGACAAAATAAAGAGTATCACAGCATTTTTCTAACAAAACATTAACACAACAAAGAAACCTACAGGTGAGAAAATACCTTAAAAACAAAAGGGAAAGAATGTAAAGAACAAAACTTCTGGCCTCGGGTGTCCATTTTAATTTAGAGAGAATGGTATACACATCAAGAATTGGGCAATGGACGATTTTGTTCAAAAGAAGCAGATAAAGATACAAAAAAAAGACATACAATTCTTTTGCATCTCTGCACTGATAATTCACTGAAGAGATAAACTAGTCTCAATTAGCTAGAAAGTAAGAAAGGTTCATTCTTAAAAAAGAACCGACAGTGGTAAGATCCATTAGAAATAGAAGCTTTGTTAAACTCAAGATTTGATGGAAGACTGCCAAAGGAGAATGTCCAATACTTCCTCACTTTGCTGACAATGTTACTGCTCAAAATAAAACAAAGAAGGCCCCTAGAGCTATGCCCAACCCAATGAGAAAGGGCTAATTGCTGAGATGGCAGTGAACAGATGCACTGGAGAACAAAAACTAGACATTTACTGAGTGGTGACTATGAGCCAGGTGCTGAGGGTATCATCTTGAATTTTCTAATACAGAAAAAAGACAATGAGTGACAGGCAGTGGAACATAAAACTCAAGTTTTTAGAAAAGCAGATTTCAAAACTTCCAGAGACAAAGGAGCCAATCCTAAGGCCACAGATTACCAGTGATCAAAAAAGTTGGAAGACAGAAAAATACAGGAACTCAAAGCATGAGTGGTGATCCCAAGGAAAGAGAAGGGAGCAAAACTTAGGTGAGCACGAATTATCAAAGAACACAAATGGGAGATGGATAAAAGGTAAATTACTAATGATGAAGAGAATGAGATTGGCAAACAAATCTGAAAGACTCGTGTCAGGCTATACAGTAACATGGAAAATGCTGATGACAGACCATCATGTGAAAAGGAAAAAAGTAGTAGGACTTAAAATCAAAAAGAAAGTCCACTCCCAGAAAAGAGATTTTTTAAAAATACACAAAATGTTGACAATGATTGGGTCTGAGTGGAAGACTGTGGGCAACTTTTCTTCTTAGTTTGCTTTCCAAATTTTCTTTGGTGAGCGTGAACTGTTTGTAAAACATCTAATGAAGAAAAGGTTATAGTCCAGACTGAACAGGCTCATCAAAAATGCTGGCAGCTTCCTTTTTTTCTTTAAGTGTTCAGAGCAACACTGCTTTTGGAAGAGATGCAAGAAAAAAGGCAGAACTGTTGATCTGTTTTGCTATTCTACTAATGGATAGCAGAACAGCTAGTATTAAAGAAGAACCAAAACCCAAGATAGGTGACAAGAGTATAAGAATTAGTCTCAATAAGTTTAAATCTCTAGTCCAGAATTACATTCCAATGTGCTGACTCAAACATGCAGCTGTGATTTCAGAATTAGGTAGTAACATCTAAGAGTAGCAAGGAAAGACAGAAGTACAATAAAGCCTCAAGAAAGACTATTCCTGCACTGATTTTCATAAAAGAAGAAAAGGGAAATTCCCAAATTACAGACTGAAAAGCTTACTGTCAGTCTCTGAAATTTAAAAAAAAAAAAAGCTTATTAGACAGAATTTATGATTCCTTAAGAAACCAAGTCTTTCCCATAGGAAATGACATGAGTTCAGTAAGAATAAAGCCACACTAACCTCATTTCTTTTTTTGACAGGATTAGTAGGCCAAGAAATTCAAAGATTACCACAGACAGTGTTCTATCTCAAGTTCATTAAGGCATGTAATCCAGTTCCTCATAATAAAATGAAGTGTGGGCCTGACAGTAATAGAATAAGACTTATAATTAATACATCTATGTTTCATGGCATTATATGGGAATATACTGTTGAACATTCACCCACAACTGGATGAAGAAGCAGAAGCCATGCTCAAGGCAGAGAGGACACAAAGTGAGGAGCATAGCTAAAAAGCTGAAAGGTAGTGTTAACATAAAAATTAACTCAGACTGAAAATGGAGGCTTGAAATCAATGAGATGTAATTTAATTACGGACAAATTAAAAAGTAATTTTTTAAAAGTGCCTCGAGTACAAAATGAGAAAGACTTTTGATGGGCGCAATTCCTTGGGAAAAGACCTGGTATGCTAGTTGACAAGAGGAGCACAACACTATGAAACGGCTGTGACAGAGACAATGAGTTGTAGTCCTGCCATACTCTCCATGAATCTAACCATAGCCGGAATCTACACCTCACCTTAGGAAGAACATTTAGAAACTGGAAAGAGTCTAGCAAAAGGAGACCAGAGAGCCATGTCACATACAGAAAGTTTAGGGAATGGGCAGTAAGCCAGTACTTCTAGCACCTGAAGGATCACTGTATGAATGAGGAAAGGACATAGCAGTGTTGGTCTAGGAATCACACAGTAACTAACAGACAGAAATTACTAGAAGGCAATGCTCAACACAAGGAAGTATCCCAAAACAAAGCTGTCTGCCTCATAAATAGTTCCTGGGCCACCACTAGGAAATGTTCAGGCAGTGGCCAAAGGGCCATTAGGAATTCTGCCAAAAGGCCTGCAGTGCTGGGCAAGAGATAGGTCTAGATGACCTCCAAGATCCCTTCCAACCATGAGAGCTTCGATCTTGGGGATAAGGAGACTGAAGCTGTCTGACACTGAGTCATTCAAAAATAGCAAGTCATTCTTGATGGAGAATAGTCTATTGTAGCATGTCCCAAACTGTGTCCCTGAATGCTGGCAGAGTGACTGGGAACACAGGCTTCAGTCAGACAAGCCTTCAAATCCCAACCTTGCTGTTTACCTAGCTGTGGGAACTCGGGCAAGTTTCTCCACCTCTTAGCATCTGCTTTTTTCATCAGTAAAATGGAAATGATAAATATCTTACCTTCACAGCGTGCTGAAAGGGTATGTTAACTACACAGCAGAGTGACTAGCACATGTTAAGCATTTAAAAAACGGTATCTTTTATTATTTTTGGTATTAATAAGAATAAATAACTTGACACCTGGTGTGGCTGCAGGAGTCAGATGCTGATTCCAATTTCCCCATTCTCCAAAGAGGCAGGGTCACTTAGATGATTGCTTAGAAGATGGAGAATGCCAAATAATAATAATAACTAACATTTATTGGGCACCCACGATGTGCCAGGCACCACTCTAAGAACTGTAACATTTTTTTTAAAAGGTCATGGAAAGATCATAATCTTTCAATTTTATTTTTCCAGGAACTCTTTATTTTTGTTGCAGCTGGCTGGTACAGGGATCAAACTCTGGATTTTGGTGTTGTCAGCACCATGCTCTATCCAACTGAGCTAACTGGCCAGCCCCAAGAGTAATAACTATCAACATTTTGTTAGAGCCTCCCAACAAACCCCATATGAACTCCTATTATCTGCTTTCCAGATGAGGAAACTAAGGTCTTAAAGGCTAAACAACTTGAAGTCCACAGAGCTAGAAAGTTACAGGTCAGGATTTGAATCTAGGCAGTTGGGCCTCAGAGCCCCTGCACATAAACACAAAACCAATGGTTCTCAATCCTGGCTGCATGTTGAAATTACCTGAGAAGACATAAAAATAATGACTGTCTCCAGGACCTATCTAAGTCCACCGCACCCCTAATTCTAATTTAAACTGACCTGGGATGGGGAGCAGAGTTGCCCAGGGTTCAGGAACACTATCTTAGGTCATGCTGTCTCCTGGATAAAGAACAGGTTGAAATGGGCAATCCTCCTCAGCTGACATCCAGGCAGGCCTTCTGCCTTTTTGAGGAATATCTTTAGAACCATAAGATTTCAAAAAAAATTATTTTTTAATTAAAACTTAACCACAAAGCAGCCTATTAAGGTAGATATCATATTCCCACTTTACACACAAAAAGACTGAGACTTTTTTTTTAGCTCAATCACTTGCCCATGGTCACAAAAAAACTGAGATTAGATTCCAGGAGGATCTGGCACCCTAACGACTTCAACAAAGATGGGAAAAAATTTTGAGGGGGTGATCAAGAATGCTTCATGGAGGAAGTGACACCTGAATCAGATGAAGCATGATCGGACAAGGAAAAGCGAAAGAGCAGTGTGAAAGGCTTGACAGCATCAGAGGCAGGCCATCTCAAGGGATATTTATGGGACTAGGAAGTCAACAGGTGTGGTGAAAACTATGGTGCTTTCAAGGTAGAACTGGGAGAAAGGACTCAAAGGTCTGCTTGGACCCAGGTTGCACTGATTAATTCAGCTTTCTCTGACAACAGGATGTTACCAGGTGGTTTATATTTGAACACCAAATTGCACAGCTGTCCCTGGCCTTCACAGGACTTTTCCTGAAACAGAAATCCTTTCAAGCAGACACCTGGAACCCCAGCCTGTTGGGGAGGCAAGGTCATATTTCCAACTTGAACTCATGATGCAGGAAAAAGAGTACAGAAGCTTCCAGAATTGAGCTCTGCATCTAAGCTTATTCTGCCCATTCAGGGTCAACTAAGGAGGGACACAGTTTGGATCCATGGTATCAAATCTTATATGGCAATAGAGCAAAGTAATTAACAGCAAGGCTTTAGAGTCAGGTAAACCTGGGTTTGAATCCTGACTCCACCTTTACTAACTGTGTAACCCCGGACAATTTATTAAACTTCTTTGAGCCTGTCTCCTCCTTTGTAAAATAGGCATAAAAATATACTCTTCATAGGGTTATTGTAAGAAACAAATAGTAATGTACTTAATACGGTGCCTGGTAAGAAAGCAAGTTCTCAACAAATAGTAGCTATTCTCTTTCATTCAACATGTTTACTGAGCTTTTGCTTTTATCAACCAAGCAAGGATAGAGAAGCTCACATAGCACAGACCTTTAACATGCATTCAGAGGGCTGCCCATTAAACCCTTTATAAATACTCAAATTTGCAAATACAACAGAGGGAGGCTTTTTGCACTTACGGATTTATATTAGAGTGGAATAATAAATAAGGATGCTGACTCACTAAAAGAGTAATAAGTTTCCCTTTTATTTATAAATTGTTTTAGAAGACTGGGGCAGATTAGTATATATGATAATTCAGGGTGAGTTCCAGGGAGCAAAATACTTACCCGAACAAAACATAAAAATAAAATAAAACCACAAATATAACTGTAGGGGCAGGTTTAAAGCCAAGGGCAGGATTAGTTTAGCTTTCTCTGACACCAGGATATTATTGGGTGATTTGTATTTGTCATGTATCCAGATTACCAATAGAAGTGTTTGTTAATGGCTTTCTCCTGCCAATCCCAAAATTACTCAAACTCCCTTAAAAGAAAGTCTCACTGTGATATGTTTTCACTACATTTAAGGACAAAGAAAAGTTAATACCTCGATGATAAAAGGAGAAAATGAGTGAGGGTCTGTAGAAGCACAGGTTCTAATCTCAGCTCTGCCATCAACTGGTGACTTTCTCTGGGCCTCCTCAGATAAGACAATTTCTTTTTTTCTAGCTCTAAAATCTGAGACATAGCTGACAGCATCTCAATTTTAAACAAGTGACCTCAGAAATAAAGACTTCACAACTTCCTTCCTTCAGGAGTATCTGAATGAGGACCGAACATGCGAAGCAAGGCCAGAAGAATGAGGCAATGGCAGGGAAAAGTCACTCTTTGGGGAAATGTGGAAAAATTCCCCCCAAAACACGCTGTACCTTTCTTCATCATGTCTCGATCCAAGGCTACATTTCTCTGGGCAAGATTTACTTCTGATCGGAAATGGAAGCGCTTTGCTCGCTGTTCTTTCTTTTCAATTGCTTCCTGGAAAGTATAAAAAGTCAAAAAAGTAAAACTTGAAGGAGGAAAGTTAAATTACAAACACAACATGACGCATCAGTCACAATCCTAAAATAAATGGGAAGAAACAAGCAACCTTGTGCCTTGAATAAGTTTGCAGAGAACTGGATATTCATATTCAATGACTAGGAGAGCATACATGAATACTGCTATAATTTGTAATCATCTCCATCATACACAGCCTATCACTGTGCCTGGGACACAGTAGGAATTTAATCAGTATTTTGTCAATTAAATAAATAGTACCTATAGTCTATGAAGTTCTGATATTTTATCTATTATTAGCAATCATGCCAACAAATTACAACTAAACAATCTCAACATCACTATTTTCCAGTGCAGAAACTGAGGCACAAAAAAGGAAAAAGGTTTGCTAGAGGTACTTCAGCTAGTAAAAGGGCAAATCTTCTGATTCCAGTGCTATTTCTAGGAGCCCCCTCCTTCCCCACCATTTCACATCATCTGTGGGCATGATAATCATACAGATCATGATCTTCTACATTATGTCTGCCTGAGCAGTCCACTCCCTAAAGCTGGTTCCCCGCTTAAAAATAACACCAAAGCAAAGAAACTGTCTCCTCTATTCCAGCCTTGGGTCCATGGAATTGCCAGTTTTCATTTTTAAGTTACAAAAAGCATTGACGCTTCACTGACAAAATAATCAGCTTTGTAAGTTTCTTTCCAGAGCTAAATCCAGATCCAGCTGTGGGTTTCTGATGGCTCTTAGGAACCCTGTGCTAATTGCATATTGACTATGCCACCTAATTGAAGGTCTGACTATAGAAAGCTTGTGGGAGTTGGTAAAGTAGCAACACTTCCCCTATTTCCCAATAGTTATGCAAATTGTCTTCACCGAAGTCTTCCTAGTACAAACAACAATCTACCTTCTCTTAGTAACAATTTAAGCACCAACTCTGGGACTACCACCCTTTTTCCCATATACCTGTTTCATATAATTGCAACCTATGTAGGATTAAGGACAGTCTACTTATTTTTCAATTACAATAAGAAAATATTTTCACTTTATTCTATTTTCTTATCTGTCTAAAAGATGATTGGTACTCTTCCTTTTGGCCTTGAAGTAACCTGAGACAATGGAGACACAGATAAACTTCAAAAAGGTAAGCATGACATATTCATTTTCATTTTTGCTTTTATGCATCCGATACAGCTACATATATTATTATTCAAAACTGTAATTCAAAATTCTGTTCCAAACTTAGTTGCACACATTAAAATCAGAAAGAACGTTTAAACTGGATATCACCTATTAAAGCAACAAGCATGTATTGACTATTTATAATAAGATTTTACTCTGAGTCAAATCTGGTAATAGCAATCACTAGATAAAAGGCAACATTCTCAGGTACTGAGAATAATTCAGTTGACTTGGCCTTCAAAGTTTAGACAGCCACGGAGTCAGGAAACCCTATTTTTCTAAGTCTGCAACTGGTGAGGAATAAAGGTGTTTACTAAGGGAGAGTGTGGTGCTGATAAAGGTGTTTACTAAGAACCTACTATGTGGCAGGCACGTTTCATGTTTTGTTTCATTTAAAGTAGAAACAGTACACTTTTTTTTTTTAAGGCTAGTCAAGTGAAGCAGTGGGAATGGAGAAGAAACAAAGAAATCTGTAATTCAGCACACATTTTTAAGAATGGGCATGGCATTTAAAACATCCTCAGTGCAGAACTTTTTCTTGAAAATGGTTAAGCACAATCATCTAGGAATAGTGATTTTATCTTTTTGTGGATGCAAGAACACACAAATGCTGTCTTCATGGTTTCAGGATGCATGAAGGCATCATTCTGTAACATGAAATTAAAAAGGGTTTTTTTTAATCCCGCAAGAAAAGAAAAAAAGGAGATGAAGAATATTTACTATTCTGCAAGTCCTAAGGACCAAGTTCACTAAGTTCACCCACTTAATCAAACTGAATAAATAAATCATGGTCTGCCTTACCTTGGAGGTGACATCAATTCCAGTGATGAAGCTGCCAGCCTTGTTTTCATATCTTCTGCTTGTGTCCTAACACAAAGGGAAAGGGTGAGAAATTCCGACAGCAATTGAGGAAAAACCCATGATAAAAGATAGCCTGACATCTGGTTCTTTTCGGATAGTCATTCTTTTCAGCAACTCTTGCCCACCCCTGACAACCTTCAGTAATTCCATCAACTTAAGGTATTCCATATAAATGAAAATCTCAAGGCTTTTGTGAAAAATGTCACAAATAAGGCACAGTCACTTATCTCCCCAACCCAGACTGGACAAACACCCCATGCCAGACCACCAGGTGCAGCACGAACCTCTACCAAACTGAAGAAACTACAGACTCACCTAGAACTCCTGGGGAAAACATAGCACAGTGCAATGAAGAGAGGATGAGATTTGGAAACCAAGTGTGGACTAAAGTCTCAGCTCTGATATTCACTAATTACATGACACTATATAATTTCTTTGACCTCTCTGGGCCTCGGTTTCCTCCATGGTATCTGCCCACCTTCCTAACCTCTTTTACTGCTCTTCCATTTGTGCTACAGAACCTTCTGTTTCTCCAACAAAACAATCTTCTTCCCATCTCGGGTCCTTTTCATTTGCTGTTGCCCCTGCTGGGAACACTTCCTTCCAATCTGCACCTGGAAGGCTCCTTTTTGTCGCCGAGGGTTCCGCTTAAATGTCACTATCTCAGAGAACTTCTCTGACCACCTATCACATTCTGCTTACCGCTCTGCTCACCCTCCGTGCTCCTGCATTCTCTATTCTATTAACGTCCTTTATTTTCTTCATAGCACTTAACACTAATAGAAATTATTTATTTACTTGTGTCCCCAACTGGAACACAAACTCCACGAGGGAGTCTGATCTCGATCTTGATCAAGCACCTAGGACTGTGCCTGGCACATAGTGGGAGATGCAATAAATCCGTGTTGAACTGAATGAATGATACAACTGCAGAGATATTTAAACAATATAACGTAGCAAATGGCAAAATGCCAGTATGTCTATTGCTACCACAGAGGTTTCCTTTGCCATCTCTGGTGATACCACCTTAACCTTTTTCTGTAACTTCAGTTTAAAAGCAAGACTTGCTGACATGTGGTAAAAAGCTCATGTTAGGTGAGAAATTAAGTACGTAAAAGAGGTCATTCAGGCCTGAGGCCAGCTCTAAGAACTGGACATATGACTACCAAACCACAAGCAAAACGTCTCACCATCCCCACTGTCGTAAATGAGGGACCAAGGAACCCAGTTAGTCCCCTGATACTTTGGTTTTCTTAAGGGTCAGATGCTGGGACCACACTGTAGGTTTTAACACAGCAGCGGAGCTGAGCGGGGGACAGATGACCCTCAAGTCACAACAGAAACACAGTGAGTCCCTGCTGCTGACAGATCCCAGCCCTTCCAAGAGAAAGAGCGAGTGTCATGTTGAACAGATACCAACTTCACGGGGCCAGGACCCACAAGGAGACCAGGATGCCGGCGCCACCCAATCTTTCCTCCTGGGCCGCTCCAGGTTCTGTTCTCGTCCGGGCCCCCCCGCCCCCCGTGATCTCAATCCCAGCCCCTCTTCACTCACTGCCTTGCACAGCCTGGCTCAGAAGGGCAGCGAAGGGAGTGTCCTGCACTGTCTCCCAGCTCCCCCACCTCCTCCAGCCCCCTCAACACCCATTTCCGGGCACCCCGGCGTCCTTTTTCTCGCTCCGGGTCGCTCCTCCAGCCTGGAGCCCCCGCCCCGCGGCCGCTCGCGCTCCCCTCTCCCCCTCCCCCTCCCCCGACGTACCCCGGCCAGGCCTCCGGCCACCTCCCCTTCCGGCCCCTTCCGGCCCCCTCCGGCGCAGGACTCTCGCTCCGCGACCTCCTCCTCGCCCCCCGCCCCCCGCCCGTACCGGGATCAGTTCCTTCAGCGAGCGCCGCACCGGCACGATCTCAAGCTCTCCCTCCTCCACCTCCATAGGCTCCGGCTCGCCACGGTCCAAACCGCACTCCGCCTCAGGAGACGGGAGCCCCAGGGCCGGCCCCGCTGGGGCCTCCGCCTTCACCGACACTCGCAGGCCGCGTACGGCCGCCATCACTGCCTGCCGGCCGCACCACTGAGAGCCCGCCCCGCACACCCGCCGGCTAGAGCGCCGCCACCACCGGCCGCAGAGGAGCCGCCGCCGCTACCTAGAGCGCCGCCTGCTGCTGCTGCTGCTGCTGCTGCTAGAAGGCCACCCTCAGCGCCTTCGCCCCCTGGTGGCGGGAGGAACCCGGGCCAGCTAGGGCGGAACCCGGCGAGGAGAAGGCGGGACCGAGTGGGGACGGGGGCGGGGCCTGCTGGAGGGGATGGGGCTTGGAGGAGACCCGTGAAGCTATAAAATAGCTACGCCTGGAGGACTAAAACTACTAAAAGCTAACTTTACTGAGCGATCACCGTGTGCCAGACACTTCCAAGTGCTTGGACCCATACAAACAACCTTATGAAGCAGGTCCTATTGTTCCTCGCATTTCACATATGAGGAAACTGAGGCATAGACATTTTCCCGAGGTGACAGGCTATTTAAGGGATAAACCTGGGGGCCGGCCTGTGGCTCACTCGGGAGAGTGCGGTGCTGATAACACCAAGGCCACGGGTTCGGATCCCATATAGGGATGGCCGGTTTGCTCACTGGGTGAGCGTGGTGCTGACAACACCAAGTCAAGGGTTAAGATCCCCTTACCGGTCATCTTTTAAAAAAATAAAAAATAAAAAATAAGGGATAAACCTGGATCTGAGCCTAGGCATTCTGGCTCCAGAGCCCAGAATGAGCCTTGGTCTCTCACCTCTGGGCAATCTGTGGGTTTACGAAGTTACTTGCCTTGCCAACCTTTGTCTCATTCAGGTCTCACAATAATGGGCTCATTTTACATACACAAAAGTTGAGACTCCAAGAGGGTAGTGACCCGCCTCAAGGCCAGAGCTTAGACCCCAATTTCCTGATTTCCAAGGGCTCTATTTGCTGTAGACCTGTGAGCATGGTTTCCTGCAGCTATGTCTAACAAGGGCCTGCTGTGCAGAGATGGGGAGGCACCACTGGTCAGTTTTTGCTTTGAGTTCTGATTTTGCACTTTCCTCCCTGTTAACCTTGGGCTAGTTCTTTCCCTTTTCTGGGCCTGTCTTCCTATCCGAGGAGGGCATTGGTGGAACCCTAAGGTCTCTGAGGCCCTACCAGCTCTGACCATGGAGGAATAAATAATTATAAACCAAGGAAGAGCATTGTCAGCATCAGACACACCTGGGTTTCAAGCTGGCTGGCCCTGCCCCACACACCACCCAACTGTGACCTTGGCCAGGCCACTTAGCCTTTCAGAGTCTCAGTTCCTTCATCAATAAAATGGAACAATACTACCCACCTCCAAAGGAGATTGTGAGGGTTAAATGAGATGATTATATGTAGATACGAGACCCAACAGAAGGGATATAGTACATCATAGTTTCTCTTAAATTGGGGTTAAACCACAGGACAAACATAGATGGAGCTCTTAAGGGGGCTAGTTTTGCTTGATGAATGGGGCACAAAGTAGTTACAAAATTGGGTTGAATGCATGGAATGTATTTGTGTGCATTTTAAGGAACATTTCAAATAAAGTTTGTGCTTGGGGTGACCCGCTCTGGGTGACAGTGACAGCCCCACCATCATTTGTTTTCTAGGCCTGCAGGGGCTCGGGAGGATAGGAGAGGAGGAAGCAATCCCTCCTCAGCTATGGACACCAGGAGGCCAGCAGAGAAGGCTGGGCAGGCCCCTCTCCCTGCTGGATAGGAGCCTTGGTGCTTGAAGATTCCATTCAGTGTAGACTCAGCATTGCAGTTCAGTGCAAGCAGAGGCGAAGCCCCCTGGGGGAGCTCTAAGTGACAGGTGAATTAGAATCCAGGGCAAGCCAGGGCATCAGGCAGTCAAACACCAGGGCTCCTACACCCCTGTCAGGAAAGCCCTCTGTGCCTTTCCCTTTATGATCACCTGACTCGCCACCACCCTCTTCCTGTCCTCAGTGCAGCCTGCTGACGTGTGTCCACAGAAATCTTAGGAGGTAGTAAAGAATACTTTTCAAAAAGTTAAAATATATGACTCAAACAAATGTAAAATGAACACATGTCAAAGCTTTTATTCATTTATTACGGAATGAGGACATCAGTAAGATATTAGTTCAAAAAAGAATTTGAGAATGAATGTAGAGTTTGTCAAAGGAATGCTGAGATGTATTTAACAAGAACGGTTAATGCCCTGCAAGGCAAGAAACTGTAACCTTTAGGGTTCTCTTTTCTATCAGACACAAGACATTTACACTACTATTGGACAAGGATTATTTACTTGTCATGAAATTTCTATAAATTAACTAAATTAATTAGGGTATTTTACTACTCTCACAGAGTTGTAAAATACCCTAATCGGTAGTAAATAGGAAGTCAAACAAAGGTACACATCCCTAGAGAAGCAGACGATCCTCAGGTGGCATAGGCATGATGGATGACACCTGGCGCTACGCTACGAGGTCATCCGTGTTCTTCTCATTTGTAATGTCTGGATGATTTCCATTAACAGAGGAAACCAGGAGAGTGGGACGTTGGGACAGACTGGAGAGAGAGTTTTGAGCAGGGAGTCATCAACTGTCAATGCAGCCACATGTTCACAGTGGAACCTGGCTTAGGTCTAGAAGTTGTTGGCCATTGGTGACCTTGGAGACCAATGTCCTTGAAGGAGAAAGCAGATTAGTGGTGGGAGTTGGGGCAGTGTGGACGACTCGTTTGAGAAGTTTGTGAAGGGGAGGCTGGGGGCAGGGGAGGGTATTAACAAGATCTTCTAAAACTTTTATTTATTTATTTATTTAACCGCAATTGGCCAGTTCCTTTCCTTTTTCATCCCTCTCCTATCCATGAAGGAGGGGAATAAAGTGATGGAATCCTACCTCTCCTGGGATAACAAAGGAAAGGCCATTAAAAGATAATATAAGCTTCTAAGGCGAAATCAAATGCTGCTTGAGGACTGGTAACATGGTCCACTGGCCCGAGGTGACAATGCCCTGCTGATTAGAGCAGAGATGTTCTTAAATGCAGTTTTAAGTTGGGCACACACAACCCCACACCCCTCAGTTGATGTCTATCCTTGGAATATGTGCAGGTCAGTAGTTAAGGGAATGTTTCCACAGTTAAAAGAAAAGCTCGTGAGGCAGCTGACGCTGGTGGCGAGCCTGTATCCATGCCCCCACCCCCGACATAGCCAAATTCTGTAAAGGACTATCTGCCCCCACTTTCTCCGTTCCCCTCACCTCCCTTGACCACTCAGCATGGTGGGCACGATGGCCACGGGTTAGTTCCTGAAACCACGCACACTCTGCCATTGTAATTGCACCCTCAGTTTCCCTTTTACCTCCCAAGCTGCTCCTGCTCCAGTGGCGGGTTCCTGCCCCTCCCCCAGCAGTGACAGTCCGTCAGGGCTCAGTCCTGGGACCTCTTCCTTCTCGGCCCATGCTCGCTCCCTGAGCTACCTCATCACACTGTGGCTTCCAGCGCCACTGCGTCCACACCCTGAGGATCCCCACGTCTCCATTTCCAGTTCTCCCCTCTCCTCCGAGCCCTCTGGACATCTGCCCTTGAAGGTCTCAAGGTACCTCAGACTCAACCTGCCAGGTGCATTCTTGTGTTCCCTCCCCTCCTGATCAGCCCGGTCAGTCTTCAATCCAGGTGGGCAAGCCTGGAAGCTAGGAGCTGCCCTCGTCCCCTTCCTCTCGCACCCCCACAGCCAGCCACATGGCGTCTTGTCAGTCTGGACTCCTGTGCATCCCTCCTGTCCGGCTGCTAGCTTCCATGCCCTCCGCCACCACCCCTCACTTCTTTCCATCCCGGCCACCATCATATCTCTTGTCTCGGTGCTGCAGTGGCCTCCTCACTGGTCTTCCCATCCTTCTCTACATGGAAGCCAGACTGGCCTTTTCAGCACATATTCTCCAGCTCCTGCCCCCGTCTCCAGCTTCATCTTGTACTACTCTCTGCCCACACTCATCAGACCACATGCCGAGGGTACCTCTGGGGGTGTGCACCAGAGAAGGCTTCCTGGAGGAGGTAACTTGGAGATGGTGGGGGTCTAAGCAGTGGGGAGGACAGGGAGGCTGACCACAAAGCCAGGATGGGCTGACAACAAATTGATCAACCTGACTTGGGTGGGGACTGGCAGCTGTCCTAGAGAGTGAGAGGACCAGGTATTGTCCTCTGGGTCATCCTAACTGAAGAAATGGATGTGTCTGAGGCCCCAGAGGGCAGAGCTGGGTATGTGTGTATGGGGGAAGGGGAACAGGGAGGAAGGGATGGTCATTTAAGCCTGGAACTGAGCAGCACAGATGCCCTCAGAAGCCCAGTCCAGCCCGAGGTGGAGCAGTACAGGGAGTCTGTGCAGGCCAGGGCTCAGTTCCACAGTGAGACAGAGGACAGACCACTCCCTGGAAACTCCTGGTCTCCGTGGGTGCACAGGGCCCAGCGCCACCTACCATATGCCTCCCTGGCCTCCCTCAGCAGAGTCCCAGTGGCCCAGAGGGCAGCCCTGTAGACAGGCCTGCTTTTCGAGCTGCCTCCTGCTATCACTCCTGCCAGTCCTCAGGCGGGACGACCCAGGGGCCTGGGAGGTGGGATATTGCCTTGAGTGCCAGGTTGGTGGGGCAGGGGGTGCTGAATGTGTGTGTCAAGTTCTTGCCTGCCTTCCTCCCGATTTCCTTTCCTTCCTCCCTCCCTTTGGCTCATTTGCCCCTAGTGGGGAAAATATCCATCCCCCGGGAGGGCGACCCAAGTGTTGGGGAGAGCGGGCAAAGGTTAGGGCCGACCGCCAGCCCCCAGCCCCCTGCTGGAAAGCGCTGGTGCAGCCCCTCCTGGGAACTTCGCAGGGTGACCAGGATGCAGGCAGGAGCAGCCTTGTCTCCACTGCTCAGATGGAAAAACCCATCATCGTGCTGAGCAGCCTCTAGATTGGTCTCCTTCCTGGTTTTCAGTGCAGGCCCTCTGGTCAGTCTATAGCTTCACCCAGCTGGAAGCTCCACAGCTGGGCAGATGCCAGTCAGGTGGGACATGCCACGCCTGTAGCCTCCATGCCCAGTTCCAGGTAGCTCCAGAGGCAGAAAGCTGTTTTCCTTTTAAGGGTCTCATTGGCTACTTACTATGTGCCAAACACTGTGCCAGGTGCTTGGCACAAGGACTTCATTTACTGTCACAAGAACCCCATGAAGGAGGTGCTGATAATACTCACTCGTACCGACAAGGAAACTGAGGCTCCCCCAGTGACCTTCCAAAGGTCACACAGTTATTAAGTAGCAAAGATTGGTATTCAAGCTCGAAGCTGTCTGACCTCAGTGATGACTCTCTTCACCATTTCCCTGGAGGGCCCTACGATGGGCAGGGTGGTGCAGGGTCCTGAAAGCCTGTAGCAGTGCCCAAGGCTAAGGGGGCATGGAGAGGACCCTGGGCCTGTGTCACAGGGACTCCTGTGAGGCTCTGCAGGAACTTCTGACCCATGAAGGGGCTCCCATCTGGACCAGACCTCAGCCTTCCTGAGCCCCTGTGAAACAGGCAGCCCACTGGCTCCCAAACACCCAGTTCTTCCTAAGGAGGGGCCATAGGACCTACTCAGAAGCCTGCGCTGCCCCCTCACTCTGAGCCAGCCCTTCTCCCTCCCTCCCTTTCACCTCCTCCTACAGCACCTCTTACTGCTCAGGGACTTAGGGTACCTCAGATCCTTCTAGAAAAGTCAGCAAAGCCAACTGGTAAGAAAAAAAACACATACAGTTGCAGAAAATGTACACACAAAGCTGTTTTTTTTAAACTCAAAAAAGGGCTTTTATTGTTTTTAACTCACTTCCTGGGAAGTTAATTTTTAAAACACTCATGGAGTCTGTTCATCACTTGTGCTACATTCAAAAACAACAATGCCAACCAAAACCCTCAGTGGTGGGGTGAACGCCCCATCTGGGCTCTGACACGGGCAACGAAGCTGGGCCCACCTCTGAGCTTCCCAAGGGTGGGTCCAGTCAATGTAGCCCCCTGAAACCAGACACTCAAGAAAAACTCTTTGCTCAGTGATTAGCTTTTAACTGGCCTCCCAATGACTCTATAAAAGTGTTCTTAAGAAAAGTACCGAATTATTTTTTAAGCCCTGGGTCACACTGCCTTAGTGCAGAGGAGCCAGGGAGAAATGTGGACCCATTAACAACAGGCCACATTCCACTGCCAGCCTTAAACAGACATAGAAACTATATTACAGATGCATGTACAGCGCGAGACATGCAGGCGTGCTGTATGCAGCAGATGGGCACGCACATGCGTGTGTGCACAGAGGCGCCACGTACACCCAAGGCGCGAAGATGTAGCGGGACGAGGGCCCCTCTCCTTCTCTAAACAAGGCTTCTCCTGCAATATGGAACCCACAAAGATGGCTAAAATCCCTTGTCTGGCTCTGTTTTCAGGGGTGGTGTCTGAGTCCTGCATTATTTACCCTTGGGGGTCAACCTCTATGAGCGTTTGGTCAATAAACACCAAGCCAGCCAGCCAGACACTGATCCCAGATAGAAGATGAGTCTGCTCCAGAGGGGCCATATCTACACATACTCCAGCACTCCTGCTCTGAACAGGCTGACTGTTGACTGTCCTAGGGGGAGGAAGTTGGCAAAGAGGCCTCCTGCCAGTGTGCCCACTCCTCCAGGGTTCTGTGTCCAGCAATGCCTCCAATACGGACAGTTTGCCCTCCATCGTAGGCATGTGAGGGCAGCTTTCAGGGTCAGATGGGTAGGCCAGTGTAGGATAAGAGATTGGATTCCAGTTATTTCAGCATGTGCAAGGCCATAGCATTGCATGTCCATGGCCATTGGTTGGTGTTGGCTACTGGCATGTCCTCTGCAGCCTTGGCTCTGGGGAGCCAGGGAGAGAGGGAGGGAAGTTGGCAGGGAAGGTGTGGTGCTCCTGATTCAGGCCTTTGCTCAGAGCTTGATTCGGTTCAACCCATTTTCTGGATGGTCTCAAATGCAAAACACAATCCAGGAAGGTCAGCCCAGTCCATTTGGCTGCCAAATAATGGTGGGTTGTGCTGGAAACCACCCAAAGCTATAGGAAAGCTCGTTAGATGTTCCCAAGCAGGGCTTCTCCCCCCACCACCCAGGTTAAAAACAAAAGTAAAAGACAACAAAAAAGGAATCTGAATTCTCCAATACTAGCCCTCTCCCCAGTGGGGCCCAGGAATACACTGAGGGGTCAGAGTCTCTATTCCAGCATCCTGAGTAGACAAGAGCTCTGGCACCACCACCCCAAGGTGGGCAGGGTCCTCCCCTCCATGTGCCCAGCCCCCAGCAGGTCTTTGGGGAGACCTCTGCCGTTGCACTAAGCCAGGCCTCCACCTGCCATCTTGGTTTCCTGTCTCCTGCCCTGGGCCTTGCCAACACCACGTGGGGTTTCTGAGGCTCCATGGGCACCTGGTTTTCCCACAGGATGGGTGAGGCCAAGGACAGCCAGGATGAGAAGGAAAGCCTTGTGGGAGCCCTGCCCCCAAAACCCCAGACAACACACATTCCAATCCTGTCCCTGGACGTGCGTGCGTGGAGGTCATGCAGCACGAGGGGGGAGGGGAGCCAGGAGAGGGGCTGCACAGCCCAACTCCCTACCCGCAGGGCAGCTGTCGCATGAGGGCGGTGGACCTCTGGCACGGATGAGTGTGCTGCCGGGTGGCCCTGGGCGCATGCAGGGGCTCAGGATGCAGCCTCGTCTTCCTGGACGCCGGGAAGCTCCAGACTCTTGCCCCCTTCGCCACACCCTTCTTTCCTGTTCAGGGGACACCAGGGGCAGAGGGACCTAAGGGGTCAGAACATGCACTCGGGGGACACTCACACACACTCATGCAGATATCTGAATCCCACAATCTCTCAAAACCCCCCCCACACTTCCCCAACTTAGCCTCCATCAGGCCCCCCTATATCATGCTCCTGGCTGGTCTCCCTGCCCCAAGCCTCAGTCCACAAACCTTCTGTGGCTCCCCATTGCCCTAAAATGAAGTCTAAACTCCCCAGCCTGGCTTCCAGAGCCTCTCACGATCTGACCCAGCTGGCCTTCTGTGTTGACCTCAACCAGTCCCCCAGCAGACCTGGGTAAAGGGGCTTCCCTTTTGCATTTCATTTCCCTTGTTTACTGGGAAGAGTCTACCTGTCAATCCTGGGATTCTGTTACATATTCAACAAATTCCTTTATCTGATTTTCCCTGCAAGACCTCTTTCAAAAATAACCAATGAATGGGTTTTGATATCTTAAAAAAGGACCAATCCCTTTTAACTCTGCTACAGAGTTTCAACAATTATCCCAAAGTGTAAAAAACAGAGTCTACCAAGGACAAATGTTGGGACGCAATGATGAGGTAAAATCTGCTTTCAAAATTAAACCTCGAGGCTGGCGGGTTAGCTTACTTGGGAGAGTGTGGTGCTGCTAACACCAAGGTCACAGGTTTGGATCCCTCTACTGGCTAGCCTCCAAAAAAAAAAAAATCGAAATTAAACTTGGGTCACAGAATTATAGAATTTTATACTGGAAAGCATGAAGCCCAACCTTCTCAACAGCAGTTTGCTGGGCTCAAACTAGGTGCCAGATGTCTTTAGCCTGTGACTGGCTTGTCCCACCACTAGGGAGCGCTAGGCCACAGGCACTGAGCTAGCGTGACCCAATGTCCAGGTTTGCTTGGGCAGTCCTGATTCTGCCTATTGTCCTGGCATAATTAATAGCTTCCCCTTTCACTCTCAAAAGTGACCCTATTTAGATGTCAAATTATATATGATCCCCCAACACTAAGTGCAACCCCAGCACCGGGGCCTACTGACCTAAATGAGCTCACGGAACCTCCTCCCTCAACCTCAACCCCTCACTAAAGAGATGGCAAAACCGCAGCTCGGACCGCCAGGCCTCTCCCAGGCCCCACACCTCCCTCATCATGTGGACATCCCTGACTGCAGGCAACCTCTGGCAGGGATCAGGCACTCTCCGGTCCACTATGAGAGGACCCAACACTTCTGAAGAGCCCACTTACAAGAGGGAGGCCTCACACAAAACCAGCATCTGGGCCCCTGGACAGGCACAGTGAAATTACTCCTCCCTGAGAGGCTGGGGTGCCTGGACAGCGTCTGGCACTCCCCTCACTGGGGAGCCCGCCTTCACCACAAAGCAGGCCACGAGGTGCACTAGGAGGTGGTGAACCCACAGGCATGGCTCGCAGTAGGGAGACTTCAGTAAACAGGGGTTCCTCTCCCCTGGCCAGTCAGTCAGCCAGCCTGTCATGCTCACTCTCTGGAAAAGCACCCACAGAGCACTGCTGGGCACACAGCCTCAGTGATGGCCGCAGGCAGCCTGGGCCACTCAGGAATGCGCTAACACTCCCCCAGAGCCAGGGAGAGTCAGCAGACATGCCCCTCCCTCCACAGACGAGCCAGCCTTCTGCAAGAAGCGGACGTGAGGCCTGTCTGCACACCTCTGCCAGGCTGCCAAGGGCTTAGGGAGCTGCAGAACCAACACCCCAGAGGGCAGAAGCGGGACCCAGTGGGAGAGTGTGATAACATCAAGCTTCCATGAGGAGGGGTCTTGCTGTCCCATGGGGGACCGAGTGAGCTTCTCAGCCCTGGAAGTGTGTGGGTGAGGGGTGCTGGGCTCTCTCACCCTGAACTTGAACCAGGCCTTGCTGGAGAGAAACAAAGGCTGGCCAGGAAGGTCCTTTCTAGCCCCAACCAACCTTCAGGGCAGGTACAAATGGGCCCTTACTCTGAGACCTGGCCACGTCCCCAGGCTCCAGGCTCAGCCTGCACAGCCAGCAACAGTGAAAGTCGGGGCATGCACCTCAGTTCCCCCTGCCTGAGCCCAGGGAGTGCCCTGCATGCCTCAGCCCACTGGTACTTACATCATTAAGTTTCCTGGAGCAGACATGGATCGCTCTTCCCTCCGCGCTTGGGGCTCAAAGGGGTTCCCAAAGGAACGCTTTCTCAGCATGGACTTAACCAGGATCTGGGGAGACACATCAACATGAGGAACACAGGCCCCAGGCTCCCAGACATACCAGTAGCTCACACTTGGCCTCCGTTCCCACTCCCTGAGAGGCAGCTGCTGGGCGTCTCTGCTGAGGGTCCCGTTGCAATCAGCACAGGAAACAGCACAACAGCACAGGCAAGAGCACAGAGGGGCAATGGCTGGGGGAGAATTCCCAGAGTGACAAGGTGCCCGGTGTAACTGGTGCATGGAGAGCAAGGAGAGGGGCTGGGACCAGACCACAGAGGGTCTGCAATGCCAGGCTGGGAGCACGGGGAGGGCCAGGGCTGAAAGTGCCATCAGGAGACACCTTCTAGCTCTGGTGGGAAGGACGGCGTGGAGGAGAGTACATGCCGGGCAGTGCAGAAAGGAAGCTGCTGAGGCCTGGGGAGATGCTCAGGAGCAGGGAGGGCGGCTGGGTGTGGTGCAGCTGCCGCACCCTGGCTCTCTGCCTTTGTCCCTACCCCACACCAAGGACAGCTCCACACCCTGCCCACATACACACAAACTCCAGCTCTCCCTCCCATGGGACCTCTTTTTCCACGGGCTTCCAGCAGAAGAGTGGCCCAGTATCTCGGCTGGCTGACCAGGCAGCCCTCTGTCCCCCGAGAGGGCCCAGCACAGAACAAGTCTTGGGCAGTGGATGCGCCCTCCTGAGGCCCTCCCAGGATGAGGGAGCCTTCCACCCTGCCCCTCTTACCACCGTGGTCCAGCTGGGAATGAGCTTGACCGAGTTCTTCACCTCCTCCTCGGTCACCTCCACCACGCTGCAGTGCTCCTCTTCCGAGGGAAGGGGCTCCTCCCCATTCTTGGTCACCCAGGGGTGCAACTGTGGAGGCCAGGAGGGTAAGGATGGGTCACAGCCACAGGCAGACAGACAATCAGCAAAGGATCCTGGGCATTCCACCAGTAATCACCTTGAGGTGGTCCAAAACCCACAAACCCAAAACCCAAACCCAATATATATGTCAAAACCTGAGACATACTTCTCAGCGTCAGTTTCTCCAGAAGGGGAAACTGAGGCCTGCTTTCTGTGGCCCAGCCCAGCCCAAGACCTCTAGCTCCCCCACCTTGATGTCTGGCACCCCAATTCTCATTTCGGGATTCTTGTCTAGCATTTTCAGAATCAGATCCTTAAGCTCCTCGCTGACCACTGGCCTAAAGAGAGGGAGGAAGGAGATGAGGATGAGACGGTTGATGAGGGCCCCTTCCTGCCCAGAGACACACCCAACCCCCATTCCTCAGACAGAAAGACCCAGTTCCAGAAAGCAGGAGGGGCACCCCTAAGGTACCAGGCCAGAAGAGAGTTTCAGAACAAGTACAGGGATGTCCTTTCCTGAGTAGGAGGTAAAGTGGTTTCCCTCCAGGGCAGAGGCCCCAAATACCAACAGAGTTACATGGGTGCTGGACACCCCCCTGGGTGGTAGAGATGGTGAGGATAATGAGAGAAGCATCACTGACGGGACACCAGGGACCTTCACTCCTGCTCGCCATCTTATCCTTTCCTCCACCTGGGAGGTGGCCAAGAAAGATCCTCTCTCATTCGACAGAGGAGGAAACTGAGGCCCAGAGAGGTTAGCAGGGTGGTGCACAGACAAGTGGACAGAGATGGGAGACTCAGGGGAGGGAAGTAGCACCGTCAGCCCCGTGGCAGCCTGGACTGTCTTTACCCAAACTCCAGGCTTCTTTGCTACCAACGTTCTCGGGGAGCCCATCTATCAAGACTGGGGAAGAGAAACCCATTCTTGGGACTGTTGACTCTGGTTTCCTCTGTTGTCCTAGATGCTCAATTGTTTTTAAAACTCCTGGGCTGGGGAGAAAGATATCTCTGGCAGAGAATACAGTAGGAGGAAAGGCACAGAGGCAGGAAACTAAAGGATGAAAAGGAAACGGACGGAATCCAGTTGGCTGGTGCTCAGGGGGAAGGGAGAGATGTGCTGGCCGATGAGTAGGTAGCAGAACCCAGAGGTCCTTCAGTGCCAGAGTCAGGGCGTAGCCTCTCTCCTGCTGGCTTTGGGAAGCCTCGGATAAGCTATAAGCGGGAGATATGGTCAGATTTGTTGTGCTTTATCAGGGTGGTCCTGGCCTGATTGTGTCAGCTGGCCCTTGGGGAGGCCCACAGCAGGGAGACTAGGGGGGAGGGGAGGGCTGAGGCTGAACTAGGCAGAGGGTGTAGATGGCAATGGAGCCCAGAGATAAGTGAGAGGTGGACTCAACAGGGCTTGGGCACAAGAGAGCAAGAGTCATTGAGGTCAACTCCCATTTCAGTCTCTGACCTGCCCCAGGCATTTGAGAAGATGGTAGGAGGGCCTTGAAAAATGAGGAGCCAGGCAGCTCAGGCCAGTGGCCACGGCAGCCAAAACCATAACAGAAGAACCATGGATAAGCAGAGAGGCCTCCCAGACAGTCCCCCTGGGCTCAGAGACTTCAGTCATAATGAGATGCATGGGGAGGAGAGAGTGGCTTCCAGTCCAGCCCGACAGATTACTCTCCTCCAGAGCCTCCACCTTTCCATCTGTGAAATGGGAAGCACGCTGGCATTTTGAAGCTCTCCCCACCCCATGTGGGGAAAGTGGAAGTGGCCCTTGAGTCCAGGGGCTGTGTGGGGCTGGTGCTGCTGACCCCAAGCAGGCCTGCAGTGAAGGCCTGTGAATGTGGGACCTGGGGTCATCCCTGCCGAGTCAGTGCCTCAGAGTTCCCATCTGTACAATGAGATCTGACCCTGACATTTTGGAGACCCTCCTCTCCCTGGTTCCACCCCTCCATCTGCCCAGGGGACCCTCCCAGGGAACAGCACCCCCACCTCCAGATGTGCAGGCTGAGGTGGGGCCCTCAAACGGCAAAAGCTCTGCTAAAACTCAGATGCCCCTTCCCAGGAGTGGACAGTAGCCCCCTTGGTCCCCAGAGTGGACAACTCACTCCTCAGGAAACACCACAGGCTCATTCTTGATCTTCCTGTGCAGGGCCAGGATATAATCATCAATGAACGGGCACTGCAGGGTGAAGAGGCAGACAAAGGATGGAGGCCCAGGGCCGAGATTCAACCCATGCTGGGGGACAGGCCCCCATCCCTTGTTGGGCTTGCCAGTAATGGGAAGGACCTCATCTAACTTGTTCAGGGCCTGGCATATAGCAGGTGCTCAACAAACACTGACTGAACAAATGAGTCACTGAAGGAACTACAAGGCTACAGCCACCTGCAGCAAGGACTCCACTCCCAGGTCCTGGAGTTTGGGACTCAGTGCGGTCACTGGAGTAGAAGCACCTGTAGGCTGGGATCTCGGTCATGTCTGTGTTGGATGTGCCCCAAGTCCAGCCTGACCCAGAGTAGGAATGAAGGACAATTTGTTGAATGAATGAACAACTAAGTGAATGTGCACTTGAACAAATGAATGAATGGCATCGAGGGACAGCGAGCACTCTGGCTGGAGAGGTGGTAACACCATCTACACCTCCCCTTGTATGTCTGCTGTCCCCAGACTCCTTCCCATGAATCTTTCCCAAGGGGAAAAGAGAAAAAAAGAAAAAGCCTCTTCTCCCTCAGCCTTCTCTGAGCCAGGTGGGATCTTTCAAAAACCACTTAAGGACATGCAGGAAGGGCCTGCAAGCGTCACCCATGCCTGGCTCATGGGGCCCAGCCTGCCACAGCTCTGCTAGCCCACCCAGCACTCACCTTCCCATAGACAAAGCAGTACAGTGTGACCCCAGTGGCCCACACGTCCAAGGCCTGGAAAGAAACATGTTCACATCAGTCTCCCAACAGGCACCACCACCCCTGCCCACCCAGCTCCAGTGGGCTGTGGGAGAGGGCCTGCAGGGAACCTCTTTCCTCAGTCATGTATGCACTCAACAAATATGCCCAGAGTGTGTGCTCCATGCTGGGCCCTGTGCTGAGCACTGGGGACACAAGGATGACCAGAACAGGGTCCTCACCCTCCAGGGGTGCTGAGTCTCCCCTGGGATAGGCCCAAACCAGATACATTTCCAACTCAAAACTCTTTTATCCACAGAGTTACAGCTGCTGTCCCCAAGACACAGATTCACCCTAGGAACAATGGCATATGTTGAACTTATACTCACTAAACTAGCTCTGACTTCAGGGATCATCCTTTCTCCTAATAACCTATGGGAGAAGCCACTGTCCACCTTCCTCCTGACACCTTCTTCCTTCCTTCCTTCCTGTGAAGCTGCCCCACTCACACCGCAGCCCTGTGCATGCCCGTGTTCCCATGCCATTGCTACAATTCCTCAGGGCTCCCAAGCACCAGTATCCACTTTCTCATGCGAGTGATTCTCCGTCTCTACCTACAGATTTCTGCCACAGATGAATCATGCAAATCCAATCAGGGGACACCAGACACAAGCAAACTGACAACATTCTGCAAAATACCAGGCTTGTTGTCTTCAAAAATATCAAGGCCAGGAAAAACAAAGAAAGGCTGAGGAACTATTCCAGATTAAAAGACACCAAAGAGACATGACAGGTGAATGTGGCAAGTGACCCTGGATTGGATCCTGGATCAGAAAAAGGAAAAGCTATAGAGGACAGTATCAGGACAACTGACAACATTTGAATAAGTTCTGTAGATTATATAACAGTCTTATCGATGACACATTTCCTGATTTTGATTATTGTACTGAGGTTATGTAAGAGGATGTCCTTGTTCTTAGGAAATATCCACTGAAGCATTTCATGATAAAGGGGAATAATCTCTCCAACTTCACTATCGAATGGCTCAGGAAAGTGTAATATGAATACATATAAATAGAGGACAAGATGATGGGAAAAAGCAAATGGGAGAGAAAAATTGATAATTAGTGACTCTGGGTAAAAAAAAATGTGGGATTTCTTTTTTTTTTTTTTTTTTAAAAAGATGACCGGTAAGGGGATCTTAACCCTTGACTTGGTGTTGTCAGCACCACGCTCACCCAGTGAGCAAACCGGCCATCCCTATATGGGATCCGAACCCGCAGCCTCGGCGCTCCCAGCGCCACACTCTCCCGAGTGAGCCACGGGCTCGGCCCAAAAAATGTGGGATTTCTTTGTACTGTTCGTACAACTCCCAGACAGTCCCCCTGGGCTTACAACTTTTCTGAAAATTTAAAATTATATCAAAAAAGAATTTTTTTTTCCCTTTTGGCAGCTGGCCAGTATAGGGATCCAAACTCTTGACCTTGGTATTATAAAGTGCACTCTAACCAACTGAGCTAACCAGACAGCCCATATCAAAATTAAAAAAGAAAAAAAAAAATCTGTATCTCCATCCCTGAACTCTTCCTAGAGCTCCACACCCACACCCATGTCCAAATGCCTCTCAAGCATCGCCTCGTCAGCAGGGTGCGGTGGGGCGGTCAGCACTGCCCGGTCAGAGCAGGCATGTGCCCTGGGGGACACGCTGGACTGCAGTAACCCCTTCATCAGAAAGCTTAGCCTACTGCCTCTGGCACTTGGAGGAAAGCCCAAACTTCCAGGCCCCCCAAATTCTGCCACCCACCCCATGCCTTTCAGTTCTCTGCACACCCTCTGGGCATCACCTACTGCTCAAATCCTCCCTGTTCTTTAAGGTCCACTTCAAACCCTGTCATATCCAAGATCTGAGAGGAGCCTCTGACTCCCCCCTAAACATGAGCTCTCCTGCCCTTTTCTCCATCTAGAAGGGCAGGGAGCAGGCCTGTATTGGCTCTGCCTGTTCCACAGCCCAGCCCAGAACCCAGCACAGAGCAACTGGCAGTAAATATCTACAGGGGAGATTTGGGGCCATTATACTAGAAAATGAGAGGAGGCCAAAGTTGGGAGTTCGTCAGGCTCTGAGGAAGAGGCAAATATGTCACTCCCTAGACATGAGGACCCTGGCACCCTCAGATTGGAAACTGAGCCACCGCTGCAAGCTGTTCTGTCCCTCCATCTGAACCTCGACCTAGCCCAGGCCCTGGGAGTCACCTTTCCACTGAAGCTCTGGCCAGAATCAGAAATAGCCTCAGGGGCCATGAACGCTGGGGTCCCAGCGGTGCTGGACAGCTGAGCGTCATTCCCTTCAAACTGGTTGCTGACGCCGAAGTCGGCGATCTTCACATGCCCATCGTCCCCCAGGAGCAGGTTGGATGGTTTGATGTCCCTGTGGATGATCTTCTGGAAGTGCACTGCAGAGAGAGGCAGCTCAAGTGCTGGCCTGGGGACAGCTGCCCAGGACCCCCCACCTGGAAGCTGGCTGGGGTATCCCAGCCCATGCACATTTTCATCTTGTGAGGACCCTGGAGGACATCATGGCCATCTGCTCTACTGTGCAGGTGACAACACTGAGGCTCAGCCCACGCTGTTAGCAGCAGAGCCAGGATTGGAATCTTAGGGTTGTTTGGATTCTAAGTCCAGTGCTCTCTCCATGACAATAAGGCACCTGTTGCTGAGGGGGGAGGTCAGAGGAAATTGGGGGAGGGGGGCTCTCCATAGGCTGTCTCTGCCCCTCCCATGGGAGTGCTGTCTGCAGGCCCAAAGCCCATCAAAACCTTTCCCCAGTTCCATCCCCACCCAGCTTGATCAAAGATGTCCCTGCTCTTGGGGCTGAGGGTTGGATAGTGGGGACTATGGTACCCTACAGAGGCACTGTCTCAGCCCTAGGGATCCGGGCTGATGGGGTTTCAGAAAGGAAGGGCACTCCAGGTCTTGGAACTACCAGGATGAACATGGCTGTGTTGAGGGTCAGCCATCTCCAATAGGGTAAAGCCAGATCAGAAAGGGCTCAGGAGGCGGGGAGCATGCCCTGCTTCCTGGGTCCAGCACTGCCAGAAAGGACCAGAGATGTCCCAAGCAAGAGAAGGCACTGATCCCACCCCACAGCCATCCACTTGTGGGCTCCCTCCTCAGCGAACACCTTCCTCTGGACCAACAGATCCAGGATGTTGGAGAGGAGGGAAGATAGAAAGGGGGAAGAGACGGGAAGGGAGAGGAGGAGAGGAAGGCTGGGGCAGAGGCAGTGAGTGCCACACAGCAATAACTACAAAATCAACAGCCTTTTATTTGTTGTCTACTGTGTGCCAGGCACACACGAGGCATTTGACACACTCAGAGCACAGAGTCTCAGGGGCTGTATAACTGACTATGGAAAGTGGTCTCGAATTCTTATCTCAATCCCTTAGCCTCTCCTCTGAACTCCAGGCTCTTTATCCATATGGATATTCAATAGACATCTCAATAGATAGATAGATAGATATCAATATATATACCATATGTCAATATATATCTCAATATATTGCAATAACATGTCTAATTCAGAACTTGATTTCCCTACCTGCAACCCCCACCAACAAAAACAAATAAAACAAAACAGAAAGGCCCTGCTTCTCCCCCAGTCCTTCCCATTCAGTTAAAGGCATGTTACCAGTTGCCAAAAACCTTGGGATCATCCTCAATTCCTCCTTCTATCCATCAGTAAGTCCTGTGAGCTCAACTTCTAAAATATATTCCAGATCTGACTGCTTCTCATTACCTGCATGGCTGCCCTTGCCCCCACCTACAAGGACAAGGGCCGGGCCTCCCTGACCACAGAGCCTCTCAGGGCACTTGGGGCCAGAATCACAAGGCAGGTCTTCAGCACCCCAGTGCCTCCTTCCACCCACCCGCCCAGCCCCTGGCACTAATCAGCCTGCTCCAGGGAAGCCCTTCACTGTGATTAGCTGGGTCTTGACAAGGCTTTTACCCAGATGAGATCAGCTTGTTTGAAGGGGCAGGGAGGGGAGGGGAAGGGAGGGGACGGCAGACAACAGGCCTTCAGCTGGGGAAAAGGGCCTAGAACAGGAAGGAGGTGGAGCCAAGATGGTACAGGATTGCACCCGCCACTGACCATACCGAGAGCAAAATATCTCCTTCCCATCCCATGCCTCTAGGCCCTTGCTAGGGACTATCTGCACAGTCCTCCCCTCTGTGTGCCTCACTTTTCCCATGTGTAATCTGAGGACACTGAAGAGGCTCAAGCAGGATAAAGACAGTCCTGCTCCGGTCACTACAGGTCAAACCTCAGCTGGGCCTCCACCCTGTTCCCCCAGGGAGAGAATATGCTCCCAACAAACTAAGCTAAGGTTTTAGAGACACGAAGCATCCCTAGTCCCCAAACCATGTCAGAACCCTAGGAATCTGGGGGCCCTCCTCTCCCCAGACCTGTCAGTCACCCTGTGCTGGCCACCCCACCTCCTTCACATCCCCTCCCTACTGCTGCTGCCCTAATCCAGGCCTCACCATCTGTCACATAGCCTGTAGAAACAGCCTCCTCCCTGGCTAGCTGGCCATCTCTCACCTCATACCCAGCCACCACACAGCTATCAGACAGAGCTTCCTAGGATGCAAATCCCATCACGCCCCTCCCCTTCTCAAAGCCCTCTGTTCCTCACAATGCTGAGAGGATGAAGTCATGAAAGTCCTCCATGGAGGCATTCCCAGCCCTTATAGTATGGCCTGAACAGTGTTTCCCGTATCGTGTTTCACTAATCACCCCGACCACCCAGTGGATGCATCAGCCAGATCACAGTTCTCACCATCCTCAAATAGTACATGTCCTACTCCCCTCTCTGCCTCTGTCTGGCATACTCTCTCCCACTCCCATCCCCCAAAACCTGGCCAATGCACTCCTATCCAGCCTTCAGGACCCTGGTCACAAATGACCTCTTCCAGGAAGCCTCCCCAGGTCCCCCAAAGCTCCAACAGCCCCTGTGCCTCCCCAGCCTTGACATGTATCACACACTGTATTACCTTCCTGCCTAAGTTCCTGACCCTCCTGCTAGGCTGTGAGATCCTCGATGTGAGGGTTTGGTCTTGGTCATCTCTGTGCCCCCAGCCAGTACTTAGTAGTACTCATAAATGAATGAAATGAATGAACGAAATGAATGAGTGAATGAGTACCTGAATTCCAGAGATAGAGGCTAAGCTAACATCCTCCCTCCTAAGCTCTGAGCTCACCTTAGGGCCCCTCCAGTTGAACCCACCCTGCCACCACCCACGGGCCCCATACCAGGACAGACTCTTCCTCCAGCAACTGGACATAAATCCCTTCCTTCCCACATCTCTTGAGGCCCTGCGGAGAGGCTAAGCTTGCTAAGAATTCGGCAAAGATACAGAGAGAACACCCGAAGCGCAGATGAAGGGGCGGGGGGCAGGGACCAGGCACTGCGGCGGACCTGGCGCATGCCCAGGGAAGTCTGCCGCCACCTCCTCCAATTAGGGAAGCCTATGGCTCCGCCCACACCCCTGCCCCGCCCCCCACTGGAGCTAATTGGCAGATCAGCGCTGACTGACAGCAGCTGCTCCCAGCCTGCTCAGGCGGGGCTCTGACCTCCCCAGTCCCCTAGCTTCAGTCCCGGGGGCAGACACCCCCCACTCACAGTACTCGAGGCCCAGGATGACGTCGCGCAGGTACAGGCGAGCTTGCTCCTCGGGGAGAGGCTCGTCACAGGGCACTTCCATGACCGGCCTATGGAGAAGCATAGGGGGAAGGGTTCAGCCGGAATCAGGATGTAAAAAGGCGGGCGGCAGGTGAAGGAAACGAGGTGTGGGTCATTCAGACTCCTCGGGACGCCTCGGGAGCCCTATGCTCGCGTAAGTCCCTAGAACCCAAGGTATTAGCTTTTTTTCCCATATAACGAAAATTTAAAAACACACATAGGCATAAATATCCCTTTTCAATCATTATAATTTCAAATCGGCTTTATCTTAATTTCTGATTGGCTTGGTATTCCTTCCTCTAAGTACTTAATTATCTATAATCGCACAATTGCAAAGATGCCAGTTAGAGCAGTGTTTTCAAACTATATCCAGACCCAACAGAGGATCATAAAACCAACTTATTTAGTGGGTGGCAATCGCTTTTTTCCTAATGAAGTAGAATATATCAGAATATATCACATATAATAAAGATATATACTGTTTTGTAAAACTTTGGTTTCAGTTACAGATATGGATAGCATTATAGACATATATTTCTTGTTTTGAATGGAGGTCAAAAACATTTGAAAGCCCCAGAGTCTTAAAGGAACACCACTCCTTGACCCCCTCCCCAAATTGGTCTTTAGGAAGCCCTCCAGGCAGAGACAAGCTTCAGCCTGCATTCAAGGCCTTAGCAGTGAGGGTCCCAGTCCACCCACACCCCTGCCCACTACTCCAGGTCAGCTACTCTGCAAATACCCTGAAAAGTCAAACAGGGCAGACGTGTGTTAGAACCCTAGACTACATCAGTGACTCACTGTGTGACCTTAGGCAAGCCACTTTCCCTCTCTGATCCTGTTTTCCCTCTCACAAATGTGAGCGAATGGAGTCCCACCCATTCAATTCACAAGCTTGTTGTAAACCTGAAAGAACCCTTTGTGATCTGAATACAGGTTAATAGTTGAGTCCCACCTCTACACTTTAGCTAAAAACACTACTTTCTTCTCCCTCTTCTCCATCCAAATCTTCCCAGTTCTTCAAGGCCTGACTCAAAACCTACCCCCTCTTCCAGAGACCTCCCTGACTATTCCAGTCTCACTGACCCACGCCAGCCTCCCAGACCGGTGCTCCCTGAGGGCAGGGCCTAGGTGTCTGATTTCTCCTAGAGCAGCTGACCCTTGGGCTGGGGACACAGGCAGGGAAAGGAAGGCCTGGATTAGAACTGACTTCCTGATCAGGACAGGGAACTCACCCCTTTCTCAGGAGGTCAAACACTAAAAGAAAAGAAAAGAACGTTAGGTGTAGCCAGGCTGGCAAAGCAGGTCCCTTCCCGTTCTGGAGGGTGGGAGGGGGCAGGTATGCAGGCATACCCAAGGGAGGGACAGGACAGGGGTCCCAGGATATCAGAGGGAGTAAATGGATAAGAGTAGGGTCTGCTATGGACCCGCCTCATCAGATCCTCATAGGATCTTCAGGTGCCAGGTTAGGACCATCAGTATCAGCATGGACCCCTTTTGCAGGGGGGAAACTGAGGCCCAGAGTAGGGCAGAAATATTCCTAAAGGTCATGGCAGATGGGCAGGTGGGACAGGGAGTGGAGACTAAAACACTGGCCTCTTATTCCTAAGCCAGCTCTTCTGCCCATTTCCTGAGGCCTCCTCTAAGCCTAGACCCAAAGCAGGCACAAAGAACTTAAATAACATTAATATTAACAAGGATAATAACGAATGAGTTTTTTTTTTTTTTTTTTTTTTAAAGATGACCGGTAAGGGGATCTCAACCCTTGGCTTGGTGTTGTCAGCACCATGCTCAGCCAGTGAGCTAACCGGCCATCCCTATATAGGATCCGAACCCGTGGCCTTGGTGTTATCAGCACCGCACTCTACCGAGTGAGCCACGGGCCGGCCTATAACTAATGAGTTTTGCATAACTCATTTACTCCTCACATCAACCCTATGAGGTAGATACCATTATTATCCCTGTTTTATAGGTGAAGAAACTGAGGCACAGAGCTACCAGATCTCATATGGGAAACCATGTAGTCTTCTTCCTGCATCTACCTGAGTGCAGAGCCTGGATCTGATCCACTGTTTTGCCAATCACTGGGGAGCAGGAAGAGTAGGTTTGGAAATATTTGTTGAGTCTAACTGGACATTCCGGGCCTGGTTCAGCAAGGCTAGGCAAGGGAATCCAGGACTTGAGAACATGTGTTTACCCTCTGCCCCCAGGTGGTAGGGTGCATTCACAGAGCCAACCTGAAGGTCTGGTGTGTTCCCAGGGAGCCCTCAGACTAGCCCTAGGTGAGCTGCTGTGGGAATGAGCTGGGTCACTCACCCAAATAGAGATTGTCCTCAGCTGGGTCATCCAGGACCTGGTCAGAAGGAGCAGACATGGCGATGGGGCTTGAGGAGGCATGGGGTGGGGGTCCCAGGCCTCCTTGTCCTTGCCAGCCCCACGACCCCTAGTATGCTCTGCAGCCACCCCAGACAATGGAGTAGAAACTGTACAGTGCTGGACAAATGGGGCCTCAGAAATCACTGACCCCCAATCTGGCCCACCACATGGCATCCAACCCTTCTCCTCTCCGGCTGTGATGAGGGGCTAGCTTCTCGTATCTGGGGCAGGCCCTCACCCTCAATGAGAACTTGACAACATCCCTGACCAGCCTGATCTGACCCCTGAAGCCTCCCTGTAGCCCCATCCCAAGTCTGGCCCTGCCCTCAGAGGCCTCAGCCACATCTGCTCTCTCGGCAGGATGCCAGGGTCTGGGCTGAGCACCCCCCAGCAACAGAAGCTGCTAGCACAGGACTCAGGCGCTGGTTCCCACCTGCTCACTGCCACCTCCTACCTCAATCAATTTGACCACATTCACGTGGTCCAGCTTCTTCAGGATGGCAATCTCCTGGTACACCCGCTCCAGGGGCAGCAGCTGCTTGGCTGGTCCTCCCTGCGCAGCCTGAGACCCTCTTGGGGGAGGGCGACCTGTGACCAGGATGGGGAGTCAAGCCCCTGTTCCAGGTGGCTGGGCCTTACCATGGCCCCACAACCAACCTCAAGCAAGAATCTTCCAACACATGGTCTTGTCCCAACCCACCAAGCACATTCTATCTCCAGGCCTTTGCTAATGCTGTCCCTCCCCCAACCCCCTATTCCTAACCAAAACTAGCTGGTGACCAAGGTCTCCTCCTCCTTGGTCCCCTAAGGCTAGGAGCTCCCAAGGACAGAACCAGACAGATACATACGTGGAAAGCCATACTGCTTTAGTAACTTCTTTTTGGAAAGAACTTTCATTGCCTAAGGAGGAAGAGACAAAATTGTCACTGTATGTAGCCACGAGGGGCTAGAACAGGCTGGTTGCATCTGGACTGAAATCCAGAAAGGCAAACTGTGCATCTGTCACTGGCACTGAGGGTGTGGCCCAGGTATGCATTAAGCTGGGTTAGGAGGTGGCCATACCTGAGTCTAGGCCTTCCCCCTAATCCCCCAACACGCCTTTCTGGAGCTCTCCCCCAAGAGGAATCCAGGATCTGCTTGTGTATCTCTAGAGTCAGGAAGCTCATTCCCTTTGCATACCCCTAGGGACTGGGAGATCACTCCTTTCAGAGCCAACCCTGTCTTCTATTTTCCCAGCACAATTTCTGTCCCACCTCCAGGCTTCTAGGGCTTAGCTCAAGCAACACCTCCCTCCTGTCCCCACACTCACATAATGTCTGTCTTCACTTTCATTGTAGGCCAGCCTCACCACGCCATAGGCACCCTGCAGACAGGCATTGGTCAGTCCCACCTAGACAGGGCAACCTCCCCCAGAACTAGCTCAGAAAATGGGGAGCCTGAATAGCTCTGGTCCATCCTCCTTAATCCCACCTCCACCCCCCACCACCAGCTGGCTCATGGGCATAAATTTCAGGCAGATGAGGAGGGGACTCCTGTGCCCTGGTAACTGCCCCTGTCTGGCTCAACACAGCTCCATGCCTCCCTGTGTCCCTCCTTGTCATCCATCAAGAGCCCTGGGGAGTCAGGAATCAGAAGTCATCTCCCACCCTCTTTGGGGTACTTCCCACAGAGGACAAACCTTCCCTCATATGCAGGTTGGGGCCTTCCTGGCTCTGTTTCACATTCCCACCCATGGAGGAGGAAAAGTGCCAAGCAGAGGATCTTGAAGTCCCTATTGCTCTTGGCCTGCCCCAGTCCTACCTTGCCAATCTCACTCTGCAGCTTGTACTGGTTCAGCTGCACACAGTTCTGGGGAGAAAAAAGGAGAGCATCAGGTACAGCTTGATCCAGAAGCGGCACTGCTCTCATCTCAGGGGCCTATTCAGAGCCCAATCCTAGCCCCAGAAACCCTCATCCCCAGACCCCCAGGTCTCACCAACCTTTCGAGTTTGCATGGGGAAACCTGGTGGTGCCGTCTCCACCATAAGTGATGAGAAGCCTTGGATAATGTTTGAAAACACAGCTGGTGGAGCCATGGCTGTGCTTTGTTCCCTAGGAGGGGTGAAGGATAAACGCACTAATTCTTGCCTAGATGCTGGGGTCTGGGAGACACCAATCTGTGAGAAACCCATGAGCGAGGATCTCCAGAAGCAGCTGAATGAGAAGGTCTAGAGTGCAGGGACAAGAAAGATGAGGGAGCCTTGGGGACAGAAGACTGAGCACAAAAAGCTTAGCCTCTGACATCTGTAGACTGCTCAGTAGCAAAGTTCACTTTCAGATCTAAGTTGGAAGGACAGGGCCGGCAGGGGCCCAGAGGCTGGAAACATGCTGACAGTTTGAGTAAGAGCAGACTGTAAGAGGCAGGATTAAAGGTGAGGGGCTCAAGCTGGGGAAGACTAGTGGGTGGGGACACACGTCATCTACATTCAAATCTCCAAGAGGACTTCTTAGGGGACAAGGGAGGGACCAATATCCAGGCCTGGGCTGAGAGTAGGAATGGCAGGACTTATAGGAGGCAGGCTTTGACGCAGACAGATCTCCCCTAAGTAGGAAAAGGCCATACTGTAGTGAGCTCCCCAGCTCTGAGGGTGTGCAAACCAGGGCTACATGGCTGTGTGGCACAGAAGGGGACAGGAAAGGGTCTTCACTGAACATACTGAGTGGCTCATGATCAACCCCTAGCTGTACCCCACCAACCTCTGCATCTGAGATGGCCACATGGTGGGACTCGATGGTGGGCCTCCTCCAGGCCCGTGGCGAGATGTGGCTGGCAGGCCCCGTGGCATAAGGCCCAGCCTGGGCTTCTAGGCAGCTTCCCGGTGGCCGCTCCTGCAGGGAGAACTTCCTAGCTGAGAGGCTGGGCCGGGCTGGGAGGAGTCTTGAAGCACTGCCGGGGATCACAGAGGCAGCTCTGGCCCGTGGCGGAGGGTCCACACCATTCCTGGCAGGCTCTGGGCCACCGTCCACCTCGTCCAAGTGGGCCACGTCAATGGCTGCCACCCGTTCTACCAGCTCTGCCCGAGGGTCCTGGCAGCAGATGGCCGGGCCCCCCTCCATGGCCTCAGTTGAGGGGATTCTCTAGGTAGCCTTGTTGGGAACCTGAGAGAAGAGGGCAGAGAAGGCTTCACTTCTGGATGAGAGGCTTGCCACGGGGCAAGGAGATAGGATCTAGGCCCTTTTCCCACTGTAGCCACAACCCTGTGGGTCCCACCTCCATGCCTTTGCCCTGGCTGCTCCCCCTGCCTGGGTTGCCAGCACCCAAACTCAGGTCTATCCCTGCTAACTGAAGGAATTCAAGGAACCCATCTGACTCTGCTACATGCCAGCCCTCTAGACCTCAGTATCCCCACCTGTAAAACAGACACAGTCACTCTGCCATGCTGGCTTCACAGGGAAGCAGAGAGAATCTGATATTCTGGAGTCAGAACAGACAGACCCAGGCAGAAGACTGGAGGCCCAGCAGCACTGGGAGGGACAGAGTCCAGGGTCAGCTCAGCATGCAGCCCAGTGACTCAGGAGCCCCGCCCCTTGACAGCAGAGCATTCCAGAGCTGCCACCTGAAAGCTGAGCTAGGCACTGGTGATGCTGCAGGCCTACCCACCTCCTCCAGGAAGGTCTCCCTGATGTTCCAGCACCACCACCACCCTTGCCCCCATCCCTCTCACTTCATCCAGAAGATTTCCCTGAGGCTCCAGCCTCTCTCACTTCCTCTCACCTTGTCCAGGGCCACAGGGCAAGTCTCCCATTAATCCCTTCCCTGCCCCAGCAGAGCCTCCAGTCTAGGGCAGGGTCCATAGGGGAGAGAGGGCTACTGCTTCAGTGGCTGTCAAGGAAGGCTCCACTGTACTAAAAGGTCATTCCTTTTTTCTCTTATTTCTTGATTTTTTTCTTCTAATTTGTTCATGTGGCCAAAATATTTGTCGCATCTACTCATGGAAGATGCTCTCCCTGGCCCAGCCTCACAGCACCCCCGCCCCTGGTCCTATTGCAGTCTGACTCCCAAACTGGGTTCTAGGCCAAGGAGTAACCCCAGTATAAGCCACAAATCAACCCCCAGCCTCAAACCCAACTGAGCTTAAGCCCTCCAGTCCTGACCCTGGGCTATACCCTGACCCCAGCAGAACCCCGATACTCAGACTGGGACGTCATCTGCCCCAGGCTGAGCACTGGCCCTTTCCCAGCCCAATGTGCCTCCCTACTCCTGGGTCTAACTCAGCACCTTCTCAGAAAAAGGAAGTGAATGGACTTCTGACTCTCTGCCCTTCCTGCCTGGTGGTAACTTCCTCTGTCCCCACACAGGGACTTTGAGAACACAGGCCTCATGTGTGTAGTGTCTTGGTTTCAACCCTCATTCCCCCATTCCCTTGTTTTGACAGATGTCAAGGAGGCAGGGCTGGCTGGGGTCCTCTAGCCACAGAGGAGCCTGGGCTGGGCTCCAGTCCTGCTTGCTAACCTACCATGGGGCCCTGGGCAAGCTCCTCCCCAATTCTGAGCCTAAGTTCCCCCATCTGTACTGTGGATGCAGTAGCTTCCCAGAATCACTAGGCTCACAGCAAGGTTTGGAGGTGAATTCTAGGTAAGGGCATGGTCCAGGTCCCCACTGTGCCTGACACGGTGTCGAGTGAATGGAGGCCTGGAAGTAGTGGAGCTGGTGTTGACATGCAGAAAGGAAGGGAAAAGAGAATCCAGAGTGGCAACAGGAAGACATGGAGGCTGGACCTAGAGGAGTGAGAGGGAGTTGGTGAGGCTGGAGCATCAGGGAGGCCTCCCTGGAAGAGGTTAGAGGGGGCAGTGAGTGGAGTTGAAGTTTCAAGGAGGCTTTAGAAACCAGACCACTTTCAGGAAGAAGGAAGCCAAGGTTAAAAGGAGCCATCCAAGCCTGGCCAGGCTCCTCTCTGTAGCTGGCCCACCTGCTACCCCTCCCTCTCACTCAGCAAACCTTATTTCTCCCATCAGAATATAAGCTTCATGAGATTAGGGCTCTTGTCTGCCTTGTTTCCATAAAATCATTGGTTTCTTCAGCAGCACTGGGCACATAATAAGAGCTCGATAAATATTTGTTGAATAAATGAGTGGTTGCCATAGTGATCATTACAGCTCTGTCCCCATTAGACAGATGAAAAAGCAGCCTCAGAGAGGGGACTCCCAACAAGCCTCAGCTCCCAGCCCACATCACAGGATAAACATCAGAGTCAGGAGCTCCTGCCCTATGGCCCCAGGCAGGGACCAAGAGACTGAGAGCCACCATAGGCAGAAGCCACAGGCTATCCTGGCCCATAAAATTTGCATATGATTTCCCTGGGGTTGCTATCCCAGCAAAAGGCCATCTCATCCTTTAACCTTTAACTCCCTTCCCCCCTTTTCTCAGATAGGGGGCCCAGCAAGGGGCAAGGAAGGGCCTGGGGTCACACAGCAAGTCAGGGCAGAAGCCTTCCTGTTCCAGCCTGGGGCTCTGCTACCTGGGTTAGTGCCCAGGCTCTGAAGCCAGGCTGCCAGGCTGCATCACTTCCTGGCTGTGAGCCCAGGGGCAGGTGACTTCACCTTTGTGCCTTAGGTTTTCCACATCTGCAAAATGGGGCTAATAGTGGGTCTCACCAGGCAGTTGTGAGGTGTAAAAGAGTGAATGCCGATAAGGGACTCGGAACAGTGCCTGCCACTAAGGAAGCTCCGTAAAAGTGTGTTGTTGTGCTGCTGTTGTTGTCATTGCCCGGGACACGCTGTGGCCCAGATGGATGCGCGGGTGGTGGAACGCGGCTGTGAGGGCTGACGTCAGGCCCTCCATCCCTCCCTCCCTCCCTCCCGTCTGGATCAAATTCAGGTGACTAAGCAGCCAGGGGAGGCCCGAGGTTCCTGCCGCGTGTCCAGGCGACAGGGCCTGGTGCCCAAGGCTGTGCATGTTTGGGCGTGTGTCCACACCTGACAGAATGCGTGCGAGCAGGGCTGTGGGCCTGGGGTGACAGTGTGTGTCTATATGTGCTGTGGCTCCGCACACATGAGCGCATCTGCGTGGAGACAAAAACCTCAGTGTGGTCTAGGTGCGTGTAAAGTGTGCTCATGTGTACACAGGCCCCAGGATGGGGGGTGAGGGTCTGCAATCCCTGGGGGCGATGGGCGATTGATCCCAGAGGTCAATTCTGGACTTTCCATAGTCACCTGTCCCACCAGCCTGGGGCTGTCTGCTGGGCTAGGCTGGGCTGTGTGTCCGGCAGAGCCAGCCTATCTGGGAGCTCACCCAGGGGGTCTCTCAAGGCCCTTCCCAAGCTGAGGCCTTAGTAGACATTTTATAGAAACTGACTCATCAGCTAACCAGGAGCCATGTGGGCAAACAGAAAGATGGACAGACAAGCTAGGACCTAGGTCCAGGGCATGACAAGGACTCCTATGGTCATGGGGAGCCTCCCAGGGCCCAGCCTAGTCCCATGGCCAAGAAACCATACTCAGGCCCTTCCCCACTGGGAAAAGCTACTCCAGTCCTGTGCTCCCAGATTGGGGTTATGCTGCCTTGGACAAGTCATTGAGCCTCTTGGAGCCTCAGTTTTCTCATATGTGAATCAATCGGATGGCCACTATCCTGCCAACTCTCCGGGTTATGGAAGGAAGCCAATGAGATTGTGGACACAGAAGCAGTTTACACCATAGCGATGTGAGGCTGGGATGTGTCTTTGTCTAGAAGCCACCCAGAGGGAGCCTCAATGTGCCGGGTACAACCCTACATCTGCCCCTGGCTCCAGGATGGCAGGCTTCTCTTCCCAGGCTGTGCACTACCTCCTCAGTGTCCAGCCACTTCCAAGGGATGCAGGCCCCTGGCTTCAGATGCCCACTCGGCCTGGCCTCCTCCTCAAGACGATCCCCTTCTACCCCTGGGTCCCTCAAAGAAGGTCCAGAGCAAGACAGAGCAGGCAGACTTTGTCATCATCTATGCTGGTTCAAGCTGCCCCACCTGGGGTAACATCAGACACCAGTCAGGCTTCATTCTGAGTTCCAGACGGCTGCTGTGAGCCCCAGGACCAGGCAGAAAGGATGAGCAGCCTTGACCAGCAGAGGACTGGCCAGAAGGAAAAGCTACAAGCAGGTGGTGGCCACCCAGGCTAGACACAGAAGGTGGTCCTAACATCCCTGGGCCACCTCCCCAGAGCCATGTTTACACTCCTGACAAGCATCTGCACGGCCCTGGCAACGGGTGCCCTCCACATCTCCTGCCCCTGCCAGGGATGACTCAGTCCCCTCAGGGGAGGCCTGGGTGTCTGGCGCCAAGTCATGCTTAAGGACATCTGCTGTGAGGACGCCCCCCTCCCACCATCCCCGGGGAGCCCCCAAGCCCCGAAGTGGGCTCTGCCTGACTGGGTGCAGCTACCCTCAGCACATCTTCTTTGCCCACTTACGGAAGTTGACGGTCTCCAAGTCTTGTCCTCTACCTCTGCCCCTCCTTGTCTTCCACACCAGGTCTGCACCTCCAGCCCAACTCTTTCCAACTAACTGCCTCCTCCCCCTCCACATTCCTGGATGGCTCAGCTCCAACAGGGTCCCAATGCAACCCAGCATCTTCCCCCAAACCTGCTCTTCATCCTCTGTCTTCATCGCAGAGAAGGGTACCGCATCCTCCCAGTTCTTCCCAGACCCAGGCCAGAAATGCAGGGACCCTCTTTGTTCCTCATCTTGTCTTGCCCATCCTTGCTGCCTGCCCCCCGCCGACACACACACGCGTGGAATCTCTACTCCGGTTGTACCACACTACTTGCAGCTTCCCAAACTGCAGAGTCTGTTCTGCTGCCAGGCCTTGGTACAAGCTGTGCCTTCTGCCAGGAACACACCTCCCTCTCCTTTGCTGCCTGGAGGACAGCTCGGACATCGCCTCCTCTGAGAGCCCTCTCTGATCTCCCCACTGCTGGCTAGGGAAGTTTGCTAAGTTGAATCCCCTAAAAAGTCCAGACTCTGACCTTCACTTTCCCTTCCCATTGCTTCCACCACATGGGTCTCCCTGCCTCCAGACCCATCCCACCCCATCCTCCACACCAGCTGCTAGAGGGAGGATTTCTAACATGCAAATATGGTCACAGTTCTCCCAGACCTGGCCTTCCAGGAACTTGGAATCCGGGGGGCAGAGAATCAGGAGACCTAGCCTCAGACCGGGGGCCTCACAGGCTAGGGAACAGCCAGAGACACAGACTCCTGGGACGCCAATCCAGACTCACTCATTCATGCAGCAACTATTCATCGAGCACCTGCTATAAGCCGGGAGATAAAGCAGAGAACCAAAAGGACAAAGTCTCTGCCCTCACGTCGTTTAATTTCTAGTGGGGGCAAGAAGCAACAAACAGGAAAGCCAGTACTTATATGAGACGTCTAGCGGTATGTGCTATGGAGAAAAAAAAACAGCTGTGTGAGGGGGATCAGCTGGGGGGTTCTACTCATACAGTATGGTTCAGGAAGGCCTTTCTGATTCAGGATCTCAGCAGACATCTGAAGGAAGTAAGGCAGCAAGCAATGTGGACATCTGGGGAAGAGTGCTTCAGGCAGAGGGACCGGCAAGTGCAAACACCATGAGGTGGAACAGTGCTTGCTCTGTTTGAGGAACAGCAAGGAGGCTAATGTAGGTGGAGGGAGTGGAGGTGAGAGGCACCTGATGGCACCAGGAATTACATCTGGAGAGAAGACCCAGTTGTGCAGTGTGCTGGCCTCAGGGAAAGCTTCCTGGAGGAGGTGAATGACATGGAAGCTCTCATTGAAATCACTGTAGGATTTCGGGAGCGGGAGAGGATGGAATTTCACACCGCGCATAACAGACAGCCGTTTCCTGGCTGGGACTCAGGGATTGGTTTGCGGGGGGGTGGGGGGGTGGGGGGGGGACTTTGTGGACAGAGACCAGGAGGCCTACAAAGCCAGAAGAGGGCTTTGGGCGGGGGAGTAACTCAGTTGGATGAGGTTTAAAAGGACTCTTCAGGTTGCTGTGGGGACAGAGGGTTGAGAGACCAAGTACGAGGCAGAGGGTCCCCAGAGTGTGGGCCTAGGACACAGTGGGTACTCCGTCTGTGTGTGCTGAATGACCGAGTGCATGGCTTTGGGGAGACCAGTGCCTCTTCCCTGGGATCCTCAAGGACACAATCTGTGTGCTTCTCCCACACTCCCGCGCCCACCTGGCAGATGCACAGCCCTGTGGGAACTCACCAAGCCACAGTCCTGTGACCTGTGACATAAACTCTGCACACCCGGTAACACCCTCAAGACGCGCACACATCCACACCCCTCCCCTGACAGGCGCACGCCCATGTCCGCGTGACCCGCCCTCACACACCATTCCGTCTGTAATGCACCCTCCTCACACACACAGGCACACTCCTGTGTCCACGTGACACACGCACACCCGCCTCCAAACGCCACACACAGGTCCCCGCGCACGTGTGCACCCTCCAAGCCACCAGTCCTGTGCCTACCGGGGCCCAGAAGCCGCAGCGCCCGCCTCCGCCGACACCCCCCGCCCCAGCCAGGGGAAGACTGCGCAGCTAAAGCCACACGCCGCATCCGTCCCATTCATCAACCCCCCGCCTCCAGCTCTTGAAGGAAGCCTCGTGGGAGGGCCGTGGGAGGAGCGCTCCGCGGAGATCCACACGTGGGTGCACCGGTCTGGGCCCACTCCGCATAGACGCGGCCTTCCCCAGGCGCCGGGGAGCGGTGGCTAGTGCGCCGGGAATGGACGCAGTCCCGTATCAAGGCGGGGCGCCCGCGCAGATGCGGTCCCGGCCGCCGGCGCAGACAGAAGCAAGCTCCGGGGGGCAGCCGGCAGACCCGTCCCCGCAGACAGAAGGGGGAGGATCCCCGCATGGACGAGACCGGCTGCCTGGCAGACGCGACCTCGCCGACCACCCCACCCCGCGGCAGGTTGCGAACAGATGTTCAGACGTTCGTCCCCTCCCGCTGCCCGCCCCAGGTCCCATCCCCGCCGACCCCTACCTCGGCACCAGGCGGCAGTCTCCGCGGCCGGGCGGGCGGCCAGGCTCGCTCCCGCGGCGCGCACCCCGCCCCGCCCCGCCTGCCTCGGGCCGGGCCGGGATCGCCGAGCTCAGACAGCCGGCGCCGAGGCTCCAGGCAGCGCTCGCTCCCCCGCCCGCCGCCGCGCCTGGCCCGCGCTCATTGGTCAGGTCGCTCGGCTCCTCCAGCGCCGCCCAATCAGAGCCCGGGACTTCCGCCCCGCCAGCCGGAGGGGAGGGGCCGCGGCCGGTGGTGGCTGGGGAGGGGACCCTCCCCCTGCGGCCCGGCTGGCTTCGTCACGCCCCTGGCGCCCCGATACAGGCTGCCTGGGGTCCCCCGAAACCCCTCCAAGCCGTGGGGTGGGCCCCTCAGCTGCGCCTGAGGGGGACTGGTCCCCCCCTCCCGGCCTTCAGGGGCAGGAGCGCCCCCTCCTCGGGGGCTTGCTGGAGAGCAGCAAGGGGAGATCGGCGACCAGGGATGAGCCGAGGCCGAGGCGAGGCAGAAGGGCTTGAATGGCAGGCCCAGGAGTTTAACCTTCTGCTGCGGGGCGGGGAGTGGGGTGCGATAGGGATGCCCAGGGTTCGAGTCGGATTCATGTTTGGAAAAGGGCCCTGTGAGTAGGCGGCACGAATGGCCTAGCTGGGGCAGGGGGGATGGAGGGTACTCAACAGGACTGGGGGACCTTCACGGTGGCTGTTCCTGGGGGCTCTGCCTCCCACTTCTCCCCTGGCGATCTCACCAACTCTTGGGTCAGTTATGCTAAGTTCTCCACTTGTGACTCTTCTGGCACCTCATGCTACCACTTACCCAGACAGAGCCCCATATCACTCCCCCAAATCTGGCCTCCTGTGTCTCTGTCTCAAACTGGAGCCAGAAACCTGGGAGTCACCTGCAGTCACCAGCTTCTTGCACCAACCAGTCAATCACCAGGCCCTGCTGTGCTGCCACTTAAATATTCCCAGAATCTGTCCACTTCTCTCTACCCCTCCGCCCTTCTCTTAGCTCAGGCCACCACCATCTTCTACTTGATGGCGGCAGCAGCCTCCTCACTGGCCTCCCACCCCCATCCCATCTCACCTCCCACTTGCCTTTCTCTACTTGGCAGCCAGAGCAATCTTTCAGAAACACAAGTCCAAGTAGTCAGTTCTTGCTTAGGAATCTTCCAAGGCTCACCACTACCCTGAGAATACATAGGTCCAATCAAGCCCTCCAGAAGCTTACGCCTAATCACTTTCCTGCTTAACCTCTAATTGTCTTTCAGGGCTCCATTCAATGATCCTTCTGCCCAGAAACCTTCCCTGTCATCTCTTCACTGCGCAGCATGGGTTAGCAGCTCCTCCTAGGAACTTCCTTGTACCCAGTATCTGTTTACCTGCCTGTTCCACATATGAGCTGGGAGCTCCTTGAAGGCAGGGGCTGTGCCTGATTCATCCAGTACACAGCTTGACACATCAGTAGATGTTTGTTGAATGAATAATTGGATATGGCAATTGGGGGGTTGGATATGTGAGGCTGGAGTTCAGGAAAGAGGGCTGGGCCAGAGAGACAGTTTTGAGAGTCACCAGAAGACCTGTAATTGTAAATAGGGCCACAGGAAAGAATGAGATCACTCAGAGCAAATAAAACTTGGGTCAAGGGTAGAATGCTTGCTTTTAAGGGGGAAAGAATTCTGTACCAGGTAGGATCAGAATTCTGACCTAGGTAACAGAAATCCCACATAAAAGCTTCAGGGAAGACAGTCCAGGGCTGGTATGGCAGCTCTGCTCCACAAAGACCTCCTAGGTGTGGCTCCTTCCACCCAGTGCTCCAGCAACCTCTGGGTGTGACTCTAGTACTCATAGTTCAGGATAGTGGCTAGAACTCCAGCCATCACACATGCATTCCAGGCAGTGGAATGGAGAAAAGGATGAAGAAGAAGGTAAAGGAGCTGCACCAACACTCTTTTAAGGAAAGTTCCCAGAAAGTGTCACATGACCTTCATTCGCTTGAGCTTAGTCCATGGCCAGACCCAGCTGCAAGAAAAGGCTGAGAAGGGCATCTTCCATTCTAGGCAACCATATGCCCCAGATAAGAACCAAGGGTTGCGTTGCCATAGGGAGAACAGATATCCGGGACACCTAGCTGAGCCCACACTGAAAGAGTGGATAAATTGAGAGGCAGGGCACTTCTGTGTGCCAGGCTCTGTACTAGGCACTTTATATATTTTATCTTATCACAACCCTAGAGAGGCTGTTATTATCCCTGACTCACAGAGGAGGCTTGGAGAGTTAAGCGACTTGCCCAAGGACACACAGAGAGCTGTGGCAGAGCTGCACTTGAAGCCTTTCTTTTCCCTGCACACCTAGCTGACTGGAAAATCAGAAGAGGGTGTGTCTTAGGAGATGATGGAAGGAAATTTTTCAAAGAGAAGGGTTTGTGTCAGATGCTGACAGGCCAAGCAGGATACGGGCTGAAGTGTCCACTTGGATTTCGCAACAAGGACACTGCTGGTGACCTTGGCAAGGGTATCTAAAAGTGATGCGGCGGAGGCCAATTGCAGAGGGAAGTGTGGCCTGGTCTTTCTGGAAGGGTAGCAATGAGGGAAGAGTGGGCAGAGCTGCAGGGGAACCTGAGCCAGGAGGAGGCAGAAAAGGAGAACAATGCAGGGGTGGCAGAGAGAAGAGGCGGCTTCTGGGCTGGGTAGAAGGATTGAATACAGAGGTGGAGTCCTTCTTTGCTCATGCAAGAGAGAAGAGGGCAGGAGGTGCAAAAGCAGGTGGGTCTGGAGAAGGAAGGGAGGGTGTAGGGCGTAGGTAGGTTCTTGGCTGTGGGAGAGGGCAGAAGTCCCCAGGCCTGCAGAACAGGGGAGAGGCTGACCTGTGCTGTCCCACCAGTCACATGTGGCTATTTAACTTAATTTAAAATAAGTAGAGTAAGAACTTCAGTTCTTGGTTGCACTGGCCACATTTCAAGTGTGCAGTGGCCACATGTGGCTATTGGCTACCACGGCAGGCAGCACAGGTAGAGAACACTTCCCATCATGCAGGTGGTTCCATCGCACAGCACTGGTTGAGACAGAGTGTGGTGATGGGGGGCGCCCAGAGACCCTACCTGGCTATAAGTCCAGACCTGGAGGTCATGGCCACTGCAGGGCTCCTGGAGAGTCCTTCCACGCTGTCTTCAGTCAAGAGTCTCCTCCCCTCTTTGGGACTCATTCAGACCCACCTTGTGGGACAGCCAGTCCCCTCCTCAGCCCTATTTTCATAAGTGGCCTTTCATGAGTGAGGTTCTCTAGTCTCAGGCCTCTCACAGCCATGGGAGGGGCCTGTGGAAGACTGGGAAGAGTGCCAATGTTTGGGGCTGTACCAGGACAGAAGCCCATGGACAGAGGTGAGCTAACCGCCAGCACTGATCCTCCTGGGCTCAGGGCATATGAGTGGTCACACCACTATGCACTGGCAGATCCGAAGGGACCTCAGCAGTTGCTCAGTTTAGCTCTGCATTTGACAGATGGGCACACTGAGTTTCAAAGAAGTCCAGAAAGACAGCACAGAAGGCAGAGGTTTATCCACATTCCTTTTACTGTACCTCACCCCTTGCTTTTGCCAGACCTTGTATTCAAACAGAGCCAGGCAGGCCTTGGGAGCTGGGGCTGAGCCACAGGCCAGGAGCCCAAGATTTGGTCATGGCTCCCACCCCAATCCGAGGTAGCTGAGTAAAGATTCATGGTTAGAAGGGCTGTCCTGGCCTGACACACCTGGGAAGAAGCATTTCCCCATGGGGGTGACATGGCATGGACCATGTATCTGTGCTTGGGGATGGAGGTGTGTTCAGATGGCTGTGTTTGCAGGGTCCAAGCTGTTCACATACACAGTGTGGACAGAGGGCGTCTGCATGTGGGCACTGTGCACAGGGAGGTGTGGCATGTGAACACGCTCCACACATGTTGAGGTGTTTGAGACCCTGCTCAATTCCTGCACCTGCCAAGTGGTGCAGGCCCAGAGCTAAGTCTGACAGTGGTCAGGAGCTTAGAGTCAGAAAGTTCTAGGACAGCAGATCTTAAACTTAGGTTCCAAAATGGCCCAGGGAGTTTGCTATCCATGTATGTCATATGTGCAGCTCTGGAACTTCTGGTTCAGGAGGTTTAGGGTGGGCCAAGTTACCTGCATTGTTGATAAACTCCCCAGGGAAATCTGAGGCCATAAGAAACACGGATTGAGCAGAGCTGTCCAACAGAACTTTCTGCAATGATGAAAATATCCTGTCCTGTCCAATATGGTAGCTACTAGCCATGTGTGTCTGCTGAACAGTTGAAATGTGGCTAGTTTGATGGAAGAACTGAATTTTTTATTTTATTCAATTTTAATTAATTTAAATTTAAATAGTGACCTGTGGCTAGTGACTGCCATATTGGAAAGCACAGATCTAGAGAAATTGAGGCAGTGGGTTGGATAATGAGGGCCCAGAGAGAGAAGCACAAAGCTAGGGTACAGGTGTGTGAAAGGGGTCCTGCCCAGCCGCAGACCAGGAGTGGCTGATGCTGGCGTGGGGCTCCCATAGGCGATGTGGAATTAGAGCCCAGAATTGAACAGGTCTCTCCTAATGTCCACGCTGAGCTGCCCGCAAACTGGTGTATGCCTGGCTTAGAGGGTTGGAGACTTCCCTCTGCCCTGGCTGAGACCCACCAGGGTCCAGCCTGAAGCCTCAGGCTGCATCCAGTCAGAGGTCAGAGGCTGAAGGTCAGGATGTCTTCATGTTCTCCTGCAGGCCCAGGGTGGAGCTGGTGGCCGCAGGGTCACGTTCTCCCTGTGTGTGCATTGGAGGGGATACAAGTCAGTCCTGGGGAAGCTGCTGCCCACCCCCTCCCCCAACACAGACTCAGGGAGTTCTCTTACCTTCCCTGGCCCCATGTCCTCCGCGTACTTGAACTTCTTCTGCTTGTAGTAGTGCCTCTTGGGCAGGATGTGGAGCAGCAACAGGTCACAGAGAACCGTGGCCTGGGGGCAGGGAGGGCCGTGGATAGAGCACGGAAGCTGGGGGCAGGTGCAGAACCCTCCACATCTCACCTCAGTCCCTACTGACTGTGTGGCCCTGGCTGAATCCTGCCCTACTCCACGACTCAGTTTCCTGGAGAGGGCATGAGGTATTGCAGGACTCTCAGGGGATCAAGACAGCCCCATCCCACTCTGTCCTGCACTGGATCAGGGCCTTGGTTTTCTTGGATATACTGTGGGTCTAGGATGTGGTGGGCAGCTGCTGGCTTGATAAGATGGACAGTTCTGGTCAAGTTTTGGAGTGAGGGAGTTGCTGCTACTGAAATGTGGAAGAGGAGGGGAAAACCCTAGCACGGTGACCCAGTGACCCCAGCACTTACCACCCCAAAGATGCCAATCCCAGAGCCAATGGTAGTCATTGTGGGGATGATGTCAAATTTCCCAGCCTGGTGGTAGGGGCCAAGGGAGAGAAGGATTAACAGTCAGAGGATCCCCCTGGAAAAGGCCAGGCCTGGAACAAGGGGCTTCTCCACCCCTCGCTGTGAACTGTCCATACTGCCTGGGCCCATGGCTCTGACTGTATTTGGGGAACGAGCTGCCAGTCGGACAACCTGGGTTTTGACCTTGGCTCTGCTTACCTGTTCCCAGGGAGATTGTGGGGAGACATGGGCACAGTCTGAAAAACCTTGCACTCGACATCACCCATACCCTATCTGTTGTTAGAAGTAGAACTGCTGAGTGAACCCCATCCAACTTCCTGTCGTCCATAACTGTAGACACCTGAAGGTGCTCATGGGAACCAAGACTATGTCTCAGCTGCCACCCCTCTCATGCTGGACACTCACCTTGCCATCCACCAGGATATCAAAGCGAACCCCAAACACCTTGAAGAGGTGACGGCGGTTGGTCCCGTTCTCCACGAAGTGCCGGGCAAACCTTGGGGAAGGGGTGAGGTGGCAGGAGGGTGATGGATTTCTCAGAGCATCAGGGGTGCAGGAGCCCTTAGAGGTCTGCGAGTACAGCCCATCCCCAGTCGCAGGCAGGACTACAGGCCTCATGCCAGGAATGCCATACTCAACTCTTGCTCTGAATCCTGGTGTCAGCATTTCCCCAGCCAGTGCTGGCCAGGTGGGCCTCAAGGGGACTGAGACCCAGGGGCGGGGGACTCAAGCCTCCAAGGCACCGTTCCCTGCTGGCTTCCTGCTGGGCCACCCAGGCAGAATGGGAGCTTCCCAGGGCCCTCTGCTCCCCTGTAGGGACACTTGCTCAACCCCACAGGGTTCTGGGTACAGTAGAAAAGCCTGCAGGACCAGGACCACAAGAAAGGATGTGCTGGTGGGGGCCTGACAGGCACCTGAAGTTGAAGCCTGGAGACAGGTTTTTCTCCTCATATAGCCCGTGGAACTCATAGATGGGTTTGCAGTGTCGTATGTGCCAGTCCAGGTCACAGTTCCAGTCGATGGTGATACCAACCACCCCGCCCTGCCAGGGACACAGACACTTAAGATCCGGGATTTCAGGATTAAGAAACTTCTATTTTACAGCTGGTACCAGCACTCTCTCAAAGAGGGAACTTTTTTTGTTCAAGAAAAGACATTGAGAATCTGCTTTGGGGTAGAGGTCCTGTCACCCTCTCTGGTCTCACATCCCTCTAATCACACTCCACGCTCCTCTTTCTGACCACAGAATACACCAAGTTCTTCCGACCTCAGGGCCTTTGCACATGCTATTTCCCCAGTTTTCCACAAAGTTGGCTCTTTCTCATCCTTTGGTCATTTCCCCTGACAGACCTTCTCTGACCGCCACCCCCAATCTAAAATATGTCCTTGTTACTCTTCTTCCTGTTGTACTCTGTGTGTTTTCTTTCAGAACATTTATCACTTCGTAATTATATGTTTATTTTGTGTGATTATTTCTTAACCCATCTCCTCCAAGATTATAAACTTCATGAGTATGAAGTGTGTCTGTCTCACTCATCCCTGACTCCTGAGTTCCTAGCACAAGTCACAGTGCAGGAGGCAAGCAAATAGCTGCGGGACTGAAGAGTGAATCTGAGGCTGGCCAGTTAGCTCAGTTGGGTAGAGCATGGTGCTGGTAACACCAAGGTCTGGGGTTTGATCCCCGTACCAGCCAGCTGCCAAAAAAAGAAGAAAAAGAGTGAATCTGTGAAGATATGGATTAGGAAGAGAAAACTTGAGAAAGTGAAGCTCCTCTGGGTAAGGCAAGGAACAGGACAGGTAGGGTGGGCTAAGCGACAGGAGAAGAGTTGGGAGGTGGTCAAAGAAGGGGGCAGGGAGCTGGGCGACTTGGTGGGAGGCTGTACTGAGAAATTCCCGGTAGGGGATGGCAGGGAGATTTTTAGCAAAGGGAAGTCTGACATTCAGCCTTTAGATTTTGCATGTTGCTATGGGGTAAACCCTCTCCAGGGGTTGGCAAACTGAGGCCCACTGGCTGAATGTGGACAGACCCATTATTTACATGTTGTCTGTGGCTGCTTTTGCCCAACAACTTGCTTGGGTAGTTGGCACAGGGACCATGCAGACTTGCAAAGCTGAAAATATTTACTATCTGGCATTTGGAAGAAAAAGTTTGCTGGCCTCTGCTGCAGACAACTGTGTCATGAGTGAGATTTTTGGTAACACCACAGAAAAGGGACTGATCTCCATCCCTGAATAGGTGACTGCTGGAGCAGGAATAATAAGGAAGAGGTACATGGGATTGCCACATGCCAGGTAGTAGTGAAGTGCTGTCACAGGTATGAACTCACTTGATCCTCAAGACAACCCCAGGAGACTGGCACTATTATTGTCCCCACTTGCCAGGTGCAAAAGCTCAGACACACTCTAGTTAAGAGACCTGTCTGAGGTCACACTGCTCACTAGGGGCAGAGCCAGGATCTAAACCCAGTCAGCCAGCTCTGTGCTCATTATAAGGTGCTGCTTCTCGGAACCCCAGGTGACTGTGAGGATCTTAGGGCACAGGATTTCTCAGGGCCATGGGCTATAGGATTCAGGCTGATTTTGCTTAATATTTTTTAAATGCAGAACATCAGCAAACGTCCAGGTGATAATATCTGCCCATATCCATTCATTCTGGGCACCTCCTTTGTGCCAGGTCCATGCCAGGCCCTGTGGAGGACACAAGCCTGACCCCTGGGGTCCTCTAGTACTAGGGGACAGACCCATACATATACTCAGCCACACCAGGGAGGCTTGGGAGGATTAAGTGGGCTTGAGAAACCTTTATTACGGCCCAGGGCTCAGCCCTCCCACTCGCCCAGCATCACCCCCCGTACCTTCTCAGCCAGGGTGCTAAAATTCTGGCCTGACTCTTGCACCACATAGCCAAGCTTGAAGACAGGGCACAGAGGGTGCAAGGTCTTGTGATAGAGGCAGGTCTTCATGTAGGTGGCATTGACCTCCTCCACCAGGTTGCGCCTACAGGGGCAAAAGGAATTGGCAGCAGCCCTGTGCCAGCCCAGAGGGTGCCCACCATGCCCCAAGGCTCTCGGGATCCCCCAAAGGCTCTAGGTTGCCCCTTTCACAGCCCACCACAGGTGCCTGGCCAGGACTTCTGCCTTTCGAGAGAGATCAGCAGGAATGGAGGGAGACAGAGACAGTTGCGACCAGCTGCAGCAGCCTCGGGGAGCCACCTGCACGTCTGCCCGTGTTTCCCACGAACCTGTTGACTTTGAAGCGTGGAAAGCTGATGCTGTTCTTGATGAAGAGAGTGAAGTTCTCGGCCTCCCGGAGAAGGGCAGGGCTGGAGGAGAGTGCACGCACTCACCACCCCTCCCCAGGAGTCTCCTGTGTGCCCCACGCAGAGCTTGGCATGGGGGGTCATGAGAGCACACAGGGTGCTGCCGCAGCCTTGGAGGGGTGGGGGTGGGTGTGCTATCGTGGTGGGCCCACAGGCCCCCTGACCAGGGTAATCTTTGGCCTGGGCCACATGGATGGGGTGAGGGTGGGGTCAGAAGAAAGGGGGACAGATGCTTTCTGTTTGCGCATCTCCCTTTCTGGGCTGGGGACCCTGTTCCCAGCTCCCTGGAAGGACAGGGCATTACCGTGGGATGTTGTCATCCACCTCCACGGGGCACCAGCCAAAGATCTCACATGTCTGCACAGTGTCATTGAAACCCACGCACTTGCCCGTGCGGATGCCTGGAAGAAGGGAGAAAACCTTGCGTGCCCACTGCAAGCTGGGGGTGCAGCCGAAGCCCCCCAGACCCTTTCCCTATGAGACTCCAGTGATGGGGCACCCAAGAGAAGGAGTTTGAGGACAGAAATGTGACTGAGTCTGGGACAGGGCAGTGGGAGGGGAGAGAGCAGGAAGGACTCCCTAATGGAGAACACCTTGGGGGGAGGGGTGTGGAGAGAGGCAGGTCAGTGCCAAGGACACCAGGGTCTGGAGCTGAGAGGTGCATGGAGGGGGCCAGGGGGAGGTTGACCTTACCTTGGGCCTTCCTTTCTGCCTTCCCAGGGGTGCAGCTGCTATCATCCCTGCACGTACCCCCTTCTGGGTGCTGGGGGAGGGAAGAGATGCTGGCCTCAGGCCCCTTGGATGGGGCCCTGAGAAGAGCCCCTCCCACCCCCAGGGCCCTAGGGAGGGCATGGGGCAGTGTCCCAGACCTTTTTGGAGTGACCCATGCTCACAGCCTCTTTCCCCCCAGTCCTCGTCCACACTGCTCTGCCAAGGCTCCCTCTGGGCTCATGCAGCTGTCCATTGCCAATGCCAGCATGCAGGGGTGGGGAGGTTGGGGCACAGGGATGGGCAGGCACCAGGACTCAGTATCCTGCTTGGCACACAGCTGGGAGGGAAGGCTCAGCACCGCCAATTGTTGACAATTACTCCATGTGAATCTATGCCTGAAATTCCACCACTGTGGCCCCTGCAAGAAGCCTATCCAGCTTCACCTCCCATGCGGTGTGGTGGGACACCCCCCTTCCATGTTATTTTCCCCTGTGGGTCCATAGGGGGGAGTGAGCAGGAGTCCTCACCTCTGCACAGTAGCCTTGAGTCTGTTGGGGGGTCACAATGAAATTGGTCATGACCACGAAGGAGCTGTCTCCCTGGAAGTGAGGGGCAGGGGAGGGTGGGGCAGGACTCTGAGTTGGGAGAACAGACCAAGAACCCAAACACTGCCCCAGCAGGCCCCTAGAACCCGCATGACACCAGCAGCCTCCACAGCCCATGATGTCAGAGTGGGGAGGGATTACCAAGCTGTTTCTGCTTGTCATTCACAGTTAGGGAAACTGACGTCCGGGGTGGGGGGGAGAGAGAGAGGAGCTGGACTGGCCCCACAGGGAGGTAGCACAGAGCCCCACCCAGCCCTGAGCCAGGCCCTGTAGGTGGAAGGTGCACCCCTGAGTCAGCTCACCTGGGCTGGGAAGACGTAGTCAGCCACATCCCACACCTGGGAGCCGAGGTCTGGGAGCTGGGTCACGGCCAGGCCCTTGAGTTTGACAGAAACACTGCTGATGAGGCCACTCGAGGTCTGGTAGCCCTTCTCGTAGACAAACACCCACCTGCAGGGGGTTGGGGGTACAGGGGAGTTGTGGTTCTGGGCCAGAGCTGGGCGGGCCATTTGAGGACGGCATGTGACTGTGTGGGCCTCTGTCCTCTCTGGCACCAGCTGGATGTGTCAGGTGCTTCTGCTCGCCCTCCCCTGATGCCTCCGAGCCACACGCTGCTCTGAAAGCTCCTGTCTTGGGCTGGAGGCAGGACAGCCTCCCCTGCCTCCCCTGTGGGCCGGCACTTGAAGTTCCATTGTTCTTTTCACTATGAAAGTACTCAGTCCCAGGGAGGACACCCATTGAATGGCTCTTCAGGATGCTTTTGCAAGAGCGAGGTTTGCTGGGGCCTGGAGGCCAAGCCTGTCAGACCCCAATCCTCCTTCCCAGAGTGCTCCTTCCTTCCTGAGGTCCTCCCACCCAGAAACAGCAGAGCAGGATGGCTGAGTCTGGTCTTTGGGGCCCAACAACCTGGAACTGAATCCCAGCTCCACTACTTACTGTCTGTGTTCTTTGGGGTAAGCTATTTAATCCCTTTATGCCTCAGTTTCCTCATCTGTAAAGTGAGGATAATAACGTACTTGTTGCTGTGTTAAATGAGTTAATGCATGCAAAAACACTTAGAATGGGGACTGGCACAGAGGAAGTGCTGTATAGACATTAGCTATTATTATTTTCTCAGCCATGCTGGGAGCCCCTGGGAAGGGGGATGAGAAGGGAAACAGAGCGGGGAGTGGCCCTCTGAAGGGCTTGCAGCATCCAGCCTCCCAGTCGGGGCCCTTGTGGGAGTGGTCAGGCTGGAGTCCCAGCTTGCTTGGGAAATTCTGGACTTTCCTTCCCAGCATTGAGAGCTCCTGTTCCTTCAGGTCCTCCACTTTCTGTCTGGGAGGTTTGGGGGGAACTGACCTCCCTCCTAGGCTCAGGGGTGGATGCATGACCAGGACTTGCCAATCAGTGTTCCATCCCCCTGGAATCGGTGATAGGTCTAAGGATGGATACATGACCAGGGGAGTTTCAGCAATGAGGCCAGGATTTTTCTAGGAACTACTGGAAAAGAAACTTCCTCTCTACTGGGTGGCTAAGTAGGGTGTCTGCAAGACCAACACAATGGTTAGCCATCTTTCCTCCTCACAGAGAAAGCAAGCCCAGGATTGAAGCCCACCTAGAGGAAAGCCAGGCCAGGAGATGAAGATGGAGAGAGGCAGACTCCTGACAATGTTGTTTGAGCACCTGGATCCAGCCATACCTGAAGCATGTTGAAAAAAATCTTCTGGACTTTTCAGTTATATAAGCCAATAAATTCCCCTCCTTTATTTAAGACAGCTTGGGTTTGATTTCTGTTGCTTACGATGGAAAGAGTCCTGGATAACACTTCTCTCCAGGGTGTGGGCTCCTTCCTTCAGGAAAGATGCTTCATGAAGACACAGGGTAACTGTGCGTGTGTGTGTGTGTGTGTGTGTGTGTGTGTGTGTGTGTGTTGCCCATTGGGGTGTGTAGCTGTGTATCCCCAGGACAAATCTGTGAGTGCACCTGTGGGCAGATAGGTTGTACCTCCTCCACCCCTTACCTCTATCCCCAACTCATCTGTCCAAGCAGAGCTCAAGGCCATCTGCTCCCCTCTCCTGTCCCCCAGAGCTCAGGCTTGGTAACAGAATTAATTCACCAGGCCCCTTAATCCCAGAGTCATTGCTTCCTCTCTGGGGGCTGTCTCCCTGCTCCAGACCCCAGGGAGACCACTAATGTCCTCTTCTCTCCTCCCATAGTCCATCCCCCTCCTTCTCCAAGTCCCTCTCTCATCCTGGCACTGGAGCCAAGCTACACACTCCCCAAGCCTAAGCATGGGCACTGCTGCCCCCTGCAGGACCCAGGTCGCAACAGGTGAGATGTGACAAAGGCCCCCAATTCTCAGTGTCCTGAGCCTGTCACGCTCCTCCTGCCCCATCTCCCCCGATAGGTCCCTTCCTCCAGGAAGGCCTCTGGCTCTGCACCCAAGCTCAGAAGCTGTTGGTAGGGGAAGGGAGAGCTGCTCCATATTCTGAACCCCTTTGCAGGAGAGACCACTGACGTCACTCTTGACATCCCTGCCCCCAGCATCCCAGCAGCATTTCTCTCTTTGCCCAAAACCAACTCATAACATAGATGGGGTAACTGAGGCCTGGGGGAGTGTCCCTCCCAAGAGTCAGAGGCCAAGCAGGGATCAACCCCAGGCTCAAGGCACCCAGTCCGAGACTCTGCCCCCTTCTGCTAAGCAGCGCTGGCTTCAGTGTGTCCACCAGGAACCAGCAGCACAGCATGCAAGCAGAGCCACATGGAGGCTGCATGCTGGGGCTGATGCAACATTTCCAGGCTGTGTCTACCCCTGGGGCTGCCAGTCTTGGGGTCAAAAGGACAAGTCAAATATGGCATTAGTGACCTCACTTCTCGTAATAATAGAATGACCATGGTGCCAGGCCCGACCTTCTAAAGACATGCCTTGACCTGGCCTTGTCATCCCACCCCAGGAAGGCCACCGAGGGGGCCTAATATCAAGGACACTGGCATCTTCAGAAGCCCACCCCCTTCCAGAAACAATCTTCCCCTGTCTTTCTACCTCATCCTCACCAATACTCTGTCCAAGGGCTCCCTTCTCCAAAGGCCCCACGTGGATGAGGCCACATGGTACCAGCCCTGCCACTCACCAGCTGTATGGCTTCAGGCTAAACCTCTTTGAGCCCTGGTTTTCTCAGTAAAACAGTGGCGATGGCATCTATTCAAAGGTGCTGCTATGTACTCAGTCCTGGACTGGGCCCAGGGAGAGACAAAAGCATCTAGGAAATTGTTCTCTTCAAGGAAATTAGCATGATGTCTGACACGCAGTAGGCATGTAATAACTGAAACCTGTTTTTACTGTCTTTGATCCTTCTTCACAAATTCCTCTTTCAATGTGGATTCGCCCCGTTCCCCTGACATCCATCCTCAGCCCGGGCTGAAACCCACTTGAGATGTCACAGACATGCTGTCCCTCCAGATTTCTATCTCCAAATCTGCACTCTACCCTGAGATCCAATTCCACACATTCACAAATTCATTTAGTCATTCTCCAAATATTTATTTATTGAGCCCCTATTATGTGTCAAGCTCTGTTCTAGACACTAAAAATACAGAAGTGAGCAAAACAAAAATCCCGCACTCAAGGAACTTACACAAATGTCTACATCTCCAACTGCTTTGGGACTCACATCCCCCCTCACGCCCACCCCCAGACTTCTCACAGGTACCTCAAAATCACCTGGACCTTTTGGAAAACAGTCCTGCAGTTTCTCAAAAAGCTAAACACGGAATTCCATTTGACCCAGCAATACCACTACTAGGTATGTATCCAAGAGAAATAACACCATACATCCACACAAAAACCTGTACACAAATATTTATGGCAGCATTATTCATAAGAGCCAAGAAGTGGAAATAACCATCGACTAATGTCCACAGACTAATGAATGGATAAACAACGTGATATATTCATATTGGAATGAATATTTTTTAGCCATAAAAAGTTACGAAGTTCTGATACAGGTTGTAACCAACACGGATGAACCTTGAAAACATTCCGGTAAGCGAAAGAAGCCAGACACAAAAGACCACATATTGTATGATTCTATTTATATGAAATATCCAGAATGGCAAAGTAGGCTTTGAGGAGGAGAAATGGGCGGTGATTGCTAGAGGGTACACAGTTTCTTTTTGGAGTGATGAAAATAGATCGTGGTGGTGAATTACACAACTCTGTGAATACACTAAAACCACTGCATTGTATTTTTGAAAAGAGTGAATGTTACGGTAAATGAATTCTATCTCAACACAGAGTACTAATCTACCAAACAAAAATTCAACCAGACTAGCCTGAACTCCTCCTCTCCCCATAGAATTTGCTCCATCCATGGGGGATGGTGCCGTCCCTCCCCTGTCACCCAGGCTCGAGCCCGGGCATTATCCTGATGGCTGCCCTCCCATCATCCCCACATTCTTTAGGTCACTCTGTCTTCCTTTGGCTTCCATCTAAGGACCCAGAGGGGCTCTTTGTTGGGAGGCCGAGACACGGGAGGAGCTGGGGCAGGTGCCAGGGGCAGCTCTGGCATAGGGCTGGGAGGACAGGCCAGGAAGCTGGCAGGACATAGGGTGTAACCACAGGCAGCAATTGACCCGATGGGGCTTTTGCTGTCAGGTAACAGCAGCCTTTAGGAGGGGCAAGACTGGACTCTAGGTCCAGGAGGGACTGGGCTCAGAGCTGGGGCCCATGCTGGGGTCTCAGAGGTTAATAAACATGCAGCCTGCAGACAAGATAGGCCAATGATTTGTTTTTTAAAATTTTGGAATGAATCGCCAACCTCCGAAAACCGAGATTTCTTTCACCCATAAATTCCAATTTCCCACTTCTCCTGAGAAGTTGGAAGTTCTGTCTACACTGTGTTCATGGCAATGATGGACAGAAGCAGTGGCCACCCCAGGTGGGGTCCTGCCAGGATGATGGCTTCTGCCCTGCAGCATCACTGCCTCTGCCTTGGGGACAGTGTCGTCCTCTCTTCCATCACTGCTGCCTCTTCATAGTTGTCCTGCCTCTGGCCTTCACCCCCACCCCTGCCTGTCCCCCTCCCCGGCTAGACACCTCCCAAGGCCTCAGCCAGCGGCACTGCTCGCGCCCCCATATCCTCTCCCCCAAGCTCCATTCATGCTCCCATCAGCCCAGTCCAATGGATTCTTGCGGCTCCTCTCCTGCCCCAGGACCCTCGTTCACACTCTGCTTCCCCACAGGAGGGCCCCGACCAGGGGCAGGCATACAACCAGCTCCTCCAATCAGGGCATTCCGCCTCCTTGGCCACAGTGATTGGCTCTGGAGTGGGCACATGACCCAACCCCAGCCAGTAAGAGCCAGACCTGGGACTTTTGTTGGAACTCTGGAGGAGAAGACTCTCTTGTGCCTTGGGGGTGCTACTCTGGTGGGATGTCAGCCTGGAGTTGCTGGTGGCCATTTTGCCCCTATGAGGACAGAGAGCCTGTCTGAGAATGAAACTCCACAGAGAAGAGCAGAACCAAAAAGTGGAGACAGATCCTAGATAGCTTCGAGAACCAAAACTGAACCAACCTGAATTTCTCATCTCCCCAAAAACCTTGCTCCTCCTGAGTCCTCATCATGGCAGATCCAGCCAGGCCTGAAGCCCACATTGATTTTTCAGTTAAATAAACCAATCAACACCCCTGCCCTTCTTTCAGATTTTTATTTTTATTATTTATTTATTTATTTATTTATTTATTTATTTATTTATTTATACTTTTTATAAAGATGACCGATAAGGGGATCTTAACCCTTGACTTGGTGTTGTCAGCACCACACTCACCCAGTGAGCTAACCGGCCATCCCTATATGGGATCCGAACCCGTGGCCTTGGTGTTATCAGCACCGCACTCTCCCGAGTGAGCCACAGGCTGGCCCTATTTTTATTTTTTTTGCAGCTGGTTAGTACAAGGATCCAAACCCATGACCTTAGTGTTACAAGGCTGCGCTCTAACCAGCTGAGTGAACTGGCCAGCCCCTCAACTCTTCCCTTTAAGTCCAGTGTAATTGGGTTTCTGTCACAGGAACCAAAGGAGTTCTGGCCAGTTTATCCTCAGCTCCTCCTTCTCCCTCTCCCCACACTCTGTCCCCGCTCTGTCCCCTGGCACAGCACAGAAGATGATGCAGAAATGGTCCCTGCATGAGTTTCTTCCAGCAATAAATTGTATCTATCCTTATCCTTGATTGGTGCACTCCACGACCAATTTGGAGATCTCAGAACATGGGATTTCAAGAGCTCTGTGTGGGGACGAATGAGGACTGAGTGAGAAGAGGCACAGAGGGGCCAGAGAGAAAGATGAGAGCAGACCTGCCTGGCCTATGGCCCCCACGCCTTTGCTCATGGCTGGTGGCAGGTCACCTTCTCCAAGAAGCCTTCCCAGCCCTCCCTGACCAAACGGCATTCACGAATTCCCCAAAGAACCCTCCTGTGTGCTGCAGCCAGACCACCCCTTCTCTCCCCCAACCAGAGCCCCCAGGCAGGACCATGTCCCAGCATGCCCCTAGCATGGGCCAGCTAGGTCATGGGTGACAGCCCACTGCCCTTCACACCTCCAGTGACAGAGTGCATCACCTCCCGGGAGACAGCTCTAACTGTGAAACCATCTTAATCTGAACATCTTAGCTCAGCCCTTCCAGAGCCTCAGGCCCACTCCCTCTCTCCACTTGCCCTGGGCTTCCAGAATAGCATGACTGAGCGAGATCATAGCTTCAGTTTCCCTCCTCAGAAGCTGTTCCAGGCCTGGACATCTCAGCCCTTCTGCCCCTCTCTCTCCACCGCGAAGTCTCAGGACCTCTCTTCATCTGAGTTGCTGTGCTCCACGTCTCTCTGTCCAGTTCTGTCTCTGTCTACCCATCCCCCAGCTAGGTTTTGTCCTTTCTCTGGGGCTGAGGGCCTGGCTCTACTCCCATGCTCCTCTCTGTCCACCCTGCAATGCCCACAGGTCCAGACATTTGGACAGACATCTGGGAGGAGCAAATTGTTCAGCTGAGTGCAACATCTCTAGGGGGCCCCTTCCCACCCTTCCCTGTGTAACAGTTGGGGAACTGAGGCCTGAGATGCCGAGACCAGTTCTGGGGGGTTCAAGGTTTCAGTCTGCATCTGTGGGTTCCTAGCTGAGGGGTCAGTGCAGCACTGGGCAGTGGCCAGATGAGGGCGACAGAGACAGCAGGAGCTGCAGCCCAAGCAGGCCTGAAGCCAGGGCTTGGGGGCAGGTGGGGGGGGTATTGGGGGGCAAGGGACTCTGCCTTCAGGCCTCTGCTATGTGACTTAGGCAGGGCAGTGACCCCGAGGATGTTTCCTTCGCATGATATCAAGGCCAATTTGGAGCCGTGCAGCTGGGTTTAAATCCTGATTAGCCTCTTCCTGACTGTGAGATCCACTAAATCACTGTGCCTCTGAGCCCCATGGGTTCTAAGAAGGGCCACCTCCATCTGGAAACTTAGTCGACTGTTTAGGGAGGGAGGAAGGGAGGGAGGGAGGTAGTGAGGTCCTGGCTGGAGGTATGTGTTCAGGGCTGGATGGCAGCTTGGGGCACGTGCTGCTGCTGGGGATGGGGTGGGTGGACTGTCTCTTCCACTCTGACAGTCTGTGACCATCACACAGGAGGGCCCTGGTGTGCTCACAGCTGCTGATCTGAAAGCAGAAGTAGTGAGCCACAGGGGCCAGAGTGAGGATACCTTCTCCCAAACTCTGGGCAAGAGGCAGCCTGGGCCTGAGTGGGCACCTCTCTCTGCCCCGGAGGGTCAGGAGGGAAGCTAAAGGTGGACTTTTAGGTCCGTCCTGTGCCTGGCATCCCACCGCCAGTGGCCATTCAGAAGGTCCCCCAGAACTGTGTGATGGTGGGAAAGGAGCAGACAGGGGAGAGGCCCGGGGGTCGGGAGGCCTCAGTTCTCACCGTGGATTTGCCACTGACTTGCTGTGTTACCTGGAAACCCCACTGCTCCTCTCTGAGCCTCAGTGTCCCTCACAAGCTCAAACAACATCTCAGATGTCAAATTGGCTTGTGAACAGGAGGGAGGCAGAGGCCGAAAGGCGTCAGAGGACTGGCTCTCGCTCCACCTGACCCTCTCTGAACTTCGGGGACTGGAGGGGCAGAGGGAAGACTGTTTCAGATGCCAGAAATTCTGGGAGGATCAGGACTACAAGGTCACTGTAAGGACCTCTGGTCAGCCTGCCTTGGTGCCTTGGGTTGGAACCATAGCAAAAATGGGGACATGGAGACCAGAGGGGCAGAGCCCTCAGAATCACACAGCAAAGTCAGGCTGGGGCTTCCAGGCACCCCCAGACCCCCAGCAGGGCCTGAGCCCCCTTCAATGGCCCTGGGGCCTTCAGAGCCCTCTGCAGAGTCACTGTGAGTGGACACAATGCACCACACACAGAGGATAGGCAGGGAAATAGCTATATGCACACACAAGCGCACACAGATGTGGGCACCCAGCCCAGGGACACACTCAGCAGCAACACCCATTGGGCACATGCCCAGATACACGAGGGCATGTGCGTGGACACAGAGACCTGGGTGGGACATATGTGCATCCACATGACACATGTGTATGCAAGCCCCTGCCAGGCTTGTCTCGGTCCCCAGGACAGCCAGACTGCAGAGGGAGTCTCACCCTGCTCTGACCCTTTACTCCTGGCACAGTGGGACAGTTTCAGAGATGCCCAGGAAGGAATTATCATCCCTGGGACCAGAACTGACCTCCATCCTCTGCCTGACATGCCACCATTCAGGTACCAGGTGTTCAGAATTTGAGAATTTCTCTGCTCCTGGGGACTCAAATATCCCAGGATGTCCCTAATTTAGTCAGGGAAGGTGGTAGTAGAGCCTGTCTCTCAGGCCTGTAAAATGAGGTATGGCCTGCGTCTCTTAGTAGCAACCTGGTTTGGTGGGAGGTCAGAGGTAGGACTCAGTGTCTGTGGTTCATGGGGCCACAGCCTCGCACGCCACTCACCTCTTGAAGAAACCATTAACACTGAGTCACATCCTCAGAACCCAATGGCTTTGCCTCTTGTTCACCGTATGACCTGATGCGGGGATTTCCTTACTACCTCAGTATCCCCACCTCGACAGTGAGTTAGCAGGGGTTTCTATGCCTTTCAAATGGCATGGTGGCTTGTCAGGAAGGCCTACCGATGGATGAAGAGAAAGAGGTTCCGCGGTGTCATGGGGCGCATGCCAGAGCCTGAAGGACGGGTCCAGGTTGGGGACTAGTGCAAGAGTGCAGTGGGGAGGGGGCCCAGACTCACCCAATGACGTAGACCAGAACCAGGAGCTGGATCAGCCGGAAAACAACGCCCACCTTCTTGTTGCGCACGAGCACCATTCGGGGGGTGTCATACTCAAAGAAGAAGGCGGCCAGCTCATCTTGGAGCCGCCGTGCCATGGTGGCCAGGCGGGCACTCACAACTGAGCCCGCTGCACGGCCTTTGCTCTCAGAGTGAGCCCAGCATCACCACCCAAGTCTACAGCGGCACTTCTGGGGGGCTTCCCAGCCCTTTAGGAAGAGCAGGGCAGGGCAGGTGGCGCCAGAGGTCAGGCGTCAGAGGTCAGTTGGAGGCACTTGGGTTGGGAGAGAGTATCCTTGGGTGGTCAGAGCAGATCTTGGCCTCTGGAAGGCAATGGACTGCAGGCCGCCGCGCCCGTGGACAAATAAATTCCCAAAGATAGATGGGGGCGGGGCTGCTGGGGCCACCCAGGCCCAGCCCCACTGCCCCTCCTGGCTCCGCCTGGGCCAGGCTGGGCCTCCGGAAGCAGGAGCTGTTGGCAGGAAACCACCAGCCACCCCTCACAGGGGCAAAGATAAAGCCATCAGCCACTCCCCATCCTCAAAGAACCTGGCAGGACAGAGCTCTGGCCAGGGCCTGGAGGAAGCTGGGGTGGCCTCAGGCTAGAGCCCCCCAAAGTCGAGAACCCATCCCCACCTCCTACCCCCCATCAATCCCTTCCCTCACTCCCCAGATGGGCAGCTCAGTCCCTGGGGGCCTCCAGCAAGTAGGTCAGAAGAGCAAGGAAGGCCGCTTCCGGTCCCGCTGCCTGACACTTCCTGAGCCATGGCTGGAACCCCACCCCTGCCTTTGTAGATCACTTTCTGTCCACCCATCCCTCTGAGTTCAAGCCTGGCCTGTGTCCCATCAACCTCGGCACTGAGCTGGCATCTCTGTCATCCCACATCTCTCCTTTCCCATTACCTGTCCTGCCCTAGCCACACACCCCATCCCCCACCAGAGGAGCCCGGACAAGGCAAGGGCCACATCGGTCACACATTGCCGTCGGGCCCAAGGCCAGCCGGGAAAGCTGGATATCAGAAGTCCCTGGCTCTGCCACGTGTTGGCTGTGGGGTCTTGGGCAAGTTGCCTTCCTCTCTGGCCTGCTTCCTCATCTATAAAGTGGGGACAATAAGGGCACTTTCCCATAGGTCGAGGCCCCTGGTGGATGGGTCCCAACAATGCAGAGGACAGAAAACTTTAGGCCACTGTTGAGTTTGGAGTATGGACTGCCCCTACCCTTTCCAATCCCAACCCAGGCCCTGAACAAGGGGACCCCAGTGGGCTGGGTTGGTGGGGGGAGTCCCAGGTTAGCTCTCCAAGTGCCAGAGCTGGAAGCCTGCCCCACCCCCACCCCTTGTTCTGCAGATGAAGAAACTGGAGCTCAGAGAAGAGAAATGAGTTGCCCAAGCTCACCCTGGCAGCACTGGAGGTTCAAGCTTGAAGCAGGGACTGCCCTGGCCATCCCCCCTCCCCCAGTCCACACTGCCCCAGCCTGACAGCTGATAAGTCTTCTTCCTGGCAGGCCACTAGCTAGGAAATCACTCTGGGCAGGGCGCCAGGCCCGGGGCTGGGAATCCCAGCTGCCTGTCTGAGCAGAGCTGCCTTCTGGACAGAAGGGGGTCACCCAGAGAGGGCAGGCCTACTGCCCCTCAGCACCCCAGGCCAATCCCTCCCTGTCAGAGGATCCGCCTCACCCACACAGTGTCTGCCAATCCAGTGGGGACCAGCGAGAACTGTAACCCGGGCTTCCCTAAGGAAAAATCCAGAGACGTTGGGAGGCAGAGCTGTGGCGGCCAGACCCTTTGACCTGATCTGGACCCCAGCCGGACAAAACGGCCTGTCCCTTTCCCATCTGACCCATGGCCATTGGAATAGGAAGCCCCAGGACATGAGCTGCTTGTGACAGGGAGTGAGGTGGGTGCTGAGACCGTCTGAGCCATTCCTGTGTCTCTCCGCACCCTCCCTGACATGCGCACTGTATTCTGGAGAGTGGCAGACACTACGTAAGGGACGAGGGAAGGAAAGAAAAAAGGAAGGGACTGAGGGGTCAGGCAGTTGTTGTCCAATTGACGTCTGTCCCTCTCGCACCACGTCCTCCTTCTCCAAGGAGCCAGGCTCGCTGACAGACAGAAGGACAGACAGACTTGCTTGGAGCACACATATGCTTCTGTTACAGCCTGGTCACTGGTCCTGGCACTCAGAAAACAGAATGGCCTGGAGCACCCTCTCATGTGGGGATAGATATTATCATATCCAATGTGCACCCCAAAGACCAAATTTCTTTTCTTCCTAGTAACTCCGCAAGACCAAGGTAGCCAGCTGATGGGGTCAGTGTTTCTATCACTGCTTCCGAAACGTATCTTCCTGATCCAAGGCCTGTGCTCTCTTGCCCTTGGCCCCAACTCCAGCATCCTCAGGGACAGAGATGCCTGTGTTTGTTTGAGGCATTGCGGGGTGCAGGGGCGGGCAGGGCAGAGGTCAGAGTCCCACATATTGTAGTTCAGCCAGTTTGTCTTTTCAACAGCCCCGTGAGGTAGGTACTAGAACCCCCATATTATATATAAGAAAAGTGAGGTTCTAGAAGTTGAGTACCTGGCCCAAAGTCACACAACAAATGGTGCCCATGTCTGCCAGTGGCTGGGAAGGAGACTCCCCAAAGTCTGAGAGCTTGGCCCAGAGCCCACTCAAAGACTCCGGCAGTTGAAAGCCGCCAGTCTTGCCTTATAAGCCCAAAGGCCAGGTGGCCAGCTCAGGCACTGGGCCGGGCCTTGTAGGGAGACAGGGTCCTGCTGCCAAGTGCTCGGCTCCAGGACAGCCTCCCCTGCCTGGCTAAATTTAGCGGCTCTGTGGAGCGTGGAGGGGGCCCATGCCGATCCTGGAGCCACTGCTCAGGCCTGGAGGCCAGCCCAAGCCCTCAAAGGAGTGGGCACAGGCTTCAGCAGGTCTCCTTAGCCACTCAGGGTCCCAAGGATGCAGGGAGCACACCTAGGTCCAATCCCCTCCATCATCTGCCAGTGCCAAGGACTCACCCAATGCCTCATAGCTGTTCAGACACCACTGGGACAGGGCCCTCAGCCAGCCCAAAATAAACCATCAAAGGGAGGCCTGGGGGTGCAGCCTGGGCCCCCAAGGTTGGTGTCTCCCATTGCCAGTCCTTGATCTGCTTCTCAGGCCTCTTCTATCCCCTGCCATGGCCGTGACCCAGCTGGACCCCTCCTCCCAAGTGTTCAAGGTGTCACACCCTCCTAGTCCTCCTCCATTCTTTTGGGCCATGTCCCCTCAGTCCCCAGCCTCTTCCTGCCCCTGGGGACTCCTCGGAGTTGGCCTGGGCCGCAAACACTGGGCACTCACTGGGGGGCTCCAGCTCTCCCAACTCCTGACGATGCTGACACCTCTGCACCCACATGACAGCCGCTGCCAGCCACCTCCTCTCTGGCTCCTACCTCTTTTTTTTTTTTTCCTTTTCAAATCAAACTGTATTGAGGTATAATTCATAGACAATAAAATAAACCTATTTTAGGGACACAGTTCGAAGTGTTTTGACAAATGCACATAGCCACGCTCCCAAATCCATCTCCCTGGAACATTCCCTCCTGCTGCTTTGCAGTCAGTCTTTCCCAGTCCCCGCAGCCGGGGCAGTCACTGATCTGCCTTGTCACTACAGATCTGCTCCACCTTCTCCAGAACTTTGTACCAAGTGCAGGCACACGGGAGGAGCTCTTTTTGCATCTGGCTGCTTTCACTCAGTGCAGAGATTTTAAGCTTCACCCAGGATGTCGCGTGTACCGGTATTTTGTTTTTCCTGTTGTGGAGGAGCATTCTATCATATCAGACCACAGTATGTTTCTCCTGCTGGACGTCTGCGGCCCTGTAATGCATAAAGCGGCAGTGGACACAGGCCTTGGTGTTCACGTGTCTTCCTTTCTCCTCTCTGCCTCTGTTTCTGCCCCTCCATTTCTCCTAATGTAGCCGCTGTGCAGGGTGGAGTGCAGGGGCCTGGGCAGCACAAAGTCCTGGTCTCTGGGGGGCAGGGGGATGCATAGGCATTTTGGCAGCTGCCAACCCCAAGCCTGTGGGAAGTGTGCCGGGGCTTGCCCTGGAATTCCCTCCTGGGTGAGCAGCTGTGAGGTAAGGAAACCTCTCTGTTTACCTTGGCCACCCCATCTTGGCCTGTCGACTCCATGCTGTGGGCTGGACAGAGCTGGACTTGGGCAGGCCTGATCATGGAGTCCCAGGCTGCTGGGAAGGCTGGAACCCAGCCCACTTCAGACATGAGTCCCCCACCCCTGCCCAGGTACATCTTAGCTCCACACACACCCCTGCCCGCCATGATGAGGCAAGCTAGACGGCTAGACCCCCAGAGGGTCTCAGGCTCCTCATCTGTCGAATGCAGCCCTAACCCTGCCTGGCCCATCTCATAGTGCTGGATGAGGACCCTGGGAGGTGAGGTGTACGGAAAGGTTTTATGGTCTGAGAGGTCTTAGAGATGTGGTGTGTAGAAAGGGGATCCTTCTGCCCACCCTGGCTCCTGCTGTGAACTGTGCACCAACCCTTGCCACCCCTGCAAAAATCCCTGGAGCTCCTACAGGGGATGGCCCATCTCAGGTCACAGCTGGCTTCACGGCCGTGTGCCTTACATTGTTGCACCAGGCCCTGTGCTCAGAAAAGCCCTGCACTTGGCTTAATGCTCTGCTGCTGCTGTAATTCTTCATGTTTGAATAAAGGGCTCCATGTTTTTATTTTGCAATGGGGCCCACAAATTATGCAGTCAGTCCTGCCTCTAGCCCTGTGGGCAGAACCTGCATTTCCTTCCCAGGACAGCTGGGTAGAGGATTAGAGAATTAGACACCAAACCCTTGTGATGTGTCTTGAATGGGGGGCACATGGCTGTTCCCTGCCCAGAGCCCCTGCTCCCAGGAAGGCAGGGCCACCTGGGCAAGTGGGGTCATCTCAAGCAGCCTTGCCGAGACCCCACACTGTGAGCTGAGGGAAGCCTTGGGGAGGTGGGAGGTACATTTGAGCTGGGCTTAGAAGGCCAGAGGTGATGGCATCCTGGGTCAGACGAGGGGAGGGAAATAGAGCAAGAGAGAAACCTCAGGGAGAGTTTCAGGATCTACAGAACAGCCAGGAATGGGACCCCTCTGTGGACTGCAAGGAGCCCCTGAGATTCAGGCTCCAGGCCCAGCCCCAGGCCAAGTCATAGACCCCGCTCAGCCTCGATATCCTCACTGGTGACATAAAGCACAAAACGCTTTTGAACACATGCACGAGCTGTCAAGTGCTGTCACATGAGGAGCAAGCAGAGCAGTGCTGGTGAGGGTCTGCCCAGTCCTGCACCTGCCACTCAGGTGCAGCTTCACAAAAGCTGGTGCCTCTCAAAGAGCCTGGTCTTCGGGGAAGAGAAGAATCCTGGTGATGTGGGAACCCCAGACCTCCACTCACCGTTTCCTGGGGTGGGGGTGGGTGCAGGTGGTAGGGCCCTAGGTAGACACCCAGTGGGCAGAAATGGTGGGATCACACCCCAGGAAAACAGATGCTAAGGGTCTTCCATTGCCCCAGGCACAAAATCTTTATTTCTCTACCAAACAGAAACTCAGCAAGTGGATACAGGACCGTGGCCCTGCTAAGGTGCCCCTTCCCTCAGGAAAGAAGCAGAGAATCTCTGCTGGGCACCACACCCCCAACCCCAACTCTGTTTCTCTGGTGCCTCCAGAACCTTTGAGAGAGGAGAGGGAACCTTTGAGTGGGGGAAGGGGCTACAGAACCTGGAGCCCATTTGTCTGCAAGGCTGGTCGAGGGGGCTTTTGATTGTGGGGACCAGGACAGGAATGTGTCTTGATTTACATATAAAATAATCACGTAGTACACTCTCTAGGAGGGCGAAGACATGCAGACTGTCATTTACTCACTCCTTTCTGCTACGTGCCCACCTAGTTTTTGCCAAAGGAGCAAGAGCTGCATTAAGAGAACTTCTGTCCATCAAATGCTATCTTCCTATCATCTGACATGATCCACATGGAGACGCATCCTTCCAGCAAGGAGGGAGGGAGGGGACGTGCCCTTGGGTAATCAGCCATCCTTAGTGACATCCTTTGGACTTAGGGGCATGTGTGTGGGGGGTGGCAAAGAGTGAAGCCAAAAGTCCAGGAGACTCAGGATCACCCAGACGTGCAGAGAGCAGATGGCTGAACACCAGGCTGGGTGGAAGGGCACAGTGGCCAGGAACCCAAGGATGTCTGGGGTCTCAGGCACCAGGGACGTGGATGGCAGACCCCCACGTGGCAGACCAGGCAACATGGAGACTCGGTATGTCTCGTTTGTTTAGGACAGGGAAACCTGAGGCCAGGAAGAGAGCCCAACTGAGGAAGGCAAGCGGCTGTCTCCCAGGACAGGGGTCCTTGCCCAGCCCCCCCTCCCCGGTCCTGTGTAACTCTCCCTGACCCTTTAACTTCCTGGGGCCTGCACATATAAACAGAAACAGGCTCAAGCTCTCATGAGCCAACTTCGTGGAAGCAGAGCAGAGTGGAGGGGGCCGCCTGCCCTTGCTGTGCACAGCTGGGTCCAGATGGCCCCTTATGACCTCCCTCCCTGGGCTGACCAGGCTCCAGACCAGGCACTAAGTGAGAGGTCAGAGCCTGTAAGAAGGGCCCCCAGAAGTCCTCCATCTGTGCAGAGGCACTGGTCACCAAGCAAATGCCCAGTCTCCAAGCGAGGAGAGGAGCTCCAGAAATATGCTCATGGATTTGGGGGTGGAGGGGTTTGGATCTCTGGATCCACTGCCAGCTCTGGCTTCTTGACAGCCCCGTTCCAGGCTGCAACTCCCAGGCCAGAACTTTGGAGAGTTCAAGAGACATGAATTACAGAGCCCCCAGGTCAGATGGAAGTGGGGACAGCGACCGTGGCAGTGTGGCTGGGGGTGGCTGTTCCAGCTTCAGGCCTGTGGTGTGTCTGGCACGGCCCGGTGGGCAAGTGGGCGAGCGTGGTAGCGGGGGGTGGGAGGGTGGGGGGAGTGCTTGGGCATCATCAGTCTGAGGTATACACCGGAGGCTCTTCTCTGTTCCCAGCACTCACTTCTGTTCCTTTGCTTCTGGAAGAAAAACCCAAGAGCAGTTTAAGATGTACGTGTGAGAGCAGACATCCAGGCTGGTCCTTTCTGCCCTTCCTCAGCCTCTTCCATCCTCCATCTCCCTGGGACAGCCCCACTGTCCCCTGGCCTCCCCTACTCCAGACATTGGTCTACCCAGACTGACACACTCCCTGGATGCCTCCAGGCCTCCTTCACACCACACATTCCATCAGCAGCCCTGTCCCGCCCCCACAGTGAATATTCTCCTCTTGGTCTGTAGTTGGGGAACCACCACCCACCGTCATGAGGTCCAGAAGCCAGGGACCTCCCTGCCTCCTCCCCCACCCCAGAGACCCAGGCCTGATCTCACCTAAATCGCTTGAGCTTGTCTCTTCCTCTGCTGCCCTGCCCCCAAGCCTGTGCCAGGCTCACTGCACCCTTCTGCCCTGGCATCACACAAAAGCCCAAATCTGGTCCCATCAACTCCTTTCACGGCTCCCCATTGTCCTCAGAATAAAGTCTGAGCCCACTTCGTATCCTTGACCCTCCCGGATCTGTCCGCCCAGCCCCCTCAGCCTTCCTCTGCCCACAGCCCAGCCCACAGGCCTCCCTGACAGCGGCTCAGCCACACCTGGGAAGAGCCAAGAGGTGGGGCAAGAGGGTCCCCCAACCTCCTAGGGCTGACCTGGCATCCACAAGTCTCCCCAGGACACACCATCGTAAATCATGGGAAAGTCACAAGCACCAGGCCTCAGCAAAACTTCCCTAAAAGGCCACCCGACTGGCTTGGGAACATAAAGGGTCCCCTATCACCCCGTCCAGTCTGGCTTTAGGAGGCCCAGGGGACTGCAGCCACATGGGGCAGAGCTGTCTGGGCTTCCAGCGAGCACATTCCTCAGGCCCTCCAACCTACTTCTCACATGTGGACACAGGTGCCCAGCCTGTGCCCATCCTGTGGGCCCCATAGCCACTCCCGACAAGCAGCCACCACCTTTTCCAGCCCAACTTTATGGGGAACACATTCAACATCTCAGGTCAACAGTGCAGGTGGGGTGTTGCCCGGGACCAGCTCAACACTGCTCACCGGGTGCCCCGCTTTTAGTCTCGCCCCTTCCACCTGTCCTCCTTGGTTGCCACAGTCCCTCCAATGCTCTGAGGATAATGTCCAGGGCCCTCACCTTGGCATCCAAGGCCCTCTAGGCCTCACCCATCTTCCCTGCACTCTGAATTCCAGCCCCTGCTCCACCAGGTTCAATCCTGTCCTTTCAAACTTCTGCTTTAAACCCGAATCTTCCAGAAACCACCCCTAACCCCAGGCTGGCAGAAACCGCTCCCTCCCAGCCTTCCAACCTGCCCCATCCTGCTAGGGCCCTCTCCCTCTTCCTGTCAGGCCCAGGAGTCCCCCACCGTCCACCAGCCAATGCTGAATGACATCGAGACACAGGCTTTTCCCCACCGGGTGGGAGATTTTAGCCACGGGCAGAATTTTCTCACTTCTAAGTTTTCTCACTAGGGGCAGTCTCTTGAGGAAGACAGAGCAGCCACCTGCACTGTCCCTGCCACCAGGAGGCCTGGCTCTGCAGGTGAGTTCAGGTGGTCAGGGTTGGCTGGAGGATTTCCTGGTAGGCCATCCCTGTGCTCTGGCCAGAGCTGGGCCCCGTGGATGGAGTGTCAGGTGTCAGACCCATTTCCTCCTCCACGTCTCCCCAGGGGTGTCCATGGAGGCTGGGCCAGAAAGAACCAGGCAGGGGGCAGGATGGCCATGCCCAGCTCCCCCAGCCCCGCCTGTGGGTCCAACAGGCCTTGTTGTGGCTGAGCACCCACCTCCACCCTCAGGGGTCTGTCTCCCCGGACAGACCTATGGTAGGTCAGCATCTCCAGAGAGACCCAACTTGTTTGAGCCCTTGGTAAAAGATAAAATATTTGCAGTACCCAGCAGGGCTGTCCAGTGTGGGGGATGGGGGCCAATTGATTGTCTCGGCCCCTATGGAATGACAAGCATGTGATCTATTTATAGTCCCCCCACCCCAGCCCTCCCCTGGGGCTGGGACACATTCTTGCTAGTGGTGGCCTCCCACAGTGGCCCAGCCCAGCCGTGTGGCTGCTGCCTCTGCTCAAACTCCCAGGAACAGGGAGCTCACCCCTGCTTCCTCCCTCTCCAAGCAGCTGATGTGAGAACAATGCTGCCGCCCTTGCCCTTGGGAGCTTCAGAATCGCCCACCCTGCGAGCCCACCATGCAGCAGCAGGGCGATGACCCCATGCCCAGCCTGCTCCTCTACACACTGTCCTCCCCACCTGACCCCCGCCATTCTGTCCACTCCTGGATGCTTTGAGCTCAGAAACAAAGAACCCTCCCCTTGCACCTTCCCCTTGCACAAAGTGACACCAAAAATGCCAACCCGGTGTGGTCTGGATCCGGGAGGTGGTCAGTGGCTGCCTACTCCAGGCCTGGGAGACTGTCCTGAGAATGCCTGGATAAAGACAGGCCAGGTGCAGAGGGGTCAGAGGCCAAGGCCCAGAGGAAGATACAGCATCCCGGCCATGCAGGGGGGGTGGCAGGTGAGGACAGCGAGGCAGCAGGGCCCTGAGCAGTGCTCCCAATGGCAGCCCTGTGAGCCTGGACCCTTGCAGCCCAAGACCCTGCAGACACCCTGGATCACAAACACCACAGCCCCTGCATGTCCTCCACTTCATGATCCAAGAACACATGCCCCACTGCACAGACGGGGAGGCTGTAGCCAGGACCGCCTGAGGATCTGTGCACTGCGGTGTCCCTTGCAGCCCAGAGCAGGGGCAGGCAGAGGGGCAGCTGGAGGCAGGTGGGGAGCAGGTGGGAGGGCCTGGGCCTCCCACTTACCGTCCATGTGGTTCCGGGACAGGTACTTGAGGGCCTCATCAAGCAGGATGACAGGGAGAGATATCTGGAGCACCACCACCCACTGGCGTCCACTCAGTGGGGTCACCTGGAAAATGAGCTGGCGGGGAGGGGAAGGAGGTTTGGTTACAGAGGAGACTGCTTGGTGCCCCAGCCATCCCCTGCTCCATCCACATGGGCTCCATCCACTGACTATCATGGACACTTCTAAGGCACACCTTGGTGTCCCACCTCTGGACCTTCGTCCGCCCAGTTTCCTCTGCCTGAAGTGCCCTTCCCTGCCCCTGCCCGCAACACCAAAGCCCATCCATCCTGTTGGGAAGTGGAAGGATTCTGCACTGGGAAAGAGCACAGTCCTTTCTGACACCCCAGCCTCGTGGCATCCCTTCAGCAGGGTGTCTCCACCTTTTCTGTTCCCCAAGTCTGGGGGCTCCCAAAGGTGGGGACACATCTGGAGGGAGGTAGCTGGCCAGATCTCTCGCCTCCCTGTTCTCCAGGTGGTTTCCATTGCAGAGAAGCCCAGAAAGGCCCAGCAACCAGCCCAGGGTCTGTGGTGTCCGGGCACTCTGTCTCCCCAGGAACTGAAGAAGGGGTGAGGGGTAACTCACGGGCAAGGGCGGCACCAGCAGAATGAGGAAGTGCAGGGCCATGGACATGGTCACAGCCGCCAGCAGCCAGGGGTTCAGCCAGGGTGGCATCCGCAGCAGCGACTGGTTCTCCGAGACACTGCCAAGAGCACGGGGTGCGACCTCAGGCCAGGACGCAGGAGGCCCACTGTAGGCACCCACCCACCCATGTGGAGGAGCCTCTGCACTTTTCTGATAGGCAGAAGGGCCAGAGTGGTGTATCACTGCCACCCGCCCAGCCCTCCAGGGCCTGTCCTTGGGCTTGGTCCCCTTTCTCTGACCCTCAGAACTCAATCCTGGATGCCTCTGACCCTTGGACCCCAATCCTGGAGCCCATGACCTCACACGCCAATCCTGGACACCCCCTGACCCTTGGACCCTACTCTGAAGCCTCAGCCCCAACTCCTCAACTCCAGCTCCAGGCCCCCTGCCCAGCCCACCTGTTGAGGGCGTTGCACATTTCAATGGTCACCAGCACGGACAAGGCCATGGTCGTGGGGAAGTGTGACTCGAAGACCTTGCAGTCGATGCCAGAAAAGAGCGGGTTGTCTTCAGAGCACTTGAGGAAGTTCCTCTGAAGGCACCATAGTGGGTCAGGGAGAGCAGCCGGTCAGCCGAGGGGCCGGTGAGCAGGAAGAGGGAAGCCTCGCTCTGCCCTCAGCTGACACCTGAGCACAATCAGTGGCCAAACACTGCATGGGGGGGCCCAGGGAGCCCAGGAGGGGTGCTCACCCAGGAGGGGCCCGTGGGGCCACACCGTGTGAGGGAGAAGTGTGTGCACAGAGTGGGAGGGAGGGCTGTCCTGGGCTGGGGGGGGTGGGCCGGGGAGAACAGCTGGTATTAGGCTGTGGAGGATGGCAGGGGGTCTTAGGCCCCCAGGTGCAGGAGCAGGGGTGCTGACTGACTGAGACCACTGAATAAGTAAATGCATGAGAAAGCCAACCATGAAAATCATGCTTGAATGGAAATCACCCTTGTGGGACAGAAGATAAAGGCTGCATGTGCGCTGTTCACTATTATTAAGTAACATTCACACCTCACTCCAGCTCTGCCACTGAAATCGAACTCTCTCAGATCTGCTTTTTGCTTATGATGTGGACTATTGAATTGCTAGAAATTAGCAAGAAGCTGTCAGGGTGCAATGAAGTGGCCCTCGCCACTACAGCCCCCGGAGAGTATTCTTTCTGCTCATAAACCTTGATCACAGAATCTGCTGCGATGAGAGGCTGGCTGAGGACATTTGGGAGAACTTCTGTCTTGTTCTCCTACATGTCACAGGGACGAGTGTGAATGTTCATAACCACTAACCAGCTCAGTTCTTAAATAATAGAAATCTGTTCTTGGGAGTCTAATCTGAACACAGAGATTTTTTAAGCTAAGGATTTAGAAATTGCAGCCACGTGCTGTGAAAGTAATCCTCAAAGAGCAATCTGTACAGTGACCAGCTGTCTGATCTGCAGTCCAATAAGCACATCCCTGTTTGCCCACACTGAACAAATGTGGATAAGGCAGCTCTTCTTTCTCATTCAGGAAGAAAAATAAGACTATGGCTTGGCTGGATTTCTTATTTTAACAAAGAGATGGAGAATTTTCTCTCTTTTAAATCAACACTGGGATTTTTCTCCAAACACCAAGCACCAGCATTTGGGGCAAATGCACGTTTTTATTTGGTGCTGGTCACAGAGTAGAGAAAACATCCTTAAATTTGAGCTGGCTCTACCCACCCAGTGACCAAGGGACTAAATCCTCCTATCAGTCATGCCACTGCTGTCAGGCCCCACCCCCCTGATCTTAATGGCTTATGCACACACGTAAACACAAACGTAGGTACACACGCCTCCCACTCGGGCATATGCATGCTCACATCCTTCTGCACGTGCACAGGAAGAATATACCAACAGGATCGTACCAAGGTGTTCTAAAAGATCCATTGCTCTTGCCATAAACACCCTGCCCAGCACAGGCCTTCTGGGTGTCACTAGTGAGCCCCTGCCACACACACTATGCCCCAGGTCATGGTTCACAGTGTGGCCTCCTGAATCATTTATTAGAAGGTGCTCAGTGCTGTAACTTCCTTCTCATAGGTGCATCAGGAAACCCTGTGGAGCCATTTCTATTGGTGAAGTCACTGCTCTGCCTAGTGCTTCCCTTTGCCTGCCTGGCTGTCTCCCACTCACCTTATCCTGCAAGGCCCCCTTTGGGTCTCACTAACCTAAGTAACACTAGTAATTAACATATGGCTCTTACTATGCCCCAGCTGTTGTTCTAAGCCCTTTACAAGTATTAACTCAGTTAATCCTCTCCATAGTCCTATGAGACAGGGTCTATTATCCACTTTACAGATGAGGAAACCAAGGCACATGGAAGTTAAGTAGCCTGTTCAAAGTCACACAGCTGGCATGTGGTGGTACTAGGGTGTGAACCTGGGCAGCCTGGACCCAGGCTCCCTTCCCTCTACTCTTAACCACTCTGCTGCCTCTTGGCAGCTTCCTCCTGGAATCATGAGGCTCTGGACCCCTCTCCTGAAATTCCAACAATAACTCAAGCTGGAAGTTCTACCTCAGGTCTAACTTTGACCACCTCGGACTCTCCACCTGTCCTTTCTTCACTGAAGCACTTCCCACCCTGAATTGTGACTGCCGGTTTCCATGGCTCTCTCCCCACCAGACTGGAAATTCTTTGCAGAGACTTTGACCAGTGCTATATCCCTAGTAATTTGTGCCTGACACATGGGGTGCTTAATAGTCATTTCTTGACCAAGCGGGTAAGTGAGAAATGGAATGACCTAAGGGCCGTTGAGAAGGTAGCACCAAGAGGACTAGGGACTGATTGGTGGTGTGTGTTGGGCAGTGGGGTGTGTGGCGGCGGGTGGTGGGATCTAGCATGACTCCTAATGTTCAGCTTGAGTGACCAGGGAGGGAGAAGAACTGGTGATAGACTTGGTTTGGGGTATTTGGTTTGCAATGGGCCTGTGAGACATCGCAGAGGTATCTAGATGTTTTTATAGTGCTGGGGCTCAGATGGGGGGGTCCTCTGGGATTTGGGATCCTTGATGTAAAGGATGGGGGGAGAGACAGGGCTGGAAGAAGGCAGCACATTGCTCACCCTCCACCCTGTTGCTCCCCCAGGAGTGAATGAGCGGAGGTGCCCGAGGCTGGCCTGCGCTTCATGGAGGGCTGGGTCAGTGAGGGGCCAGCCTTTGGGACAAGGGCCTGTGCCCATGCTCTGCACTGTGGCCAGAAGACACCGCCCCATATGCTTGAGGACTGGTGGATGCCAGGAAAGTGGCCCCTGGGCTGCCTCCTGCTCAGGTAATAAAGTCCAGCCTACCCAGAGGAAGAAAATCCTGCCTCCCTGCAGCTCTCCACTTTAAAAGAGAAACCATGGGCCGGCCCGTGGCTGGCTTGGGAGAGTGTGGTGCTGATAACACCAAGGCCACAGGTTCAGATCCCTATATAGGGATGGCCGGTTAGCTCACTTGGAGAGCGTGGTGCTGACAACACCAAGTCAAGGGTTAAGATCCCCTTACCAGTCATCTTTTTTTTTAAAAAAATGAGAGAAACCATGAAGGATCTTTCAAGCAAAAGAGATGAGTTGTCTGTACAGACAGACGGACAGACAGACAGATGGCAGCTGAAGGGTCTGTCTCATTTGCTTCCAGAGCTGTGCTGAGCCTAGGTGCCTGCAGTGGGCACCTGCCAGCCAGGTGACTTCAAGAGGTCAGTGGGTCCCGTCCCTGAGAAACATCTACTGGTTGTGGTGAGAAGAGCCTGACAGACTCCTCTTGATCTCCTTAGTTTGACCCTCTGCCTGAAGTTCCATCATTTGGGGGCTCCTTCCTCTGGACCCTCAATGTTTTGGGGGCTCCCTGATAAAGACACTTCTAGGCAGTTATACCCCTTGGTCCCCCTTAATTAACTGATTGGGAGAGGGAGCAGCCTCTTCTCTGGCTTGAGGGGCTGTGCTGGTGTCTCTAGGTTCCCAGTGGCCTCTGAGTTTGGCTCCTTACGTGGTGGATGTTTATATGTATGTATGGGGGTGGGGAGGACAGCTGTGGGCCAACAACGGGGTCCAGGACCCCTCCCCTGGAACTCCAACAACAACTCAAGCTGTAAGTTCTACCTTGGGTCTAACCCCAACAGGCCCCCCGGCCATCACTTGCTCACCAGCTGGTAGAAGGTGACTTGAGGTCCCTCGGCATCATACAGGAACCACCAGGTGGCGGCAGCCACTGTGGCCAGCCCTACGTACACTGCAGAGATGGGAGGAGGAGACTGGCTGTAGCACACAGCTGTGGGTTTCTGGGATCCATTTCCCCCTCCTAACAATGTCCTGAGTCTCCATCAGGGAACCACCCTCTCCTCTCTAAGCCATGTGATCTGCAGACGCCTACCCTCAATGCTAGTGGCGGGCCCTGATTGGTAATCAGCATCTGCCACACCTTTGGCCACAGTGATTAGCTAGGAGATATCCCAATCTGAGCCAATGAGAACAGGCCTGAGACTTTTATCATACTACTGAGGGAATAGCAAGATAAAAGGCTCTCTCTTCTGCTGAATTTGGGGTTATAGTGGAGTGAGCATGAGGGCTGGAGCTGGAGCAACCATTCGACCACCCTGTAGTGCACCTGCCTGAGAAGGAGCTGAGGCAGAGGCAAAATATGCCAGTGATACTGTATGTGGCCTGGATCCAGCCATGCCTGAAGTATACTCTAGTCTTTTCAGTAACAGGAGCCCACGTTTTCTTTTGGCATCAGCCAGCTGAGTCATACTTTCTGCAGTTTGCAAGCCTAACTGATACAAGGCTCTCAGGAAGCTCAGGAAGCTCACTGGGGGCTGGGGATCTGCTGACCTCCAATAGCCAGATACCGGAAGAAGAGCCAGCCACTGATGAGGGCCTCATGAGGGTTCCGGGGCAGCTTCTCCATGATGTCCAGGTCTGGTGGGTTGAAGCCCAGGGCTGTGGCAGGTAGGCCATCCGTCACCAGGTTCACCCAGAGCAGCTGCACGGGGATCAGGGCTTCGGGCAGGCCCAGAATTGCCGTGAGGAAGATGCTAGAACCAGAATCATGGGCTCTAGCCCCCAGCAGGCCCAGTACACACCAGAGGGAGGGTCCAGCTCCTGCTCACACCCCAGGCCAGGAGCTCACCCACTGTCTCCATGGCAGCTCCTCCTCTTTCTGCTAGTCCTGATGTGTGTTTATAAGTGAGGGATGTGTGCACATGGTTCTGCCTCACACCGGGCCAATCCTGACTCCCTTAGTCCCTGCTCTGGACCCTGGACATGTCTGCTCTTTAGGCCTAGCAAATGCCAACTATATACTCACAGCCACACACACAAACACACACACACACACACAACCGGGCATGCCCAAGCATCAGACACATGCAAAAACCTAGTACGTGCCACAAATCCACAAACACAAGCAAACACCTACATGCTTGCCTGATGTGCAAAGATGTAGAATTCACACATGTCCAGCAAACATGTGCTCACCATTCCCCACAGGCATCTCTGGCATGTGAACATAAGTGTGTATACAATTACACACCAACACAAATCCTTCTGTTTGTACTCATGCCCAAAGATGCACAAGGGCACACATGCACACACAAACACGTCACACACCTCTCACAGGCACACATACCATGTGCACACTCACACACCTTAACACACAAACACACACAAACACACACAAACACACACGAACACATCACTGCCCAAAGGTGGGGTTAGTTTCTCTTGTCTTGTGAGTCTGAAAGTGGAAAGAAGGCTGTAGCTGCAGGGATGATTGAAGACTCTTTGGGCATCTCCTTGAGGGCTGGGTCACCAAGGCCTCTGGAGAATGACAAGGTGTCCCTGTCCCTGCCCACCCTGAGGTGGGACAATGGAAGGCCCTGGCCAGGGTAGGGCACATGTCCCTCCATCCCTGCAACCCCATCCCAGGAATAGTCATTTTCCCCTTCTCAGGGACACAGAGCTGGTCCAGAGGGCTGGGGGGAGGGGTTGCAGGGCCTCACCAGACGACCTCGCCAACGTTGGAGGAGATGAGGTAGCGGATGAATTGCTTCATGTTGCTGTAGATGGCCCTGCCCTCCTCCACTGCGGCCACGATGGAGGCAAAGTTGTCGTCTGACAGCACCATCTCTGCCGCCGACTTGGCCACGGCTGTGCCTGAGCCCATGGCGATGCCAATCTCTGCTTTCTTCAGGGCTGGTGCATCGTTCACCCCATCACCAGTCTGTGGGCCACGTCAGATAGGATCACGCCTGAGAAACTTTCCCTCCACCTCCCCATCATCCCTTAACTCAGCACATCTCCAGTCTTAGGGGATGTCCCCAAGGAAGTAGACAGCTGAACAGAACAAATGGTGGATTCAAGAATGAACTTAGAGGACTGGCCGGTTAGCTCAGTTGGTTAGAGCACAGTGTTGATAACACCAAGGTTAAGGTTTGGATCCCCATACCAGCCAGCCACCAAGGATGAGGCTAAGGGGAAGGCATGGGGTGTAGACAAGGACACAACTGGGGAGAAGGTAGAGTCTGAGGTCAGAAAAAATGATGAGGTGGGGATGAAATTCAGGTTGTATAGGGGGTAGAAAATGAAACAGGGGGTAGAAAATGAAACTGAGGCTAGGGGAAAAGCTGAGGTCAAGGTTGTGACCCAGGTCAAGGGCCAGGTCCGTGTTGCAGTCAGGTGAAGGTTGGAGCCAAGGTGAAGGCAGGATCAAGTCTGGACTCAGGCTCAAGATAAAAAAAATAGATTAATGTGGATGTCAAGTCAGAGTCAGAGGCCAAGTCAAAGTTATGGTCCACATTAGGAATAACATCATGGTCAATGCTGGAGTTGCAGTCAAGGTCACGATTGAAGGCCAGATCAAAGTAAAGTATTGCAGGGGTTGGGGGTGGGGAGAGAAGTAGTCAAGGTAAATGTCAGGGATCAGGTCTGCGTCCAGGCCAAGACTGTAACCCATATCAGGGCTGAGCCCAAAATAAAGAATCAGATTAAGATGGAGGTCAAGGTTAAGGTCAGGGACAAAGTCATCATAGAGGTCAAACATAAAGACAAGAACCAGGTTATAGATGAAGTCAAATCAAGGTTGCTATTCGGGTCAGTATCCAGGTCAAGGCTGAGACACAGGTCAGGATTAAGGTCAAGGTAAAAGACTGGGTTAGGCTGGAAGTCACGATTAATAACAGAGGCCAGGTCAGTATGAGATTAAAGTCAAGAACCAGATAATCGTTGAAGAACAGGTCAGCAGTCGAGAATGACACAGAACAAAAACTGGGCTCAAACCAATGTCCATCCAAAGGTGAATGGATAAATAAACTATACTCACACAATGTAACGCTACTTGATAACAGAAAAGCAATATTCTACTGATAGCCGCAACGAATCTCAAAGGAAGAAGCCAGACGCAAAAGAGCACACACCATACAACTCCGTTCACATGAAAATCTAAGACAGGCAAAACTAATCTATGGTGAAAAAATGAGAACAGTGGTTGCCTGTTATGGGACAGGGGACCATGGGGAGGGAGTGTGAGGGCAGGTCATGGGCTGATGGTGATGTTTCACATCCTGATGAGGGTGTGAGCTACGCAGGTGTGTGCATGTGTCTAACTCATCAAATAGTACACTTAAGATGTGTGCATTTCACTGCATGAAATCTTACCTCAAAAAGGAAAAACAGAACCACAACAAATATTGCTCTCTAGTTAATGATATGCATTCTAAAGTATGTGAGAATGAAGTATACTCATGTCTACAATTACTTTGAAATACATTTAAGAAAAGACGGATTAAGGATGGATACAGAATGGACAGATGGAGAGGTAAATGATAAAGCAAATATATTAAAATGTTTTTTTTTTTTTTTTTGTCTTTTTCGTGACCGGCACTCAGCCAGTGAGTGCACCGGCCATTCCTATATGGGATCCGAACCCGCGGCGGGAGCGTCGCGGCGCTCCCAGCGCCGCACTCTCCCGAGTGCGCCACAGGCTCGGCCCCTAAAATGTTAATTATAGACTCTAGACGGTGGATATATAGGCATTCACTATAAATTCAATTTTTCTTTGTATTTGAAATTTTTTGTAACAAAATGTTGGAAAAGATAAGAATGAGGCAGAGGAGGGGGTTGTCCAGGTTGCTCTTCCCAAGCCTTGTGGCCTCACCATGGCGGTGACCTCATTAAAGGACTGCAGGTTCTCCACGATGCAGGACTTGTGTGCGGGCTCCACACGGGCAAAGCAGCGGGCAGTGCGGCAGGCTTGGCGCTGCAGCTCCGGGCTGAGGTCGTCGAATTCACGGCCTGTGTAGGCCTTGCCCACCACATCCTCCGTGTCCCCAAAGATGCCAAGCCGGCGGCAGATGGCCACTGCTGTGCCTTTGTTGTCCCCTGTGATCATGACTACACGGATGCCCGCCCGGTGGCAGCGTGCAATGCAGGCAGCCACCTCGGGCCGCGGAGGGTCCAGCATGCCCACGCAGCCCACGAAGGTCAGGTCCATCTGTAGGGAGGGGGCAAGTGAGGCCTGAGCCCATCCTTGACCTGTTACCTGCCCAGCCGCTGCAGGGAGACACGCAGCTCCCAGCACCCACCTCGTACTGCACAAACTTGCTGCAGTCGTCCAATCGCATGTCCTCCTTCCTCGGAGGTGTATCCCGGGTGGCTAGAGCCAGGCAGCGCAGCGTTTCTAAGCCTGAGCCCCAATCCCGGATCTTGGCCAGGATCTGCTCCTTGCAGGTGGTGCTCAGGGGTACGGTGCGGCTCCCCACGCGGACTGAGCTGCAGCGCTCAATCACACTCTCAGGAGCCCCCTGCAGAGTGGCAGGAGGGGGAGAGCAGGCAGCTCCATCAGTCAGGACCCCTCCCTCCCTCCTGCCCAAGTGAGGAAATTGAGACCCAGATAGGGCTAAAGGCCTCCCAAGGGTACATACAACAAGGCATGGACCAGAATCCATTCTTTGAAAGCTGAGTGGGAACTAAGTGGGCCCCACTGTGAGAAAACTTAAAGGGAACAGGGGGTTGGGGGAGGTCACAGACATCCGACACCCAGCAGGTGGTATCCTTCCTTCACCAGGCCCCAGGTGAGGAGGCCTGCTGCAGCATTGGGGTGGGGGGTAGAACGGCATACCCTGTAGGTCCTGCACCCCTGCCTGCCTGGTGCTAATGGGATTCTGCAGGGGTCTCAGCAGCAGGGAGGCAGGCTGAGCCCTGCCTGGGGACCAGAAATAAAGCCATGCAGAAGGTGTGGTGGGTATGGCTGTGGGAAGGTGGCCTTGGCGGTGACAGGCTCCTCAGCAGCATAGGGTCTCACCTCAGACCTCACCCCAGGCCTAGGAATAGCCTCTGAATGCTGCTTCAAAGGCTTCTTTCTCTCCTAAAAGGTCAGCCCAGAGACGAATTTTTCAAAGTGTCTGAGCTCCCAATATGGGGGCCTTTTCATTTCAAAAGGGGTTAAAACCTCCATTGTGGGATGAAGTACTTCAGGTTCGAAAGCAGCGACAGGAGGTGCTGCAGAAAGAGGCCTATATGGGAGCTGGTTCTTTTCCCTCCCTGTGACTTCAAAACACGAGCCACCTCAACACCACCAGTCAGAGGCAAAAAGGGCTTCTGAGGATTTCCAGTACAACCTTGTCATTCACCTGGGGAGACTGAGGCCCACAGAAAAGCATGGATGACCCTGTCATGTGGTGAGGCAGTGACCCTGAGCCCAGAGCTGGGAGCATGGCCAGGGGCAGGCCTCGGTCCCCTGGCCCTGGCTTATCTCCACCAAGCCTGGATCCTGCTCCCAGCTCTCTCTGGCAGGCTGACCACCCTCATTCTGGACTTATCACCTTGACAATGGGCCTTACACCTCCCTTAGTCTCCCGCAGCCACAGTCACTGGTGCTTCAGAGGACTGGAGACCAGGTTCCCCTGAGACCCTGGGTATGCAGGTGCCCCAGGCCAGACACTTAGGCCCCCACCTTCACAAACATCTTGCTGCTCCGGGCCCTGGGGTCGGGACGTGTGGGCGTGCAGTACACTGACATGGACTTCCGGTCTCGGGAAAACTCAAGGGTGAACTCCTTCCGCATCAGCTGCTTGATGACCTGTGGGGTCCAGGCAGGTTAGGGCTTGAGGGACAGAGCCAGCAACGCTTGCCTGCTTTCTCACCAGCTGCTTACCCCAAGAAGAGCCTCCTGCTCTTGGATGGTACCTACACTCCTCTGACCCTGGCATTCAAGGCCTCCATCTCCCTCTCCAGCCCCAGAAGTGTCAAAAAGTTACCATTACCTGAAGATGCCATGCACTTCCCAACTCCAAGCCCTTGCCCACACTCAGCCTTTTCCTCTCTTTGCTCCCCAGCCAAGTCTTACTAGGGGTTTGAGGTCCTTCCTCCTCCCGGAAGCCTCCCTAGACTTTGCACTCCTTTCTGCCATCTCCAGATGCTCCAGAAGCCCCAGTTACGTAGCCTGTGGCCTGAGTCCCCACCCTGCTCACCGCATTGCAGGCGCCAGCTCGCTCCACCCGGGACAGGGCCTGCAGGTCAGTGTCAAACACATTCATTTTCTCCACCAGACAAGTCAGAGCCGTCTCCGTGGCCTCTCCCACCTTCTCATACACGCCCTTGGCCTGGCGGGACCCAGAGGACAGGGAGTGAGGGGCAGGTGGTCCGCAGCTGGGTTCCCCAACCTCACTTCCCACTTACTCCTTACCGCTTGGAGCTCACTTTGCCAAAGTTCCATGTAACCTCCTTTGCACAGGCCTGTGAGCCATTCTCAGCCCACTGACCTGGGGTCAGTGGTGTCTGACACTGACGTTCGTCTCTCCCCTACACCCTGGCATCAATGCCACACACCATCCCTGCCCTGCACCTCTCTCTCTGTTCACTCCTTCTCAGCCTCCTTCCCCAGGTTCTTCTTTCTGGGCCTTAACCCTGCTGTCTAGGTCTGTTCCTTCCTTTCCACCTGCTCCCCCTGAGGCCACATGAGCCTCCTGCCGCCACCACCTTTCACATGCTCACGATTGCCAGTGCCCAGCCCAGCTGAGACCTCTCCCCTGAGCTCCAGCCCACATGTCCGATTGCTGCCTGCTGGACCTTGCTCCCTGGGGACCCCTTGGGCCACCTCCTCCTCTCCCTATGTTTGCCACTCCAGTGACAGCACCAGCCAGGACAGCAACCACAAACCACCCTGATCCCCTCCCTCTCTTTTTCACCTAACCAGCTACCAAGTCCCAGGATTCTCAGCTCCTAAATCTCTCTCTGGCCCATGCCTTCTCTCCTCTCTCCGAGGCCCCAGCCAGGGCTCAGTCAGCATTTCTCTGGCCTGGACAACCACACAGGGCTCCCTGACAGCCTTGTCTGGTCTTTCCATCTTCCACACAGAAGGCCGGGTGATCTTCATAAGTGCAAATCTGAACATAGCATTCCCCTGCTCAAAACCCTTTGATGGCTCTCTACTGCCCCCAGCTCAGCATTGGAGCCGATTCAGTCTGGCCAAGAACTTCCCCATGGGCGGGAGCATTCTCCCGCCTGCTCCATTCCCCTGCTGCGGCCAGGAATGGCACTCAATGCCTAAATCACAGCAGGCTTTTACAGACTGTGGGCCTTTTCTGGGCTGTGCCTTTTGCTTTAAACACCCTCCCTTGTCTTGCCCCTCAAATCTCTTTCCCCAGGCATCCCTGGCCTTTCCACCCTTTACACTGCAGTCCCCCACAGCCCAAGCGCCCCAGGGACAGGGTTTCAAATCTAGTCTGAAGAAGAGGGCAGAGCGGCAGGGGGGTTGTGCAGGGGTGGCCGTGCTCCTGGGGTGGGGCACTCCTGAGGGGCAAGGACCGCCAACCTTGGGAGCTTTTAAGCTCTGGGAAGAGTCTGTCCTGAGAGCCTGGATACTAGGGAGGTCATGGAAGGGAGTGGGGCCCACCTCGTTGTAGTCCAGCGCCGAGTCATTGCACAGGGCGCAGATGGTCGCCAGCTCCACCAGCCCGTCGAACTGCCCGCAGCGTACAAGCTGCTCCCCCTGCCGGCTGGGGAGCCCGGGCAGTCAGTCCAAGGACCTTGGTCCCGCCCCTGGGTGGGGCCCAGCTCCTTGGCCCCGCCCCCAGGAGGCCTTGCAGACCGCCACCTCTTCCCTGTCCCGCGTGCCCGACCCACCAGGAAGCCCCACCCACCAGCCCCTGCGCCCGCACACTCACACTTCGCCTTCGGGGGTATACGTGGTACCCGAGATGGTGAACTCGTGCAAACGGCAGGAGCCCGCTTCGGCCTCGGCTACCACGAACATCTGGGGAGCGCAGGGGTCTGCTCAGGCGGGCCGGGTCGCCTTCCCCCTTCCTGGGCAGCCAGTTTGAATAAAGCCTGACCCCAGGGCAGCATCTTGCTAGTCCCCTCTCCCCCAAGAGCTACCGGCCTGGCCTCCCCTCCCGACTGGGCTGAGGTGGGGACTCTGCTCTGGCTAGGTGTGCCCAGCTCTGGCTTGTCCATTTGCTCGGACTCCTGAGGAGTTTATGGCAGATTCTTCAAGGCTCTAGTGGCAGCTGCCAGCCTTGAGCAGAGCAGTAAGCCTGGGTCCTTGCCCATCCCACTGTGTGACTCCTAGCCAAGCACCTGAGCCTCAGTTTCTCCACTGGTAACAGGGAGAAAGTGGGATCAGAGTCTAGCTTCTCCTCCTTTCCCTTAAGGGGATAAGTTCCTGGCCTTGAAGGGAGAAAACCCACCCTGCTCTGAGGCACAGACCCCTCCAGCTCAGAGGTGTCCCCAGAGAGTGAGCCCCTGCCTGCAGGGCCTTCCATGTCACCCAGCCCATACCTGTGCATCTCAGGGACAGGGGGCTCACCCCTTCCGGGGCAGCCCATTTCCTTGTCTGTGAGCCAGCTCTGCTAGGAAGACAGTTCTTGCTACCCAGAAACTGCTTCGCTGCACATTCCCAAACAAATGGCCTGCCCAGCACCCAGTAGGTGCTCAATGAATGTTCCTTTCTTCCCTCTCTCCCTGCTCCTGGGGGCAGTCCTCCAGCAAGTACAGCCCATTATTCAGGTAAGGCCTCTACAACTTCCCTGTCCTTTTAAACCTTTATTTTGGTCAAGGAACATTCTTTTCAGATAAAATCCTACTAGGGATTTTAGCAGGCCAGGGGCTGCAGGGCAGTAAAGATTGCTGGTGCCTCCTCCCCTGCAGGAGCCTCTGATGGGCTTCTATGTGGCCTTAAGGTCTCAGAATATAGAGCCTGGGTTTCCGAGGCCCAGTGGGCAGAGTGTGGGACCCAGGGTGGGAGAGGAGCAATGTGGAACCTGGGAGGGTAGGAAACCCACAGCCTTCACCATCTCCCCATCCATCCCTCTTCTGGGTCAGGAGGATCCCTCTATCCCATGGGCTTGCTGGAGTCTCAGCCAGAATCCTGGAGCATGTGGGCAGTGGGCCCAGAATGTAGTATCAAGTGCCAGGGAATGAATAATTCCTGCCCTGGTCCTTCCCAGGTCACTGGAGCCAGCATATCTGGTGACAGGTGTCGACTGCACAGAGTCATGATGGAGCAGGACAGATGTGGGTTCAGGCCCAGCTGTACTTGACCCTTTCCTGTGTCCTTTATGGTTACCTGGTAGGGCTTGCCTACCCAGACTTCAGATGAGGAGACTGAGGCCCACAGACTGGCAGTGACCTGCCCGGGACCCCACAGTGACACACAGGCCCCAGTGACACGTGTCTAGCCAGATGTTGTCTACAACAGCCTGCCAGTTATCTGCTCTGCCCCATGGAAACCTGGAAGTGCTCCCCACCATGGGACAGCCCCCAGGTTCTCTCCACCATCCCTTGCCAAAAAGGTCAGGGAGTGAAACAGAGAGGGAACCCAGCCTGTCCAGCATCACACAGCAACACCAGTGGGACCCCAAGCTGGCTGTGACCACTCACCCGGCAGACAGACATCTGATTGGTGGTGAGTGTGCCCGTCTTGTCAGAACAGATGACCGAGGTGCAGCCCAGGGTCTCCACAGAGGGCAGGCTCCGCACAATGGCGTTCTTGCGTGCCATGCGCCGTGTGCCCAGTGCCAGGCATGTAGTGATGACAGCTGGGAGGCCCTCGGGGATGGCAGCCACAGCCAGGGCCACGGCAATCTTGAAGTAGTAGACCGCACCGCGGAGCCAGGAGCCGCCATGGGCTGGGTCAGCAAAGTGGCCAATGTTGATGACCCAGACGGCCACACAAACCACAGAGATGGCATGGGACAGCTGCCGCCCAAACTCGTCCAGCTTGCGCTGCAGTGGCGTCCGCTCAGGTTCCACCGCAGCCATCTGGCTCCGGATCTTGCCCAGCTCCGTGTGCAGGCCGGTAGCCACTGCCACGCCCACTGCCTTGCCCGATGCGATATTCGTGCCCTGGCCAAGGGAGGGATGAGGGAACGGCTGCTCAGCACCGAGCCAGGGCCCAGCACCCCGGACTCCTTCAGGCCAGAATAGGGCTCTAATCCCACCTGGCTTTCTTTTTCTTCATGTCGCTACTGCTTCCTGACTTAAGTAGCTATGTATTTATTGGGTCACTGCTGTCTTCCCATGATAGTGGCAGCTCTATGAAGGCGGGGTTTTGGTTCATCGCCATATCCCCAAGGCCTAGCATAGGGTCTGGCACAGAAGAGGCATGGGGGCCAATACTGACAATACGATCACCGCACCGCAAGGACACCAACCCATCAAAACATGATTTGTAAACAACCACTACGGCCACACAGCAGCACAGCTGACTGTGATACAGCAGTTTATTTTTACTGAAGAATCCAGAAAACCTGAGCCTAAGCTCATCCATTCCTAAGGCCCTGGCAAAATGCCCAAGTCCTGGTATAAGGAACAGCCAGCCTTGTGCCTCCTTGTCCTCTTCTGTAAAATGGTCCAACAGAGGCCCAAGACACAGTTGCTCCAAGGAGGCAAATAACTCAGCATCCCTTCACATGGATGTGCTGTAGAGGCTGACAAGGGTGGGTGGCAGCCTCCGTCTCTCTTCTCCTGCCCTGAGCAATGCAGATCTGGTCTCCTGTGTGCAGGTGCCTCAGCTACGGAGATGACCTGTGGTTGGCCACATCACACTCCTCAGAAAGCTTCCTAGTGACAGCTGCTGGCACTTGAGCTTGCCTCCTAGAGCCTCACTTCAACCCCAGAGCAGCTTGTTCCAGGCTTCCAGGCAACTAGGCAGGGCACGTTCCTCAAGAAGAGTTCCGGGTGAATAGCACTTTCTGCATTTCTCTTCACTTCCAAGGAGGTTTTCTAGCCCCTATAACTTGGTGCCTGGGCCACTCGCCGACTGGCCTGGCTCTTCCTTGTAGCTCCCAAATGCTCTATGCTCAGCTTCAGGATGTTGCTGGGCAGCCTGTATCACTTGCTAACTCTCTCTCTGAGGCCACAGGGCCAGGTCCCTCCCACCAGAGCTGAACCCATTGCTCTCCCTGAGAAGAGCCAGGGGGACCTGATGTCACATCTTGGAGGTCAGTTTTCCCATCTGAGAAATGAACTGTTCCCGCCATCCTCCCCCACCTTCATAACCCTCTTTCTTCTAGAGGATTTTCTGCCCCTCTGCAGGATAAGACAGGGTACCTAGCAGGAAAGAAGAAAAGCTGTAGAGCCAGGATTCTGGGTTCACATCTCAGCTCTGCCACTCACTGGCTCTGTGACCTTGGACAACTTACTTAACCACTCTGTGCCTGTCTCCTTGCAGGAAAATATAGATAACAAGGGTACTTATCTCAAAGGTTTGTTTCTTTGTTTTTTTTTTTTAAAGATGACCGGTAAGGGGATCTTAACCCTTGACTCGGTGTTGTCAGCACCACGCTCAGCCAGTGAGCTAACCGGCCATCCCTGTATAGGGATCTGAACCCGTGGCCTTGGTGCTATCAGCACCGCACTCTCCCAAGTGAGCCACGGGCCGGCCCTGAAATTCTTGCATTCTAAAATCACTTTGCACTCTGAAAGATACCAGCCTTCCTCATCTCCTCAAAATCTTTCACGGAATCATAACCTCTGTAGAAATCTGCACATGCCTTCTTTCTTGGTTCAGCCACAGCAAACTTAGAGAGCTGCAACCCCAGGGATACAGCAAATGCTCCAATGATGTGAAATTGCAGACACCTGGTCAGAAGGCCAAGCATCTGAGCTTTCATCAAAGCACCAGAAGCCATCATAGTTATCATCCCTCAGCACCAACATCCTTCCTAGCTGATGGAGAAATGAACTGCCTAACTGATTAATCTTAATGTTGTTAATTTTATGGTCATTGTCCAGGCAAATGCCCCAGGCATCCCAGGGACTTACAGAAAACAGCATGTTCTTCTTGTCCTGGTTCACGGCTCTGGGGTCTGGGATGGCATCCGTGTGCTTGGTCACGGACACGGATTCACCTGGTCATGGAATCAGATACGAGAAGCCCCACATGAGGACATGCCCAGCCTCCTGGCCCCACCCCCTCTTGGCCACGGAGTCCAGTCTTCACCTGTCAGGATGGACTGGTCCACTCTCAATGTGGTAGACTTGATTTCGATGAGGCGGAGGTCAGCGGGCACTTTGTCTCCCACTGTGAGGCAGAAAGGCTTGGGTGAGGATGGTTTGGGGCACCACCCCCCAGGACAGCCAGCAGGGCTCCTAGGAACCAAGGCTGGGGCTGACAAGCAGGTGCTTGAGCTTGTGGTTCCTTGCCCCTCTGGTCCACAGTCACCCAGCAGGGTTTTGGCCACAGAGCTTTGGAGGGAACTGACAGCCACCCCCTTGGCATATACAGCCAGAATGGTGGAGGCACAGAGAGGGATGGGGCTCTCCAATGTCACATAATGAAAGGAGGAGGCTCCTAGCGTACCTGCCACTTCCACAATGTCTCCAGGGATGATATCCCGGGCGCGGATCCTCTGCACGCCCTTGCGGTCTGAGCGGATCACCTTGCCCATCTCAGGCTCGTACTCCTTCAAGGCCTCGATGGCACTCTCAGCATTGCGTTCCTGCGGAACACAAGACAGGCAGACAGTCCGTCCCTGCTGCCCCCACCAGGCCATCTCTAAAAGTGACACCCTTGGAGGCTGGGATGGAGCTGGAAGCAGAAGCACTTTTACCAGGAGGGCACACCTAGCAGCTGGGAGACCCCAGGGCCCAGCCCCACCCCCATGCCTCCCACCTGCCATACGCCCACGATGGCATTGGCCACGAGGATCAGCATGATGACCAGGGGCTCCACAAAGGCTGTTGTGGTCTCCTCACCCTCCTCGAACCAGGCCAGCACCTGCGGGATCAGAGCTGGTGAGTGATCCATGCTGTGGCCAGGATCTCTCTCCTTTTCCTGAGCACCCTGGATCTCCTGTCTGCTCCCCTCTTTGGGGGAGATGCCCCTGGGGAGCCCTGGGCTTGGAGAGGGCTACTCCTCTGAGAAGGCCCTGGTGTAGAATGCCTACCCCCACAGACAGTGACCACTGCAGCCCCCATCCCACCCAAGCCAACCTTCCAGGGTGTGGGGCAGTTGTACAACTGCCAGCCGGAGACCTCACTGTCTTCCTAGAGCAGTGCTTCTCAAGGTGTTGTCCCCAGACCACTAGCAGCACCTGGGACTTGTTAGAAATACAGTTCTTGGGGCCCACCTCAATCCTCCTGAGTCCGAAACTCTGGGTGGGGCTCAGAAATCTGTGTTTTAACAAGCCCAGGTGATTCTGATGCAAGCTCAGGGTCAAGGTCCACTGGCCAGAGGAGCATCATTCCACTACAGAGTGTAATCCTGGGAGGCGGAAGCCCGGGTCAAGTCCCATTTCCACCTCTTGGCGCAAGGGGGTCCCCGTCTCTCCCCTCCATGGGCCTCAGAGTGTTCACCCTTTCAGTTCAGCCATTTTAGGCATCTACGTGGACAGATTTGGTTTGTGAGAGTCCCCAGTTTCCAAAGGGCAGTGGCCAGGAGGGCCAGATTTAACTGGCCAGGCCTCTGCTGGCTGGAGGGGAAGAGCCAGTCCCACCCAGTGCTCCTGCTGCCCCACATTGCTGGGCTGGGAAAGGGCATGAGGTCCACTTCCAGCCCTGCATTACCCTTGGGCCTCCACTGCTCAGCCATCGAAGACAACCACAATCCCCGTCACCACCTCTCCATCCTGGACCCATGGGTCCAGGAGGGGTCTGGGCAGCGGGAATGGGGCAAGAGCACAGGGAAACAGCAGCCAAGGGAGGCTGCAAGGGGTTAAAGTCCAAAAGTCTGGAGCCAAATAAGGGGATAAGGCAGTGGCCCCCTGGTGACATTTGGCAATGTCTGAAGACATTTTCCATTGTTACAACTGGGAGGTGCTACTGGTTTCTGGTGGGTAGAGGTCGGGGATGCTGCTAAACACTCAACAATGCATAGGACAGCCCCCCGCTCCACCCCAACAAAGAATTATCTAGTCCAAAATCTCTAGTGCTGAGGCTGAGAAGCCCTGGGTATAAAATAGATTGGAGGTGGTCAGCCAGGAGCCAAGAGCCCAATGTGGGGGCTGTGAGTGTCCAGGCAAGAGAAATTGAAGTCTGAGCATGGCAGGAAGTGGGTAAGGGCCAGGGAAGTCCAGGCAGCCAGCCCAGGGATGCCCACAGCTGAGAAGACAAGCCTGGGCCTCTGAGCACTGCCTAGGCCTGGCTCTCCCAGGGGGATGGCAGGCAGGACCCTACTTACAAAGGAGACCAGGGCAGCCAGCAGCAGGATGCGCACCAGGAGGTCCTCAAACTGCTCCAGCACCAGCTCCCACAGGGACTTCCCTGGGAACGGGAGCAGCACGTGAGGTCAGGGCCCCTGACCCACTGACCCTCCCGATTCAGAGTTGGGACAGCCTTGGAGACCACCTGGTCCATTCTCTCCCTGAAGTTCGAAGAGAGATAACCCAAGGGCCTGAGATACTCAGGTGGGCGACGCTGGGGGCTCAACAAGGTCTCACTCTTTGGGGAGGGAGAAGTCATACCTGACAGTGAATGGCCCAAGGATGTTGTCCCGTGACCAGGCAGCCCACCACCCCATTCTGGCCCAAGCCTCACCTTCCTCAGTTGGCAGTTCTGCAGGATCCAGGTAACCACAGGAGCCAGAGAAGAGACAAGAGATGATGTGGTTATGTAGTGGGGCCTTGAAGGATTCTGGGCAGCCCCTCCAGTCCAGCCCCTCCCCCCATTTCACAGAAGGGAAACTGAGGCCTGGAGAAGAGAAGGGACCTCCAAGGTAACACTCCTCAATGCCTATCCAGCCCTGTTCAAAGTCTCCCACCCCCAAGGCAAGGTAGTCCCTCCCTCCAGCTGAGAACATTGGCTCGGGTTCCCTTTGCTCATCCGGCATCTGACATATCAGCCTTGGGGACAACCCAGACAGGGTCTGCAGCTGCACCAGCCCTCTGAGTCCCCCTCTTCATCTGGGGGCTTCCCCTGGACAAGACCCCCTGCACCCAGCATCCCAGGCCATCCACTCCAGGCAAGCTCAGTGAAGCGCCCCCAGCCCCACCCGACATGCCCAGGCCCAGTCCCACACAACATTTTGAAGAATATTGTTTCCAAATGCCAACAGCATCTGCCTCACTTTCTGTGCCAATATTTTATCTCCTACATTTCCTGAAGCATCTTTTGTACCAGGCGGAGCTGGCTACTCCAGGTACCCGAAATCTCTGAATCATCCCAGCAGCCTAAAGCGGAGGCAGGGCCAGCCAGAGCTCCAGCCCTGTTTCACAGGTGCCAGCGAGAACTGAGGACCAGAGTGGAGAAGCGGCTTGAGCAGGGTCACACAGCAGGTGTGTCTGTGTGGTGCTGTGGAGGGGTGGCAGGAGCTGGGCCCTAGAGGGCGGATCTGATAGGCGCCCCCCACCCTGGCTGAGGTCCCTCCCAGGCTGCAGCCGAATCGAGCTCTGCCTCCTCTTGTCCCTTGCTACTCAAAGGAGTCTTGGGGCCAGCAGCATCAGCATCACTGGGAGCCACACCCTGACTGGCTCTCTTCCTCTGCCTCCTTCCTGACACATGACACAGGTCCTTGCATCTGTCCACCTGTTTTTGGCCTGCAAGCATTTTTCCCCGTGGCAGTCCTCTTCCCAGACCACCTCTTTAGAAGGTTTGGGGTCTGCACCTGGCAGCTGAACCATGAGGAGTATTAAGCAGCCCATTGGACTGCAGGAATCCAGGAGGGAAACATATAACCTAAAAATACACTTTCTAGCGTTTTCTCCAAAGTCCTATTTTAGGCAACGGCTGACATTTTCCGTGGAAAATGTAATCTCCAGTGTCCCGCGTCGAGATTAAAATCAAACAGACTTTTTCCTTCTGATCTATTTAGCTGAAGAGAACAGGAAAGGCGGGGGGAGGGCTGAGCCTAGTTTCTGGGCCAATTCTCCAATGGACCAGGGTCCTTTAGAGGTCATCTCGGCCATGCCCCAGCCTCAAAACAGAACAGTGCCAACCTCATGGCACACCTTGATCTGCTTCTGCCATGATCTACCCAGGAGACTCCTAAAACACTCACCTTTTCAGAGTTCTGACTAAGGGGAGAGTTATCTGTCTCTCCTTGACTCTCTCCTGCTGTCTCCCTACCCCCTCCTCTGTCGGGCATGTAGCCCTTGGGCCACGTATTCCTTAGGGCATTTATTCTGGGCAGGGGCAAGGCCCAGGGTTGGGGAGCATGTCCCGGGGCACACATACCAGCTCCAGTCCCCTGCCCCAAGATGCCTCCTGCCTGCCTCAGCTGGTCTCACGTTCTCCTTGCTCCACCTGTCCACCTCCACCTCCCTCCTGCTCTGTGACCCACACTGATCCAGGACCCACTCTTGGGTGGTCATTATGCTGTTCCCCAAATATTTCTGGTGCTCCTCACCTTGTGGGCACATAGTAGAATTGAACTTGCTGGCCCCCACGTGAATTTCAAAAAGAAGGATGTATGTTAGTTCTGGACTGGAGAATTGAATTTTTGGTGCGAGGCTCTCTCCAGTAGAATTTTCCGTGAGGATGGAAGTGTTCTCTCTCTGTGCTGTCCAGTATGGTAGCCACTAGCCACCTGTCACTATTGAACCCTTAGCATGTGGAACCCTTAGCATGTGGCTAATGTGACTGAGTAATATGACTAAAGAGCTACTTTTTTTTCCTTAATTTTCATTTATTGAAATTTAAATAGCCACACAAGGCTAGTGGCTGCCACATGGGACAGCACAGGTCTAGAGCTCTTTGAGCCTCTGCTACAGCAACTTGTGAGTTGGTGTCTGCTCTGTCAACCTGAGTCACAGAGTGAGGGAGACACAGAGCCCCCACATGACACCCTGCCGTTGGCACACAGCAGGAGCAAGAAATGCACCTCTGTTGTTTCAAGCCACTGAGATCCAGAGGTTGTTATGCAATCACCTAGCCCACACTGACTGATAACCCCCTCTGCCCAGATCTGGCTTCTACCACAAGCCCCCCCCCCGCCCCCACCACCTGGGAGGCTCAGCCAGCCATGAAGTCACAGTCAATGCCCTGCCCAGCCCTGCACATGGCACAAAGCATGGTTCTTGTCCTGCAAAGTGGCTGCCTCCCTGTGAGACCTTAAGCCTCATTTGCAAGATGGGCACCCACACCCACCTTGAAGTGATGACAATCATTATTAGCATTAGCATTATGAGGAGCCACATTTACTGTGTTCCTAGTAGTGTACCAGGTGGCTTACCTACATCATCTCCAGAGAATAAACGGGAAGACTATGGGCACCAGGCACTTACAGTGCTCAGCAGACATAACTGCAGCAGCAACTCATGTTGGCTGCACCAGACACCGTGCTAACTCTTTGTGTGCATTATTCTCTTATGAGTCTCAAACCACTTGAGGATGCCACTATGAATCCCATTGTACACAGTAGACGACTGAAGCACAGAGAGGTTAAGTGACATGTCCATGGTCACACAGCTGGGAAGCAGCAGGAAAGGGTTTGGAACTCTAGCAGTCTGGCTCTTGATCCCCTGCTCTGGGCCTCCTGCACTAACTCCGAGGATGTCCTGCACTCCCTCCTCTGGTGCCTTTACCTCCTAGCCCAGGTCACCTGAAAACACGTGGTGTCCTATGTCCTGATTGTTGGGCTGGACACTCTCATCGCATCAATCAACTTGCCCCTCTATAGTGGTTCCAGGGCCACCAGCCAAAATCATCTCTGTCCAAAAGGCTCTGCTGTCATCACAGGGGGTGTTTTGGGGGGATTACCAGGCCCTGCCTGCTCAGGCCTGTCCTGCTTCAAATGTCAATCCCACCAGGACCCTGAAAGACCCAATTCTCCCCTCATGTGAATGAGTCCCAGGGCCACGAAGGGAGCCCAGGGCTGGGAGAGCCCCCATCCCAGGCATCTGTGGAAGATACTGATCCTCCCCCACCTTGCTATCCCCAGGCAGGTGGCAGGGGCTGAGCCAGATCCCCTTGAAATGGTGGCATTGGGCCTTGGGCAGTACTGGACCCCTTTTGTTAAAGGAGGAGAATGCCCCAGCCCTGCCCACCTTTTGGTTCTGTCCGCTGCGCTGCACAGGGCAGACAGTAACAGGAGGGGCTGCTCCCTCCAAGGTCCCCAGCTGGGCCAGCCCAGACGCACGTGACCTCCCACTGTTCTTGTCTGCACCTTTCACATGGTGACCTCTCCCAGCACACCCCTGCTCTGGGTCACTGTTCCAGACTGAGCAGGCCCATGCCCAGGGAGGCACGATGTGGGCTGGCTTGGAGAAGCCTGGAGGCCAGCCTATGGGTCCTGGGGGAAAAAAGGGACATGAGTAAAGAAGTTTTGTGGCTTAGAGCAAGGAATCTGGTCCAGAGGGCTGGAGTTCAAATCCTGCTCTATCTCTTGGAGTTCAGTGGCCAGGGCAACCCCTGCATCTCAGTTTCCCCATCTGCAAAAAGTGGGTAATAATAGTAATTACCGCACAAAGTCATGCATGATGTACCATACATAAAGTGCTTAGAATAATGCACGATGCACAGTGAATAAGCATTAGCCACAATCACCGTTGTTAGAACATAAGCTCCATGACAGCAGGACTTTGTTAAGCACTTGGAACAGTGCCCGGAGCATAGTAGGTGCTCAGTAAAAATCGGTGAATGAATGAATGACCTTGCCTCTGTCCTGCTCACGGACCTTCAGTGGCTGTCCTTGGCCAACCTTAGTGCGGCCTTCAGGGCCTTCCTGGATCTGTCCCAACCTGCCCTTCCAGAGTCACACCCATCTCTTAGATGCAGGTCCATCTGACAGCCAAGTGGGACGCCTTGATCACCACCACCTCCCCCTGCTCATTACAGTAATGCTATTGTTAATTGATAAATCATACTTGAATACAGTTATGGGGTACAATGTGACGTTTTGATAACCTCTCCCTGTTTTGCTGAAGCTTTTCCCCCTCCCATATTTTGTTTACACCATTCCATCTGTCCAGAGTACCCTTCCCACCCATGTCCTCATCCAAAGCCCACCTCCCCAGGACTGGTGCACTTCCAGGGCAGGGAGGGGCTGTGTCATCCGTGGATCCATACTGAGCCCTCATGGTAATTGTTTACTTAGTTGCTCTCTGGTTCAGTCCAGGGCCCAGGGCCCAGGGCCCACAGGGCCCACAGCCCAGAGCCCGGGGAAAGGGGGAGTGGGGCCAGGGTTGCCCCCAGGCTCCATGCACCACCTGCTCCCCTAATCCCCCCTGGACTCTTTCCTTCTAGCAACATTGGAAACTGGTATTTCAGCTTCTAAATGTCAGTTCCAGCTGGGAGAGGCAAGTACTTACTGAGGTTTTCCTCAAAGGTAAATTTACAGAGCAATTAAATTGTCACTTGCAAAGTCAGGAAGAGGCCCTGGCTGGGCAAAGCCCGCCCAGCCCACCTGGCCCTGCCACACAAGGGGCCACTGTGGGGCCTTGGGAAGTGGCTCCCCACTCTGCAGAGGGGCCTGCCAGCCTACCTGGCTTGCCTGGCACTAGAGGCAACTCAACCTCTGCATGCCCAGCTGCACTGTGGGGCACACCTGGCCCTGCCTCAGGTTGCAAAGGGGTGGGGGGCTCAGGCTGCCCAGCGTGGGCCAGTGGGAGGAACACTAGGGTGAAGCCGGAAAGACCTCGAGCTTCCGAATGGTTGCAGGCAAACCCCACCCCCTCCAATCCAGAGTTTCATACCCCGCAAGGCCCTTAGGTGCTCTCAGGGCCCCATCTCTACTATACTGTGGAGGACACTGAGGCCAAACAGGGGCAAGCCTGCCTGAGGCCACCTCACGAGTGGGGCCACTCCCATCACCCCCTCCTCTCCATTCAGCCCCTCCTCTTGGCCTGGTTTCCATGGACCATGCATACGGCTTTTCCAGCTTCCAGTGCCAACTGGGGCCTGGGCTGAGGGCAGCAAATAAGGCCAAAGCCAAGACACCACTGGCAGGAGTCCAAATCTCGACCACCCCTCCCTCCTGGCAGCCCTGGGGCCAGCGTACCTGCTGCACAGATGGGTATCCTGAGGCCCGGGAATGCAGGCTCCAGCCCCAGCACGGCCCCTCCACAAGCTACACTGAACAGAGACCACCCGCACAGATCTTCTGGGATCTCTCCTGACTCCCACATCACTGGGATCTCCAGGGCCTTTAGTGCAGGCCCATGAGGCAGGACACACCCAACCCAGTCCAGCCTCTGCCTTGGTTCACATCCAGCAAAGGAGATGAGCAGCCCATTCACGGACATGAGAAAATCAAATGGCATATGAAAAGATGCCCAACCTGACTTGGAAACAGAAAAAGGCAAAGTAAAACATGAGAGGACACTTTTCTATCAGATTGGCACAGATCGAAGTATCCAGTTATGCACCATGTTGGCGTGGCAATGGGGAACAGGCAGGTCTGCAGCGCAACCTGACAGAAGGCAACTTCACAAAGGCTGTCAAGACTGTCGCCTCTTTTGACCCAGCAATTTCACTTTTAGGAATTTATCCTTTAGTGATACTCACACATGTGTGACAGGAGGTGGGGTCCAGAATATTCCTTGTAATGTGTGTAATAGCAGGGGCTGCAGACAACCCATGCATCTATCTGAAGTCAAGGTGAAGAAACACTGTAGCAACCACCAGACAAATCCCTGCGTAGCCACTAGGAAGCCTAGGGATGCTGCTCATGGGACCATCTCTAAGAGTGACAGTCAAGTGGAAAGCGGGGACAAAACTACTCCCTTTTGTGTAAAAAAAGATCATAGACCCAGATGCAAATACACGCAGAATATCTCCAGAAGGAGACACAGAAACTAAAGAGGGTCTAGGGAGACTTTACTCTATACCTTTTGTACCCTCTGGGTTTTTCTGTTTTGTTTTTTGTTTTTTTGCGGCCAATGGGTACAAGGATTAAACCCTGGACCTTAGTGTTATCAGTGCCACCTCTAACCAACTCAGCTAACCAGCCAGCTCTTGTTCGTACCCTTTGAATGTTGTACTGTCTGCAAATTTTTATTCAAAAAATAAATCCAAAGGATGTAAACCCCCATCCCACCTCAAGGAAGCCGAGCTCTGGGCACCGCTGGCACCTGCAAAGGTGGGCTCACAAGAGGCACCGGGGTCAGGAGCCTCCCTGTTGGGGCCTCAGAGGACCCATCTCTACAACAGGGTTGGGACAGATGGTGTTTTGCGTGTACAGGGGGACTCCCAGCTGGCGTACTCACTGACCGCACTGCTGAGGCTCCCCACCCCCACTCTGAGGTTTCTGTCAGCAGGAGGGGGAGGAGGAAGAGGTGGGGGGGTGGGATCCTAAGCCCCTGCCTGCCTTCCTCCCTCCCCTGGCAGAATTTGCAAACTTCAGGGCTTAGGCAAATGAGTTCCTTGTGGTTTCCAGCGCTAACGACCTTGCAGGTGCATAGACTCCTGGGGTCGGGGGTATACTAGTCCCTGGGGTGTCCCTTCCACCCGCAGGTCCCGCCCACCCTACCACCCAGCTTCTGGCCAGGAGCCCAGCCCAGCCTCCTCAGTTACAGGGAGTTGACTTGGTGTATGTGACCTTGGTAATGATTCACAAACAACCCTATGAGATGGGTGCTGTTGTAGCCTCACCGTGAGGAAACCAAGGCACAGAGAGGTGAAGTGCTTGTCCAGGATTGCACAGCTATGAAGGCACAGAGCTAAGGTCCAACACTTGGTCAGCTCCACCCCAGAGGCTGTGAGAGTAGAGACGGAAGGACACTCAAGCCTTCTCCTCAGGCTGGGGAGAGCGCGAGGCAGGAAGGGGCCTCTGGCTCCCCTCTGCTCACCTGATGACTTCCAGAGCCCTGGAACACTTCCCGAGCAAGAAGCCTCGGTGATCTGAGGGAAGAGCCCTCTGGGGCCCTGTGGGGGCTGAGGGCAAAGCTTGATTAAGCTGCTGCCCCGCTGACCCCAACTACTAGCACAGGCACCAACACCAGGGTCCCTTCTTGTACAGACTGGGAAACTGGCAGGCACTCAGCACCAGCTCCACCACTCACTGTGTGACCTTGGGCAAGTTGTTTAACCTCCTGGTGCCTCAGTTACCTCCTTTATAAAATGGGGATGAAAACAGTCCTTACCTCATAGAGTTGTTCTGGCACCTGGCACGTGGTAAGTGCTCAATAAACATTAGCTTTTATTATTAATACTATCAAAGATCGGGGAGCCAGGGGAGCCTAGCAATGCCCCCCAACTTTTCCCACCATGCCCCCACACATATCCACCTGTCTGTGGACCTACATATCACTCCAAGCTAACACTCTTACCCACCACCTCAGACAGGTGTCCAGTGGCCAGGGCACCCCAAGATCCCTTCACCCAGACAAAAGAACATGAGAAGAACTAGGGAATCGGGATTTCCAAGGAGGAGGCAACAGCAGCACAAAGAGGCCCAGGGACCTCAGACAGGTCTGCCCCGACCCCACCGCCACCCCAGGGGCAGGGGCAGACCCTGCTGCCCTGCTCTCCTGCGGCAAGGGACTCCCTCCCTGCCAAGTCACTAATAAAGGATATTAAGTAATATTTATCTCCCCAGTTCCTCCCACAGCTCAACTAAATATAGCAACTAATTTTTTTGAAAAAGGATTTCTGCTCCAGAAAGATAATATTTATATAAGAGGTGGTTTTCATAAACCAATACAAAACCCAAAGCTCCATTTCTGACAGCTCTTCCTAATTTTCCAGATAGCCCTTAGCAGCAGGATGCCCAGGCCAGAACACCTTCTCTCCTAGCTGGCTGGGAACCCTCAAAGGGTGAGACCCCCCAAGTCCCAAAAGGACATGGGCTAAGGCTGCACTTTGGGGATGGAGGGGACATTTCTCTCTGGATCCCTCACACTCTGCCAGACGCTGTGGGGGTGAGCAAAGAAACAGCAGGCCCTGCCACGAAGGGACATGGGGAGGGGACCACCTTCACAAGGCCTCTAAATGTGCCCAGCCGCATCTCGATAGTACCGGGTGGCATATGCTGTGCCTTTTGGCAGAAGCAAGAATCCCACACTCCTTTGAAGGAGGTGAGGAAGAAATGATACCCCTCCCATCCAAACAGCAAGAGTGTGTGAAGGCTCCCTCCGTATCCAGAGATGGGCAGGCGCCGCTCCAGGTCACCCAGCGAAGGAAAGGCCTCCCCTGGCAACTCACTGAGGCCTCGAATCTGTCACCTCAGGAAGGTGGGTCTCCCGCCTCAGCAGTTCAAAGCCCCCACCAACTCCCGCCAGCCACATCCGCTTCGGGTTGCAGAAAGAGGAAGACCTGGGGGTGGGGGTAGGGACACCAAGGCTGCCAGATTACAAGCTGCACCTTCTTGGGCGCTTTATTGAGCTCTTGGGGAAGACCCTTGGGGTCAGCTGGAAGGATGGGCCTCAGTGTCCGCGGCCGGTCCCTGCCAGCCAGTCTCAGTGTCTGCACCTGCACGATGCAGGCTGCAGCTCTGTGCTGGGGTCCAGCGCTGACCGCGGCTGGCTGGGGTGCGCTAAGGCTTGCAGGGGTGGGTGGGGACCGGGGTGGAGGTGAGAAGCCCGGAAGGAGCGCGCAGGGGAGGCCAGGCGTCCGGTCTCCCAAGCCGGAACCCGCCCCCAGCCCCCACAACTGCCAAGGTGGCGGGGTGCCCCGAGAGCACCTGAAGAGGTTGCCGGAGCCCTCGCTTCCTGCCCACCCACGGGGACCGAGAGCTGAGAGGGGAGAGGTCCGCTCCGCGGCCGCGGGGCAGGGGGGAAACTGAGGCTGTGCGTGAGAAGCCCCCGCTGCCCCGCCCGGCCCGCGCGCTCACCGTTGGGGCCGTAGCGCTCCCGCGCCTCGGTCACCTGCGCCGGGCTCAGGCCGCTCTCGGCTGTCACCGAGAAGCGGCGCAGCACGTCGGCGGCCGGGAGCAGGTGCGCCCCCTCCATGCCGCCCGCCCGCCTGCGCCGTCGGCACCGTCGAGGCCGCCTCTTCGGGGCTACTGCGCGGGGCGCGGGGGGCTCGGGCCCGGGCGGCCGCCGCGCGAGGCCATGTCTGCGCTGGGACCTTCCCCGACGGCAGTGGCGGCGGCGGCCGAGGCCCGCGCCAGGATGCTGCGCCCCGGGCTCCCTCCCCGGGGCGGGGCGGCGCGGGGCCCGCCCCCGCACTCACAGCCCTTCCGGCCGCCCTGCGAGCCGGCGCGGCCCCACCCCGCAGCGCCCCGGGGCGCCCATTCCGCGGAGGTGACACCGAGGCCGCCCGCGGGCACAGCGCCCGACCCCGGGCCGCCGAGGGCGCGTGGGGCCCTGTCCGCGCAGCTGCCGCTTTTGGCGCCTTCCAGCTCTCCTGGGTCCTTGGGGGGGTGCAAAATGGAGGTGCCCACAGAGGGGCGTCCTACTTCCCAACACGGGTTCTGCGAAGTGTGTCCCAGCGTCTAGAGGGAACCTGTGAATAAGCGGGTCTCCTCCAAAGGAAACTACTTGATGTTTTCCTTAGCTGATGTTTGTGCTCTATTCTTTTCCAAATGTCCAGCCACGCGCGGTTACTCCTCCTATAACCAGAACCTTTAACAATGAACCAGTATGTAAGAAAGTAAAGCAAACCAGGCTTGTCACCCCAGCAGGAAATGTAACTGCCGGGGTGGGGGCGGGGCTCCCTAGAGAGGCCTGAGGGGGGTGGGGGGTGCGAGGTGTCTCTGCCCAGGGCCCCCAAGGGGAGCGACCTTGGCTCAGGGCGGGAGAGGGACGAAGGAGCCTCACTCCAGCCCTCTGTGGGCTCCAGCCGCCCCAGGGGTGCCACGAGAAGGGGTCGCAGGTCAGAGGAGGAAGACGTGGGAAGGCAGAAACCACCGGCCCTGCCAAAAGGAGGAGCAAAGAGAACAATCCGACCATCACCCCCTCTAGCTCGAGAGACCCAGCCAGTCCCACCCCGTCTCTACTCACCCCCCACCCAAGGTGGCTTCTGCTGCCCACAGCTTCAGCCTCACAGTCACCAAAGCTGCTCAGAGTCACAGATTCCAGAACTGAGACCGCACAGTGGCTGTTCAAACTCCAAACCCTGCAGTGCCTTTGCAGCCAGGAAGCCCCCCCAGATAATTGCGACCGCACTCCCCATGCCCCCCAAACACATGCACCCCTCCTGCAAGCCTCAACTTCCAGCCTCGCCTGGGGCTGCTGACGCCTACCCAGGCCATGTATAAGCAACTTCCCAGAAGCTTCTGATCTCTTCTGCCCAGGACAGGACCAGTTCCTCCTCCTCTGTCTCCCCCTCTCTGTGCTCCCTGAGCTTAGAGACACTCGGTGAGGACTGGCTGGACTGACTAGTCATTCGCTGTTCAAGATGGGCATCCAGACTGACTCCCCTGGCAGCAGCTGGGTCTCGGCCTGCTGCTGTGGAGGTAGAGGAATGCTGGTTTTTTGCCTATGGATCCTTTCAGCCTGACATTTTAGATCTCAAGTTCGATATCCCCAAGAATTTCCGCTTTGTTCCTTTCTCCCCCACTATTCCACAGAAATAGTCCCACCTGTATCCCTAAGTTGTCAGGAAAAATGTTAGCCACGATTAGGCTGGGGACAGAGCCCTACAGCTCCCCACTAGAGACCTCTCTACAGAGACATTGAGCCCTAGGCATTCAAGCACCTGGGAGACCCCTGCAACCCTCCCCTTGTCCTGTGTTCTGACTCCTCCTCTGCCAGCCCTAGGGACCTTAATTCCAAGCCTCTCCCACTCCACCCCACCCTCAGCTGTGAGTTGGTGTTTGCTAGAAGGTAGGGCCAGAAGGCCTGACTGTTTGCTCTGGCAGCCTGGCCTCTGTTCCCTTTCTCCAGTCCACCCCACCCTACCTCCAAGCCACTGCTGGTAGGGCAAGCAGCTGCCAGCAACCATGGCCTCCACCTGAAGGGTTCACACACCTGTCAGCATGCCCACCTGCCCAGCTGTCCCCATCTCGGCTTCTGGGCACCACTCCCAGCTCCCACGGAATCACAGTCATCTCCACTCCTGCTGCTTCCCAGTTGTTTGTGTGCCCTCCATTGTGCCCCTGCACCTGGACAGACAAACAGCTGGTGGCCAGGGCGACATGGTCATAGGCAAGCTGTCCAAAGGGCAGGTCTGTCCTCTCCACCTCCCAGCTGCCATATACAAAAAGCTCCATTCCTGGCATCCAGTCCCAGCTCTTCCCAACTCCCCCACAGGACAGATGGTGACAGAACGTACCACCTCTCTGGTAGGGGGCATGCCAACCTGCCTCACCAGAGGGAGCCAGGGTAGGGCATGCAGGAAAGGTAGGTCTTTTCTGGAAGGATTTGGACACATAGAGAAGAGGGTGTTGGAGGCAGAAAAAAGAAGCTTGACTTGAAGGTGGGAAATCTCAGCCAGGTGCCAGAAACAGTGACTCAGTCCCTCAGTGTGGCTGGATCATAGGTAGCAGGAGCGCAGGGAGCAGGAGGGTGGATCAGAGAGGCAGCGCTAGGACACTGAGAACATGTAATGGCCTGGATTTTGTACCAAAGGCTTTTTAAGCAATGAAGAGATGGGGGTCATATTTGCCTTCTAGAAAATTCCCCCACAAAACCTGGTATGGGGAAGGGATTGAAAGGAAAAACCTAGGCCAAAAGGACCCTGCAGTCATCCTAAAGAAAATGAGGAGGTTGGACCAAGGCAGAGCTGGGGCTGTGATGGCCAGGCCCTGGGAACGGATTAGATCCAGGGGTGAGGGAAGGTGGGAAGTCACAGCGGACTCCTGAGCTTCTGACTTGAGCCGAGTGGGTGAGGGCTTCAGCCCTGAGGTTGAGTTGGAGAGGGGAGTCAAGGAGTGCAATTGGGGCTAAGTGGGGGGTGAGGGACGTGGAGGACCCCAAGTGGAGGTGTCAAAGGACAGTTCTGTGTTTGGGGCTGAAGAGGGATACCTGGGAGGCAGCCTGAGCTGCCCAAGCAATCTCTCCACCCAGTCCTAGTTAAGGGGACCAGAGGTGGGCCCTGACCCCAGAGTAGCTCAGCCACAGGCAGGTGAGCTGGGCTGATTAGACTCTTGTCTAAAGAGTTTAAGTGTTGAGGCAACAGTGTTTGGACCATAGCTAGAAGGCCAGGGTCAGCATCGTCTCAAGTAGAGCAGTGGCAGAGCCAAGGGGAACCAAGTCCGCAAGAAGCAGCGAGTTGAGACAAGATTCTACGTGGTGTTAAAGAAGGGGCAGTGGGGGGTGGGGGAGTGGCTAGTAGCACCGGGTCCCTCAGAAGCTCCCTTGCACTTCTGCCCATGCCTCTCTAGACTCCATGGGACATGATTTTGTGTCCTTCCCGTAGACCTCCCATTTGTTACAATTTGAGCAGTTGGGGGTGTACATGGCAGGTGTGCAGCCAAAGAGCCGAGACTAGAAACAGGCCCAGCTTTGAATATGGGCTCTGCCTCTCGCAGGCTGTGTGGCCTTGGGCAAGGCATTTCACCTCATTTTGCTCATCTGTAATTATTAATTAGGGTAAGCTAACTGCTGTAACGAAGTCACCCCAAAATGTGTAAGGGCTTAAGCATCATAGAGGTTTATTATCAGTGATGTAAAGTCCAAAGTACAGGTTCTGCTTAGTGGGGTGGTGATACTGAGACCCAGGCTCCTTCCCTTTTGTGGCTCTGCCATCTTCAACCTGCTCCCATGGTCACCACATCATGGTCATCACACCAAGAGTATGGAGGTGGTAATCGGAAGTTTTTACAAACCAGTCCTGGAGGTGACGACATCATCTTTCTCACTTTCTGTTGGCTGGGATTCATCACATGGCCACACCTAACTGCAAAGGAAGCTGGGAAATGTAGTCTAGCTGTGCTCAGAAAGAAGAGAAAACAGCTTTGGTGAACAGATAGATGGTCTTAGCATATATGGAGATAATACCGTAATAGCCTGCTCCCAGGGTTGATAAAGTGGATCCCACAACCAGCATCCATTCCTCTTTCTCGGTTTTCATTTCACTACCCCTCCCTAACTCCCTGTGGTTCTCATAGAAACTAATCCTAACTCCTAGGTCCAGGGCTGGGCCTACGACTCTGTCGTAGCCAATGAGGGGCAAACGACTTCCTGGCTACAAAAATTGACTGGTTCAGGATGAGCATGTGACCAGAAGTCAGCCAATCAGAGCCATCAAATTGAACTTTTGTTAGACTATTGGGGAAAATATTTTCAGTCTATCAGTAAGGTGGTGGTTAAGCTGGTGGAATGTAAGCTTGGTGCTGTTGGCAGCCATTTTGTCACCATGAGGGTAGAATTTGGCTGTCAATGAAGCCACTACAGAAAGAAAGAGATGGAGAGAAGCAGATTTCTCTAAACTCTGTTGGAAAATTAACTGTGATGAGAGACACTGAGTTGAACACTCACCATGTGCCAGGCCCTGCACTGAGCCCTTTCCACAAATTACCCCATTTAATCCTCCCAACGACCCTGGGATAAGTACTGCCATTATCCTTGTTCAGGGCTGGCTTCGTGGTCCTGCTGACTGTGTCGTTGCACGGGACCCAGTTGTCAGAAGGGCCCCCCACCTGGTTTCATGCTCTGCCACTGCCGTCTTGAAATTCTTAATAATTTTGTCTTTAAACCTGTGCTTTGTAAGTGAAGTCTGATGGGAGAGTGCGCATAGGCCTATACATGTAACGTGTGGTCTTGTTCACACACAGTGTCACATTTGTGATGCTCTGAAAGCACATAATTCTGGGGAACCCATGGTGCACAGGAGTGCGACAGACTCACTCATGGCAAGCGCGTTACGACTACGGCTGAGTCTCAGAGGATGCTGACAGCAAGCGGCCGCGCCTTCCATTGCAATCAGAACCTGCCTCGTGCAAAAAGAAGGCAACGCTGTTCTAGGAAACTCACAGGATCATGGATTCCTATCATGTCACCTCTTGCTCACATTACGTCCCTGTATCAGCCCAATCACTCACATTGAAAATGATGACATGGAAGGAAAGGGAAAGACAGGGCTACGCCTCGTCCCTCTCTTCTCTGTCCTTCCTTACTCCCCAGTAAACCAAAGGCAGAGAATGTGGGTGGAACACACACATATCAACAAGTGAAATAAAAACTGTTGAGTTCCCGTTGTACAGCATTTCTGCTGTTCTGGTCAAAACAAAATACATATATGCATGTACAAGCTACAGAACACGAATTGTAGTTTTAGTTTTTATACATAGGAGTCACGTGTTCTGAATTTTGCACTTAAAACTGGCATTGCACAAAATAAGCATGAATGGTGAAATTCATGCTAATAATTTAAAATTTTAATTTTTCTTGACTTCAAAGATTAAATAGGAAATTTTTAAAAAGCACCATGCCACTCAGCTGGGATTCAAATCCAGGCCCACCTCCAGAGCACCGTCCCCCCCACCCCCACCCACATGCCTGGGATCCCCTCCCAAAACACAAGGTCCACGATCTTTCACTGGGCAGAGAAAGATATTTTTCCACATGGGCCATCTCCCCTGCCCCTGCCTTTCTACCATTGCCTGAGCTCAGCCCCGTCTTTTCTCTCAAGCTGGACCTTTCCAACAGCCTCCTTCCTCCCTGGCCTCCCTGCCTCCAGACCCACCTCTGGTGCAGCAAGATTGCTTGACTGAGATGGTGCTTTTATTACTTTATCCCTCTGTCCGAGCACCTTCCTTTGCTCCCTAGTACCGACAGGATAAAGTCCAAACCCTTCAACCCAGCAGTCCAAGCCCTTTAGTAACCGGCCCCAACTCATATCCAGGCAAACGTGCCTCCTCAAAATTCCCCCAACCGGCCTTGCATATTCCAGCTTCGCCCTTTGGTTCATGCCGTTCCCTTGGCCTAGACTGCCCTTCCAGCTCTCTCCCTCAAACTTCTCCCCACTGTGGAAGCTCATGTTGTTGGCCACCCCCACCCTGTGTACTCACTCTCCTCCCTGTGTACTGCTGACTGGCCCTGAACGAGACCCGTCTGGAACCCTCGCCCAGGCGTCCTGTTCTTCAGGTGCGCATGTCCGTCCTCAGCGTTTGGCTGCTGGGGTGCTTCTGCTGGGCCAGGACCAGGGCGGTCTCCTCAAAAGCCAGGAAGTGACCCTGGGGCAGCCTGGCCTCGTGGGGGTCCACCCCTGCCCTGAGGAAGGGTCTTGCTTCAGGACAGTAGAAGTAGGAGTTTGAGCCACAGTTCAGGGGACACGTGCTGGGCCAGAGTTTGGAAGGGCTGGGGGCAGGGGAGGGGGCAGAATTTCTCCCAGTTGGGGAGAACAAGAGAGCTTCTGGAGGAAGTGATACTTCTGGTGAAGGAACAGGGGAGGGAAAAGTGCTCCATCTGAGGGAACAGACTTTGCAAAGTTGACTTGGCTGTGAGGTCTCGGAGGTCTGCTGTCTCTGGGCCTGGGTCTGCCCGCCTGACTCGCCAGTGGCAGCGGCAGGAGTGGCCGGGCCAGCGTCTACCCTGGGCATGGGCCGGGTTGCCCCGCCACTGCCCCACTTTGGTTTGTAAATAGATTTGAATCGAAATGCAAATAGCCTTGGAGGCGTGAGAACCTCACTTTGCTCCCCTGGGGGCTCAGCAGGGCCCAGTGAGCAGGTGTCCCAGGTGCTCCAAAACCCTGCCGCTGAGCACCGATCCTCGGGTGAATCTTAAGCCCCCCACCCCCTCCCATTTAACAGCTCCACTCCGGAGAGGCAGGGGGAACACCCTTGCTCCCAGCTGTTCAGAGTGGAGGAGCCCCCATCCTTCCCCTACTCTGAGTTCTTTTGTTTGGGTCCTTCGGGCTCCATAACCCCTGTGCAAGTCCCTGGTGCTCCCCCATCAGTCCTCGTTGGCCCAGGGCCCCCCCCAGCCTCCCTCATACCCTGCTCCTCCAGCCTCTCCCTGTGCTCTAAGAGGGGGTGCTCCCAACACCCCTCAGCCCTGCCCTTTCAGCCCACCGTTCAGCCCTGGAAGCTCTCTCCTCCGGGTCCCTACCATGTCTCTCTCCTCTTTCTACCTCCCTGGGGGCCACACTGGGGCTGCATCTAGCTCCCCACACACAGTGGGGAGTTTCTTGCCTTCGGATCTTGGCTCACGCTGCTGCCTCTGCTCGTGGAGCACACTTCCATCTCTCAGCAGGCTGACTCCTACCAGTCCTTCAAGGCCTGGAAGCCCCCTCATGCCTGAGTCCAGCAGGGCTCCCACGGCCGCATGTGACTCCCACGAAGCACCCGGCACCCCAGGGTTCATTGCCTGCTCTGCTCCCCTGTCTGGTAGACGCCCTTAGGGCAGTCACCTGGTCTGACCCCACTGCTCCCAGGAGGTGTCAAGGAGGGTGTGTGTGGACTAGCTGAGTTCACATGAGAAACTCTGAGCCTCTCCCTGGAAATAGAGCACACGCCAGCCTTCTGGAGCCTGAGGAAGTGGGGATTTGACATCAGTGGGACAGAGTGGGCACCAGGGCCCCTCAGCCAGCCCAGGACACCTGAGCCATTGCATCCTGGCCCGAGGCAGTTTGCCTTCTCGCACTGACCTCTACAGGAACACCCCGCACAGGGTAGGGCCAGGGACCTTGGGCCAGGCTGCTCACTCTTCAGCTCCTTGAGGCAACTTCCTGTCCTCACCCCCTTATCTCCTGGGCCAGACCGAGGGGAGGAAGTTGTCCTCTCCCGCCCAGTGGTAGACAGAGACACCCCCTGGACCTCAGGAAGGGAGAGCCTATCACATGGGGGTCAGCCTGCCCCTTCCAGGTCCGCCTTTTCTTTCTGCTGCTACCAGAGTCCTCTTCCTAAAGCAGTCATGCTGCTGCTCTCCTGCTCAAGTGCCTTCCTGGACTCCCTATGGCCTCCCCAATTAAAATCAACTCCTTGGCTTGGTCTTAAGGCCATCTTGCCAGCCTTATCTCATGCCCCTGCCGCCCTCCCACTGGCCAGCACCTTAGACTTGAGTCACATCGCCCTGTCTTCTCTATACTTCCTCCGAGATGATCTTCCTCCCTGCCTTTGCTTATGCTGTCATCTGGACTGGGAAACTTGTTCTCAATTCTGCCTGCCTAAACCCTCCTCACTGTTCAAAGCCAGGCTCAAATGGGAAAGCCTGCCTTCTCCAAGAAGTCCCCCTTGACCTGTCAGGAGCCAGCGACCTGTGCTTCCTGAGCAACCCAGCGTTTGTGTGCATCTCCAGATTTTCCTGAATTCTCATCTGCAGCACCCAGACCATGTGTCCCTACAGGACGAGCACTGCATTGGAATCACTGAGCGGCCTCTACAGAGCAGCCCAGTGCATGAAGGTCATTACGAGGTTGCCCTCTAGGCTGGGAAAGTCCTGAGACAGAAACTGTGTGTGGAGCAGTCCTTGCATCTCAGAGCATAGCACCTAGGTGGGCACTTACTACGCTCTCTAAGATATTGGATAAATGAAGGAGCCTTTAGCCAAAGCAAAAAGGCAAGAAAAAGACATGAGGTACAGATACTGGCAAGTGAAAGACTGAATGATCATATCTCCTCATTCATTCTTTCACTTCTCAGTAGCTTGAGCCTTTCTCTCCATGGGACACAACAGACCTAGTGCTCCCATTGTATGGATGTGGCTTTACATCTCAGAGAGGGGCTGGAATTCACCCACGACCACACAGAGGGTTAGGTTCTCTCCTAGTTCTATGCTACTTTCTCTGCCACAGTGTCAGGCACAAATGCATAGTCTGTGCTGCACCTGTCCACACCTCAGCAATGAGGCGAGAGGCCCTGCCTGGCAATGGGGCGGGGGGGGGGGGGGGGGGGGGTGTGCTCTAGCTGTCCCAGGCCAAGCCTGACTAGTTTGCCTTGTAAATTGTTACACTTATTTGGCCAAGCTTGTAAGCCTTAAGGCACAACTTGGAAAGGAATTTGAGATCTGGGACTTGCTCCCTGGTATGGGAAAGAGACCATTGGCCTGGGGATATCAGATGGCAAGGCTTGCCTTGATCAGGCCCTGAGCCTGGAGGGCCATGCCTGCCCCTTGTGTGCAGAGAGTGAGTTGATGGCTCAGCCTCACCCAGAGGGCTCTCTCAGGCCTGGGGCTGGGCTAGGGTGGCTGGTCAAGTCCTTAAGCCAGGTTGGGTCCTCTTGGGCACTACTCTGGCCGTGGGAGTCTGGGGTAGCCCCCTCCCCTCCCGACGCAGGATCATGGTCACAGTGCAGTGGGGGTGGGACAGAACAGAGTCTAGAGTTCCAGGATCCATGGTAGGAACTGGCTTACACTGCCCACCAGGGTAAAGTGGAAGAAGACCCAGAGCCTGCCCTTGGCTCTCGGTTTGGGGGCAGTGGAAAAACTCAGGTCTCTATTTGTGGGCACCCAATTTTCCCCTCCCCCCCCACTGCCTGCAGTCATAGTTTCCATGGCAACCCTGGCCTGTTTTTCTCTCTGGGGCCCAGCTGTTCTGACTTTCCCTCCTCAGTGCCCTTTAGAGCTTTCTCGGTTGGTGGTGCCAAGTCTCCGCCCTGGTGTTCCCTGAGTGGGCAGCCAGCCCAGTTCCCTGGGGATATCCTGTCATTGTGGCCCAGAGCCTACGGCCTGTGTCTGCCAGGTTGGCCCCAGTGATCTGGGACCTTTCCAGGTCCTCAGGTGGGGCCTGGGAGCCCAGAGAGGTAAGGGAAGTTGGCAGAGGTACTCAAATACCCAGCGTGGCAGAGCCAGGCACCATGTCCAAGACACCTGACACCTGGGGCTGTAGCCAGCCTCTGGAGCAGACACATGGGCGGGGCTCTCTGACCCATAGCTGGCCCTGTGGGTAACCTTGGTATGTCCTCTATCTCTCTGGGCTCCCTCCTGGAGGCCATGACTTAGGGCAAACCCAGCCCAGGTGCAGCAGCCCAAGGGAATCTGTGTAAGGGTGAGTGTGGTCACCAACAAAGTGGCTGGGTGTTCTGGTGTCACTGGGCCTTGGGCTGCCTTCTGTACCATGGTTGGCACGCAGGGTGGGAGGGGAGCTTCAATTGGGCTCTGTCCCCTGGACTCCAATAAGCACACTCCATGAAAATGCTCACATTTGCAAATTGGGTTCCATTTGCCTCTTATCCCCTGGAGCCACACCCTCTCATTTGCATACCCAAATCAACTGAGTCCCTCTTTGGTCAATCATTCACAAAAGCAGCTCCTGGGGGTGGAGGGAAGGATGGGGTGGGACCAGGAAGGGGTCTGCCTTTGGATCCTCACAGCTCTATCTGCTCTGAGGACATAAAATAACAATAGCTAACAAGGACTGAGTCCTTGCTAAAGCAAACACAGGGCTAAGTGTGCTTCATTTCTAGAAGCAACCTTTAGAGCAGGTCTGTTATGCCCATGGTGGTGAGGGCCACACAATTGGTACGCAGTAGAGCAGAGATTAAACCCAGGCTGTCTGGCTGCAGAGCCAGGATCCTACCCTTGTGCTGTCCAAAAAGGGCTCGACCACTTGCCCCAGGCCCCTACGTAGTACAGGGTTGTACTGCTAACCTGGCTTCGACTCAAAGCCCCTGCTTTTTTTTTTTTATAACCACTGAGTTATATAGCCTGGTGAAAGCTCTGAGAATATTCCAGGAACTTCGCTGGCCCCTAATGTGCCCTCAGCACCCTCTTCAAGGTCCCCACCAGTCACCCTTGGCTAGGTGAAGAACTCCACCTCAAAAGCCCATTGAATGTGTGACCTTGGACAAGTGACTTCCTCTCTCTGAGCCTCAGTTTTCTCACTATAAAATGGGGAACACAGCAGTCCCAGTCCGACAGGGTCATTATGAGTGCTCGATGCGTGTATAGAGTAGCCAATGTGGGCCTACTGGGCTGCCGGTGCTCAGTGCCCATCTTTTTCTTGCATCTGCTCTCAAGGAGCCAGCCTGGTTCTGGCCTCCGTTCTGCAGGACACTCCCCCTCTGATCAGACTGTCTGTGTCCTGACCAGGAAGCTGGCCAAGGGCAATACCCACCCAGATCCTGGAGGCAAGAAGCCAACAGGCAGGAACAAAGAATTTTCCATGGCTCCACAGTTAATGAGGAACTGACACTCTTCATGGCCTCAACTGGTCTTTCACCCTCCTCTCCTTCCCCCAAATTTCCATCATTGGTGATATTTACATTGGAATTCTGCCCAGGACTTCAGGAACCTCACATGGGTAAGAGGAAAACAATGCAAAAGAAAAGATAGGTGTATTTTTTAGAGGTAGCTTTGGCAAGTTTGCCACCTTGGTTTTAAAACATATTACAAAACAGCAATTATCAAAACCAAATGGTTTTGTGTTTAAATCAATTCAGTACGGCCTCTGTCAATTGCAAGACTCTGCTGAAATACAAAGATAAAGAAGAAGTGGTTTCTTCCCCCCAAAAGCAAACAGTCTGCGGTGGTATGTATCTAAGCAGCAGGTACCTAAATCTATGCGGCAGGTCTGAAATTAAAACCCTACTATTACTAGCTGTGTGATCTTGGGCAAGTTACTAAATGTCTCTGAGTCTCAGTTTCATCATCTGTAAAATGGGAATAATAATAGGCTCCAACCTGGAGAACCTTTGTGAGTCTAATTATGAAAGTACAAGGCATTGTTAGCTGGCTACCCAACAGAGATATCCCCCTTTTACTAGCAGAAGCTTGAATTTGCTCCAGGTAGCAAAGTGCCCAGGCCCACTGCATGAATCACAAACAGTCTAATCACCACCAGTCTAAAGAGCAATGCCCTTCCTCTTTGCTAGATACTGGCTTTCCCATCTTCCCCAGCAGCTGAGGAAGGCCATGTGATTGTGCTCTGGCCAGTGAGGTATAAGGGAAAGTCTGCTGGTGACTTCCTGAATAAAATACAGAGGATGAAGCCTTTACTTTCTCTACTTCCTGCCTGTGAAAAGTCTATGATGCCTGGAGCTGCAGCAGCTGCTTTGTGGCCATGAGGCATTTAGCTCAAGGAGGTAAAACTCACATACTGAGGATGGCTGAGCAGAGGGAAGATGGGGGGCATTACTGAGCTGCAGAACAGCCCAAGATTACCAACCTCCAGACTTCTTGTTCTGAGAAATGATTTTAAAAGCCTTTGTTCAAAGCATCTGGGATCTGGGCTGTCTGCTCCTTTTAGCTGAATGCACTCCTTAACACGATGCTTGGCACATGATAAACACCCAATAAATGCCAGCTGTGACCTTACAGGGAAGTCATAGCACTTTCCACAGCCATCTCCATGCTCTTGGTGGAGGAGAGGGAGGAAGAGTGTAAATGGTGTGGGTGGCTCCACTTGCCTTTCTGCTCAGTGAGTGTGATGGAGCCGTGAACCTGCTGTCTGTGAGCATCTCTCAGGACCTTGGGGGTATAGAGATGGCCACAGGTGTAGCATCCACTGGAGAAACCAGAACCTGCCCCAGACCTGGCAGGAAAGCCAGCAAGCCTGGACCAACTGACAGGTGACACCATCTCGCTCCCCTCTTCCTAGAGATTTCCAAGGGTAATTTTGCCTATCCCCGATTTTTGCCTTATGCTCCGACTTTGGAATGGCTGAAGAAACACAGCTTGGGGTTGTGTTTGAGTCAGAATTGCCAGAGGTGCCCATTAGCACAGCAGGATGGAGCAGCTGGAGGGAAGCCAGTGGACCAAGGGGCTGACCTCCCACCAGAAGTTTCCCAGGGAGAACAAAGAAAGGAAAAGGGAGAAACATAGCTCACTTACAACCTAAGTGATTAATTACAGTCTTAATTTATGAAAGAACGCTGTTTGCTACAATAGACCCTCCTGTGACTTCACGCGATGCTGTAGCTCGGAGTTACCACAGGCTCTGCACTGAGCGACTTGACGTCTCAGGAGCTGGAAGCATTTTACGTGCAGTCAGTGGAGACGGGGGAGGACCTGGAACTTAAGATAAAGGACGAATCACATATGAGATCATGGCCCCTGAGGCTTTCTGTTTGGCTTTCTGGGTTGCAAATATTCTGTATTGGTGTTTTCTTTTTTAAAACGGGAGGTGTAGTGTGGAGGTTAAGAGCACGGGCCCTGCTCTCGGTTCGCCTCTCTGAGCAGTGGGGATAATGCCACCTCCCCAGGTGCGTTGCTCGGAGCAAGGCACTCGGCGGCAGCAGAGCCTGCTTTGATGAGGGGACCGCTGCTGTGGAGGCGGGTCAGGCCAGGCGTGTCAGGCATGAGTGGTGTTGCCCACCACGTGCGGAGAAAGGCATCGCAGAGCCAGATGAGGAGCCTTTTCCTTTTTTTTTTTTTTTAAAAGATGACCAGTAAGGGGATCTCAACCCTCGACTTGGTGTTGTCAGCACCACGCTCATCCAGTGAGCTAACCGGCCATCCTTATATGGGATCCGAACCCGTGGCCTTGGTGTTATCAGCACCACACTCTCCCGAGGGAGCCACGGGCCAGCCCAGAGGAGCCTTTTCCTGCCTGCAAGGTGCTAATGGGCCTCATGTGCAATGAATAAAACATCTCAAGACATGGAATCACCTTGGAGAGCTGTCGGGAAGGAGGATAGGGCTCTGTTCCTTATCCTATAAATGAAAAAATAGCAGCATCCAGGGTGTTAGACTGGAAAGGACCTCAGAGTCATCTCCTTTGATCTTTCCTTTGTACGGGTGGGAGACGAGGCTCAGAGAGGCGAGGGACTTTCCCCAGGTGACACAGTGAGGCCACGCAGAGGGGAAAAGAATCTCCATATTGAAGAAACAGGGAATGCTGTCAGGAAAAAAACAAATGTAAACAAGACACACTTGTATGATGACATTTTCTACTATAAATTCCAAGAGAAAAGCCACAGCTGCACATGGGATGCAGAGGCCACTCACTCTTGCTCCTGTGTGACAACTCCAGGACCTGGCACCAGCCCAACCAGCACCTGCCATAGGGGACAACCTCAGCCCCTAGGTGCACAGGCAGCAGGCTGTTGCTGGGAAGCATGAAGAGTCTCTCCTGCAATAAAGGGAACGTACGTGTGTACAGCCTGGGGTACCCCATGTGCCTATTAAACTAACAAATTAAATGGAAATAATAAAACCCAGTCCCGTCAGGGCTGGGAGGCAACAAGCATACGGCCAGATCTTGGACACTCGTTAAAAAACAGTCTTGCCTTCCTAGGCCCCTATACCAAGGGGGCCAAAACCATTTGGTTTTGTTTTTTGTTTTTGGCTGCTGGCAGGTACGAGGATCCAAACCCTCGAGCTTGGTGTTATCCTTTGATCTGGTCTGTCTAACCTGAGAAAATACAAACTCTCCGCACTCTCCCCCCGACCCCGCAAAATCCCCCTCCCCCATCACTCCCCTCATGCTAGTCAGAGGAAGCCAATGTTTGCAGCCCAGGATGGTGTTTGAACACTTTTCCCAGCCCTGCTCCAGGCCATGCATGTGTGCACGCGTGTGTGCATGTGAGTGTGTGCATGCATGTGTGTGTGTCCCCTGGCCTTCTGGGCTGAGTCTTCCCTGGATCTTTTCCTATGACCCAGGGCCCAGCCCAAATCTCAGACCTCAGTAAATACGTATCATCGTGGAGCCCTGAACGTCAGCCCCAGGGCCGAACAGTCAGGGGTCAAGTCTGCATGCCATGAACCCTGCCCAGCCAGCCCAGCCCATGGGCGCAGCTTGAGGAACTACGTACCTAGTCAACCTCAGCCAGCCCCGGCACAGGGGCCCAAACTAGGCCGGGTCATCACAAAAAACAAAGAAGTCCCAGAGGCAGGTGTCCCCACCTGGAAACTTCTTGTCCTGCCTCCTCCACTTTGGAGAGAAAGGCCCAGTCTGCCCTCTGGAGGGGGAGCCCTTTGCAGGCTGCTGGGCTGGGGTGCACCTTCTCGAGAACGTGGCCTTGGACAGGCAGGTGGGTCACTGGGGGAGCTTCTGCTGGCTGCTGGAGAATCCACCTGGCCTTAGCTGTGCCCTCACCCTAAGGGGACAGTTATCCCAACGTCAGCACCTGTGAATCCACCAGGAGAGTCCGTACTTTGGCTTTCTTGGTTAGAATGCACCACTCTCCCCCCCAGGGGAGGTCAAACAACTTTTCCCCCTGGGGACCTAGAGGGACAGGAAGAGAAGGAGGGTTGTGGAGGAAGGGAGGGGCTGGGAGGGGGTGGGAGCCCACACAGCAAGATCGTCACCTCGACTGTGCTACAGGACTGGGGGGTGGAGAGGGCCCAGCTCCTCCGAGAGGCTCCCTCAGACCAGCCAGGGGCCGTTGCAACTCTGGTCCCAGTTCGACCCCCGTGTGCTCCTTGAACTTTAGTAAGTCCTGCCTGTCTTTGGGCTTCTTTTTTGAGGCATCTCCAGCTCCAAGGGAACTAGGAGCACTTGTTACAGAATGTTCAGGCCCCCACCAAGCCCAGGGACAGAGACATGGTCAGACAGACACACAAACGGCTCTTGACCCTCCCCCTGGGCAGCTCAGCCTCACATCCCCAGACACCTGCCCTCCCACCCCAGGCCTTGGTGAGGATACCGCCTAAGTTGGGCCCCAGCCCCTCTCTGGACCTCAGTTTCCCCTCTTGTACAGTGGCTGGGGGGTTGGGGATGTGTAGGTGAGACCAGGTGGCCTCTAAGTGTCTCTCTCCCTCTAGTTCCAGGCCCGTGGTGTTTTCACATTGTCTGAGGCAGAACCTTTTGACCAAAGGACACTGTCCCCAGAGAATCAGCGAGCGGCTCTGGCTGAGATGGGGGCAGCAGGTGTGGGGGCCGGAGTGGGGGTGGGGAGTGGAGCCTCACGGGTGCCCCATAAGCCCTGACTGGACAGAGCCCGCCCTGCTGCTGGGCCTGGGCAGTCACTGCCCCCTCTGGCCTCAGTACAGCCTTAGGCCACCTCAAGGGCCATCAGGGCCACCAGGATGGGACCGCGGCCCGTGCCCCTCTCCTGGTTCACCTCCCCTGCCTCCCCGGCCCTGTGTGTTTGCTGAAGGTCTAAGTGAGGAGTGAGTGCTGGTGGCCCCAGGAAGCCAGGAACTCCCAGAGAGGAAGCCGCCCCACAGGTCCACAGAGAGTCTGAGCCGGTGGACAAGTCGGCTCTCTTTATTTGCGAGGGACGGAAGCCCAATTCAAACAGGATGGAGAACGAATGGGCAGTTACTGGCTCGTTTCCCTGAAAAGTCCAGGGGGTGGATGGCTTTAGAAACAGCGGAATCGAGCGTTCTCGGATTATGTCTCTAAGCATTTGTCTCTCTGACTCTGGGCTCTGTTTCTCTGTGGTGGCTCAGTTTTCAGGAGACTTCTCTCTTCGTGGTGGTAAAATAGCTGCCAGAAGCTTCACCTAACACCCCACTTGCAAGGCCACCCCAGAGTAAGGTGATTCTCTTTGCCAACAGTTTTATCAAAAATCTGTGATTTGAGTCTCATATTGGGCTCTCATAGGATAAGGGTCCTGGGCCCATTCCTGAACCAGTCTCTCTAGTGCTCCAATTGACTACTTGGAGTTGTGTGCTCTGAAGCCAGAGGTGGGGGTTCCCCAAAAGTCAAGGTGCAGAAGCTGGAGGAAGGGAGGCTGAGCAGGCAGGAACGTGATGGCCACCACCGCTGGCTGGGAGCACACCAGCTCAGGGACCTCCTTCTGGGGGTACCAAGTGGGACCAGCACTGTACTAGCTGCTGTCATGCTCCAGAGAGGACGGAAGGAGGCCCCTGAGTGCCCAGCCCCAGGCCAGCCTCAGGCTGTCAGGGTCATCAGCAGCTGCAGGACACCTCAGGGAGGGCACAGGGTGAGCACCAAGTGCAGAGCAGCCCGGAGGCTCAGCCTCACGGATGACGAAGGGGCTGGGTGAGGACCCATGGCCTCGGCAGACTTGTCCCTCAGGGGTGGCTGGGAGATTCTTGAGGGAAATGCTGTTTGGTTCTTATTCTTAGAAACAGGAAGTGGTAGCTTCCCGAGAGCAAAGTGACCTCATTCCCAGCCAGAGATCACTCAGGGGTCCAAGCACTTCCAGAGGGACGTGGCTACATGTCACATGAGGAAGCACACTCAATCCACATCTCGCCTCTCTTTTCACTTCTGTTCTCAAAGAGAATCATCATCCATTTAAATAAAGGTGTCAGACTAATGGGTCCAAAGCTATGCTAACCTACCCTGACTCCATGCACAGTATTTGCATGCACTGAAACAACACACTGGACCCCACAAATGTGTACAATTAAATGTTAAAATAAAAAAAATTAAAATTAAAAATTTAATTTTTTTTAAAAAAGGTGCTCTTAATCATAGGCCCTTTGTAAGGGAGCACTGGTAGTGTGTCATAAGCCTTATGCACTGGATCTTTCTGATTCACCTCCCATGTGCTAATGCCCTCCACATGCTCACACATTGTGTGCCGATGTCTTCCAGGTGCTAACATCTTCCTGGGAATTATGAAGGGCTTTCACTAAACAGCACAGTGCAGAACTCGGTACTACCCCCAGTTTTACCTGGATGTTGATGGCTCCTGTGTTGGGCATCAGTCAAGGTCAGGATGGATGAGGGCTGTCCCCAAACACTCCTCAAAATGGTAGTTCAAGAAGAAATTCCTGCTGTTCTTCTGCCAGCCTATCTGGCTGGGAGAGCAGGGAGCAGAGGGGCTGGAGCCTGGAGGCCCAGGTGTTGCCCTCGGCCCTGGCCCTGACTCACTGGGTGACCTTGAGGAACTCCTTGGACTTCAGACCTCCTCGGGCCATCCCTCAGGCCACCCCTCAGGACCCCTGGCTCAGTGTTAGCAGATTCCTGGCTGCAAGGTGAGCCGGGCCAAGCCATGACCTCCCTGCACTAGCCTCCACTGCCATCTCCAGCTGGTGGTTCCCATGGCAGCAGCCCCCAGTTCTCTGTTTACTCAGCTCTCTCTGTGTGATTTTTCCACAATGGGCCATTGAGAACACAATGCCAGTTTCCCCCCAAGAAGGTGCGGCAGTGCCCACACCCGCTGCTGAACAGTGGATGTGACTCTCTAGTCAGGCGCAGACGCCGACACCAGGCATCTCAGACTCCAATGGCCCTTGGACCTAGACCTCAGCCTTCTGTGAGAGGGTGCAGAGAGCTCAGGCCAGGCTGGCGTCTCATCCCCCAGACATGTGTGGAACCCTGAGCAAGTCACCTCCCCGCTGAGATGACTCCAAGGCTGTAACATGGGTCACATGCCATATGCCACTCCAAAAGCTCACACCCTTGAAGGGCCTGCCTTGACTCTTCTCAGAGAAGCAGCTCTGGCATCCCCTGCCCCACCAGTTCCAGACACAAAGGGTCCAGGTCTCCCAGCAGCAAATGTTTCCTGCCAGAGCTGGCTCCAAGCCAAGCACAGCCTGGCCACGCTCAGGTCAAACTAATAGTGTGGCCTTTGCCCTCAGCCTCCTGTCTCAAACCAAGAATGGGCCTGAGTTAAAAGACCGAGATACAAATTCTAAACTTCATTGGGTTTTCTACTTGTAAATGTATATGCCCTCATTTTAAAAAGTCTAAATATGGAAAATATCAGAAAGGAAGTGTCATTAAACATCTTGGGTACCTGCCCTAGATTTCCTAGGCATGTATATGGACAGCCGGCATGCTGCATGTGCTAGGCACAGCCTAAGCACAACGCGTGACTTAACTCACTTCTTCTGCCTCTGAGGGTTTTTACCTTTGACCACTTGTCTGGGCCTCAGAGGCTCAGAGAGGCAAAGTGATTTGCTCAAGATCACACACCTTTTCTGTGGTGGATCCAGGACTTGAACTCTGACAGCTGGGCTCCTGAATTCATGAGCTTGACCACTGAACTATGTTACCTGGAAGTGCTAACGTCTATTGTCTTGAGCTGAGGGATGGGACCAGTTATTTCCCAGGAGCTGAGAACAGGCAGCCAGGTGCTGTAAGCCCCGTCACCCTCTGAGGCCCTGTCATCCACCAGAGCTGTCCAGGTGGGGTGTGCAAGGGGACCTCGGCTCCACGTTTCCTCCTGTCTCCTGTCTCAGTCCCACCCCAACCCCAGCCTCTGGGCTCTTGGCCAAGCTGACCCTTCCCCTTTGGTCAGTGGTGGACTCCCTCCTCCTCTGCTCCAGCCACCCTGTCTATCCTAGGCCCCTCATTTCCAGTTTCCTCTTGCTTTGTCCTCTTGTCCTGTCTTTATGTCCTGTTCCTATATCCCTTTCTCCTAGCTTGCCCTTCCCAGTCTTCCCAGATCCAAACCATCCTGGACTGAACCGGGTCTGGTATTCAGTAGATCTGTCCTTATAAAATGGTGTGAGTGTGCCCTCTCCCCAAGGTTCTCAGGGTACCTGAGAGATGCCCACCCAGGGGTCTGTGTGGCTGAGACAACTGGATATCCACATGCAAAAGAATGAAGTTGGACCATTACCTCACACCATACACAAAAATTAACTAAAAATGGATCAAAGAGCTAAAACTATAAAACTCTTAGAAGAAAACATGGGGGGTAAATCTTCATAACTTTTGGTTTGACAATTGTGCCTTAGATATGACACTGAAAGCACAAGCAACAAAAGAAAATATTGATAAATTGGATTTCATTAAGTTAAAAAGGTTTGTGCATCAAGGGACATTATTAAGAAAGTAAAAAGACAACCCACAGAATGGGAAAAAATATTTGCAAGTCAGATATATGATAAGGGACTAGTCTCCAAAAGTCATAAGATAAACAGAGTGTTTCTTACTTTTATTCAAAATTCTTTTTGAGAAAACAATTCTTTTTTTTTCTTTCTTTCTTTTTTTTTTTTTTAAAAAGATGACCGGTAAGGGGATCTTAACCCTTGACTTGGTGTTGTCAGCACCACGCTCAGCCAGTGAGCGAACCGGCCATCCATATATGGGATCCGAACCCGGGGCCTTGGTGCCACCAGCACCGCACTCTCCCGAGTGAGCCACGGGCCGGCCCCAGAAAACAATTCTTGAAATGTTAAAGCATAATGGTAGAGAATGCAAAATTTACAGAACATTTAAACGACAATGGGAGACATTAAGAAGTTTGGCATCCGGAGCCAAGCACTTTGGGAGAATGTGAATACAGCTTCCTGCCATTCTGCCAGTGAGGCACTTGGGAGGGAGAGGGGCTTTGTGGATGGAAGGACCCAGCAGGCTGGCTTACTGGGTGGGCCAGGTGGGGAAATCACAGGCAAGGTTGGCCACCAGGAGGAAGCCTGGAGCTTACTGTGCTGCGGATTCTGCAAGGCAGAAATTGGTCTGCCTGGTCACAACTGCATCTCTGGGCCTCGCACAGCACGTGGCTTCCAGCTCACTGAATTAGGTAGGCCTCTTTTGGTTGTAAGTGACAGAAACCCAACTAGTTGAACAAAAATGGGAAACTCTTGGCTCGTGAGACTGAAAAGTCCAGGGTAGCTGGCCTCGGGTTGGCTGTACCATGGGACAAAACATCAGTGGACTTTATTATTAGACAGGCTCTTGACAGGGGCTGCAGAAGGCGCACCAGCAGCTCCGGCCTGATACTCCCTTCTCCAGCAACTCCAGCAAAGAGAGAACTTCTCTTCCTCCATAGTAGCAGCAAAAGTCCAGGGACTAAGTTTCATTGGGCCACAATGTGATTTGGGTCACATGCCCAACTCTGGACCAATCGTTGTAGCAAGGGAATAGAAGGTTCTGATTGGCCAGGCCCACGTCACATGCCTACTCCTACTAAGGGAGCCACAGGGAGAGAAAAACTTCTATGGGACAAGGGAAAATGGCAAGAACCACAGAGGTCACATGCTTTGCTCAGTGCAGAGTGGAGTGTGAGGCCTGGCCGGGGCCACCAGGCTGGTGTGTAGGGTTCAGTGTCCAGGGCTCTGTGGTGACCCAGGCCCAGGGGGGTGGCCCAGGGTCAGGGCTCTGTGAGAAACAGGCAGCTCCTGTTTGTTCCAAACTCCCAGTGCCTCTCAGGCAACCTGGAAAAACACAATTCCCCAAGCAGGAAACAGCCACATATTCCAGCCTAGAGCCCAGAAAGCCAAACCCTGTGACAAATTTAAAAACAAAACTTGAAAAAGCCGACTCTCACAATAGAACATTAAAAAAAAAAAAAAAACCAAAACTTTATTTTCCTTTTTTATTATACAAGCACTACACATTTGTTGTAAAAAAAAATTTCAAATTACAGATAGCAACAAGAGATAAAATTTCCCGTAATCTCACCACCAGTGATGAGCAATGTTAACATTTTACTGTAAATTGTGTCAATCTTTTCTCTATGGGCAAAAATATATATTTTTCTTTCATAAGTGGGATTATTGACATTATTTATAACTTGTTTTTTCACTTAGTAATATGTGGTGAACATTTTTACATGTGAATAAATATACACGTGCAATATTATTTTAATAACCTGCATATTGCAGTCATGTGTCGCTTAACAATGAAGATATATTCTGAGAAATGCGTCATTAGAAGATGTCGTTATGAGAACATCACAGAGTGTGCTTAAACAAACATAGACGGTATAGCCTGCCCCACACCTAGGCTACACGGTACAGCCTGTGGCTCCGAGGCTACAAACCTGTTCAGTATGTAACTGCACTGAGTACTGGAGGCAATTGTAACACATGGCATTTGTGTACCTAAACATATCCAAACATAGACAAGGTACAGTAAAAATACAGTATAAGAGATAAAGAATAGGCTGGGGCGGGGGACGGGGTGGGCACCGTGCCCCTGCCCATAACCAGGCAAAGAACGGAGCACGCCCAGGGTCCTGAGGCGGGTTCCTGGGCTGTCCCCTGTGTCTCCCCCACCGCCCACAGTAATATCTTAGAATGCATTTATTACCCACGTGTGTTTCTTTGGTGGGTGTGACTTGTCTGCTCATGTCCTTCACCAAATTTCTGTTAAGATTTTTCTAATTCATTTTCAGGAGTTCTTTCTGCATTAAGGATGTTAATTTTTGTGTGTTAAATTCGTTCCTTATCAATTGACTTTCAATTCAACTTGTGATGTTTTCCTTCATTGGTATGTTGAGAAAATAATTTTCCATCTAAACATGAAATGAAAAAACCATTACATTAAAGCTGTTTCTGTACTAGATATAAATAAATAAATATTATATAGAAACTTAAAAGCAATGTATTTCTGCCATTTTACTTCTTTTATTGGAACACAATTGATTGTACTTATCTGGATTATAGCATTGAATATCAATACCTGTAAGCAATATGTGATGCTCAAATCAGGATAATTGGAATATTCAGTATTACACAATTTAATCATTTTTTGTGGTCCTTTATCAATTTCTCGCTCACCCTTCCTCACCCTTTCCCACCCGATGTGGCCTCAGTTCCATTCTCTCCTTTCAAAAGTTCAATGAATTATTGTGATTGTTGTATCTTTCTTTCTTTTTTATTTATTTGTTTATTTTCTAGCTCGCAATTATAAGTGAGGACATGTGGTATTTCTCTTTCTGTGCCTGGTTTATTTCACTTAATATAATTTTCTCTAAGTTCATCCATGTTGCTGTGAATGGCAGAATTTCATTCTTTTTTATGGCTGAGTAATATTCCGTTGTGCATATATATCACAATTTCCTTATCCAGTCATCTCTCAATGGATATTTAGGTTGGTTCCAACTCTTGCCTACTGTAACTAGAGCTGCAATAAACATGGGAGTACAGGTATCCTTTCAACATGATGATTTCCATTCCTTTGGGTATATACCCAGCAGTGGGATTGCTGGGTCATATGGCAGTTCGATCTGTAGTTGTTTGAGGAACCTCTATACTGCTGTCCATAATGGCTGCACTAATTTACAGTCCCACCAACAGTGTAGGAGGATTCCTCTTTCTCCATATCCTCATCAGCATTTGTTGTTTTCTATCTTTTTGATAATGGCCAGTCTAACTGAGATAATGTGATATCTCATTGTGGTTTTGAATTGCATTTCCCTGATGCCTAGTGATGCTGATATTGAGCATTTTTTCATGTGTCTGTTGGCCATTTGCATATCTTCCTTTGAGAAATGCCTATTCAGCTCCTTTGACCACTTTTTAATCAGATTACTTGTTTTTTTACTGTTAAGTTGTTCGAGTTCCTTGTATATTCCAGATAATAATCCGTTGTTGGATGCATAGGTGCAAATATTTTCTCCCATTTTGTAGGTTGTCTTTTCACTCCGTTAACTGTTTCTTTTGCTGTGCAGAAGCTTTTTAGTTTGCTATAATCCCATTTTTAAATTTTTTCTTTTGTTACCTATGATTTTGGGGTCTTATTCATAAAGTCTGTGCCCAGTCCTACTTCCTGAAGTGTTTCTTCTATATTTTCTTTTAGGAATTTTATAGTTTCAGGTCTTATTTTTAAATCTTTAATCCATTTTGAGTTGATTTTGGTATAAGGCAAGACGTACAGTCTAGTTTCATTCTTCTACTTATGGATGTCCAGTTTTCCCAGCACCATTTATTGAAGAGGCAGTCTTTTCCCCAATGTATGTTCTTGTTACCTTTGTCAAAGATCAGTTGGCTGTAAGTATATGGGCTGATTTCTGGGTTCTCTATTCTGTTCCATTGGTCTGGAACCATACTGGTTTGTATGCCAATACCATGCTGTTTTGGTTACTATAGCTTTGTAGTATAATTTAAAGTCAGGTAGTGTTATGCCTCCAGCTTTATTTTATTTATTTTTTATTGCTTTGGCTATTTGGGGTATTTTGTTTTTCCATATGAATGTTAGGATTTTTTTTCTAGTTCTGTGAAGAATATCTTTGGTATTTTGATGGGGCTTGCATTGAATCTTTAGATCACTTTGGGGTAATATGGACATTTTTACAATGTTAATTCTTCCAATCCAAGAGCATGGAATATTTTTCTATGTTTTGTGTCCTCTTTAATTTCTCTCAGCAGTGATTTGTAGTTTTCATTGTAGAGACCTTTCAACTCCTTTGGTAAGTTTATTCCTACGTATTTTATTTTCCAGTGACTACTATAAATGGGCTTGCTTTCTTGATTTCTTTTTCTGCTAGTTTTGTTAGAGTATTAAAAATGCTACTGATTTTTGTGTGTTGATTTTGTATCCTGAAACTTTACTGAAATCATTTATCAGCTCTAGGAGTTTTTTTGAGAGTCTTTAGGTTTTTCTATATATAGGATTATGTCATCTGCAAGCAGGGACAATTTGATTTTGTCTTTTCCAGTCTGGATGCCCTTTACTTTTTTCTTGCCTGATTGCTCTGGCTAGTACTTCCAAGACTATGTTAAATAGGAGTGGTGAGAGGGCATTCTTGTCTTGTTCCTGTTCTTAAGGGAAAGGCTTTATCTTTTCCCTATTCAGGATGATATTGGCAGTGGGTTTTTCATATTTGTCTTTCATGGTGTTGAGATACTTTCCTTCTATACTTAATTTGCTGAGAGTCTTTATCATGAAGGGATGTTGAATTTTGTCAAATGCTTTTTCTGTTATCTATTGAGATAATCCTCTGGTCCTTGATTTTGTTGATGTGGTGTATCACATTTATTGACTTGTGTATGTTGAACCATCCTTGCATCCCTGGGATGAATTCCACTTGATCATGGTGTATAATTTTTTTCATGGTTGCTATATCCTATTTGCTAATATTTTGTTGAGGATTTTCATGTCTTTGTTCATCAAAGATACTGGCCTATAGTCTTTTTTTGTTGTATCTTTGTCTGGTTTTGGTATCAGGGTAATACTGGCTTCATAGAACAAGTTTTGGAAAATTGCCTCTGTTTCAACTTTTTGGAATAGTTTGAAAAGAATCAATATTCGGTAGTAAAGCCATCTTGTCCTGGGCTTTTCTGTGTTTACAGACTGCTGCTTACTGCTTCAATCTCATTGCTTGTTATTGGTCTGTTCAGGTTTTCTATTTCTTCTTGGTTCTTGGTAGTCTTGGTTGTTTGTATGTGTCCAAAAATTTATCCATTTCCTCCAGGTTTTCAAATTTGTTGGTGTCCAGTTATTTATTATCATCTCTAATGATTCTTTGTATTTCTGTGGTATTGGTTGTACTGTATCCTTTTTCATTTCTGATTTTTATTATTTGGATCTTCTCAATTCTTTTTATAGTTAGCCTAGCTAATTGTTTGTCTATTTTGTTCATCTTCTCAAGAAACCACATTTTTGCTTCATTGATCTTTTTTTTTTTTTTTTTGTAAAGAAAACAAAATTAATTGCTTTCAGTTTCTGAAGCTGGGAAGTCCACAGTCCAGGGCACATGTCTGATGAGAGCCTTGGTCATGGCAACAGTGACAGCAGAGGATCACATTGTGAAAATGGTTGAGCAGAGAGATTTTGTGTCATTTTTTGGGTCTCTATTTCATTTAGTTTGGTTCTGATTTAATTATTTCTTTCCATCCACTAATTTTGGTATTGGATTGTTCTTGTTTCTCTGGTTCTAGTTCTTTGAGGTATAGAATTAGGTTATTTATTTGAAATCTTTCTATTCTTTTGATGTAAACATTTATTGCAATAAATTTCCCTTTTAGTACTACTTTTGCAGTATCCCAGAGGTTTTGGTATGATATGTCTTTATTTTCATTAGTTTCAAGAAATTTTTTAATTTCTTGTTTAATTTCTTCTTGGAACCATATGTGGTTCAGGAGCATGTTGTTTAATTTCCATTTATTTGTATAGTCTCCAGTGTTTTGCTTGTTATTGATTTCTAGTTTTAATCTGTTGTGGTCTGAAAAGATACTTGAAATGACCTCAATTTTTAAAAATTTAATGAGACTTGATTTGTGACCTAATATGTGCTCTATTACAGAGAATGTTCTATGTGCTGATGAGAAGAACATATATTCTGTAGCTGTTGGATGAAAAGTTCTGTAGCTATCTGCCAAGTCCAATTGATCTAAAGTGCAGTTTAAATCTTGTGCTTCTCTGTTGATTTGCTGCCTAGATGATCTGTCCAATGCTGAGAGAGAAGTGTTCAGGTCCCCAACTATTATCACATTGGGATCTATCTCTTTCTTTAGGTCTAATAGTGTTGTTTTATATACCTGGTGCTCTGGTGTTGGATGCATATATAATTATGATTGTTATGTCTTCTTGCTGTATAGATCCCTTTATCATTATGTAATGGCCTTCTTTGTCTCTTTTTATGGTTTTTGGTTTAAAGTATGTTTTATCCAATATAGGAATAGATACTTTCATGTTTGGTTTCCATTTGCATGGTATATCTTTTTCCATTCCTTCTCTATTAGTCTGTGTGTTTCTTTACAGGTGAGGTGAGTCTCTTGTAGACAGCATATACTTGAGTCTAGCTTTTTAATCCAGTTGGTCTGTGTTTTTGAGTGGGAAGTTTGATCCATTTACATTTAGTGTTGTTATTAAATGGCACTGTCTTACTCCTGGTATATTATTGATTTTCATTTGGATGTTCTAAATGTATTTTGTTCCTTTTTTCCTCTTTTTTTATTTCTCTTCAGTGTTTGTTGTTTTTGTTTTTGTTTTTGTTTTTTTCTTTTTGAGGTGGTAAGATGTGGTTTCTTTCTCTTTCTTGTTTGCAGTTTTGTTCTACTAGTGGCTTTTATTCTTTCATGCATGTTCATGGTAGTGATTATCACTTTTTGGATTAGAGATGAAGGCCTCCCTTGAGGATTTCTTGTAGGGCTGGTCATGTGGTGATGAACTCCTGCAGTTTTTGTTTGTCTGGGAAATACACTATTTCTCCTTAATTTCTGAAAGACAGACTTGCTGGGCACAGTATTGTTGGCTAGCAGTATTTTTTCTTTTAGTATTTTGAAGATATCATCTCATGCTCTTCTGGCCTGTAGAGTTTTTGTTGAGAAGCCTGCTGTTAGTCTGGTTGGGACTCCCTTATAGGTGACTTGATGCTTTTCTTTTGCTGTTTTTATGATTCTCTCTTTGTCTTTGAATTTTGACTATAATGTGTCTCAGAGAGGACCCTTTTGAATTTAATCTGTTTGACTATAATGTGTGTCAGAGAGAGCCTTTTTGAATTTAATCTGTTTGGGGATCTTTGAGCCTTCTGGATCTGAAGGTTCATGTGCCTCCCTATACCTGGAAAGTTTCCTGCTATTATTTTGTTGAATATGTTTTCATTACTTTTTCCTTTCTCCTCCCCTACCGGAACACCCACGATTCAGATATTTGTGCACTTAAGGTTATCTGCTAGCTCTCTTAGATTTTCTTCATTTAAAAACAATTTTTTTTTTTATCCTGGGTTATTTCAAAAAGACTGTCTTCAATATCAGAAATTCTTTCTTCTCCTTGCTCTAGTCTGCTGCTTAAGCTCTTGGTTGTGTTTTTTTATTTCATTGAATGAATCCTTCAGTTCCAGGAGTTCTGCTACATTCTTTTGTAATCTCTTTGTAAATCTCCTTTATATCCTAAATAATTTTTCTCATTTCATTGTGTCATCTGCGTCTTCTTATATCTCATTGAGTTTCCTTAAGATTGTTGCTTGGAATGCCTTTTCAGTGATTTGAAGGGTTTCATTCTCTATGGGGTGTGTTGCTTGAGAATTATTGTATTCCTTTGGTGGTGTCATCTTGCTTTTTTTTTTTTTTTTTTGTATTTCTAGTATCTTCTAGCATCTCTACATTGATTTGATGTCTGGTCGTCTAATAGAGCAAGTGCTGCTACTATTACTCTGGAGTGGGCTTTGAGGAGAGAGACTTTCTCCTGTAGATGTGTTTTATATTGACTGTTGAGTAGGGTGTTTTAGTATTGGTTCTGGGTAGATGCAGTAGTGCAGTCTCTGTGTGGGTACTTCAGCCATATTCAATGTTGGAGTTGCATGTGAATGCTTCTGTGGCCTTGGCACAGGGGCACTTAGTGATTCCTTGCTGAGGTTAGTGATACCATGTTGGGTTGTTGAGGATATAGGCAAGCTCTCAAGTTCTTAGGAGAAGTGCCGGGGTGGCCTGTTGCTCTTCAGCTGGGGTGGGTGACTGTGGGTGGGCTTGTTGGCACCCCGGTTAGCATCTTATGACCCTGATGGGTGCACTGTGGTATACTGAAGCTCTTCAGTTTGAAAGGTTGACCCTGGGTGGGGTTTCTCTTTCCTCTTTCCTACAGGCAGAGGCTCCTCCTGGGTCCTTGCTTTCCCCAGTTGGGGGATGGGTTGGTGGTGGTTGGAAAGTTTCTTCATTACTCTATTTGGGTATCCTGGGTTTCTGCATTGTCCAGTGGTTCTGTGTGTGTCTCACCCAGATCAAGGAAGTTGTGTGGACTGCATATGTACCTCCCACCCACAGGTGTGCTACTGTAGGGGGCAGCATAATCCCCCCCCGTGGGTTGGGCCACTGGGCCACAGGTCTGTGCTTGCTCACCTCTTTCCTGGGCTCCACTGGTGACCCTCCTGTGTCAATGCAGTCAAGTGGCCAGCAGGCCACCTGCACAGTGGCAGTGGCTGTTGCTGTGGCAGTGGGCTGTCCTTGCAGTGAGAGTATCCTTTGCAGTGATGGTAGCTGTGATGGTGGCTGTCATGGGCCACCTGCAGGGCAGCAGTGTCTATAGCAGTAGCTGACTGCCTGTGCAACAGCACCCCATGCTCCTGCTGTCAGTAGGGACTTCCCTCAGCTCCTGAGGTCCCCGCACTTATACTGGCTGTTGGCAGGGGATGCCCTTTGCTCCTGAGATCCCTGTGCTCCTGCCAGCTGTCTTGCCATTTTAGTTTTTGTTTTCCATAGGTCTCGTGTCTTTTTTGTTCCTTTGTTTCTACTTCACTGCTTTCTTCTGCATTAAGTGAATATTATCGAATGTAGTATTTACATTTCTTAATGATTTTTTCACTATATTTTGTGCATTATTTCCTTAGTTGTTGCGGTTGATTGAACATCCCCCAAAACTCACTGAATCTTAAATTGTGTCCCCCAAAGTTCCAGGTATTAGAAACTTGGCCCCCACTATGATGGTGTTCAGAGGTTGGGAAATCCTATTATGGTAAATGAAAGGTGGGGCCTTGGACAGGTGATTGGACTGTGAGGACTGTACCCTTGTGAGTGGATTGATCCATTCTTGGAATAATGGGAATGGTTCTGGTGGCTTTAAAAGGAAAGTGAATGAGGTTAGTCTCTCTCTCTGCTCCACCATTCCGCCCTGTGAAACCCCTGTGACACTGTCTCCATCAGGACAAGGCCCTCACCAGCTGTGATCCCTGGACTTTGGACTTCCCAGCCTCTAAAACTGTAAACAATAAATTTCATTTTCTTACCAATTACTTAGTTCAGGTATTTTGTTATAAGCAACAGAAGTGGACTAATACAGTTGCTGGTCTAGGCTTACTGTATACACATCTTATCAGAATCAGCTTTAGATTTATACTAACTTTAATTGTAGTACTATATAGAACATTGCCCCTATATAGCTATGTTCCCTTTCCTCTTCTTTGGTGGAATTATTGTGATACATATTATATCTATAAATGTTCAACCCCAACAATAAATTGTTATAATTATTATTTTATTATATATATAACTTTGTCCTTTACAGAAACTGAGAGAAGAAATGAGAGCAAGTACATATTATCATTTTTAGTTCTCTTTGTTTATTCCTGCGGGTTTGAGTTACCATCTGGAGTCACTTCCATAGCCCAGTACAGCTTTGCACCCACCCACCTCCCTTATCTTGCTATTGACAAATCTATTGCATTTCTATATGTAATAGGTCCAACAATACAATATATACATATTGTTTTATATGGTTGCTTTTTAAATTGGTTAAGAAAAGGAGAAAATATGCATTTATAGTGTCTTTTAGAATTGCATAATTACCTTTACCACTGTTCTTTGTTTGTTCATGTGAATTCAAATTGCCATCTGTGATCACTTGCTTTTAGCCTGAAGAACTTCCTTTAGTATTCCTTGTAAGCCCAGTCTGCTAGGAACAAATTCACTCAACTTTTGTTTAATTGGAAATGTCTTTATTTTGCATTAATTTTTGAACGGTAGCTTTGTTGGATATAACATTCTTGGTTGATGGTTTTCTCCTTTGGGCACTTTGAATATGTTCTCCCACTGCCTTCTGATTTCCATTGCTTCCGATAAGTTCAGCTCTTAATCTTATTGTGATTACCTTGTAAGTGACAAGTCATTTTTTTCTTGATGCTTTCAATATTGTTCTGGTTTTTTGTTTGTTTTTTGTGATTGGCTGGTATGGGGATCCAAACCTGTGACCTTGGTGTTATAAGGCTGTACTCTAACCAACTGAGCTAACCAGCCAGCCCTCAGTATTTTCTCTTTGTCTTTAGCTTTCAGCAGTTTTATTGTGATGTTTCTCTTGTGGATCTCTTTGTGTTCATTCTACTTGGAGTTCATTGAGATTCCTGAAGGTGTAGGTTGTTTTTCAATAAATTTGAGAAGTTTTCAGCCACATTTTTCTTCCTCTTTCTCTCTCTCCTATCCTTCTGGTATTCCCATTTCACGTATATTGGTGTGCCTCATGATATCCCACACTTCTCTGAGGCTCTGTTCATTTTCCTTTATTCTTTTATTCTCTCTGTTCTTCAGGCTACATAATCTCTACTGATTTATCTTCGATTCTGCTAATTCTTTCTTCTGTCAGTTCAAATCTACTGTTGAACCTCTCTAGTGAATTTTTCATTTCAATTATTGCCCTTATCAACTCCAGAATTTCTGTTAGGTTCTTTTAAAAAGTAATTTCTACACTTCTTGATATTCTGTATATACTTTCACTGTTCTTACTGAATTTTAGTAGATTGTCTTGAATATGCATTTCTTTATTTGGCATATGTCCTTAGGACCATTCCCAGGTTTAAGAGAGAGAAAGAGTGTGTGTTTTAAATTAATTTCTACTAGTTTTGCTGGGAAGTGGGTCTCTGGAGCTCTTAATGCTGTCATGCTGAAGATGGAACTCTCCATAGCTTACTTATTCGATCCTCCATTTGTGGTATTTTGGTTTTGGTTTTTGCTCTTACAAACAAGCTACAATGAACATTGTGATACACGTCTGTGCATGTGTTTCTGCAGGGGAAATTCCTGAATGTGAAATTACTGGGTTACACTAAATGCATTTAGCATTTGGATAGATCCTGCCAAAGTGTCCTCCAGAAAGTTTGTATTAGTTTGCACATCCACCAACAATGTGTGAGAGAAGGTCTGTATATGGTAGAATTTTCTAGTTTTTGTCAGTCTCACGGATAAAATTATTTTGATTTACATTTCTTTACTTTCAAATGGGAGTATACATCTTATGCTGTGTTTATTGAACAGTTGTATATACTTTTTCTGGAATTTATATTGACATAAAGTATGAGGAAGGAGTCAAACTTTATTATTTTATTTTTAAAATACCATCCAACTAGCTCTGCTCCACCCCCTTTGTAGTAGTTCTGACTTTTGTATAGTCATAGTTGTCTCTCTCTCTTTTATGGCTTCAAGCTTTGCTGTCATACTAGTTGCCATTGCCTCTGTTGTGTAGCTCTTTGTACCTTGCTGTCCATGGGCCTCCCTTGGTCAGAGCCTCACTCAAGTTCCCATCAGAGGCTCTCCTTGTTTAAGGAATAGCCCAGGGTTGGCTCCTTCAGCAGAGAGACAGAGATGGGGTGGCCACTTTTAGGAAGGATGGTGAGCGTGTCAGCATTGTGACCAACACATCTAGGACCCACATTTATCCACTTTGCTACTTTTCTTTGTTCTAATTCATTAATTTATCTCTAATTCTCATACATTCACAAACGTTGTCTATGTTTATCTTTTTGATTTCTAACTTCTTGGCATAAATATTTATTCTTTTAATTTTGCTTTCTTTATGTTAATTAGAATGCACTTATAGTTATGATTTTCCTTAAATAAAGCTGACCACACACAATATAATCTCCACACACCATATACACAATATTTATATATTTCTTAGTCATTAATTTCAAAATAATGTGCAATTGTTGTTTGGATTCTTTTTTTTTCTGATCAAAGAATGCTCTAGGATAGTTTTCTTCCCTTCCCTTTCCTTGTCCAGATGGTTGAATTTCTAAACCTTTCATTAATGACATCTGGTTTTATGGCATGTGATTTCTGCTTTAAATTTTTATTGAGATACAATTTACATAACATAAAATTCACCATTTAAAAGTGAAATACAATTCACTCGTTTTAGTATATTCACTATGTTGTGCAACCACTACCACTATATCACTATCTAATTTAAGAACATTTCTATCACCCGATTTGTTTTTTAAACGTTCACTGAGAAACCCACTCGCATTAACTCAAGTAAAAAGGGAGACGCTCACTAAGATGAAATGAACAAACTATAGCTGGACTTCAAGGGAACAAGAAAGTAGTAGGCAGCTACTCTAGTGCTGGGAATTTCTTATTTCTCTCTCCTCACCTGCTCCAATATCTACTCTATAGATTAGCTTCCTTTGCTTGAACATGGTTCACCATGACCAACAGCCCCAATCTTATGTAACTCTTTAGATCCAGGGTTTTCCACAGTCTTTGTGTCCTAGAATCCAAAATTCCAAAAGGATCTGATTGCCCTAGCTTGGGTCAAGTGTTCACTCCTGACCTAATCACCTGTGTGGCCTTGGGGGTTGGCTACTTTCTTACCCCTCCAGCTGGGCTAGGAATAGGATCAGTTCCTCTTAAAAGAGTGTATCAAAAGAGGCATATCTAATAAATACATTGGACAGAAATGGGAGCCAATTTTATGCCTCTCCCATGCACACTGGAAAAAGGCTTGTCTATGGGGTACAAAATATGCGTATTCACACACCAGCACAGACACATGCCCACACTCAAGAATAGATCAGTGTCATTAGCTGCTATAAGACTCTTGTGCACACAGATGGTGGGTGATTGTGTTAGTTGCCTTGTTGGTATCATGAAGTAAAGTTGGGTGGAGGGTGTGCTGAGGGAAGGGAACTGGACATTCCCATTGTCGATCAGTCTGGGAAGAACTGGACCCGGGAGAGACAGTGAGGTCTTGGAACAGGGGCTGGTGTGAGGTGCTTTAGACAGTGAGAAGGGCAATTCCTTCTGCTTCAGATTCCTGGAGGACACTTCCTCCCAGTGACTTCCTCTTGACGATGGCATGAGCAAGCCAGTCGCCTGCTGCAAATTCGGCTGTGCTGGGATTCCTGCCTGTTCTGCCTTGACCATCTGACAAGCCTTCAGGAGCTTCTCAGCCTGTTTGTGCTATGGGCAGTGCGAAGGTTAATTCTAGACGTCAACTTGGTTCGAGGAAGGAATGCTGAGGAACCTGGTAAAGCAATCTTTTCAGGTGTGTCCATGAGGGTGTTTCCAGCAGAGATCAGTATGAGAGTCTGAGTGGCCTGGATGGGAAAGACCCACCCTCAGTGTGGGTGGGAACCATCCAATCCACTGGGGGTCCAGAGAGAACAAAAGACAGAGGAGAGGTGAAGCTCTCTCTCTGGATCTGCTGGAGCTGGGATACACTCTTCTGTCCCGTCTGTGGACATCAGAGCTCGAGACTCTTCAGCTTTTGGGTTCCAGAACTTACACCAAGGACACCATCAGCTTCCCTGGTTCTGAGGCCTTTGGACTTGGACTGAGCCACGCTACCGGCATCCAGTTTGTAGACGGCTTATCGTGGGACTTTTCTTCATAGTCACGTGAGCTAATTCCCCTAATAATCCCTCTCATATAATTATAACATATCCTATTGATTCTGTCTCTCTGGAGAACCCTGACTAATACAAGCAGTAAGGTAAATGCTGTGTCCATACGCAGCCCGAGGGGCAATGGCCACTGGGGCCCTGGAGCTATTCCCCCACCCTCTGCCAGGAAGGGGCCCTCAGGGACAGGAGGCAGGCCTGTGAGGGCCAACCACCCCTCTTCTCGGGAGATTCCCTCCCCACAGAGCCATCTCAGAGAACAGTTTTGTTATGAAGTCTTCCTTACAACGTTGCTGTTCACATTCTCTCTAGTACTACTCATTTATTTATTTTTTTTTAACAAACAACCCGTTAGCAATTGAGAAAGATGCTGCCTCCCATTACTCTGGAGCTTGCTTAATTCTCCAAACATTTCTAGCAAGTTTTGCCTGATGTAATTTCTTGTGGAATTTGGTGCAGAAAAGCGTTGTATTTTTTGTTACAAATTACACTCCTTATCCACAGAAAATATCGATACATGAAATGACCTTCTGTTGTTTAATTTTGTCGAATTATATCGTCAGGTATTAAATGACCCTAATTTTGTTTGCGTCTGCTCGATATACTTGTGCTTGTTCTTTTCCATTTGACTTCGTTTTTAAATCAGTTGTTATAAGATGTCTCTCTCCACCTCTGCTGTAAATTTCCACACTCACTCATAGCTATGCTGCCCGCCACATTCGGGGGCACCTTGCCTGGCAGAGCAGGTGAGGGTCGAGCAGACGTGACTCACAGTGGCTGCGGGGGGATGTCCTAGGCGCACTTCTGCCCAGTTGTCATGGTGCTGTGTCGCTCTGTGGCTCTGAGATGACAATCTGCAGACACATGGGTCTCCCAAGCAGCTTTTTATTTTTATTTTTTTATTTTTTTTTTATTTATTTTTTTTAAAAGATGACCGGTAAGGGGATCTTAACCCTTGACTTGGTGTTGTCAGCACCACGCTCAGCCAGTGAGCGAACCGGCCATCCATATATGGGATCCGAACCCGGGGCCTTGGTGCCACCAGCACCGCACTCTCCCGAGTGAGCCACGGGCCGGCCCCAAAGCAGCTTTTTAAAAAGTTAAATCATGGCTAGAAGACATCAGTTAACAGCCTAGGGAAGCCTCACACGAAGAGATAGTGAGAAGCTTTCTCCCCTGGGTGTTGGTCAGCGGCCAGGTGGAAAAGGAGCAGAGAACCACCACCTAGTACTTCCACATTCACCTTCACCTTAGTGAAAGCTCAGGAGGGAAGCAGGGCATGTGGACGGAGGGGGGAGGGGTGGGGATGGAGGGCAGGGAGAGTTAGACAGGCCCGACATCTTTGAGCCTCTGGAACTCGGCTTTGCCTGGAGCCAGATGCAACCCTTGGGCTTTTCAGTTTTGTAAGTCAATCAGTCCTTTTAAATTAAGTTAGCTTGGAGTGAGTATAATTTGCAATGGAAGAAATCCCAGCGAATCCTGGGACGGCGCCTCCAGACCTAAAGTCTGAGCAGAGTGAGCAGAGCCACACCTGGGAGAATCCCTGGAAAGGAGAACTGGGTAGTGGTGCGACCGGGTGCGACCGGATGCCACCTGGCTTGGCTGGGGCCTCCAAGAGGCCCTTTTGTCTCAGGAATTTTTACGTATTTCCTTTCCATATGCTGTTCACAGGAATGCAGTGAGAACAGCCATGACATTTCAACCTCCAAAGCTAAACTGTTGCACAAATTTGGGTCAAAAATGTGGCTATGGTGTCGGGCCGAGCCTGCTCCACGTCATTCCCTGTGCAACCCCAAGGGACCTCTCACAGCTTCCGGCTCCTCATCTTATAAGGGGCTCGGCTGGTTAACTCTCTCCAGTTCTAAAAGCTTGGGTTCAAATTGCCCGTTCCTCCATGACCTTCCTCTCGTGGGTTAGGCTCAGCGGTACCCTTGCACCTCTGCTCCTGTCTTCCAGCTGAGCAAGGGCGGCCAGGCATGCCAGCAGGGCAGAGCTCAGAAGGATAGACCTGCTTTTCAGAGTAAAGTGTGCTCAGGTGACAAGGTGAGGTGAGAAACTGTTAGCGCTGGGCCTCCAGGGGGACTCGGGCTGCACAGCACTCAGGAGTGCCCATTCTGCAGAGCCTCCCGTGGAACCAGGCCTCCCTCCGGCTTCAGCGATGGTGAGGCTGAGGCTAGGTCCAGACCCCTGCCTGGGGCTCCCCAGAAGGCAGTTTGGGGCTTTAGGGGGACTGATCCCCAACACTGCAATGTTGGTAGTGGTTTGGGTCATGGGGGCAGATCCCTCATGAATAGATTAACACCTTGGGGGGTAGTGGGTAGTGAGTTCTCACTGTATTAGTTCCCGTGAGAGCTGGTTGTTTATAAGACTCTGGCACCTCCTCTCTCTCTTGCTTCCTCTTGCCATGTGATCTGCTTGTACCTGCCGGCCGCCTGTTGCTTTTTGCTGTGAGTAGAAGCAGCCTGAGGCCCATGCCAGACGCAGCTGTCCCAGAATCATGAGCCAAGTAAACCTGTTCTTTATAAATTACCCAGTCTCAGGTGTCCTGATATAGCAACACAAAAACGAACTAATACAGTCCACCAGGAAGGCACTCTTCTCTAATTGCAGGACAGCCTTCCCCTGGCCCCAGGAGTGTGTCTGAGAAGGGGGCAGAGCAGCACCTGGCAAAGCAGAGGTGCAAGGGAGGAAGACTGAGGAGGAGGAAGAGTGAGGTGCAAGGACTGCGAACCTCAGCCTTCAGTTTAGTAAGCAGCAGCGTCCAGAGCCGGCAAGAAGGAAACCTGCCCTGCAGAGCAGTGGGACCTATGGTTTGACCCCTGCCTTCCTCCTCTTGGTTGGCTGCAGTGTCCTGCGGGTACTAGAAGGCAAGGACGGGCGGGGTGGGGTTGGGGATGTAAAGTTGGAGAGGAGCCCACTTGGGGATGCCACACGTGTGTGTGACCCCTGGAGAGGGAGGCAGGAAGGGAGGGAGCAGCCCCTCACTGGGGGCCACAGAGCAGTTCAAGTGACACTCAGAGGATGGGACCAGAGAACTTTTCTGGTTCCTTTCAACCCTGAGGCCTTGGGATTCCATAAATCCTTTGAGTTTGGGTTTGGTAGAAACTCCAAGTATAATGTTCACAAGAGAAACAGGAGGAGGGGAAGGAGGAGAAAAAGGAGTCCACACGCAATTGTACCTTTTTATATAGAATTTGTACAATATATTTCTCTTCATTTGCACATTTTTACCTACAACTTAACATCCTTTTTACAGGCTGAACTCACTCAGCTGATATAATCAAAATTCTTTCAACCAAATAAGAAAAATTCAAAATCGTAAACCCGTAAGAAAACAAATTAAAAACGATGATGAAAATACGTCACTCCTCTCGTTAGGAACAGTGTCTGTTTGTACAATATATATGATTTCTTTATGGATTAGGCACATGTTTCCACCACACCTGTATTCCTGCCAGTTTTAGCATATTCCTGGCAGTTCTGCCTCCTAAGAAGGGTCAAGGGGATGTTAGTCTTGATGGAAATCCTTTGGGCTGCAGCTCCTGTGGGGACCAGGACGGGAGTGGGCCTGGCTCAGTGGCGCCACCCAGTGGCCGGAAGCAGGGGTGGCAGAGTGCTGCAGGGACCAGGCGAGGAGAGCAGCTGAGGTGCCCAGGGAAAACTTAGGCTGGTTCTACGCAAACTGAAGTACAGAGAGACTGAAAGAGCAAGGTGGGCTATGAAGAGAGGCTACGAGAAGTCCAGCATTTATTTACAACTGAGCTTCCTGATGGGAGGGTGGGGAGTAGAGCGGGTGGCCACTGCCATGGGGGAACCCCTGGCCCGCTGTCTGCCTGGCTTCACTCAGGCCAAGGTGTGGAGGGTGCAGGTGGTGCCATCTCATCTATCCCCAAGACTCGTCAGTGAGTCTGAGCCTGCAGCGTAGCCTTTTCCCCAAGCACCAGGACATGTTCTCTCTGATTCCCTTCTCAGGAAACCCCTTGCCGTGAGACCTACATTGGGTCTAAGAGGCACAGAACATGGGGCTGGGGATGCAGGCAGCTCACAAAAATTGGTTTGGCAAAGAGCAAAGGAAAAGGGATTTCCACCAAGCTAGCAACACCTGCCTCTTCCTATCCCAACACTGCGGGAATCAGGCCAGTGGGCCTCACGGCACGAGTTTCAGGCCCTGCCCCATTTGTTGCTGTCTCCTTTGACTCCTGCTCCCGTCCCATCCCCAGGTGGTCCTACCTGCTCCCTGGGGTTGGCTGAGAACCAAATTCTAGGGCTGCAAAGGTCTCTGCACCTTGGCCTCCTGACCCAGAAGGCAAAAGCGCTCTTGCAGGAAGGTGCTCCCAGACGTGCAGACTCGGGCCGTTCCAATCCAGACCACTGCAGACCCTACAGAGGGGTCTTTAGAAGCAAAGGGTGTACTGGGCCATGGTGATGCCTATCTCGTCAAGTTCAGCCTTGGCTGTGATGACCCTTCCTTGGGTTTGGCCTTGTGTTGTAGGACGTGCTCTGGCCCAGACACCCACCCTTAAATGGCTGCTGCCTCAGGCATTCTTCATTCCCACAAGTCCTACTATGGCTGGGACACAGTCCACATGCCAGCCCAGCATGGCTCTGGAAAGAGAATCATCATCAGCAGCACTTCAAGGCAAGACTAAAACCATAAAAAGAAAAATGAAAAACAGCACTCACTAGAACTAATGTAGTTATGCTAGACAAGTGACAGCCAAATAACCACGCAGAGTCCCAGAGGATGGATATGACGTATTACCATGACCATCGAGCGGAAATAAAATCATGTGGGTTTGGTTCCTTTTTACTCCTAGAATATGATATCCTCTGATAACACTTACTCTTAGGTACAGAAGCTAAATTGTATTCCTCAAGTTCTGCTACTTTCACACAAACCAATTTGTCTCCGGAATGACCGGTCCACTGGCCATTCCCTTGACGCCCTCTCAAGGGAGTCAGTGTGGTTCTGTTCTAAAAACATGAGGTGGAAACTGAAATATGTTAAAACAACAACTGAAAACTATGATGTGCTGGAGCCGGCGAGTGAGTGGAGGCACACAGGCAGCCTGTGGCTGTTCCCAAGGGCACTTGCTCTCCCCGAGGAGCTCTCTTGGTGCGCAGGGAGCCAGCTCAACACCTGGTCTCGTACTGAATGCTTGATGGGTGGTGACCAGGAGGGGCTCTCACCAGATTTGGTTTGGTTTGGATTTCCCAGTATCAAGAAGCAAAAGCAAAGAGGAGCTCCCAGGCCAGGCCACTGCTGCTGGAGATCTTGCTGAGAACAGTGCCTCCAGGCAGACTGTGCCTTCACCAGAAGGCAGGTGCACACAGTTCCAGCTCAACTGAGACAGAAACCTTTCCAGAGAGGCTGTGTTCAGGTCTTCTTGGGCCTATGGCTTCCGCAGGGACAGACCCTGGAGAAGGCTGGTTTCCGAACCTTCTCAAGGGCCTCCTGCCCACCCTTCTGAGCAATTCTGCACTGCTGTGCTCATTCTCACATGCTACATGGGTATGTGCACGTGTCTAGCCTACACATGGGAGTTCTTGGAGATGCGGCTGCTTGGCATCCTAATTGGAGTAGAAGTGAGCTCAGGGAGAGCTGGGCACTGACACCACAGGAATTTTCCTGAATGAGTTTAGAGTCTGCTCTAAAATCCCTATGGGCAAATGACCTAGTCTCATGCATGCCACGCCAAGGGCTAACATTCGACATTCCAGAGGCGAGTCGCCTTGTTTGGGTAGTTGATGGCCAGGCTGATGGCAGCAATGTTCTGCAGAGCCTGTGGAGGGAGAAAGAGTAGTCGCCAGTGTCAAGAGTCATTCCCCTGCTCCCTCACTGAGTACTGCTGAACAAGACCCTCAGCTGAGCACTGAGGAAGTGGGGAGGGGTTGCCCTAAGATAAGCCAGATGTGTCTGGCCACATCCGGAGGACCAGAGGCTACGGCAAGAGCTAAAAAGCTATCAAGACCACATGAAAACTCCAAATGCAGGGCAAAAGTCATCACTGCCCCAGAAGGCTGGGTGGGCAGGGAACGCTTTCTGCTAGAGGTCTGGGAGAGCTCTTTGGAAAAAACAGCACAAAGGTATAGAAGGGGAGGGCATGGTACACACAAGAAACAAATAGCCAGTGCTGGAGGCCCCAAAGAGGAGCCCAGAAAACAGTGTCAGGAAGGCACTGGGCACATGATGCCCTGGAAGCCAGGCCGAGCCCGGTCCTCGCGCTAGGTCCTCAGGAGAGTGGAGGTGTGGAAGGCAGGGAGAGGTGGAAGGCAGGGAGAGGTGGAAGGCAGGGAGAAGAGGCAGAGCACTGCTCTGGAAGCTAGATGGCTGTGGGGAGGGTCAGAGTGAGGGGGATGAGCCAGGGAGACTGGACACACCCACAGCAAGACTGCCATGCTGAGCTTTCAGCACCCAAACTAGCAACATCACACTTCTGCTATATGACGTCATGAAACCAGGGGTGGGGTGGCAATGTTGGTAGTGGCTGTTAGGAGGAAAGGGAGTTCCGCACTGCCTACAGGTCTCAGAATTCACACAAACGCTTCTGTAGATGCTGTGGGGAGTCCTACATTTAAGCGTCCAAAAATGCATCTGTAAAGGAGATCCTTTTTTTCAGGAGGACAGTATATTCAGAGAAAACATTCAAGGAACAGAGTGCTGGGCTCTGGCAGGGCCCTGGCTAGCAGTCCCAGCTGGACACCCACCCGTCAGCGTCCCACCTGTCTGTTGTGGGGGATGGAACACACACTCCATGGTATTCCAAGAGACTATGAGTCCATGGTTCTCAAAATGTACTCTGGGGCCTGGGGATTCCTGAGACCCTTTTGGGGGTCCACAAGGTTCATTTTTTCCTCTCTTTCTCTCACAAGCAAACAGTGGGGTTTTCCAGAGGCTAATGTGTGATAGTACAACAGAACGACTGCAAAGCAGATGCGAAAAGCATATATGAGCTGTCTTCTATTAAGGCAGACTTTAAAGAGATCTGCAAAAATGCAACATGGTGCCACCCTTCTCAATAATTATCTTGTTTTGAAAAATAAGAGTTGTTTTTCACAAACATGTCATTCATGTTAACCTGAATGGGTTTACTACTGTTTTTTTTAATTAATAAATAAATGTTTACACTTTTTGTTTTAATTTCTAAATTTAAAATCTAATATAATTTCTAATGGCATATATCAATGTATATAACGTACGTAACCAAAAGCTTTCTGGGATCCTCAATAATTTAAAAGCATGAAGGCTCCTGAGACCAAACAGCTGTTAGGAGTTCTCCAACCAGGAAAGCAAATTACATCCAAAAATATCAGAAACCTAACTCTTTGGAAACTTCAGGCACCGGCCAAATTAAATGTAAGGCAATGTTGTTTTGGTTTTAAAGACACAAATTTTTGCGAATGTCTTCTGACCCCACAGTTTAACATGAATGACACAGACAGATGGGCTCGCCTGCTCTCTGAGCACCAGGAGGAAGTGACTGGGTTGGAACCAAGCTCTGCATAAACTCTGGGTGGATTCTGTACTTGTGACGTGATGCACAGACACTCTGTCCTGGCAATGGTGAGACAGTGATGCTCCACCACAGGAGGACAGCCCCAGAGGCCCAGCTCTGTGGAGGGTGGGGGCAGTACCTGTGCCGCACAGCGGAGAAGGTGGTCGTCAGTGGTTAAGGCCAGCAGGTAATCCTGCAGCAAGCCGAGTTCCTGGGGAGAGAGCACAGGCTCCGTGAGCGATGGTGGCAGCTTTAACAGACCACCACCAAGGGGACGCCCACCCATAGAACAGAAGCCTTGTGTGGATGAGCACTGTGCTCTGCCAGACACCTCACGGCACTGCTTCACTCACAAGCCATGGAAGGAGCCGGACCAGGAGGAGCCAATGCCTGGTCCCAGGGGGCTCTGTCCTGATCTACCCACAGGGTGACCAGGCAGGGGACCCCCTCCTTGGGCTAGTTTCTTCATGTATGAAGTGAAGGGGTGCAGTGGATTGAATCATGTCCCCTAAAACTCACTGAAGCTTGAATTGTGTCACACAGGGTTTACGTATTAGAAACTTAGCCCCCACTGTGACTGTTAAGAGGGTGGGAGATCCTATTATAGTAACTGAAAGGTGGAGGCTTGAAGAGGTGATTGGACTCTAGGACCGTGTGGCAGTGAATGGATTAAAAGTGGTGGTCAGGGGTGTGGTTCTGAGGGCTTTAAAAGAAGATGAGAGTCTTTCTCTCTCTGCTTCCATCATCTTGCATCGTCAGACCCCTTGGGCACTGTTGCCACCACCAGATGGACTTTGGACTTCCCGACCTCAGACACTATAAGCAATAAACTTTGTTTTCTTTATAAATCACCCAGTTCCAGGTATTTGTTATAAGCAACAGAAACGGACTAAAACAGGGGGATAAGCTAAAGAATCTGCAAGGCCATTTCATCCCTCACATTCAATGTGTCTATTGTGCTGAGGAGAGGAAAAAAGAAGAGGAAGAAGAACACACCATTCGTTTTATTTTCCCAAACTCACTGTTGTCAAGGGCTGATCCAAGGCAGTTTTTTTCCCCTTTTGGCTTTAGGCCTGACAAATAAGCGATCTTGGTGCTGACCTGAGGGCTTTCCAGGACTGGGGAGAGGTGAGGGCCTTGGGCTGCTGGCCAAGCCCGCCTCCCTGCGCAGACCTACCTACCGGCACCTGGGACCCGAGTCCCGCCCTGGGCAGCAGACGGAGCAGCACATGGAGCCACCGTGGTCCCCTGCCCAGACCTGGGGATGAGAGGCACAGGGGGCCCTCACCTGGGCACAGTTTTCAGTGACGAAGAAGAGCTCAGTGAGGGCACGGTGCAGGGGGAGGAGGATGCCAGGCTGTGTCACGTCTTCAAACAGGCTGTACTCCATGCGGGTGAAGAGCTGCCACAGGGGCTTCAACAGCGCAAGGTCACAGAGGTCACTGAGGGAAGCACCCCAGGAGGGGGTAGGTCAGATAGTGACAGCTAAGGGAACTGCAGCCCAGACCCTCCCTCTCCCACAGCCAGTACAGTGATTATAAAATAGCCCTTCCTCCCACAGCTAGGATTAGTCATAACAGCAAAGAAGACTGCCTGTGGCGGTTCTGCCTGCCATCCCTCTCCTGGAGCTGCCCCTCCGGCCAAGCCCTCAGGCTGGCTTTTCTCTAAGTTGCTAAAGGTGGCAAAAGATGCTGAGAGTCCCCACCAGGCTCGGGTTGGAGGGTGCAGGAGGGTCCCTGTTGGAAGGAAGGTTGGCAATGGCCACCAAAATGTGGGAATGCATCCGGGCAGCAGCCAGGAAGGGCCCGCCAGCCAAGACCGTGGAGATGCTATATGTTTCATGCTCACCACTCATCAGACACTTCTCACTGGAAGCTGAGCTCAAACGTGCACAGCTAAGCCCCCATGGGGCTAAGTGAGCCCTGATGTTACAGGTAAGAACGTGGTAGAAAGAGCAAGCATGCCCAGCTTTCCCCTCCCCCCTGCCGCCAGTCTAGCACCCTCATTTTCTCTTCCCTGACTTGAAGTGTCCTTCATCTTTTTAATGACAGCTCCATCTTCCATGCGAAAACAACCAGTTACTTTGAATATCATCACCTCACTCTCTGGCACGCTGTGTGTCTATGTGCCTTAAAAATGCAGGACAGAGGAACAATGGACTCCTACTAGGTGGGGGTTTGAGCAGGGAGGGTGGGGACTGAGTGTATGGATATGTGTATGGCACGATCACCAACACCTTCCCTCTGAGAAGAGGATATGGCAATTATGTCTATAGTTCCCACTTCTAGTCAACGCTATACTGGAGACCCTGGCTAGTCAAAAGGCAAAAAACAGGCTCAAGAGGAAGAAATAAAGCTCATTATTTATAGATGACATGACTTGGTACTGGATAATCTACAGATAACGCATTAAGAATTAACAAATTTAGCAAGGTCACTGGATGCAAGGGCAATATACAAAAACTAATTATATATGAGCAAAAACAAATTTTTTTTTTTTTTTTTTGGTGGCTGGTTGGTATGAGGATCCGAACCCTTGACCATGGTGTTATCAGCACCATGCTCTAACCAACTGAGCTAACCAGCTAGCCCCCAAAATAAAATTTTTAAAATATCAATTATAATAAAATTAAAACCATTAAATACCTAGGAATAAATCTAATAAAATGTTGTACAAGTCCTCTTCATAGAAAACTATAAAATATTAAAGACCTAAACAATAGAGGAATATATAATGGTTGTGAATTAGAAAACTCTATGTTCTAAAGATTTTGATTCTCCTCAAATTGATCTACAGAATCAATCGAAATCCCATTAGGTCAGATGAAGGTGTGTGTGCATGCATGTATGCACGCATGTACACGTACACTCATATGCATATGTAGAAATAAACAAACTAATTCTAAAATGTATATGGACATGCAGGGTCAAAAATACCCAGTGGGGGCTGGCTGGTTAGCTCAGTTGGTTAGAGCATGGTGCTGATAACACTGAGGTCAGGAGTTTGGATCCTTGTACCCTCCAGCCACCAAAAAAAAAAAAAAAAAAAAAAAAAAAAATACCCCAGACAATTCTGAAGACAAAGAACTAAGCTGAAGGATTTATACTACTAGGCATGTAAATCTATTATAAAGCTAGTCTTTAAGACAATGTGATACTGACACACAGATAACAAAAAGACCAAAGGAACAAAAGCGACCAAAACAGATCCATACATATATGGACACTTGCTTTGTGACAAAGGTGGCCCTCAGTGTGGTGAGATCTTTGAAATCAAGTGGAAAAAAATCCAACTTGACTCCTACACTTCATATCACATACTAAAATTCATTCCAGGTGGACTGCAGTTGGAAGTATGAAAGGAAAAACAAATGAAGCTTCTGGGCCGGCCCGTGGCTGACTCGGGAGAGTGCGGTGCTGATAACACCAAGGCCATGGGTTCGGATCCCATATAGGGATGGCCGGTTGCTCACTGGGTGAGCGTGATGCTGACAACACCAAGTCAAGGGTTGAGATCCCCTTACTGGTTATCTTTTAAAAACAAACAAACAAACAAACAAACAAAAAACAAATGAAGCTTCTATATAACAGTGGAAATAACTCATGACATTGGAATAACGCTAATGACTGATGAACTGGAAGACAGTAAACTTACAGACGTCTTTTCATTGAAGACACCATTAACAGAAGAAGCAAGCCACAGAGTGAGAAGAGACACTCATGATACCTGTGCCCGACACAGGACTCACCTCCAGGATGCAGCTTACCTGTGGCTGCAGCACCGCACAATCCGCAGAAGTAAGTGTATGGCTTTTAATCGCTGATGACCAGTCTGGCGACAGGCCACGCCTACCATCCATTCCCAAATTTTGGCCAAAGGGAGGTGAGGCACAACTCTTTCTTCTGACAACATCTGCTTCAAAATCTCAAATCCTGGACAACCCCCCAAAACACAGATATTTACAAAATAAAGTCTAACAATCATGTTCATTAAGAATTATACATTTTATAAACTACTCAAGTTTATATTTTTATTTTATTATTATTATTTTTTTTTTTTTTTGTGACCGGTAAGGGGATCGCAACCCTTGGCTTGGTGTCGTCCGCACCGCGCTCAGCCCGTGAGCGCACCAGCCATCCCTATATAGGATCTGAACCCGCGGCAGGAGTGCCGCTGTGCTCTCAGCACCACACTCTCCTGAGTGAGCCACGGGGTCGGCCCTCAAGTTTTTAAAAACAGGATTAAATAATTGCGATCATTTATGTTTTGGCTGAAATTAAGCCTTTTGAAAAAATAACATAAAAACAACACTTTCAGGTCCTCCTTTTTGCAAAATGATCTGGCAAATTCTAAAAGAACAAGTGTCTTTTTTGGGTCTCTTTTATCTTGCCATTTTAAGTTTACAACTAGCCAACTATATCATACCCATACAGGTGTGGGGATTGTGAGACAAATTTGTAGAAGTCTGAGAGAAAAGTACTTGCTTTGATTTTAACAAAGGCCAGTGACATAATGGCATCTGCAGCCAGAGTGTCTATGGTAGGCAGGACATGCAAGTAAGACCAGAACACACACCTGTCTGGAAGCGCCCCAGGTGTCCAGCTGTCACAGTGAATTTATAGCCCCACTCAGTGTTGCTCATGTCGGAGGTAAAGCGGTAATACAGAGTATCTCCTGGGTCACACAAGAATCAGAGACAGATCAGGAAACTGGAGCAACAGGAATGGCAACTGAGGTGTTTCTGATGAAATATATTAAACCCATTATAAAACCCTCCAATAATTTCCCTTCTCAACATTAAGTTTAAACACTTCATGTGGAGAGTCTATATATCCAAGTACTCCTTGACTACCTGGAAGCTCAAAATCTTTCCATTTCTGTTGAGACCCACTGAAATTGTGCCGATCCTGCTGAAAGTCACTACTACTGGACATGGCTAATTCGTCACAGCCTTCCTCTGTGTTGCACTGAGAATCAAACTTGATTGAGAGGTAGATTGCACCAGGAATGTGAACTTTATCCTAGGGAGGGAAACAGAGAACACTTGTCATTACTATTCACTGGATATTTACTGTGGGTGGCCTCATGCCAAGTCCATCGCTGAACTGGGAATGTGAAAAAAAGGAAGTCACAGTCCCTGCCCTCTGGCTCAGTCCACCTGGGACAAGGAGCATGCACATGGACAAAAACATGGTGCAGGGTGGGACTTGGGGAGGCAGGTAAAAAAGAGCCCAGTGAAGGGGTGCTCAGGCTGCTGTGAAGAGTGAAGAGGACAGGTGGTGCTTGTCAGGAGAAAGGGGGCAGGAGGAAGGAGAGGCAGGAGGCAAGGGGAGAAGCGGATGGAAGCGCACGGGGGAGCATTTCAGGTGTGGGAGCAGCACTGGAAAGGTCTGGCATGTTCGGGGAATGGCAAAGAGCTTGATGTGTCTGGGGTAAAGGGTATGCTATGTGGGCACATATGCTTGGGAAGTGGGGACAGGGGTGGGACGTGACCCTGGAAAGGTTGGCAGGGACAGATACTGAAGACCTTGTGCACTAAAATGAGGTGTTTAGACTCTGTCTGGACAGCAGAGGGAGCCGGAAAGGATTTCAGCAGGAGACAGCCTTGGTCAGGCTTGTATGACGGAAAGGTCACTCTGACAGCTGGTGTGAGCAAGGCCAGGCTAGGGCAAGGCCGGAAGTGGAGGGTCAGAAAGAAGCAACAGGAACACCAGAGAAGGGAGGGAGAGTTGGGGGATGCTGGAGAAGATGGGATGATTCTCTCTGGGATGTCTCTGTGGGTCCAGAAGAGTGGGGAAGGAGCCCAGGAACACGGATAGAGAGACAGCTTAGAAGGAGAGTGAGGAAGTTTACATTTCCACAAAACAAACTCTCAGCTGATCAACAACCAAGGTCTAAATTGGTTTCTGTCACCGACCACTGTTGGTATAGGACGTCTTCCACTCAGAAGCTGATGCCTTGCCAGCTCTGACATTTTTAAAGAGCTGAAGAAATGCATGTGGCCTTAAGTCAATGAGAATAATGGAGGATGCCCCACCCCTGCCTCATTCAAACCTCTCTCTGTCTAGATACAAAGTTAAGTAAGGAAAAGGTGAAGCTTTTCAGTCTGGGTAACTGAGAAAGGGGCTGGAGTCTCTAAGGTGTGGCCAGATCATCAGGAGACAGCTGAAGAGTGAGGGTTGGCCCTAGACCCACATGCAGACTCACTGCTGGAAGAAGCCAAGGCCTCACGCTGAGGAGCCTGCTGTGGGAAAAGTAAACTCTCTGCTAGGGCCAGGGGGCCCACTGTTTTCTATTAAAACAAGAAAGGTCAGGGGAAGCGAAGACTTGGTTGTATAGGATCCCTGGCTTCAGGGAGGCAGACTGCAGCTTAGTCTAAAAAAGCTCTTGCTTGGTCAGGACTGCCCAGGGGGAAAGAACTGCTGAGGGAGTCAGTGAGGTCTCTGCTAACTCAGTAACCCTCGCAGGTCCTGCTGACCCTGGGTCGTACCTCGAAGTTGGTGTTGTTGTTATACGGGTGTTTCGATTCCCTTACTTGCACCTCCATTCCCGGCTCCTCCATGAATTGGCAGGCAGCCAGGGCCATAGTCCCCAGCATGTTCTCTCGGCAGCCCTGGAGCACCTTCTGCAGGATCTGGTGGGACACAAGGCGGGTAAAGTCAGGGCCTGCTAGTGGCACTGGAAAGAAGGAGAGTCTACTTCAGCCCAAGGCCCACCCAAAGGTGCTGGCATCATCCTGGACCTAGAACAAGCCTCTGTAACCTGCCCCCCAAAACCCACTCCACCAGCCACCTCTCACTCGGATCAGGTCCTTGCTGTAAACCTGAACACTGCAGTCTTTTCAGAATAATACTGCTTCAAGGAGGTCTGAAAGAACTAATCAGAGATGGTCCTGGCCCCTGAGAAGTTCCCAGCCAAGCAGGTGGAAGGACCTAGAGGTAAATAATTACAGCACAATGTAATAAGAGCCTAGAGAGAGGTGCAGAGCTAGGAGCTCCATGGGACAAGAGTGGGGGAAGGACATGTCCTAGAGGACTGGTAGGGACACATGGCTCCCTTTTGCTCCTCCCAAAAGATAAATATGGCTAGAGCAAACCTGCCAGCATCTCCAGGGCTACAGGACTTGGGAAGGATCTAGGAGACATAGAAATTGGTGGTGTTTTTAGATGGTCAAATCAAGAATTAGAGGAGAAATTAACTTCCTCATGCCTGTCTATGTGTGTGTGAGGGTGGCGGGGGGACAGGACAAAGAGGGAGGCAGCAAATGTGATTCAAGATTTCTGCACTTGGAAACTGGGAAGATGGTGACAAAACTTTTGGTTCAACTGGAACGTGTGCCCAGGGCTCCTGACTTAACAGAAAGATAGAATATCCTTTCTGTTACACTTGGTCCTCTGCTTCTATGCAGCAGGAGGTGAAAGAGAAGCTTCCAGCCCTATAAAGTTTTGCCAGCCCAGCATTATTTTAAAAGAAGAAGTTGAAGACTTGATTTTAAAATAAAATAAAAAATGGCCTCCAACTTTCAAGCTGAAACTTAAAATTAGAGAACTGGGCTTCAGAGAATCACACAGACCCTGGTGAGATCCCACCTCTGCCTCCTTGGCCTGATCTTCACCTTTGACACTTTCTCAGAGTCACAATATAACACAGATATAAGTGCTGGCAGAGCATCTGACCTGGGCGAGACATTCTAGAAACGATGGTTTAAAACAGAAGACAATGACTGAACAGGAAAAATACCCACCTAGTGAAATTTCTTCTTCTTTTTTTTTTGTTAAGTTTGGCCTGAAGGTTTCTTCAGACGTATTGAACTATAACCTAACCTGATGTGTATACAGACTTTAACTATCCTTATAACAAGTAGTCAAGTCTCAGCCAATTACAGGCAGCCAACTGTTCAAACCTTGTTCAAATAAGGCAAACACCCAGCTGTAACCTATCCAGCTGTTTCTGTACCTCACTTCTGTTTTCTGTACGTCACTTTCCTTTTTCTGTCTGTAAATCTCACCCAAAAACACAGCAGCCCCAGAGTGGCTCTGAACCTATTTTGGTTTCAATGGCTGCCTGATTTGAGAATAGTTACTTGCTCCATTAAACTCTGTTAAATTAAAAAAAAAAAAAAAAAAAAGCTATTGGTGCCAAAAGAAAGAAAGAAAGAAAGAAAGAAAGAAAACAGAAGACAAAAACCTCACTGAAAGCCTTTCTGTTTTATGGGGACAGGCTGCCAAGGAGTCCTAATTAATCTTGTCGCCTGGCTTCACATTATGTGAGATCTTAGGGGACATGAGAAGAGACGGGCTAGCTAAGAGAGTTGTTAGACTTGTAGGTATGAAACAAAAAAGGCAAACCACCAAGGCAGGAATCATTAATAATGGAATCATTATTCCAAACATTCTCTGAGTATCAAGTCTGTTCTAGGCTTTGAGCTCAGCTCTAGGCTAATCCCCAGGAGAGGTCAACAATGGCCCTACCTTTGTTGCATTCACACCTGTTGGGAGCCACAGGTAACCTCACACTGGGAATCACTCACTAGAGGAAGCTGCTCAAACAGTCTGGGGCAGCAAAGATGGAAGGAAAGGGCACAGGAGGAGCCTGGTGGGGTGAGTACCCAGCTTGACCTGCTTAACTACCTTCTCCCACTGGTGCTTTTCTTCCAGCTGCATGAACATATCCAAAATGTACGTCATATGGGCAGGGCCACTTAGCTCCAGGATGTCCTCGCTCACTGGTACGTGCCCAGGCCACTCGGCGAGCAGGGATGCGAGGACATGGCGGGCATACAGGACGGCTGTGGCCTCATTCACGCGGAAGAGGTAATCCCGGACAGCCCTCTTACTCTTGCAGTTCAGCTCCTTGTGCAGGAGGGCGGCGCTCTTGCTGCGGCGCTGTTTGGCGTAGCTCTGCTGCAGTTCACTCTCTGTGCTGGAGATCAGCTTCTGAGTCATGGGGTTTGACTCAGCAGTAGCTTGGTCACAGCGTGCAGGCCGGGACTGCAAACCCAAGACCACCATTATAGAGTCCTGGCCTTCTCACATGGGGGGACAAGGGAGGGAGCAGACACTTTGTTCCCCAGGTGGAGTGACATACCAAGCATGGCAAGATGATCATATCAGTGTCCACAGCTTTGGCGCTCTGCTCCTCCAGCCTTAGACTCTTGCTGGGCTGCCACCTCTCAGCCAGAGACCGTATCCTGTCATCTGTGGTGAGTTCATCTCCATCGAACCTGAAGAAAGGGGGGCAGAGCTGCATACATAACGTGTAGAAAGGTAATAGCTTACCTTGTACCTTGTAATCACAGTTACCAGAGGTGTTGAGCAGTTATTTTCCTGTTATTATGCAATTACATTAGTGATCACTGTCTGTATTCTGCAAACTGGATTCATGGCATTTATTTATTCATGCACACAGATTTGCATGTATGCCCTTGTGGCAGAGGACACAAACTGTCCCCCAGGATCCATTCTGCCCTTCTCTTCTAGAAACAAAGTTCCCTGGAGTTTTAGCAAGGGACATAATCACCTAGCTAGAGACATGGTTCCCAGCTCCCAGCAGCTAGATGTAGCGAAGCAACTAGGTTCTTGCTGATGGGAGGTGAGTGAAGTAATGTGAGCTTCAAACAACTGGACCAAGGATGCAGATGGGGACAACACCCTTGGGATTGCTGGGTCACCTAGTGGAGCAGAGCTGCCTACCCACCCTGGACTGCTGCCTACCTCTGGACTGCTATGTGAGAGAAAAACAAATTCTACCTGTCTTGGTCCATGATTCTAGTTTCTTAGTTACAGCAGCTTAGACTGTACCCTAAAGCAACCCTGCTTCATCTCACAAAGGATTTGAGGCAATATATAAAAAAACACATATGGCAAAATACAAGCATGAAATAAAATATAAAAGAAAAATCAAAATAGAATTTACTATAAATAAATTAGAATAAGATGTCAAAACTGTGATATGGAAGATGGAGAAGACCGAATTGCAGCTACATAAAATAAACTTTTACACAAATTGAAGAGCAGGGCCCAAGAACTAGCTCTGAACTTCCTGGCCAAGAGAAAGGGAATGTTGTTAATTTTATAATAATCCTTGAGGAAAAAACATGAAAATAACTTACAGTGGTGAAAAAAAACAAAAACAAAAACCAAAAAAACCCTCTTGAGCAGAAGTTCCCACTCTGTGCTGTTCATTCACTGGGGTCACACAGGAGAGACATCTTGGTGTCTGCCTCAATGTCTGCATTGGTGAAATGGGTTTAAGAAGCAGACTGCACATATGGTCTATCCAAAGAAACGTCCGAAACACCTGGAAGATGATCCATGCAGCGCAGCACAGGTCACCTTTCACATTGCTTCGTGACAAACTACAAACTAGTTTCATGTTTGCTTCCTGGTCTGCCAGGGATTTTTCTCCAGATTCTGCTGGCAGGAGGTACAGTCCTCCCGCCCTCACTTGCCCTCTCACTTGCCACACTTCTGCCACATCTAACTATCCCTCACCTCTTCTGAACCTCCAGGAAGAAAGAATCGGTCCTCTTCATCTGCAGCTCATATATGGCCCGGAGAATGTGCAGAGGGGCATTGAGGGCATCGTGAGCCATCTGAAGGTATGGGGAGAAGAGAAGAGGAAGAATGAAAAGCACTTCAACATGTTATTGATAATCTGAACTCAAAGAGAAAAAGTGATATTCCAAAAGTTACCACAGGTTAGAAGAAAATTAGGAATATTATATGGGTACTTTAAAAAAGCTCATAAAATTAAAAGCACTAAAACATGGACTGTGAAGTTTGTCTTACTACCATAACTTCAAAGGTAACTATAAGATACTGAAAGACCACAAGAAGTACTATGCCACAAAATGCAATGCCACAGTCGATGCTCACTTGCCGTGCTGCATTCATTCTTAGCTTCTCTGTAGTTGTCTCACACTCGAGTTTAACAACCAGCACATAAACCTAAGCGCTGTACTACCTTTTCAATTTTGTAAATGCTACTTGCTTTTCTGACATCCATCCTACACTCTGTTCACAATCATTTCGTCAGTCCCTTTGAAGTCCAAGCCCTCACCCATTGCATATCATTCCAAGGAAGATTGGATTATCCAGGGAAGGTTAAGAGAGTATTTCTATGAGGAAGGGAGTTCATGGATGGGGCTTTAGTAAACCCTGTAAATTACAATTATAAGCAAAAAAAAAAATTTTTTTGGCAGCTGGCCACTACACTACAAGCAAAATTTTACATTCATATTTGAATGTATATTTTATGGGACAGAGAATCTAAAGCTTTTCGGCCCATGACAGAAAAACATTAAGAACTACTGCTGTGGGGCTTTTCTGTTCTTCTGGATCAGTTCTGTACAACACAGACTGAGTCTTTAGGAAGTGAATTCTCAGGACATCAGACTGAAGCATTTTCATGTTTAGAATGACACACAGTTCAAACCAAAGAGTCCATTTCTCAGAAACTCTTATTCACCCCACACAATAACCCAAGATCATACCAAGAAACATATTCTGGTGGGCTCATCCAGGCCTTCGAGAGGGTCTAGCTTTTTCTGTTCTGGGTCACCAGGGCTGCTGACTGGCCGATCCACCTCTTCCTCTTGATCCCCTCGCTCATCCAGCTCGAGGTCTCCATGCTCAGCCAAACTGTTGATCTCTTTTTTTGAGGAGTATAACATGATGGATAAAATCTACACAGAAAGAAAATCAGGCAGTGCAAGAATGTGAGCAGTTAGTGGGTGAGAAGATCACACAGCTCTTTAAAATGGTAAGGGCAGAAAACATTTGACCTAACTGAAGACATCAGAATTCACACGTAGAATGTAAAATTAGTAACGAAACACAAAAACGTGTTCAATTATACTTGTAATCAAGGAAACACTAACTGAAAACTATGAAGATGCTTATGTTCATTAACTTTTCCACTGACAGGTAAACTGCTATTATCCTTTCAGAACTCATTTTGGTGAAATATAAAGATCTAAAAAAATGTTCATTTCCTTTGACCCAGTAACTCATATTTTAAGAATAATGTAAAATATGTAAAAAGCTATATTAATGATATGGCCAATGAAGCATTAATCATGGCAAAAAAACTAAAAACCACTTCATGTATCATTTAACCATCAAAAACAATAGTTTTGAAAACTGTATAGAAACTTAAAAAAATGCCCATCATATGACTTCAATTTATTTGAATACAATGCTCATCATGCAATCTAAATTTATACATGTACTACAGATGCAGAGGAAAAAAGTTAGAAGAAGGAAATACACAAAATGCTAATGGTAGCTGTGTCTGGGGGATAAAATTTGGAGTTTTTCTTCCTTTTATATTTTTATAAAATGTTCTGCAATGTAGTTTGATTATTTAAATAATTAAAGTTTTTAAATTTAAAATATTCCCTAAGAACAAGGGCTCTCCTGGTTATCCATTAATATGTTTTAGCATATTTTTCTTAAACCTAACCAAATCCTCTTGTGGCAGCTGAGAACTGTTTCTTCAAGTTCAGGCTCTGTGTCTGAGCATGGCCAGCTCGCCACTTCCCACACAGCAGCAGCCTCTCCTGCACCTGAAGCTGGCACCTGGCACAGAAAGTCCACAGGGAACCATGGTAATTCCATTAAGAAACACTAAGGTCTTCGGCGAATAGTAATAAAATTAAAATCATCAGCTAAAGTCCTACATAAAATAAACATAAGTGAGGACAAATTTAGAAACTGATTTTAGCTCAAAGGAACTTTAAAGGGAAATAATAATTCAAGGGTACACTTTATTACCATAATATAATGTTCAATCATGTGTTTCCGTAACATACTTCTCTTCCAATATTCTTTGAACAAACATCGAATTCATTTTCCCTGACAGGGGAGGCCAGGTGTCATAATTTCTACTTCCGAAAAGGAAGAGAGAAGCAAGCCACAGTTCTAAAAACTGTACAGAATGAGCATGCACAGAGCAGAACCAGGTGGAACTGGCTAAGGCCAGTAAATCGGCACCAGGCAGTAGCAACAGGAGCCACCCTTGTCCCTTACTTCTAGGTCTCGGAGGAGCCACGTTTTACTGAAGCCGGTCCCTTTGCTGCACTTCTTCACCAGCAGTTTCAGCAAATCAGTCTGAAGGAAGGTAGCATGGGTCTCTTCAAAACCGTGAGCCTGCCAAGCAGAAAAAAGAATAGCGACTGCCTCAGAGTGAAGAGGTAAGGTCAGCTTGGGAGAAGCAAGCCTTTCTCAGAGCCCCAGCTCAGCTGGTGGCCCAAGCTGACCTCTAGTGAATGTTTCAGAGTCAGTAGGAGAAATGAAACTCTGAACCTTAGCCATAACCCAGTATCTGTCCATTCACTCTTTAATTCATTCAATCAACAAATATTTTGAAGGCTATTTTATGTCACTCCCCTGTTCTCTATCTTCCAAAAGCCTCCTGATGCTCTTCAGACTAAAACCCAAGCCCCTAATCATGGCGGACAATGTCCTGCGAGGCTTCCTGCCTGTTTCTCTGGCCTGAGCCCCCTCTTGTGCACTAACCCGAAGCCTTGGAGCAGTTCTTTCTGCTCCCTGACAACCATGCCGGTTCCACTCTGCATGGAACACTTTGCCCAGTTTTCCCAAGGCTGACTCCCTATCTATCACTTCAAATTCTACCTTTTCAGAAAGGCTTTTTCTGACTCATGGCACTTTTTCTTGCAGACTCCCTGCTGCCTCTCCTGCCAGTTAGACCATGAGCTCCATGAAAGCAAGGGCCTTCTCTCACCACTACAGACTCAGGTCCACCTGGCCCTTGGTGCTCAACAAATATTTACTAAAGGAAGGATTCAAAGACAGAAATCATCTTTGCCCTCAGGGAGTTTAGTCTCTCTCTCCTACTATAATGCAAATAACTGAAACAATAGCACATTGTGATCAATGCCACGAACTACACAAACAGTGGATGAATGGTGTCAATCCTATAACTACAAACCCTCAGGGCTGGACCAGAGCTGAAAGGCCACTTAGTCCAGTCTCCTCTGGTGCTTGAGTCCCCTCCTGTACCTCCCCACCAGTGCTGCCACTGAACATCCTTCCAAATCACTTTCCAACTGAGGTCCTTCTTTCATGGATAGCTCTGTAGGGAAGGTGATCCTAAAAGTGAGCTGAAATGTATCTCCTTGAAAGATCCTTCCTTCCCATCAATGCCCCTCAGGTATCAGAAGAAGTTCTCACAAGTCAAGGCTTCTTATCTCCACACCAAATATTGCCCAGCTCTTTTACTCTTCTATCTCCTCCCACCCCGACTGTCAAACCTACTGCTCAAAGATCCCGTGGGATGCTAACTCCTTTATTCTTCCCCTCAACTCCTATGATGAACCAGAGGAGCCGTCATTCAGAGAGGGAAGTGAGAAAATTTCAGTCCATTTTCTTCTCATCTTCTAAGGTCATGTCCCCAGGAAATGGTAGTACCTACTCCATGAAATGTTATTGAAAAACATACAGAACAAAACTATTAGGAAACTATTTCCTACTTAAAGTTATCCTTGTGCAAGGCCTCAACCATTTCTAAAAATAATCAAGATCCTATGGTTAACCACACATGGAAATCAGACAGGATTTCTTTCTAGATAATCCCCTGCAGATATCAAATTACAGCCAGATTCATTACCAAATGGAAGAAGCTCACCATTACCTTTAGTGTTTTATATAATCCTTTGAGGGCCAAAGACAGGACCCAGGTTGCTTCCACAGCCTCAGGACAATGGCTGTCCATGTTGGTTTGCAGAAGGTGACTGGCAATAAAGGCAAACTGCTGGGAGTATTGGCTCAGCTGGGCCTGAGAGTCACTGCATTCTTGTCCTCCTCCCTTCTGGACCAGCTGGTAGTCCTTCACTGAAGGGTGATGTCAGACAGGAAAAGAAAGGCACAAAAGTACAGTTAATGCTTCCTGTAGCTAAGTTTCTTCCACAGTAATGTGCCTTACTAAAGTAAGAATTGCAAAACATAAATCTCTGGGCACAATCTTAGCCATTATCTTTAAGGACAGCTTGCAGGTGAGCACAAATATGGCAATGGGTCATCTGTCCACCAAGCAACCAAGAGAAACTATTCACATTCCTACTACTGTGCACAAGTAGGTTGTCTCCAAAGACATCAATAAAAGTTCTTAAAAACAGTACACATGAGACTTCCATTTCCAAACAAGATGGAGTAAGAGATACTGGATTTACTCTCCCACCTTAAACAACCAGAACACTGAAAAAACATATGAAACAGTGGTTTGCAGACACTGTGCAATAGGTAGTGCAGGACTATGAGAGAAGGAATAAAGACTAAGTCAGCCCTCCAGCTATCTGGAGACAATTTCCAGGCTGTAGAAAATCTAAATGGAGTCCAGCAGTCTCAATTAATTGCAGAGATAGAGATCAGAGCTCAGGGAAATCAAGGCACCTAGAATTTCTGGGGCAGAATATCACAGAGAAGGGAGATATGCAGAGAGAAGGGGGTGGGGGAGAGCTCTCTAGAGGTCCACAAAGGGTTCCTCATGAGTCTTTGGCTAAGTATTGACCTCTGTATACATGAGAGGAAACTATCTAGGGCAAGGGAAAGAACTACCAAAAAGCAGTAGGAGAACAATTCCTGCAGCTCACACATAGCTGGAAGTATTTTATTTTCCCATCAGTGAGACTGGAAGTGTCCTGGTAAGGGGAAGAAAAAATATTTGAAGACATAATGGTTGAAACTTTTCCAAATTTGATGAAAATTATAAACTCCAGGAGCCTGATAACCCCCTATACAGAACAGGCATAAATAAAATTATGCCAAGGCCCACCACAACCAAACTGCTAAAACCAATGATAAAGAAAAAAATCTCAAAAGCAGCCAGAGAAAGACACATTATGAAGAGTAACAAAGATAAGCATGATAGCAGACTTTCTGACAGAATCTATGCAAGCCAGAAGACAATGGATCAACATCTCTAAAGTATTCACACACAAAAATGCCAGGCTAGAATGTTAAAGAGACAGAGATCAGGGTTCAGGGAAATCAAGGCAGCTAGAAATTATCCCAACAAAATTATCTTTCAAAGATCAAGTGAAAATAAACATTTTCCAGACAAACAGATTTTGAAACAGCAGACCTGCACTAAAAGAAATACTAAGGGAAGTTTTTCAGGCCAAGGAAAAAAAAAATGAGGGCGGGCTCGCTGGTTGGTTCAGTTGATTAGAGTACAGCCTCATAACACCAAGGACAAGGGTTTGGATCCCTGTACTGGCCAGCCGTCACAAAACAACAACAAAGAAAAATGATACCAGATGGAAATCTGAATCTACAAAAAGAATGAAGAGTACCAGAAGCGGTAAATATGTGGCTAAATATAAAAGATATTGATTTCTCATTTTTAAATCTCTTTTAAAATATCTGACTTTTTAAAGCAAAAATAACAATGTTATGAGAATTATGTCATGTATATGTAAAATATGTGACAACAGCACAAAGAATGGGGGCATGCAATGGTAATAAATGTAATGTTTCTACACTATATGTAAAGTGGTATAAAATTGTTTGAAGGTAGACTAAGGTGAGTTAAAGGTATATAATATAAACCTTAGAGCAATCTGTAAACAATGAAAATCAATGAAACCAAAGCTGGTCCTTTGAAAATATAAAACAAATTGACTAAACTGTCTAGGAAACAAAACAGAGAAGACACAAATTACCAAAATCAGGAACAAGAGAAGGCAGTTAATACCCCATGTCAGCCTGAGAGAAATTAAGAACCTAAATTTTATAAGACCTAAATTTATTCCTTAAATAAATAGATATGCCATGCTCATGGATCAAAGGACTCAAAATTGTTAAGATGTCAGTTCTTCCCAAAAGGATCTATAGATTCAATGTAATGCCAATCAAAATCCCAAAAGGCTCTTTTATGGAAAATGACAAGCTGATTCTAAAACTTATACAGAAAGGCAAAGGAACTAGAAGAGCCAAAACAATCCTGAAAAAGAAAAACAAAGTTGGAGGAACTGATTTCAAGACTTAGTATAAATCTACAATAGTCAAGAGAGTGAGGAACTGGAGTAAGGATAGACAAATAGATTAATGGAGCATTATAAAATCCATAAATAGACACACAAATATGGGTTGATTAATTTTCAATAAAGGTGCCAAGATAATTCCAAGGAGAAAAAAGAATCTGTTCAACAAATGGTCCTGTTCATATGCAAAAAAAAAATGAACCTAGACATTTACCTTGCACAAAAACAAAAGCAACACAGACATTGCCTAATGCTGAAACTGAGTGAGGAAGCAGATTGCTTCAGAAGCAGAACTGGGAAAATAATGGTTAGCTACTCCAAACTGTTTGAGGTTTGGCAAGCTAAGTCAAAAGGGCACTTAGGATTTAATATTTTCAGTGTGCTACTGATGAGACAAAATGGAGTTACAAAAATGCCAACACAATTCTTCTAAGTGAAGCCACCTGACTCCATAATAAGTTTAAATCACCCGACAGAAAATAAATGACACTGGCAAATGGAGAAATTAACTTCTGGACAACCAAAAAATAGAGCCATATATAAAAATAACAGCATGGAAAAGGGCCTTCAAATTATTCAAATTTTGGAAAAAAAAGCTCATGGAGCTATAACTTGCTTTTAAAAATATCACATGCAAGGCAAGAACCAAGGTATCTTCATTGGTTTTAGGGTATGCAGGGATTAGACAATCTTTTTCCATTCTTAGAAGAAAAATTGTGTTTGGGACCTGTTTTCCTTTTTCGAGTTTTGACGTCGACAATCACAGCCCTGTTCTTCTCAGTAAAGTGCTTCAAGATGATCACATTATGGTGTTCATTGGCGTTATCCACATAAACACAGCGGGTTCCCACACAGAGGACCTAGAACATGACAGAGAGACAGAAAAGGCAACTCAAAAGCACATTGAGACACAAAAGAGCACTTAATTAGGCAGAAGCCCAGCCCCTTTTGTTTGTGCCTCTGACTTCAACAAGCACTTAAAGATAGGGTTCTTCTCATCTCTAAGTCCAAAGGGCCTGGCACAGGCTTGGCACAGAATTGGTTTAAGTCCTTGCTGGATCAACCCATGTTTTCACGGTCCCCTTTGTCCCAAACATTTGAGAGAAGATTAGAAGTGAGAAGATTAGAAATGAGATCAATATAATGCCAAAGTGAAAGACAAAATTGTTCTTTGTAATTTAAATATATTACAGTTACCAATTATTCAAAGCCAGCTACTAGCGAATAAAATTAACCAAATGGCTAAACTGTTAAATATGCAAGTTGAACAAACCATCCCATAATCTTGAAAACATACCAATACTGTGAAGGCAAATTATACAACTGAAGGAAAAAAACCCCACAGGTATATATATGCCACAGAGATTTTGGTGTGCGTGATGAAGATCGGAAGGAGTGGCTGGGCCCTCAGAGTGCTGTACCTGGGGGAAGCCGACAAGCACGAGCAGGGTGAAGATGTTGGTGTGCTTCAGCTGGAAAGGCAGCTGCTTGATACAGTGGTCTGTGAAGGTAGCGATGACGTCACGCCACAGTGGGGCACTGTTGAGTGACCGCAGGATCTCTGCCATGGAGCACGCCCAGTCCAAGCCCACCCGGCTGGAAGGCAAGGGCTCCATTAGGTGGCAGGGCTCCAAACTCAACTCATCAGAGCTCACTATACTCCAAGGCATGCAAAGAGCCATTCATTAATTAGCTTAAAAACGACCAGACTAACACTTTTCACAAAATGGTAAGCGTTAAAAAACAAACCCAAAAATTAAGATCTGTTACTTACATACTCAGTCTATAACTACGTTTTAAAAAATCTTTATAAAAAGTCACCCACATGTGTGTGCCACACATGTATATTCACACACAGAAAAAAAAGCTTGGAGGAAAAATAGTAAAACAGCACCAGATGTATCAATATGGTGCAAGTCAGGGTAATTTTTTTTTTCTTCATTTCTGTTTTCAAAATTTGGTATTATGGTTATGTTATTCATTCATTCATTCATTTATTGGTGGCTGGCCAGTACAGGGATCTGAACCTTTGACCTTGGTGTTATAACTTACTTTTATAACAAAAATAGATGTATTTTCTCCAACCCCAAGGCCTACACTTACTGCTCTCAGGAAAAAACAAACCAGAATATATATATCATCAGAGAGTTGAAACAGCAGACAGTGCTGAGACTGAACATAACTGTTTTAATGTGGGTTGACAGCACAGCTAATAAACCCAATTGTGTTCTTACAAAAGATTCTCAGACAACAGCACTGCTTCATACTGAAATTAATCCACAACCAGACCTTTGACTTAAAGAAATGAGCACCAAGGTGGGGTAGAGTGTGAGTAGCTGGGTAAGAATCAAGGCTACCTGTCCAGACACACAGCTCCCAGGCTAAACAGCAGGTGGGTGGTCTTCCAGCCATCTGGAACAATGGAACTGTCCCCTGCAGCAAACATGTTGTGTTTGGCTGAGAGGACCTTGGTCACTGCAGCATCTACCACTGCTGGCAAAAGACGGATGATTAACTGGCCAAGAAGACCTAGGGTGAGGTGGTAGGTTTCATTTAGGTGGCCTGCGTTTGAGATGACAACCTGAAACATGAGTGGGAGGACATGATCCAGGTCTATCAGGGGAACTGTGGGACCCTGCAAGAAAGGGAGAAAAATCTGATCAGTACAAAATCCATGTAACCACACCAGCTAAAACTCCATCCCCTTCGTGTATTGTTTACAACTGGTCTAGTGCCAACAGAATTATGCGGTGGCTTTCATAAATGCCATATGTAAAATCAATTATAAAATAAACATTCTTAGGTATCATCTTACAATGGTACTTCTAATATTCCTTTACCCTGAAAAATAAACTTAAAATATTTGGATATTCTGTCCCCCGCCCCCACCATATGTCCATTGTAAAAGAAATCAAATAATTCAGAAATACACAAAAGTTAAAGCTCCCCATAACTCACCCCACCCCAGTGCCCAGGAGATAACAGCTATTAACAGTTTGATGAACAGTCTTTCAACCCTTTTCTATCATATTTACAGAGTTGAGCTGAGTGGGGTGGGAGGCAGAGCCCAAGTGGAGAGGGGAGGGTCCATGTGGGGAGTTCTGCCTGGCGTGGCAATCAGAGCTCAAGTAGCATAAGGAAAACGAGTGCTGCAGGTGAGGGGCCTCAGTGAAGGGGGCACGCTGGCACAGAGAGACAGACTCAAGTGTGGCGATGAGTTATCCACGATGTGGATGCCCACTGAAGGGTGTCAAGAGTCCAAACAGGGAGAGGAGGACACCCTTGAAAGAAGAGGAATGGCGGCAAAGATGGGAGGCTGATCAAATACATAATTATATAAAGGATAATGGGATCCAGTATTTTCACTGTTACGGACAGGAGTTATAAGTACAAAAAAGGAGAAAACTAGAATGAACCTTATGGTTTTAGATGGAAATTAGAGAAATTGGTATGAATTCATGATTCATTCTCTCTCTTTCTCTCTATAAATCAGGGTTTCTTAGCCTCAGCGCTATTGACATTTGGGTCTGATCAGTCTTGTGTATGGAGGTGGGTGGTGCCTGTGCATTTAAAAATGTTTAGCAGCATCCTTGATCTCTACCCACCAGATTGCAGTAGTATCCCCTGACTTGTAACCACCAAAAATGTTTCCAGGCATCACCAAATATCCAAACAGGATAACCTCCAGATTGAGAACCACTGTTCTAAATATAGAAATGAGTACAGAGGTAAAGTACACACACACACACACACACACACACACACACACACACACACAGAGGCACACACACACACACCCACAGAGGCACACACGCACGCACGCACACACACACACACACACACACAGGCTGGGAGCAGTGACACCTGTTAGCAAGAACCTATCCCATGCTCAAACCTAGGCATCTAAACACTATTCTCTACCAAAAAGAACCAGGTCACCTTAGAGAAATAGCTGATTCCAGGGCAAGGAAAAGGAGAATTCAAAAAGTGCCTGAAACATCTAGAAAATAAGGAAATGTTCAAAAACTGACAGGGATATGTCAAAAGGACACAGAAGTCAGCCTGAATGGGCTCCCATTGGGCAAATCCAGGTCAATTTAAGCAACAAAATAAGTAACTCAAATAACAGATTATAAACAATGGAATAAAACAGGAAATCATGTACCCATACTGATATAACTAAATAAATGAATAAATTGTTAGTTTGATGAGAAACAGGATATTTACTCAGTTTCAAGGACTCTCCCCACTAAATATTTACAAAGGGGAAAAGATTACAGTGGAAAGGCAGGCAGACACCACTGACGTGATCTGAGTGGACATGATCAGCAATGAAATAAGTCAAAACTGTTCCACCTGATAGGCTGCAACAAGAATGCAGTAGCATGTCTGTGACATTTCTGCCAAAGCTACAAAACCTGAATCTAATCATGAGAAAATACCCAACAAACCCTGAGAAGAACATTCCACAAAATAGCTAGCCTGAAATCTTCAAAACTGTCAAGTTTATAAAAATTACTAAAACACTGATAAACTGTTTAAGACTGAAGGAGACTAACAACTACAACCACGATTAGATAAGAAATATGACATAGATAAGAAATATGATATAATAAGAAATATGATACAGACTTCAAAAACCATTAGAAAAAAGAAAACTTGGAGAGATGCCCTTTCAGATGCTTCATTTCAGTGAATTAAACTAAATTCTAAACTAAGAATGATGTATCATTAAAAAAAAAAAAGAAAAAAAAAAACTCGGGAAGGGGTGGGAAAAAGTGTGTAATATGTATTGGAGCTAGGGTAGGGGAATGGTTGATTGGCATAGAGCAGTTAACTAACTCATCTCATTTTAAATAAGCTAACTGACCATAACATAGATGGCTACAACAAAGTTGGGACCAAGTTAGGAAAAGGTCACTCTTATAGTGAAACTGGTAAAATCAACATAAAGAAGATAAAGGCCAACTGCAGAAGGGCCAAACCGTAAGAGATGGCTTCTCAATGTGCTGCCCAGTGAGATGTGGAAAAGATGCAGCTCAGAATCAACAACGAGGCAATGAAAAGTAAGCAGGAACCAGTCGTGGCTATTAAGACAGAAGAAAGGCTTAGGCTGATGTGGCTGCTCAAAGTTTGGGGAGGGAAGGAAAGGCCAGGGTGGTGACCTGCACTGTCCACGCTGGAGGGTGTGCTGATTTCAGAGGAGCAACAGCAGCCAACCAGACATGCTGCTGGGTGAGGCCAATTCATCCAGCTTGATGGAAACACATCTTCAAAATATCCTATTGTCCTCATTCTAATTCCACATGCACCGGATTACCTTCTGAGCTACAATGCAGTCATCTGGATGGATTTACATATTGATTTCCCTGCCAGACACATGTCCCTATGAACTGTGACTGATTTATAAACCAGTCTCAATGCCCGTTTCCAAGTTGATTTCCCTGAGTCTGAGCATCTCCAGGCAAACTGCTAAAAAAAAGTTCCTGGATCCAGAGACCTGAGAACCAAACCTTGGGTCCTGGGGACACCTTCCCTTCCCCAAGCCCCTGCCAACTTGGGAAATCCTGTTTCAGCATCCTACTAGTTCTCTCTGATTCCTCTGTTTACTGAAAAAAATAGGAGACTGTTGTAAAGGTGTCAGCTATTTCTAAATTAATATATAAATTCATGGGCCGAGCCCGTGGCGCACTCGGTAGAGTGCAGCGCTGGGAGCGCAGCGACGCTCCCGCCGCGGGTTCGGATCCTATATAAGAATGACCAGTGCACTCACTGGCTGAGTGCCGGTCACGAGAAAACGACAAACAAAATAAAAAAATAAAATAAAATAAAAAATAAAAAAAAAAAAATAAATTCAATGCCAGCCCAGTGAAAATGCTAACAGGATCTTTTCTTTAACTTGATAAAATGATACTAAAGTTCATATATGAAAAATATATAAGCAGGAATGGTCCACAAAACTATAAAAAGGAATAATGAAGACACACCTAAACTGTCTAGACTCTTTAAAGATGTCAATGCTATGAAAGTTAAAAAAAAAAAAAGGTAAAGTAAGTGGATTAAAGGAGACATAAGCATGACATCTAAACGCGATGCAATTCTTAAGTGGATCCTCATTTTTTAAAAAAAAAGCTGAAAAGCACATTTTGGGGATAATTGGGAAAATCTGTATATAGGATGTATATATATATATAAGATAAAATTATTCTATCAGTGTTAAATATTTTAAAGTATGATAATGACAATGTGGTTATATAGGATAATGTACTTTTAGGAGATACATGCTGAAGTATTGCGGGCAAGATGCTAATGATAGCTTCAACTTATTTTCAAAAATTTAGGAAAAAAAATACAAATAGATACACAGTCACGTGCTGTACAATGACATTTCGGTCAATGACAGACCACATATGCAACGGCGGTCAGAGTAGTAGGTTGTACTACATAGCTTAGGTGTGTAGTAGGCTTTACGATCTAGGTTTGTGTAAGTAAACTCTATGATGTTTGAACAATGATAAAATAGCCTAACGGTGCATTTCTTAGAATGTATCCCCGTCATTAAGCAGTACTTGACTGCATAGAGATAAAGCAAAATATTAACAACTGGCAAATCTAGGTGAAGATCTTCATTCATTGTTCTTTCCAGTTTTCTATAAGCTTAAAAAGTTTCAAGTAAAATATATGTCAAAATAAAAAGATGGCAAAAGATGACTATAATAATTAAAACAGTAATTTGTAATATATACATACTTACAAAATATAGACAGGGTCAAAGAAGAAAATAATCATAATTTATAATCCTACCATCTAGGATACAGAGAAGACTGCTATTCACAGTTTGTTTCAGCATATCCTGAATATAACTTTCCAAAATTTTTTCTATGCATAAGACCATCCCATCTTTTAAAAAGAAAATGCTGTTGGTCTCTTACCGATTTTAAGGGAGGTAACATGGCTGCTAGTAATCCCAAAATCCTCTTCTGGGAACACTCGGCAAACACTTGCTCAGGGTTTGGAGTAACTGCCATTTCCTCTATTGGCTTCTGAGATGATGCTTCTGAATTTTCAGCATCTGAATTATAAAATACCAAACTCTCAAATTTTGCCTGGTTCTATACATGTATGAAGAGGCCAGTAAACCACTGCACTGTCCTTGTGCCACTGCAGAATCAAGTTGGGGCTTTTAAACCTATTGTTGACCATGCCTCTGCTCAGATGTCTCCTTCTCAAGGAGGCCTGCCCTGATCCCTGTTTAAATGGTCAGCCTGCCCCTCTACCCCCCTGCCCCTCTACCCCCCTGCCCTCCCTGCTCCTTGACCCTGCTCTTTTGTGCTCAGGGCATTTAATCACTTTTCACAGACCATATTTCTATTTGTCTGTCTGTCTTCCCTTCAAATTTTTGTTTTTTTCAGTGATGTACCTTGAGCACCTAGAAATGTTGCTGGAGCATGGCAGGTACTTAATAAATAACTGATGAATGAATAAACTGCCTGTGAACTAGGATGTTGATCCTCAGGGGAATCAGACTCAAGTTGATTTTGATAACCTGGACTGACGTGGAGTGTCAGACTGTTTTCAGGAACTTCGAATTATACACACTGCAGAGATGAGTGTCAGTCACTTCTGAGAGCAGGCCCCACAGACAGGGCAGAGTGCCAGGTCCTCACCTCTGCCTCTACATAGAGCAGGCAGACGGGAAGGATCCCACCTCCCTGGGCTGCCATGAGGAGGAGGCTGAGGCTTACTTCCCATCTCTTCAAGCCCAGAGCACCTCCATCACACCGTTCCTCAATCCTAAAACCCAGCTCTGACCTTGCTGCTGCTATCTGCTGGCAGGCTGAGAGGCTCTAACTTCCCAGGCAGGCAGCTGATGCACTCCACAGGAGGGCCCCACAGCACCTCTCTCGTTTCATCTTCCAGTTTTCCGCTCCATCTCTAAACACTGCCAAGAAGGGCTTTCTCCCCTGTATTGATCTGGGGTTTTCACACTTTGGGACCTGTGCTCACATTGTTCTTTCTGCCCTGAATGCCCATCCTCTCTGAAGATCCTAGCACATTCAAATTCCCCTACACCTCTTCCTTTATAAGGCCTTATGTGGATATAATGTGCTCCAGAGAGATACCAATCACTGTCATCACCCACTTACACCTCTCTTCTGGGCACAATCACATTCCACCTCACACTACAATTACCTGTATCTTAGTCCTAAAACCTCCTAGACCATGAGCTCCATGAAGGCAGGAACTACGTCTCTATCTGTCTGATTCAGTCCTTGTTTCATCCCTCAGGTCTAGCACAGTGCTTGGCACAGAGAAAGCACTCAGGAAATACAGAGAATAAAGTAGTAAAGGAGTCAAAATGAAGGAAAGATGACTTTCAAAGTGTTATCAGCCCCATCTGAATGGAACAGAGAAACCACACACTCTTGGTTGTGTGCAACAATCAGCTTCAGGGATGGGTATCTGTGCATTTTAAGATGAAAAATGTCAAGGTAATGGTCAAATAGTCTTTACCTGGAAGTCCTGTAGGTGTGCTAGCATCTGCAGGTAAATCTGAAATTTGGGTCTGGCATGAAGGATCCTTCATTAATGATACACCTTCATCTGCCTTATTTCTCTGCTTGTAATCTAAAGGTCTGACTTCCTCGTGAACAACTCTCTTTCCCTAAAAAAACAGAGAGGGTAAAAGAATTAAGGATTCTTATAACAACAGTTGACTCCATTAATATTTATAATATAATTTTTTTTTATCATTAGCCAATCAGTCTTCATAGACTTAAAAACTTTTGACTTCCATTAGAAAATGCCACTCGTTTCTTATGATAAAACTGTACTATAATTAAGAGTAACCATTGTGTCACATACCCCCAAACATCTTCCAAATGCCCCTCTGTCAGAGCCTGCACTCACGCAAGCAATGGTTCTATATCACACCTCTACTACAGTCTATTTAGCTTTCCAAAGCCAAGTATAGAAAGTTCTTCCCTTAAGAAAAGACAAAGTTGCAAATTTCCTCCTATTACACTATGATGACTACCTTTGACATACATTTTTTCCCCTTCAGTAGAAAAACCAAACAAATACCTATTTATGGAATAATTAGAAAATTATTTATATCTTGTACTTAATATTATCTTTAATATTATTATGAAGATAAGACTACATTGAATCTAAAGCCTAGAAACATGATATCACTTTCACTGCCACAGACAAAGCTATTTTATTGACTTAGAAACTGGCATTCTGTAGGCTGTGGGACAGAGTTGTGGGCTGTGCATCTTTCCTCTCAGTTTGCTATAGAGTTTACCTTTGTTAACATAGTAGTTGTTCTCAAAACCAATCACAGATATTACTTGATCAAACAAAACCAGACACTACTCCAAGATGTACATACTCACACCCTCTCATCACTTTCTAGCACTGTTTTCCAGTTGTTCTCAAAAACAATCGAACTAGCATATCTTTGATGCCCTTTCGAGAATCCCACTCTGGCAATGAGACTTGTAAAGGGGGCTCTCTATAGAGCTGGGAGACTTTTCTGGGACCAGGAGTCTGGCAGTGAGCTGCCCGGCTGAACAAAGTGACAACCTTCAGCCTGCACCTCCTGAGGGTGCATCACAGCTCCCCAGTGATGGCCTGCACTCCCAGGGCCCTCAGCACACTTTTTTCCTACTGTGACACATGCTTACATGCCGAATCTAAGCAATGTGAGAAGTCTTCTGTGCATGACAGAGGTAGCCCAGGTCCAAGTCTGGTAAGGCCAAACTTGACTTTGACTCTTTGGAACCAAAGGTGGGGTATTATGCAACACCAAACAGTCAGGAGAAGGTACTGCCATCTCCCAGTGGCAACTAAATTATTCTCCTCTCTCTGGAGACTGTATTCACAATCTCCTCCTGAGAACACAGTAGTTATAAGATTTTCCTAAGAGGGGACTCACACTGGGAGAGCTACTTGCCTTGTTAAAAGTGTACCCTCTGGAAAGACCTCAGACACAATACTCCCTGTACCACGCGGCACTTTGTGAAGACAATATAATTCTAAAATTCTGGTGAATAAATTTAGTCTTTTTCTTTCCTATTATACAGGACTGCAAAGGGCCACTGCAGGTGCACTCCACTGCACCCAAGGGAGCCTCGTTACCAACCTGAGGCCATTGTAAACAGAATCCTCTGGATGATGCCCTCTGGCTAAGGTTAGTTTCTCGATTGTTTAAAACAAAAAGTATCTCTAGTCACTGGAGGTAGAGTAGATGCCCTTAATAGGGCCTGGGATTGGCTATAAGCATGTGGGAGTTCAAAAACAAGTGATCTGTACTCAGGGCCCCAATGGGATATGGTCCTTAAGGCGATCGTAGTGGCAACACTCAGGTTCTGTTGTAGGGACAGTGGTAGAAACTGCACCTTTGCTACAAGACCAAGGGACTGAACCAGAGGCAGGATACCCTGGGTGGCCAGCTGCTCGTGGGAAGGGTACCCAAAAGGTGGGGATAGCTCAAGAATAAAAATAATGTCCTGGAACCTCCTTGGAAAAAGTCTCATTCCAGTCCCCAGGCAAGGAAAGCCTAAGACAAACCTGAAACATCTTTCTGTATCAAAAATTAAGGAAATGTTCAAAGAATAATGGTGACATATCAAAAGGACACAAAAGCCAGCTGGAAGGAGTTCCCACTGGCCAAACATGGGACAATTTGAGCATCAAAATAAATATTGAAAAGTAACAGATTTTAATTCACTGAATTAAAAAAAATCCACGAGTCCATTGTGATATAAATAAATGAATAAATAGATAAATGGGGGAGCAAAGTGCCTACAGGTAGCATGTTTCTGAGAGCTCACAAGAAGATACAAATATTCCCAGGCTCAGAGGTGAAGACTGATCATTTATCCTGTCCTTCCTGATAATGTTGTCTCTGCCCTCACCATAATCTGTGGGTGGTTAAAGTGCTGCTGGGGGAAGGGGTTTTGTGTTAAAAAATGTCGACAGCTCAGAGATTACGTGGCCTGTCCTCTACTGGCTCTCTGGCTGAATGAAGATAATAGAAATGCTCATGTCTCTGTGGGCCACCTTTGCTTTTGTCTTCCTCTGCATGACAATGGGATCCCAGTAAGCTATAACCAACAAATGGGAGAATCCTTTAACTAGTGACCTGACAAAGACAGAGGACAGAAACATCAGTGGCTCATGAGGCAAAGTCTGGGGCATATGCAGCATAAAGTCAAGCTTTGGAGACAGCATCACAGAAGCCATGCTGTACTCTTCCACAAAACAATCTAGTGTCACTATCACAGGTTATATCTGGATGCAGAAAGGCTTTCCTATTTATATAGCTATATGCAAACTACTGTACCTACTTGGTAAATAGTAAAGATTTAGTATGACCTATATGTTGACTAAATATAAAAAGAGCTACAGGTATACAGTGCTTGCCATGGGCTAGGAACTAATTTCTTTAGGTGCATAATCTTGTTCAACCCTTAAAAACCACCAGGAGGCAGGTAATGGGAGTAGTTAACACTGACATGAATCTTACTATGAACAGTGTTCTTAGCACTTTACATACGATAGCTCAAAGTGTGTAATATATGTAACTCCTCACAACAACCTAATGTTATAGATATAATTATTATCATCCCCATTTTACAGATGAGAAAAACAGAAGCAAGGGGATTATAGTAACACATTCAAGGTCTGACAGAGCAAAGATCTGAACCCAGCAGTCTGGGTCGAGGGTCTGTGCTCCTAATGTCTCTGCTATGCTGCCTTGTGTGAATGGCTCTCTCGAACTCAACCTTGGATTCTGTGTAGTAAAGAACTGCTATTTACACTGCAGTGCATTAAAGGGCCTGCCTCTGACGACTCCTCGGTGGTAAACTGGGCAGCTTTCTTCTCTAGCTGCTCCTCTGATGTTCGGGTAGGCACAATGACTGGCAGGGCCTGATTTTCTGGGGCAGAGTGACCATCTGGCAGCATACCAAGAAGAGCTAGAGCTTTGAGACCTATATGAGAAGCAAATAAGGGAATGGTTATAAGTTTATAGCAAAGGTTATTTCCTGCAAATGCCATAAGTCACTTTGCCACTAAATAGAAATAGGTGGCTGAGTTCTATGCAAACCAAACCCAAGAGTGCTCAATACAAACATCCCTAGCTATCTAAATTTATTTAGCTCCTCATCTCAGATGGTGAAAGTTTGGATAGCGAGGGATACCTGCACTTTATTAACAACAGAAGAGATAAGATACAACAAGATTATCTTATTTAGAAAATCATAAACATTATATTATAGTAGCCCCACACAACTAGATTTCTAAATTGCCACTGGCAAATGGCTAACAAAATCACTTTGAAGCACTGGTATTACTGACCTGCTACCTAATACAGGTCTGATTCCCAAATGTTAACTAGAATGAGAATCCATTAACTGAGAGAAATTTAAATGTCTCAGAATTTAACATTCAAGTTATTTTCTCCCTAGCACCCCTCAGTAAAGTCAGAATCATCTATATATTTTGCTAAACTATTTTACTTGCAAATAGCTTTCATCTAGAATACAGTTTGTAAAAGTGGATTTCCACTCCAGGTGAAAAAAAAGTCTGTATATCTTCAGCAAAATTTGGTAGATTCAAATACTAAATACTACTGCATCCACAGATGTCAAGAGTTTCAATTATTAATTTTTTTGTACATCTTCATGTAAATATTTGAGAGAAACTAAATGCCACTTTAATGCCAACAATTCTCTCAAATCCATCTGGAAACTTAAAATTAAGTTCCACACCAAGGTGAGCCCCACTTCTGGAAAACCCGATCTTGTTGCCTCTAAGCCAGGCATAGTATTTTATTTCTGCAGGGCTTTTCCTTCACCAGCAGCGGAGGGTTGGTTTTGGTTTCTGTGTGTGATAAACAGTCACCTTTTCCCTGGTGAGCCTTCATCAGACAGTCCCCAACAAGTTGCATGCACTGGCTCCGCAGGGTGGTGGCACTGCTGCGGGCCTGGGGATCCAGCTTCTCCCCGTCCATGTCCTCTACACTGGCCAGGTGGGCGCTATAGAGAGCCAGGGCGGCAAAGAGCAGCCAGGAGTAGTTGTGGATGTAGGGCTGGATGAGCCTCTGCCGGTCGCTGATCCGAATAGTCACCATTGGGTGGGCCGTGATGCTGTGGGTAGGTGAATGGCTGTAAAAGCAAAAACATGTGAGGCCTACAAGCCTTTGTGAGGCTCCATAAAGGAGCACAGGGCCTCAGAGGAGCACGAGCTTGGTCACAACTAGGTGAGAGTTACCTCTAGGCTGTGGTTATTGAACAATTAAAGAGAGGCATGGGCCCTCTCCCCAGAAAAATGACCAAATACAAACGCAGGACATACCATTTCAGGATTTCACAACCCCCAAAAGACTGGGGAAACCAGGCTAAGTAAGAACTCCTTATTGTGAATTTTGCAAGGTGTGGTAATAGCATTTTGGGAACGTGAGAAAATGCCCATAATTTTTAGAGATGATTTTAAAGTGTGTAGGAAGGAAATGATTTAAGGTCTGGAATTTGCTTTAAAATTTACTTTAAAAAAGAAAAAAAAAGGAAAAAAGAGAGGAATAAACTAAGCACACATAACAAAAATCTTCCTAATTGCTGAAACTGGGTAATGGGTATATGAGGGTTCACTGTACCAGTCTCTCAACTTTTGGATACGTTTGAAATTTTTACTAATAAAATACCTTTTTTAAAAAAAGTTAAGAAGCCCCTTTTTCAAGTGAAGGAACACGTAAAGAAAAGGCTACAAGGCTACAGGTGATCTGAGCGTACCCATAGGAGTATTTCTTTGCTGCATAGCATCCGTAGCAAAGATCAAAGTCATCACATACATTGCAATTCATCCTCCGGCCTATGATCAAACCCTGGCAGTGGTCACAGGTAAACTCCATGTTGACCATTTCATGGTCATCCCCGTGGCCCTCAGGCTTCACCCCACCTGGAGAAAAGAAACAGCAGTGTAAGGTGGACAGGGCAAAGGCTCCTGGAAGGGCTAATTTCCAAAGTCACACCAATCCCAGAACCAGAGCCGCTCCCTGTGGACTACTCAGGAAGGCAGGGGCCACCATCATCCTCTGCAGACCAGGGTGATTCCTGGCCCAGAACTTCCAGGCAATGGCAAGTGGATTAACCCAACCCTTTTCCAGTGCCACAGTCTGATCAAATAAATTACCAGTTCCCATCATAACGCCGCTTGGCAGAAACAAGTCCACATGCCAGTTTGTGAGCTGTCTCCCATGGCCCCTCCTCTGACAAATATTAAGCACCTGTGGGTGTATTCCTGTTAACAAGCACTGAGGAGGAATCAGGTTTCTGTTCTTACTCTTTCATTCCAGAATCATAGATGAAAACACACTTCGTAACCCCAGACCCAAGGAACGAGAGAAGATGGTCATGAAAGAGACTGGCTACTCTGGTGTCCTCACTCGAAGTCCAAGGGTCTCCAAGCTCTGTCATGTACTCTGTTTCATGCTCCTTTCAAGTGAGCCACTTCTGTTTCTGCTGCCACGAACCTGGTCCAGGCTCTAATGCTCTTGTGAGTACTGTGACTGACTTCCTGAAGGAAACTCTAACAGTATGAACCACCTTCCTCTCACACAGGTCTGATCATGTCAATACCCTGCTTGAAAACACACTCCCCTTTGTCTGCAGACTGTTCAAATTCTTTAGCTGAGTATCTTGAGGTCCAATCAGCCCCACCTGTCTTAATCCATCATCACTCAGTTGGACAGACATTCAAATGTGTCTATATCATCTCACCACAGAGGCTCACTCCTCTTTTCTCTCTCCAATGTTCCCTTCACATCACCCAGTTCTAACCCTCCTCAAAGACCAATTATCATCCCACCTCCCTGAAGCATGTTGCTACTACTGCTGAACTTTTCTGTACCACTCATTTACAACCCAGCACATACTCTCTTGTATTGGAATAGACAGTATGTGGACATGTCCAGTCTCCCTGCTAGACTGTAAATTATTCCAGGACAGGCCTGCATCTTTTTACTGATGGGCCATGCACACTCTAATGTCCATTACTGTTGATCTGCTTTACCTCAGCACCTATAGTCAAGTGTATTAAAGAATCTCTGAAGTTTCCTTTTTTATGTATTTCATTACTTGTAAATACTGCATGATTCAAAAGCAAAAACTATTTCTTGGAAACTTACCTTAGTGTACATTCATTGGTCCTGGATGTGCATCAAGTGCCTATATCCAGCATGATGAAAGACGGAAGGATGTCAGATAAGAGAGCTATGGAGCTTATCATTTAGATGCATAGATAAGACTCATATTTGCCAACAAGCCAGAGAACAACAATGGGCAGTATTTTTATTTAGTATAATGGGAGTTTTAAAAAATGACAAGATCGCAGCAAAGAGAAACAATTATTACTTTTGGATATGGCATACTCAGTCCATAAAATTTACCTAGGAAGCAGGTTTTGCAGAGATCCATGTCACTGCACTGTAAACACCGGTAGCGATGCCAGGGAGCAATCTCATCACACCCATCACAAGAGATATCCACGTTTAACAGGTCACAGTAGCGAGCAATAAACATGTGCATCTATAAGGTGAAATAAACACAATTAGCCAACAGACACTCTAGTGTGACCACTACTCATTAATCAATTAATTCATTCAATAAGTCTTTAACATGTTCTAGGCATTGTAGTATGTGCTAGGATTTGAAGATGATGAGCTTAGTGTCTAGCTGGGAATTCTCTCAAGCAAACAGATGATGACCAGGAAGCATAAGTGATTTGACAGGCAAATTCAGGAGGCTCAGAGAACAGAGCAGACAGCTATCCTTAGGGTATTAGAAAGGTCAAGGAAGATTTTTCAGAGGATAAGTCCTCAACTGACACCTGAGGAACAAACAGCTATTAGTTGGGTGGGGGTAAGCATGGTGGGCATGTCAGATAGAAGGAATTACAAATTCTATAGGAGGCAAAAAGAGGGCAAGAAAAGGGTTTATGAAATCAGCAATAATACATAATGTAGAATACAATACAGAGAGAAAATAACCAGATAAAGTTAGAAATGTTAAACCATAAAGCACCTTGAATCCTAGTCTAAAGAGTTACTATTTTTAAATAGAAGAGTAACGTGGTCAGATTTGAGCATTCTAAAAGTTCCTTTGGTTGCTGAGCAAAGATGGACTGAAGGGCGTAAGACTAGATTCAGGGAGACTAACCATGACAGAAGCTGTGGAAGTAACCCCACGGCAGGTGATGAGGGCTGGGACTGAGCAGTAAGAGGGATGGCGAAAGGTGGGCAGACTTGAGAGGTATTCGGAAAGGAGGCAGACTGGATATGGGGTCAATAAAAGGGCAGGGTCAAGAACCACATCCAAATCTCTAGCTTGGGTACTTGGCTGGACAATGGTAGTATTCATGGATATAGGAAACACTGCAAAAGGAGCATTATTTCCTGGCCTTTAAAAAGAACAGCTTTCTGGGGAGATAGTAAAGGAACTGTTTCATGAGAAAATAAATTATTTTACTGGAAAGTATGTGGAGGCTACAGTATGGTTTATCTTTAAGGCCTAGCAAGGAGGGAGCTCAATCAGTAAGTCACCATACAGTAGTAGAACAGAGCAAATATGCCAGGTCAACCCAGAACTACAGAATGGCTCTCAATAAGATATTAACATACAGAGAGAGGACATCACAGAAGCCCAGTTGGTGTGCTCCATCCAAGCACTGCAGAGGTGCTATATGAGCAAAGTGCTTGGCACATAGTAGGTACTCAATACTTAGAAAATAAATGAATCTGAGGCAGCAGATGCCCGGCACATGTGGTAGTGACAGATATAACCCCCAGTGTGGAGAGGGACATGCAGGCCATCTGAGTGTGATGCCTTTACTTTACACTTCTGAATCACATAACTCTGATTCTGTGTACACATGTTGCTTCCAGGCAGCCTTTTGATGGAAATGTGGCTTCCCATATTGCTGCCTACAGGAAGAGAATGTGCTTGCCCCAAGGCCACTGGAGCCCAGGCCCTTCAGTAATTCTCTCACTGTAAATTAATAATTTGGCACCTACTACTATATGTCAGCCTCATGAGCCAATTTTCTGTAAGTCTAGTTCTATGGGAGGGAGCCACTATCTGAGTGGTCAAATCAAGATTCAGAGCCCCTCATGTGAAAGACCAAACACTAAGGTACTGAATGCCACCTGGAGCCCTCTCGGGAGACAGCCTGCTGGAGCTCCCCCAAGAACAATTTCCTCTCTAAACTCCTAGTAAATCACTTCAGTTGACTCTAGTTGAGAGGTCTTACTTTCCTCTGCTTCTCTGGATCTTCCTGGGCTATTTTTTCACACCAGGCTTCAAACATGCCATCCTGACACTCATCCATCCACTCTGAATTCTGCTTGGCATCAGCAAGCTCATCTTCTTCACTCCATTGGCTGAAAGAAGGACATACAGAGAGAAAAGCATGCCTCCCTCAATAACCAAGGAAAGAGCTGGTTAGCACACTCTGTTTCCTATGGGTCTTACATATTGGGCAATTTTAAACTTCTGAGGGGAAAAGGTCAATTGCTTCTCAAAGCCCCAGGATTGCTTAGGTATTTGATAGATTTATACCAATAAAAAGGGAGAAGCCCTTTCCAGAGTAGACGATAATGGGTGAGAAATCAGAGCTTAAAAGGTTTACCTAGATGGCATAATTCCACTTGACAACCATTGTGGTAAATCTACTATGTGCCAGGCACTGGAACCAAATAAAGTGATTTTAAAAAAAAAAGTCTGATTTGGACATGCCCAGCACATCTTAGCAGAATTAGCACGAGATGGGAGTCAGGAGGACCTGAGACCTCACCTCTGCCACCAGCTTGGCACATTACTTAGCCCTGGTCTTCAGTTTCCTCATTTCAAATAAAGAGTTTCAGGTAGGTGATCTCAGAAGCTCCTTTTAGATGCAAAATTATAAATTTCCACAATTTCAGTTTACAGTTTATTTTAGCAACCAGAATTTTAAACACAAAGAGATTTGCTTGATAGTAAATACAAAATATTTACCATCCAACAAACACATACATTCATGCATGCATTCCAACAAAATGATTTTAGGCCTACTCATACTTAGGTTTGGGCTAAGTGTCACGAGGGATTGGTGTGAAGGGTGTGGTTCCACCCCCCAGGACTGTACCATGGAGGTGCAGACAAAGCTGGAAACAATGAGCAGGCAGAAAGCTGAAGAACCAGCATGCTGATGCCCTCCACAGTGTTGTGTCCCCTCTCTCTGCCAACAGTGCCCTGACAGCAGGGCAGTGGCTGAGGTTAGTAAACAAGGAGACAGCTTAATCCTATCCCTCTTCCCCAGAATATCTCTTCTGAGAGTGAAAACTGTTCCAGTGCTGACTCATTCATTTCCTCCCAATTCTCTCCTCTTAACACTGCTTTTCTTCTCCCATTCTCTTTTCCCTTCTTTTCTGCACACGGCTAATGGGAAATGGGCTTGAGTAGGGAAGAGGAATACTGGTCAAAATTGGAAAGAAAAAAAAACTTCACCTACTATTTTATTCCTCATAATTTAAGTCCTTATAATGTGCAAGAGGTTACAGTGGCTATATCCCACATACATGTAACAAAAGATATACAAAAGGATTTTCCAATTCAACAAGGTATACTAGGATCTCCCAAAATGCAGAGGATCCTCATCCTCAGAGCTCACATATCACCACCACCAACCAACACAGCACTACTGTGCACAGACACAGTTCTCAACATTCAAAAATACTGTTCATCTATTCCTCAACAAGCCTCTGAGGCAGGTACCCTTATTACCTCCAGCTCTAAAGATGAAGAAACTGAAGCACAGAGGGGTTAAATAACTTGCCCAAGGCACCAGCTAGCATATGACAAAGCCAAGATATGACACAGACAGCCTAGCTCCAGAGTCCGTGCTGTGACCACCATGCTATGATCCCTGTATTTCATAATGTGCTTTAGGAACTGCAAAATGCAGGCCTGTGTTCTTACCTGATCACACTGTCATGGACACTTATATTTTCCTGTGACATTTTCATGAGAAGATCTGGTAACTGAATATCAACAAAGAAGGCAAGATCACTGGGTTCCCAGCCCATATCCAAAAGATGAAGCAGGGCTGTCTGAACACAGGATAAGGCAGGCAGCAAGGACCTAAAGAGACCACGAAGGCAACAGTTATCAGAGCTGTCCATTACCAACAGAGACAACAGAAACAATGCAAGTCAATGACCTGGTTTGTTTGTAACTGGAAAGCAGAAGGGAAATGCGCATTGCTGGCTTGAGTTCCTTTCAAATTTCTCACACTCCATATAAACATTCTTCAAAGCTTAAGCAAAAGAACTCTGAAAAGATGGGCTGGCCAGTTAGCTCAGTTGGTTAGAGCTCAGTGTTATAACATCAAGGTAGATCCTCATACTGGCCAGCCGCCAAAAAACCCAAAAAAACTCTGAAAAAGTATAAAGTAAGGCTTCCACCATGCCAGGACTACCATAGGGGCATTTTATTGTAAATGACTGAGTAGTAAAAATCTACTCCCCCAAAATAGCAAGATCAGGGCCAGCCCCAAATTAGCCGTGGTTATACAATTTAGATTTACAGAAGCACCATTTGGTTTAAAGTTAATGTCTAAACCACTTACTAAGGAAGAGATTTGGAAATGGCTTTATACTCAAGTTTTAAGACTGCACATGATACATCTGAAAATAGGCTGGCTGGTTAGCTAAGTTGGTGAGAGCATAGTGCTGATAACAACAAGTTTGAGGGTTTGATTCCTGTACAGGCCAGTAGCTAAAAAAAAAAGAATTCTCTAAAAAAAGAAGAAGAAAAGAACAGTTTACAAGTTCTTACATAACAAAGACCCATCTCTTTTTAAAAAAATGTACACACCAGACAGAAAAAAGACTACAAGAAAATATACCAATAAGTTAACATCAGTGATTAGTTCTAGATGGTAAGATTAGAGATTATTTTAATTTTATTCTTCATGCTTTCCTGTATTTTCCACATTGAACATGTATTTCTTTTAAAATCAGAAAAAAGTACATTTTTTCTAGAAATTATAAAGTTATCAAGTACCTGTCATTTACGCTACTAAATCCTTTAACTGCTTTGACCAAGAAAAGAACAAACTGATAGTAAGTGTCTCGAATTTCTTTGTGTAGATCAGCTCCACAGCCTTCCAAGTGTCCGAAATAACTAGGAATGGAGGAAAATGCCAACTTACTTAATTGCCAGAACATCTTTTACTTAATAACCATTATTCCCTACATGAAAAAGAGACAAGACATAAGCTAAACAAAGTGGTGCGGGAACTTGAGAAAATACAAAATATAACAACTTTGGAAAGTAATGGACAAAACAGCAAGGGAGTTCATTCGACTGGGTCAAGAGAGTTACCCCACAGAAGACTAGATGATGACTATTTATTTTCTTTGTTAATATAGAAACCACTCCTCCCATCACTACTTGAATGCCAGAGACTGTGTTAAGTACTTTCCCCAAATTAGCTCCTGTCATCCTCTCCACACAATCATGCCCACCCCTCCGGCTCCCTTCATTGATGGCTTCAGCATCCAGCTCATTGCCTTTTCTGCCTTGATCTTTGTCACCTTAATGATTTCAACATCCATGGAAACAATGCCTTCATTTCTTTCTCTCTATTCTCTGCCATCTTCACCTCCAATGATCTCCTCTCCCATCCCCTTAGCCATCCCAATTTAATGGTCATTTCCTTGACCTTGTCATCACAGAACAGCACCACTTCTGAAACAACTGCTTGTCCTGCTCACCTACTTTAGGATCCACAACTGGCTTTTCTTCAATCCCAATGAGCCCAGCTCATGACGCTGCATCACGTTCACCATTTCCTGCTCTCACCATGATTTCTCTTTGTGCCCTTCTCCATACAGGGCCCATCACTGGATCACACCTTAGCAAACACCAGCTCTCTTTCCTCTTTCTTCCTGCATGTACTTGCCTGAGAAGTCTTATACCTATATCAAAGCAGCCGAATGTTGCTGGAGGAAATGCCTCAGAACCAAGGTGACTAGTAACACTGCAAATTCACAACCAAAATTCTCAAATAAGCACTCAAGACTGTCAGGCAGTCTAGTTGACTGGCTTTCTCAATTGTCATTACTATCTAAAATCTTCCAGCTTCTCATCAAACTGCCATCACCTCCCCTCTCAACCTTCATTATTCACTTATGACTATCCTCATACTCTATTAAAAAAACAAAAAACAAAAAAACCAGAAATGATCACACAGGAATTCTCTCATCTTTGCACCACCAAATCTACCAACCAACTTGCATCTCTCCCAACACTGCCTGTCTGTCCTGTCTCCTCCCACTACCACAGATAGAAGCCTCCTTGATTCTACTGAAGGCCATTCTCTGTATTTCTGCAGCTGCTACTGCAAATTGTCCCCTCTTCCCGCATCAAGCTTACATTCCCACCAGCATACAAAGTACTCTAATATCACTTAAAAACCCCCAGTTGACCCCGCATCCCCCTCCAATTACTGACCCATTTCTTTGCTCCCTTTTAAGGCCAAACTTCTTAAACTAATTGTCTGAGTTTCTCTATTTTATCACCCCCGTTCTCTTCTCAACCCATTCTAACTGGGCTTTTGGCCCAATGGCTCCAGTAAGACTGCTACCAATTCAGTGGGTTTTATCTTGCTCAAACTCTCCATCAGCAGTTGACACACTGACCATTCTTATCTTTTGAGAGAAGCTCTTCTCTTGGCTTCTTGACACCCCTATCCCTTGGTTTTCGATCTACCTCAATGACCACTCCTTCTTCATCTCCTCAGCTGACTTCTTCCTCTGCTTGACTTCTAAATAAAGAAATGCCCCAAACGCTCAGTCCTGGGCCCCTTCTCTATACTCTTCCTAGGAGGGCTCATCTGGCATCGTGGCCTTAAACACCATCGGCATGCTAAGTTCTACGCCTAGTCCTGACTCCTTTCCAGAAGTTTAGACTCTGATTTCTGTTTTCTTGATATCTGTACATATATATCAAAGTGCTTCAAACTTAACATGGTCAAAACAAATCTTTTGATTTTCACCCCAATCTGTTTCTTCCATACTCTTCCCCTGAGCAAAATGCATCACCATCCACCCAGATGCTCAAGCCAAAATTCTAGGAGTTTCTTTTCCCATGATTCCTTTCTTTCATTCACCTTCTACATCTAGTCTATCAATAAGTCCTGGCAATTCTACCTCCAAAATATATCCTTAATCTAATCCTTTTCTCTCCATCTCTAGTATTACTCCCTGGTCCAAACCATCTCTTGCCTGGACTACAACAGTCTCCTAACTGTGTTTCTTATTTCCACCGTTTTTCACACAGTAGCCAGAGGTATCTTTTATAAATATAAATTGAAGTGTGTTTCTCCTGGGCTTAAAAATCTCCAGTGGTTTCCCATCTACAACTCAGTATAAAACCTAAATACCTTACAGTGATAAGGGTCCTGCCTAACTCTCTGACCCTGTCTCTTCCCATTCCTGGTCTCACTCGGCCACACTATCTCTCTTCTGTTGCTTGGGCTAATTCCCACCCTAGAGAGGCTTTGCACTGTCCTTTCTGCTTTAACTGCTCTTCTCCAATCCTAGCTGGTCATTTGTCTCTTGGTTTACATGCCATCTCCACAGCCTGCCTTCCCTGACCACCCCACTAGGTCACTCTGTATTAAATCACCATACAGCAATATCGATATCTGATGTTTTCTCATCTTTTTTAACCGTTTCTCTCTCTCCTCAATAAAATACAAGCTCAGTCAGAACGGGAACCTTGTCTGTGTTGTCCATTGCTATGTATATAACACCTAGAACAAAGCCTGGCATAGAACTCAAAAAATATTTATTAAATGAAAATCAGAATGACCTTGTGAGGTACTTAGATGAATATCATTACTGTAAATGAGCTTCCATGAGTCAAATGACAAGTATGGGTATTTGAGGAATACAATTCTCAATATTTAGTAAAATAAAGCTGATAAACTCATCAGAAGTAATAAACATGTTCCTGGTATTTACTTACTAAAAGACTAACTCATTTTTCCTTGGGATGAGAGAATGAGTTAACCAAAAATGTAACTTTGTGTCCTACATGGAAATGATGGAGTTACTAACTAGAGAAGACAACTAGGATTGCCTTAAAATCACTTCTGTTTGTTTTCCTTGTAGACTTGTCATTTGTACTTACTTGGTAAAATCTTTCTGGCAAGTTAGAAGTTCCAACAGGAAGAGTATATATGGTGGATGGAAGCAATGAGGCTGGCCAAGGGATTCTGCACAATACTGAATTATCCTCAGGACTTCCAGGATGCTCTGGGCTTGGGCTTTCCTCAAGGAAAGAACCTTTACAACACTGGAGACAGAACGCAAGTCAGGAACACCCAAAAAACACTTGAGCTGGGGCAGAAAGAACACATAACCTCTACCCAAGTTCTGATGCCATATTAATAAAGAGAAAATACTATTGTGAGGTATTAGAAATACCATTCAGGAAGAATATGAATACTGGTTTACTGCTTTTAGGCATCACTCAGCAGCATTACCAATCAGTTCACACCAAATGTCCAGAAGTCCACCAATCCATTCTTTAAAATTAATCAATTAAAAAGAAACTTTGGTATCTTCATTTTCCCATAGAGATAAAACTTTTATTCTTAGGACACAAAACTCCTCACTAAATTAAGATGTGCAATACTTCCAGAGAAATAGGCCCAAGGGCAAATAATTTAGTCAGGAAATATCAAATCCTAAATTTCTGCCAGGGTTAAAATAAGACAAGTTTATAAGTGGCAGCTACCAAAAGAAATGCTTCCTTTTTTTATCCTAAAAGTACATTATTGAGATATACTTTATGTACAGTATAATGTACAAGTCTTCAGTAAAAAAATACTTCTTTAAAGGAAAAAGAAAATCCCATTTTTTTTCTTAAATATTCTAATACAAGTCTTAATCTATCCTAAATATTATTTGTTCGTTTTTAACATGAACTTCAAGCCTTTGACTAGAATGGATACCTATGGCTTGAAAAGAGAAAGTGCTGGAAAGGTAATGACCGGCTCACCTCTCATGTGAGAGTGACTGATCTTTAATGAATTCCATGACATCCTTCAGCACAGGGTATTTTTCTTTGACTGTGGGCACCGGTCTGGCCTCCTCCATGGATCGGAAGGACAGCAGCCGGAGTCGCCCTCGGGTGAAGGGAGGCCTCCGGGTAGGTGTGGAAGGTGATGAGAGCTCTTCAGCTGTGGCAGAGGACAAATCTGCAGTGGGAGGGCTACTGCTGGGTGGCAGCCTCGACTGCCCACCCAAGCCAGGACTCCGGTCTCCTGCAGTAGGGGCTGTTGTTTCAGTGGGAGACACCGAGGCTTGGAAATGCTCTTCCACCACAGAGCTTGTCCTCTGGCGCCTGTCAAGTGGCTGGAGGTGATCGGTTTCATCAGAAGTCACAGACTTGTCACAACTTTCTTTTGCATTTATACCCATGGGCAAAAATTTAAGTAACAGAAGACTCTTCTGAATACACTCTTTTGCTAAATGCAGAAAACAAGAACAATAATGAAAAGAAAAAAAGTTAAAATTAAATTTATTGCTTACTTTCAGAAAAAAACCCAATCTATTCAAACTTCACAATTTAGGGCAAGAAACACCTTCATTAATACAATGATATACATATCTACTGACAGAATAGAATCAAATGTTATCTCATTATACAAATCAAGATCTTGCTAGGACTATCGGCTCACTTAAAAAAGTTTTATTATGGATATTTTCAAACACAGAGAGACGGGAGACCTCTCCATGTGCCTATCACCCAGCTTCAATAACTATCAACTCGTGGCTAATTTTGTGTCACCCCCACCAACTCCCCACTGTCTAGATCATTCCTGTGCAGATCTCTGCAACACACTACACTTCATCTGTAAAAACTTCAGTACATTTCTCTTACAAAAGAAGAGTTTTAAAAAAAAATAACCATATCATTTTAAAAATTAATATTAATTCTTTAACTTCACTAAATAGGCAGTGTGAGCACACCTTAAAAACATAACAAGAAGGGCCGAGCCCGTGGCGCACTCTGGAGAGTGCTGGGAGCGCAGCGACACTCCCGCCGCGGGTTTGGATCCTATACAGGAATGGCCGGTGCACTCACTGGCTGAGTGCCGGTCACGAAAAAGACAAAAAAAAAAAAAAAAAAAAATACATAACAAGAAGTAGCTCAAAAGGCACGTGATGCCCCATTTGGAGCGTGTCAATAAACAATCACTCCTCTTGCATTTCCTCTATTTGTGACCCATTCTTGGAAACTACATTTAGTATCTGTATTACTTTCCCTAGGTCAACATCGCCTTACTAAAATCATACAGAAGGCAGCTCACGAGTTTTCTGGGTTCTAGAATGAAAACAGAAGGCCCAGTTATGACAGCTGGCATCAGCATACTCACCCAGGCTCTCGGGGCTCGCCTCAGTTGCTTCTGAACCATGCTTTTCTTCTACTTCATTCCCCAGGCTCATCAGGGACTTCTGCTTCATCTCTAACTGGGGGGAGGATTTGAGCCACATAATTATACTGTCCAGACAGGGTGGCAAAGGCAGCCACAGCCAACTACTTCAAAAGTGCACAGCATGGATATCATGTAGTACTTTATAGCTACTGTCCAGCTGTTGAGGACACAGGAGTGAGCTGTTTTTGTTTGTCCTTGAAGTCATCCAAGCTTTGAATCTGTCTAAAGGTGTACCTGCAAAATTACCTTCTTTTCAACTACATGTTATTTGGGAGGGGTTTGTACCCATGACATTATTATTTTAAAAATTCTAAAACACTGGTGCTGAAGGGGCCTTTACCTAAGCCCTCCCAGTAAAGATAAAGCAGCTGAGGTCTAGAAAAATGGTCTTTCTAGGGTCACAATCCAGTTTGCTGCAGAAGTTCGACCAAAATTTGATCTCTATTCTACCCTGAACGAGGCAACAGGTCTAAGTGATGCTGAGACTTCCAGGCAGAGAATAATGCTCTTAGTATCAGCCCAGGCAATAGCCACGGCATGGGCCACAGTGCTGACAGCCCAAGCAGAAGGCCACATGTGACATATGAGGCCAAGGTCTTAGAGGAAAGGTTGGTCTCTTGCCAACTGTCAGTATTCTGTCCTATGCTAAAATTGCCAAACCATTTTTACTTAAACTGTCTGGGACAGCTAACTTTATCAGACACTATTTTTCTTTAAACTTCTACTACTGCCCTGTTTTCTCTGTCAACACACTCTTCAGAGTCTCCTCTACCATTCAGATGATAATGGCTTTAGTTTCTTTTAAGAGATCCTGTCCATTTTAGTCTCTATCTATCCAGTATGTATTGGGCACCAATTATGCTCTAATGGATTTTCTCCAAGGCTGTCTGTTCCTAGATAAACTTAAATTAAAAAAAAAAATTATTAAAAGTGATTTGAAGTTAACCTTATCTCTGCCTTGACATTTCCATGACACAGCAGCCATTTAGATTCTTTCACTTACTAAATTCTCCAGCTAGATGTCTCAGATAACCTAGATGTTTTCAAACTCAACATTTCCCAACTCAAATAGCCTCCCTGCTTCCAGATCTGAAACCACTTTTCCTATCCTGGTCTATACTTCTACTACCCACCAAGTCACCCAAATCAGGAACCTAGGAATTGCCTAAATTCCTCCTTCCTGTTCACCACTCACATCAATCACAAAGTCCTGATGATTATTTTATTGCCTAGACAGCAGAAGCCATCCTCATCTGACCACAGCAATTAGTCTTCTGCTTCCAATTTCATTATCCATCCCTTATTCAGGTATTTAAAGATTTTTTTCCCAATTACTATACAATATTTAAGATGCATGTAAATACATAAAGAATAAAAATACTAATAAATAGGTACCCATCTCCATGCCTAAGAAATAAAAACAGTTCTCCTGAATTTGGTGTTTATCATCTACATGCATTTGTATAATTTTACTAAATATTTATGTATGAAACATATAAATTTGGTTTGTTTAAACTTTATATAAGTAATATACTTATGCATCCTTCTGCAACTTGCTTTTTTTTGCTCATCATCGAGTTTGTGAACATCATCCATACTAATACATGTAGCTCTATTTCATTCACTTTCATTGTAATACAGTATTACATTATTATATTTCATTGCTATATAGCATTATATAATAATATAATACATAATTTCTTGTCTATTCTCCAACCGATGGACATTTGGTTCTTCCAGGTTATTGCTGTTACAAACAAAGCTATAGAATCATTTTTCTAAAATGCAGACCTGTGAGGCTTCTCTCTTACCTAAAACTATCTGTCAATGGTTGCCCAGTATTTAAAGCAATGATTTTCCCTCCAGGCTAAAGAGTTACACCAGTGGCCCTCGGGGTTACTGAAGGCTATAAGGAGGGCTCAATTAAGCCCTGTTTACTCTGAGTATTTTCAACATTCACCAAATTATGATTTCAAGAACTCTAAATTATTTTATATTTATTCTTGTCATTGAACCTTAGTTTAAAAAAAATTCCTAAAATTATATTTTTGAGAAGAGAGCTACTTAATTCCATGATATCATGGTGGGAAAACCTAAAATATGTCAAAATCGTATGCAAAGAAAAAATCTTACCATCCATATTCGAATCCCATCTGCCAAGGCATACACCTGTGCAAACTCTTCACTCAGGGCTATCTTGCCCCCACTGTGTACTGGGGAAAGAAGGAGAGACAAAGAGATTACATTCGGTTAACACAATTCACTACGGCAACATTAGGCACAAAGTAACTTCTAAATCTGCTAAAGTATAGAAAAAGTCCTCCTAACACTTACACATTGGGGATGTGGTAAGAGACACTTGGGGAAAAAAGTAATTAACTAAGACACAAATACCTGTATGGGTTCTCTGTTACTTCAAACTAACTTTTTTCAAATTAATAATTTCTGAAGTAGAAATACTTAAAAAAATAAGTAAAATATTAAAAGTAAAATATAAAAAATACTAAAAGTAAAATAAAAAATATTAAAAGTGAGTAAAAAATAATTACTGACATAGAAAAAAGTTCACGAAATATTAAATTAAAAAAGCAGATGAAACAGTATAAACAAAATGATCTCATTTAAAAAGAGTACATATATATTAAAAATATGGGTGGATATAGATACACATACACACATATGAATATATCTAAATAAAAAGCCAGGTACATATATAGAAAAATGTTAACAGAGGTGCTAAGTGGTGAGATTGTAGTTGATAATTATTTTAAGCCTTTGTAAGTTTCTACATGAAGGGGTATTATTTTTATAACTAGAAAAATAACAAAAAATAATTTTTTAAAAGAAAGACCTATGACCTGCCCCTTCTCTTCATCCACAAACCAAAATATAATATACTAGAACAGTGTGAAACTCTCTGTTGCATCAACATATAATGCAGTAAATATTTTCTGAAACCCTAGAATGTGCTGGGCTCTAAACCAGGCACCAAGACTACAATGCTGAGAAAAACCTGACCTCATGCAGCTTACATTCTAGTTGAAAAACTCCTCCACTACATTTCTAACCCAAAAGGGTAACCAATTTTTAGACAAAGATGAGTAAATTAGCTAGACAGAGACCATTTTCAATGTAACTCATTCTTAAAGAACTCATGAATAGTCCTTAGATATATCTATACTGTAAAGGAAGTGACAGAAAGAAATGAGACAAGCTGTGCCTCCTTCACATCAATGATGGCAAGCATTCTAGAAACAACCTGCATACAGCAAGATACTTCTAGTTGCCACATTTGACTGTGTGTCTCTCTACTACAAACAGGTATGTGGTACCTAACCATGGTTTGACCTTTTCCCCAGCAGGAAGGCTTATGTTTCTCAGCTTTTAACCCACAAGTCTTTTATCCCTCTAATGAAAATTCCCTCAAGTAACAAAGATTGTCCAGCTTTCTTACTATGATTTGATTACAAAAATATATACTGACTTGTTTTTTTCCCAAAACCATACAGGTTACTGTGCCCCCCACTCACCCAATCCCTCAGCAGAGATATACTTGTCTGTATGACATTTATTTCCATAAATCACTCATGTTTTAATGTAGTTTTATTTGAGCAGCTTTTTAAAGGATATATTAAGATTTGAGGGAGTAATGGAGATGTCTTAGCAATTAGAAAATAAACTCTGTAATGTGAGATCCAAAGGACTGAGCAATACAGGTCATAATGGCAATAATATTAATAATAATAATAACATGAGCACTAGTCAAATTACCTACTCTAATGCAAGGAAGCATCTCTTCTTGCTTTCATCTGCACTGTGGAAAGAACACAGACCCTGACAAAGTGCTTGGGAAAATCAAGGCCTCATCGTTAGATAGGGTTTGAAATGCTTTTTGCCTGAATGAGAATGAGTGGAGAGAGAGACTCTCCCTCCAGCCTGGGTCCTGTAAGGTTGCAGGCTATGTACACAATAAGTACAGAGATGGTATCCCTAGGGACATGAGGAAAAGAAATAACGAGAAGTAAGCTATCAACAAAAGAAGCCTAGCAGAGATAATGCTACAAAAAAGCTGCAAGTCTAAAGATAACAGGTAATACCTACATTTTCCTCCTTGGTTATTTGTACATTCAATAACTTAACCATCTGCAGTTTTAATCGGAATTTCTTAAAATGTTAGAGACAATCGATGCTAAACCGATTTTACAGATAAGGAAACTGAGGTACACAAAGATTGATTAACCTGAAGCTGCACAACTTCTGAGTTTTTGAGCTGGGACTATGACCCAAGGTAAGGCTTCTTCCTATTATATTTCTTGGCATTTTTCATGAGAATTCTGGATAAAGATAAATTATCTGCCAATTCTGAAACTCAAAGCTACTTGCCACACATTACAATCTGCTAATTATAAATTGACCATGAATCTTTTGATTGGCAAAGGAGGACTAACAAGATGAAGTTCACAGCTGTAGAAATGTGTTTATATTTTTAAATATTTTAAAATTTTCACTTAAGATAGACTTTCCTAAAACTTAGCAATTAGCCTTCAGATCAAAAATATTCCCTGTAATATAAGTTACCATATTTTTGCAGCTTCTCATATAAATCTGGAGTGCGATACACCAGAGCAGCAAAGGTGGCGTTCACAGCTTGATCAATAGTGGAACCAGCAACTATATCTGTCTTTAGGGCCTGTTTTCTACATGCCTGTATGAATCCTTTGAAAAGTTCTGAGTATGGCCCACAGAAGTTCTGAGCAGGCTCTGACTGGGCAAAATCAAGAAGAAAATGGCGGCAGGGATCATCAGGGATGTTCTTAACCTGGGAACATTAAAAAAGAAAAAAACCCATCACGTTTAACACATTCATTCAAAAAATAGAATTTAGTGAGCACCTACTAGGCCAATGCAGAAGTATAAAACACAGTGCATACTCTCAGGAAGTTTAAATCTATTTTAGGGAGACCAGACAGATACATGGGTTACAAAAAGGAAAACATAAATAAAACACTAAAAGCATTAAATCTAGTACTATCATAAAGCAAAAGACTATCAAGTGCTAAATGCCTAGAAGGGACACCCAGTGCTGAGAATTCAAAGGAGAGAGTTCCTGGCAGGTTAAAGTAATTAAGAAAAGCCTCCTGGAGGACATGGACTTTGGGCAGGACCCTGAAGGATGGGGAGGTTTAGCGTTGAGGAACATAACCATTAGCAGAAGTAAAGAGTCAGTGGGGAGACTGACCTGGCCTGAAGTCTCAGCTGGGGAGTGGTGGGAACTAGAGTCAGATAGTTAAGGTGAAAGGAGACTGTAGAGAGCCTTGACTGTCACACTGAGGATTAGACTTCACCCTGTGGGCAATGGGGAGCCATTAATGGTGCTTAGCAGTAGAATGACAAGATAATGCAGTGATTAAAAAAACGAACTTGGTAGGTACCAATGTAACAAGGCAGGTGCAAAATGAGAGCCTGCATAAAGATGGAGACAGAGGAGAGGACAGAGATGAATGTCAAAAGAAAGAATCCATAGGGCTTGCAGCTGACTGGACAGGAAGGGTGAGAACAGGGTTGGGAGAGAGGGGAGGCTAGGGAGCAGTGGCTTGAGGCCTGGGGAAACAACAATGACAATAACAGAATGAGCAGTGCAGGGACATTTTGGTTTTATACTTCTGAGTTAAGGGGAGTCAGAACTTTGAGACAGAATACCTAACAGGAAGGGCCGGCCCGTGGCTCACTCGGGAGAGTGCGGTGCTGATAACACCAAGGCCATGGGTTCGGATCCCATATAGGGATGGCCGGTTAGTTCACTGGGTGAGTGTGGTGCTGACAACACCAAGTCAAGGGTTAAGATCCCCTTACCGGTCAACTTAAAAAAAAAAAAAAAGAAATACCTAACAGGAAGACAGAGATATGTAACTGGAGCCTGGGACAAGAACCAGACCTGGAACCTGATATTTAGGAATTATTCCCACAGATGTGACAACAGAATACAGTAGAGAGGATGAAGTCTTGGTGGGATGCAGGAAACGGAAGGAAGCCTGAATAAAGCCTACGCTTAGAGAAGGAGGAACAAGAAAGGTCAATAAAGGAGACAGATGGAGCAGTTAGATGCAAGAGAAGACAGTGAACTATCATGGAACCAAAAGGAGAAAGAGTCTGAAGGAGCCAAATTGAACAGAGAAGCTGAGGAAGAGCCACTGGATTCAGCAATTAACTACTGAATAATTGGGGGGGCAGGTGGAGGGAAACAGGGGGGCAGAGAAGTAGAAGAGAAATGGAGAGAAGGAGAGATAAAAATAGAGATAGAGGGCAAACTTGTTTAGTTTTTAAAATATTATACATCTAAATAATGTGCTACAGTTCTACAGAGAACAACAGTATAGCACAAATGATTTACTCTCAGGTTTGACTCAGCAGGCACTAGAAGTAGAATCAACTTGATTGTTTGAGCACTCCACCAAGAGAGATTCACTGAGCACCTACTATATTTCACTGAAGAGTCATTCATTCAATACTTTGAACACCCATTTCATACCGGTCGCTGTGGTATGCAGTGGGGATAACAAATGAACAAGGGGCAGTTTCTGCCCTCAAGGAGCTAACCATTTAATGGGGTGATAAGATATAAACACAACTGTTTACAACTTAAAGTAATAAATATAAGCAAACAGCTTCCACTCCAAATAAAAAGATAACAGATGAGTAAATACCTCCTTACTATCCTGCTGTGGGTGAGTGGGCCAGCTTGCTTCTAATTCCAACTCCGGACAAATCTGATGTCTGAAGACAGGTTTCCACAAGGGGGAGTTTAGAACTAATGCCATTTTTGCCTGAGGTACGGCCATGTTACTTCCTAACTCTGCAAAGAGAAGGCTTATGAGAGTTCTATTTTTTCCTTTATTGACAAAGAAAAGGTTAAAAAAAAAACTTGGACATTATTAAAACTTAGAGGAAATTCACCCACATTTACCAGAATGTAATTCTGTAAACTCATATCACAGATTAACCTAAACCCATAAGTCCTGAAATACTGTTCTGTGGGACAACTTCAGTTACAAGGTACCTTTGAAATGACTAATCTGTTCAGTAAGCTGAAAACAGAATGTGAACTACCTGTAGGATATAACAGGAGGTCACTAAGGAATATTTAATTATGGGAAAAATTCACAATTTGCAAACTTAATATTATAAAAAATAATAAAAACTATAAATGTGTTTATAAACAGGCATAGAAAAAAGATTAGATGAAAATAAATAAAAATGCTAACTAAAAATTATCGCTGGGTAGGATGATTCTACTTTTCTTTGGTTTTTCTCCATTATATAATTTTTCTATGATATTTTACTTTTACAATTGAAAAAACTCAAGAAATGATATAGAAATAAAATACACTACAAAGTTTTGCTCTATAATTCTTATTTCTTGGAAGAATTTAATAACTGAGTCACTTTAGGACAAAATCTACATTCATATTATCTACATATATTTACATAAATATTCACATATTTAAAGGATACACAATTAATTTATTCCATATTTCTACCTTCTGGTCGGAGTATACCTAAATCTACTTACAAAAAAATGATGACAATGCTTCTAATAAACAGCTCCCTCCCCCACACGTCCTCCAAAGACGGGGGGATCCACAGCACCTTTTGTGATGTGTTCCAAAGTCTCGGTCAAGAAACTTCATGACAATAGTGTCAGGTGGACATTTTATTCTGGTTTGGTTTAAAGGAAGCTAGGAGGGAACATTATCAATACCTTGCTCTGCCATTACGTGGAGATGACCTACAAAAGACAGACACCTCGCGCATCAACACACTTGTAATAAGAAGGGAAGGAACGGGGATGCGGACTTACGATGTACAGACTTGAGTGCCATGCACTGGGAAGCAAGGCGTCCCATCAGTCTGGAGATAAGGAGTTGTAAATCCAACCCCCAAGACATGGCAGCATCAGGCAGGCCATAGGCAGTGACGGTGAACTTGTAGCCCCACTCACTGTTACTGCTGTCAGAGTGGAAGAGGAATTGTAGCCGAGGACCAGCCTTAAAGGTCACTTTCTAGAGGTAAACAAAAGTCATGTGGCCAAACAGATGTGAGGAGGCAGCATTTCAGTAATAAGCATGTTCTTTGTGACTCAAAACACCTAAATTTAAAAGTGGGCTCTAGTTCCACAAGTCCAAAACTACTAAAGGTAAAATGCACAAAGGGGTGACTGAAACAGAAAATTCACAACTGCACCTCACAAAGAAGCAGAATTGGCAGAAAGCTGCTGCTCAGCTTTCTAAACCTTAAATGACCACCTGCCCGTGACCTACTTAGCCAGTGATCACACCTGCTCATTCCTTTGTTCCCAGGCAAGACAACTGACAGTCTGAAGTAGAATGTAACCTCCATACCAGGAGCTCAAGCATATCTAACTGTGAGGTGGACTCCTAGATTTCACAACTATGGTCTGGGCCCTCCTCCTGGACCTAACCAGCCCTTTCTTGCTAAGACAGCTCCTCATTTACTCTGTACAACATGATATAAATCAGGGGTTGGCAAACTTTTCCTATGAAGAACCACATAGTAAATATTTCAGATTTTGCAGTCACAGTCTCTGTTTAGACTACTCAATTCTGCCACGGTAGTGCCAAAGCAACTATAAATGACACACAAACAAGGGGGTGTAGCTATGCTCCAAAAAATGTCTGTTTACAGAAAAGGTGACACGTTACAGTTTGTCAAACTCTAACATAACCCTTCCTTTTACAAAAGGGTAATATAAACGCTTCCCTTCAAAGATTATACCTCAATTGCCCCTTGAGCGCTGACAAAAGAATGGTATAGCAGTAGGTATTTCAACTCTTTCTGGGAATGCCACTCACCTTGGGCCATTTATCAGTGCCAACTTTCATGTCATAGCGTGTCTTCCCACCTCTAGCATCAGTAAATTCCAGATAATCATACCTGTGAAGGCACAATCTCTATTACCTTCCTTCTCTCATTTCTGACCCATCACTGCATGGGAAAAGAAGATGTGAGGCTTACCTTTTCTCAGTCTCACACCTCTCATCAAATTCCACCTCAAAATAGGTTGCCCCTGGACTAACAAAGACAGACACTTCATGGCAATTATTTTCATAGTTGTGGGCAGATTCCTTAGTCCATGTATGTAACACCACAGGCTGCTCTTGTTGCCAGGTCTCCACATCCAGCTATGCAAACAAATGAGTCAGGAAAAAAAGATTTTCATCACTGTGCCCCAGCCACACACAGGAGACTGTTTCTCTGTCAATGGCCAGCAGATGGGCTTTCACAGCCCTACTCAACCCGTCACACAGGCCAAAAGACACACCTGACGTGCCACCTACACAGACGGATCAACACACATCTATCATTCAGCAGAGTAGACGTGTGCCTTTATTATACTATAAGAACTCTGTGATCAGCTTCTAACTTTTAACATGACAGAACTATTTTTCACTAATTACTAGCATGAATTTTCAGTAGAAAAAGCACTGAATTAAGAGTTTGAAGAACTCACATTCCTACATGAGACCTTGGGCCCATTCTCTCTTCCTCCCTTTTCTTTCCTTTTTTTTTTGATTCTTTGCTTTTTTGCCTATTAAATATATATGCCCTTCCTACTGCCACACGGTTGATCTGAAACTCAAACAAGATAGTGACAAAACTTTGTGTACTATAAAATTAAGAGAGAAAATTTTAAAAATGCCAAACCTTCTTATTTGCCTTTCAACATACATTTTTTCTTCTAGACTCCAATCTGTTCATTCACTTACATGGTTTTTACATAATGTTATATGCTGTAAAATGATGAGTTTAATCTATACACAACTTCCTCTGTATTTCCTGTCTAATTCTGACCATATCAAATCAACTTTGACTGGCATTTATCCTTGCTGGCAACACCACTGATAAAATCAAGGTGGTCTTCTAGAGGCAATTTATTGGTGTAGGTCTGAAGTCAGTGGTATGTTTCATTACACATGGTCGCATCACTCCTAGGAGAGGACACAAAGCAGATTCAAGTGCCTACTTGAGTACCTTATTCGGTCCTCCTTCAGGGTCACTGCAGAGCTGCTGCAACAATTCTGTTAGGGTACTGAACTCTCTCAAGAGTGTGCAGTGAGAAATGTCTAAAGTGCAGAAGTCCAGCAAGAAGATGACCTAAAGGAAGATGAATGAAGCACTTAGAGTCCACCTCAGAGTCTGCCTGGGGGTGCAGATCACTAACCCCCCTCCACTCATAGCTGCCACTTTTTCTTACCAGCTGACGAGCTGCCATTGAAAACACCGAATTACATAATTTTTCTACTATGGTTTTTCCACTATACTGCGACAAAAGGGATTCCAAAATCACTCTCATGCTTGCCAGAAATTGTCCCACATCTATCAAAACATAAAGAAAATAATATTTCATATGGTAGAAACATCATTTGCTTAGTTATCACCAAGGGGCAAAGGTGGAGAGGGCCACAGAAGCTGTGGAGAGGATTCCACAACAGAAAGAACACAAGAGCATTAGATAAAAAGTTACTTTTAAAGCAAGTGATTTTTTTTTGCCTTTGCTATGCTTTGATGAAGTGGAAATGCCACTTTTATAAGGGAAGTTATATGGCTGACTGACCCAGCCATCAGCCTCCTTCTCCTTCTGTTTACAAAAGGCCCATGCATTCATTGTGTCAATCCAACGGGCCACACTCTAGGTGGCAAGACGTATACTGTAAGCATTTTTGTCACAGCTGCTGAGACCAGTTTGACAGAACTGAATTTTCCACATACAATTTCTCAGGATCTGCTACGTCTCATATCATTTCCTGTGGGTTTACTGAACATAAATTTGAGTATTCTCAGTAGTCAGCAAAGGTCATAGCAGTGCTCATACATCTCAGATTTTAAAAGTTCAAGACTTTTTTTGAGGCTGGCTGGTTGGCTCAGTTGGTTAGAGCACTGTGTTATAACACCAAGGGCAAGGGTTCAGAGCCCTACACTGGCCAGCCACAAAAAAAAAAACTTTCTTTTTTGGATGACTTGGTTAAAACAGGGATGATATTCCTGAAGAGTGAGATATCATCTAAGAGTGTGTAGTGTGATTGCTGAGGCAATATTTAGGCTGGGAAATAAGCTAATAAAAATAGTTAAGCATACTTCCACACTCAGAAAGGAAACTTAGGGCAAAAAGACATGCTATAGAATTCTATTTTAAGAAGACAAAAAACAACCCAAAGATCTGAATTGTAATAACATAAAGAAAACCATATGCACACTCAATGCATGAGTTAATAAAGAGAATAAACACACAGCATCAAAACCCAAACACCTATCTGTTTTCATTGATTGTGTACTGAAACTCACATTTCTCAATAAGGTCCACAGCAAGATCTTTGGCTCCAGAATCTGTGCTCTTCAGTTGCAAGTAGCACCAAGAGAGCAGGCTGCCTTGGACAGACCAGAACAGGGAGAAGAGCACAGAGCCAACCTCCGCTTGAGCCCCATTGAGCATCAACAGCTCACACTATATGGAAAAAGAAAAAGAGAAAGTGTTCACAAGGCCAGTCGCAGCTCACAGCCAAGGGCATTCTCTAAGGGAGCAGCTATTACTGACATGAAATTACTATGGATATGCAGCATAGTCATGAAAGAGCATTCAACCCAGAAGTGACCCCCCCCAAAAAAAAGGTACTATGAGAAATCCTCTCCTGTCCACCAGCTTTTCAGAACCTTTACAAGTGGTGTTTACTACACATGACATCTCCTTCTGCTGCTGCAGCCTTACCCCACTGTTACCTCTGCTTTCACATCCTCAGATCTCTTCTCTCTCTGGCACCTTCTCCTGAGCCTTGTTTCAAATCTCTCCCACCTTAAAAATACAATTCTTCATCCTTCTATGGTTCTCTAACCATCATCTTTGTTCTCAGGAATTTCTTTGAAAGGTTACCTGACCTCTAGAGATAAACTCTTGCACATAAGAACCATGAGGTCTGTGCACATCAGCACTGTTGTGGAATTAATTGCCCCAAACTGGGACCAACCCACCTACCCTATAAAGTAAAATAAATTGGATAAATAAATTGTGACATGTTCATAAAGGGAATATTGTACACCAGTAAAAACAAATGACAGCGCATACATCAACATGAGTGAATCTCAAAAACACTGTTGAGTGAAAAACACAAGCCACAGAAGATTGTATACAATATGATTCCATTAAAGGTCAAAACTAGGCAAAACAAACATGCTGTGCAGGGCTAAGTAGAAAGAAAAACAAGGAAATGACAAGCACAAACCAGAATGGCGGTGATGTCTAGCGAGGAAGGCAGTAGGTGAGCCATGGGAGGTTGGAAGGGACTGGACATTACACTGGTAATGTCTCAGTCCTTAAAGCACACAGTTGTTTCTTTAAGCTGTCTGTCCACACTTACTCTTTTGTCTGTGTATCTCATTTTAAAAACTCGCCTACTCCTGCTCTGGTTTTGCTCTTCCCCTCCTCCCATCCTGCTGCTTCTGCTGACAACACTCCCCAAAGGCATCAGCTACCACCTAGAAAGCAAAGCCTCTCCACTTAACCTTAGAGGCCTTGCTGACCACTGTCCCTCTTGAAACCCTCTCCTCGCTCAGCTTCTGTCTCCCCTGAATTTCCTCCTGCCATTCCTTCCTATTCTCCTGGCTGCCCCGTTCTCCGTGGATGTTCCTCAGGATGCCCACGGATGATGCAATGCCATCTACAGTCATAACTTCAACTATCACCTGCTTGTTACTGATTGCAAAATCTCCAGCACTGAATCATCTCTTGAGTGAGCAACCCGATCTCATCACCTCAAGTCCTACCAGACCATAAACTTGGCATGTTCAAAGTCAATCCATTATCATTCTCCTCTTCAAATACCTGCTCCTCCCATCTCATCATTGGACTTTTGCACAGGCTGCTCTCTCCACCTGGAATGCGTCTCCTTCCTCTTCTTTCCTTGGTTAAACCCTATTCATGGCTTCACGCTGAACTCCAGCACCACCTTCAAAAAGCCTTTCCCCAGCCCCACTCCCAATGCTACCAGACAGGGCGAGGTATGCTCTTCTACATCCCACAGGACCCTGTGCTCACTTCTCTGAGAGCCCCTGCTGCATTGTTAGAACTGTTTGATTACATGTTTGTCTGCTCCTCAACACTGTGCTCCTTTGTCACTATAGCCCAGGACCTTGCACACAACAGGCACTCAGTGGATATTTGTTGAATTAATAAACTCATGAGAAAAATTTCAGACTAGGTACATTTCTGATCACCCTTAAATTTTTTTCCTAATCTAACTCTACCTTTTTAGTATAACCATAAGTGCTTTTTACTGAAAGATAATTCAGGGAAATAAGCTAATGGCTTCAGTGATCTCTGGCCTAGGAAATTCAATGCCATTTATAACTTCCTTTGTATTACAGGTAAATGAAATGGAAGAAAGAACAAACATTTGGTCTCCAAATGGTAAACAGTTATGGGAAATTCTTGTGGACAAATGCTATCTCATTTCTCCACATACATCTTACAGTAAGTCTGACCTAGTGGAAAGAGGACAAGACTCAGAGTTGAATAGCCCAGGTTTCAGTCCTGGCTCCAGCACCTACCAGCTCCTCACAGAGAAAGCAGATTAAACCTATGAAAACCAGGTAAGAACGCTGAAGTTGTCTGCCCAATGGCACTAATGATGTGACTGTAAAAATAAGACTGGTGAGGGCAAGAGCTCAGATAAGGATTCTCAGACAGGTAGAATTTAAATGAACTACAGGAGAAAGGGAAGGTGTGGGAAGTGACAGAAATAAGGACAGAGATTAGAATGAGCTGTGGCTAAATGGGGCAGAAAGCAAATATTGATGAGCAGTAAAATCTCAAAGTGAGATTTTAAGGAAGACTCAGAGATGGGCAGAAGAGTCTGGAAATAAGACAGAAAGCAGAAAGTAAATAAAAGAAAATTAATGTGACAGCAGAAAACAAAGCATTGATCAAAAATAAAGTTAAGGCTTATAAGTCAATGTTACCTTAAAGAATATAGGCATCATAATGAAATCCCAAACCCAGATTTAAAGTAATACCAGGTCTAAATAGTGGTCAGCCTCAGTGTGACCTTGGTAAATGATAACCTAGTCAGACTGCAAGCTCTCTAAGGTCTCTGTAAGTGAATTGGGAGAATAATTGCTGACTGGCCTTTCACTCCAGGCAGCTGGGAATGAATGAAATCATGGCTCTAACAGCAACTTGAAAAAATGCATAACAAAAATGTATAACATTTAAAGACACTAAGTTCAGCCACAAGGTACAAGATAAGTTATCGTGAAGTCCATGATGTCATTAAATACTTCAAGGGTGTGTTTGGACTGTCCCACCATAAAATCTCCTCTAACTCTCTGGTTCCCATATCTAGTCTGAAGAGGTAGCTCTCTGTCCCCCAGAACAGGCATTCTATCACTTCAGAATCTCTTGGGGTGCTTGGTAAAAACGCAGATTCTTAAGCCCTATCCCTACAGATTCTAAATCAATAGCTTGGGGTAGGACCTAGAAATCCACATTTTTTATCAAATATTCCAGTGATTCTGATCCAGCTGGAGCATGGACTACATTTTGAGAAACAAAATCCTTCATGCTAAAAAATAAATAAAGCGAAAAATTTAAAATATCATTAGCACAGGAAAAAGAGAATATATTTACAGATTTGATTAGTCTGTGTGTTAGGCAATTATGTTTTAGCCGATGTCTAAGATGGCAGTGGCCGACTGGAGGAACACCCAAAACGTCTGTGGAGAGTTTCAGGTCCCTAGAACAAGGTTTTCTGAGAATCACACAAAAAAAACAACCTTCCCCCTTCTTCCTCACCACCACATCCCCTTCCCGCGCGTGCAAATTTCTCCACCTATAGAAAAATCCCAACTCAGCTTTAACCCTGCTTGCTCCCTTTCCCTTCCTTCTTAGCCAATAGGAACAGTCCAGCTCAGCCTAACTGGATATAAAAGGCCCAGCCCGACTCTCCCGGCTGCTGCTCCCACTTCTGAGAGGGTAGCCCGCTTGTTCATTTTGCCTGCCTAATACACTTTGGTTGAGTCCCTGTCTCCTGGTGTGTTTCTTTTGCGCTCAGGCTGGGGTTTTTTTCTTTCACTGTGAATTTGCTAAGTAATCTTAATTTTTTTAAAAAAAGTCAAAGCAGTTTTCCACAAAATTCACACCATGAAAGTATAAATGTGCTGGGCTCATCAACTGATAGTACAAGAGCACTTGGTACAAATCCATTTCTCTTCTTTCACAGGAAGCCTTAACAAGCACGCCAGTGTTTTTATTGCTTGACTACCAAGGGACACGTGAGCGTCCCCTCACTTGTTTGCAGGAGCTGGCTGGGAAACCTGTGTGCTCATCTGTAATAGTCAAGTAACAAAGTACATTCACACTGTTAAGTGAGGGCTAAAGGGGAAGCCACAGTGACTGCCATATCATTTGCTCCTAAAAGTGTGAGGCAAAGGAAATAGGCAGGCAGCCATAAGATACCTCTCGAGCAGCCACAGAGAGAAGAGTGTTCATGACCACCAGGACTTCACTCATGTTCATGTCGGCCAGGTCGCTTTTCTCAGGTAAAAGTAGAAGGCCGCCTGGATCCTTATCACTGAAAGGACACAAACTAGTCATGACACCTGGTTTCTGGAATTGTGTAGTATAATGCTTACTATCTTAAAAGCTTCCAAAAAAGAACCCGGAAAGATTTCAGTATCTGTTCTCTAGATGAGAGGAGTTTGGGTCAGGAAGACAAGCTACGGTCCCAGCTGGGACTGTGACACTGTCTGCCCACATGCCCTTCCATAAGCACAGACTCATTAACCCTTAGAAGAGATCCTGAAAAATAAATTTGATGAATAAATCGCCTTAATTACCAACACAAAATACACCTAATCTCATGACTGCTAACTTGATGATCCAGGGTAAACACTCCCTGTGTCTTCACATGTTCTTCACATACACCCCCAGGCTCTTTCATCATCCTTGCTAACTGACTCTTAACACGTATTATACAGATAGCTCTCTAAGTCTGGCATCCATACCAGGTATGGTCTGACTTGCAGTCAGTTGCTCAGGTTGTTAGTTCCCTCCCTCCTTCAAGAGCCTACACCTCCAGCAATGCAGCCTCCAGGCCCTTTAGTTCTTTGGTAGTCAAAACATGTAAAAATCTTCAAGTCCTCCTCTCCCAGCACACCTCCTGCAAAGTACCATTCTGTGCTTCTGCAGTTGGTTTTAATGTAGTTAGATTTGTTGACTTAAGTACAGTATCCATTAGGTTTCAGTCTTTAAAAATCACTTAGAAACTGAAGTGTTCAAAGAGATCATCAGTAGGTTCAACTCTAAATTGTCTTACAATGACTTGGATTAAACTCTTGACAAGATTATTACTCTACCATTATTTTAGTCCCTCCTGTGTCTTGTAATAAGTCCCTCCAGAAACTTGGCTTTCTAGCTGAGCAGAGGGAAGTATTACTCCAAAAGCACATGAAAGGAAGGAACAGCTAAAGAAAACAAGTTTGCAAAGATTTGAGATACTTGACAATTGAAAGGAGTTATAAACTTACCTAAAATATGTGCACAGTGAACGGAAAGTAAGCTGCAGGGACTGCTTGTGCTTCTGCTCGGTGACATTTTTCTAGAAAACCAGAAACTGTACATTCAGAAAATCTACTCCATGACATTCCAGAGACCTAGAGCAGCATGAAATACCACCACCCACTGTTCCCAAGTATGAAGAAAGCCAGGGTCAGCAAAGCACCTCACAGCACCCAACTAAAACTTGGTCTAGCACTAAGAAGGAGCAGAACCAACCCTCTCAAGAAGATGGCAGGTTTACTTTGGTTCACTGTCAAAGTTAACATCTTCGAGCCTTCCTGCAGGAAAGCCTGATGCAAATGTTTAGGAAGATGACCTCCAAGAGACATATATTTTTCAACTCTGGACATCCCATCCCAGGAGCAAAAGGTACATTTCTTTTGAGTTTTCTATTTTTCAACAGGACCAAAGCCGTCTCTCTATCCTGTTCACAGTCTAGGGTGACATTTATAGGAATCAGATCTCCTGATGGGGCTACTGGCTTACTTTGGGGGGAACTTTTAAAAAAATCTTAATTCAATAAATGTATTGAACACCTACTGCTATGCAAGGCACTGAGAGAGATTTCCAGAAGATTTAAGACCTAGGGCCCTGCCTAGGGCAGTATAGAGGGAAGATAAGATACGGTCACAAGAACACATTTACCTGGAGACAGAAGTGCTTAGCACTGTAAAGAGTTGGCAGTGTTCAATTCATTAACATGTGAATGGAAAATATAACCCTTACTAATGCTGTCAGAAGGGCTGGGCAAAGGCAAGTGACTGAGTTGCTCTGCTAATAGACATTGACATCACTGAAGAGGTCATGTGTCCTCTAGTTTTCTGTGGGACACATGCTAGCAAAAAAAATAATAATAATTTGCTCAGCTAACTGGTAAATGCTTCCTGCCAACGAGCCGGACAGAGCCCCACCCACAGTCCAATGGGTCAAATCAACTGATGCTGTCAAAGGTTATAACTCAGAATGTGAGAAGTGATCCCTCAAGCTGATATGCACATTTTACGTATAGCTGAAAACAACCAAACACCCTTCCTTCTCTCTGAAACCTTCCTCAATCACTTGGCCTCAACATGGCTGTCCACATGGGGTCAGTTTTTCCTTGCAGCAGGAGTCCCCAACTAGACTACAGCCTTTTGGCAACAAGGGACCGTGTTTTATGCTTCTTTTGTTCCCTTCCTTATTTCTACAGGCCTTTATACATCCCACAGAACACTTCACTCACATTTGCTAATTGCTTGTTATATATGCCTTTTAAAATGCTGAATCTAGTTTTCTTTCTCAAATTCTTTTTATTAATTCCATTAGTTGCTTTTCTATACAGACAATAAAAAATAATCTACAATCATATCTGTAAATAATTAGTTTTATTCTTTCCAATTGCTATTTTTAGAATTTATTTTTCTTGTCCTTTGGCTCTGGCTAGGCCCTCCAATACAATCAAAGAGCAGCAGTGACAGTCAGCATTTGTATTTTTGAAAGAAAGGCTTTTAGTGCTCCATCACCAAGTATATTGTTTATTACAGGTTTTGGACCCATGCCCTCCACCACATTAAGGGAGTTCCCTTCTATTTCAAGTTTGCTAACGATTTTTTGTTACGATCATCATCAAAATTTAATCTTATTAAAATTTGTTTCGGCATTTATGGATGATATTTTTTCCTCTGATTTCATGTACTGATTTTTCTAATGTTAAACCACTGTTGCCTTACTAGGATGAATCCAAGTTGGTCATAATTTTGTTTATATGTTGTTGGATTGGTTAATTAATATTTTGTTAGGATTTTTCTAAGTATGTTTATAAGTAAGATTGGTTTACAATTATGCTTCCTTCTACACACACTTATCTAATTTATCCCCTCAGTTTACTTATATTGCCCTGTGTTTTATTGTCATATAACACAGGAACCTCTAAAGTTCCCTTACCTAGATGTTTTTGGTATGGCCTAGAAAGATAAATTTTTATTTTGTTTTGCATTATCATTAATTTTTTTTTCATGTATCACTCTCATTTTCTTTTTCTGGCAGCTGGCCAAATATGGGGATCCAAACCCTTAACCTCGGTGTTACAACACCATGCTTTAACCAACTGAGCTAACCAGCCTACATTTTCATATATAAATACTTCCTTCATATTTCTTAATAAAGACTTGCTATAATAATTTTAAAAAGAAAAAAGAAATACTTCCTTCAGAATTAAAAACCCAGACCTCTGTATAGGATATTTCATTTGATAACATAACACTTGTACATACTGAAAGCATTTTTCACCCCCAGTACTAATGTCTGAGTAACACAGAGATGGAGTCTAGGATGTGAGAAGAACCGGCTGAGGATTAAAACCTGGTTGTATTATTTTTACAGATATATACTAAAATATTTCTAAATAAAATACATCAGGGATTTACTTCCCTCCAAGTGGGGGCAGGGGAGGGAAACTGGATGAGGTATATTATAGATAAAAGATTAGTCTGAGTTTATAATTGTTGAAGGTAGGGGGGTGAGGGATTCATCATACTACTTAGTCTAGTTTTGTATTCGTTTAAATTTTTCCATAATAAAAAGTTAGAATGTTAAAAAGAAAATTTGCTTGTAGGCAAGTCATAAAGAAGAAGGAGTCTATCCTGCCACTTTCCAAGACAAGAGGTTATGAAACAGAGATTGGGATTATCTGTCATCCCCACCTTGAGTACTATGAGTACAGAACCATGTCCTTAGATTATCTGCGTGTCTCACGTGGACAAAGCTTTGCCTATAGTATGTATTAACAGACATTTGGGAAACTGAAACTGACAATATATCTGGAGAAAACAAAGACTGATAAATTTCATACTAAAAGACTTCAGAAATGGAATCCATGCTTATAGTAAATAATTACCATCATGGTGAAGAGATGGTTCCTCCGGGTCTGTCGATCAGGAAAGAAGATGGCAGCCCCATTGAGAAGGGTATTCCTGACTTCTTGCTTTAATATCTCCATGGACACAGAGTCTCCATCCACCCTATCTACCACTGATAAAAATAAACAATGGAATCAGCTTTAATATATTCCATCTACTCACGATATATATCTACTATAACTAGCCTATAAACCCATTACTCTCCATTTTGTAGTTAATACCAGAGCAAAGAAATACTTCTATATTAGGCTAGAAGTATAAGGAAATTATTTTTTGTTTGTTTACATTTAACTAAAACAAAGACTATATGTACTAGTTTTTATTTCACTATTTCCCTGTCCTTTTGAGACACAACTTGGCAAAGCCTTAAAAATAATTTCATATGGTTGCATGTGTTTCATTCTCAATTTGTCATTACGATCTCTCCCCCTTGGTCTATTGACCTCGTCCCAGTGCCTTAGCTGAAGTTAAGGCTGAATAGTGTGGCAGTAATTACTCTCAATATAACATAGCTGTATATCTGAAACCAGGAGGAAGGGAAGTCAGTTGATGAAGGAATAAATCCTGAACTCAAAATAGCAACTCAAAAGAGCATCAGAGGAAGTACTCATCTCCCACAGCAGAGTTCCCTTTCTGGCTTGTGTGATCACAGGATTGCCCTCTTCTGTATAGCAAGAGGTGCTGCAGGCTACCAGCCCAGAGTTGCTTTAAAGAAAAAAACCCAAATCATTACCATCACATAAGTGTGTGTAGAGCTCCTTGGCAGCCATTACTCCTTCAGGGCTCTGGGCTGGAGCCTTCTCCTCCTCCGAGGCAGTCAGGGCATCTCCCTGCAGCACTGAGAAGCAGCTCTGGAGGAGCTGCAGAAGCAGAGTTTGGGCACTGATGCATTCTTCCCTCGGGCTACAAAAAGACAAAGAACATCAGAGAACAAAAGGGCAAGTTGCTTTACCCTCCAAAGCCACACAACTCTCTACAAAGGACTCTCCTCTAGGCATCAAGTAAAAAGAATGCCAGTCGAGAAGAGAAGGGTGGAACAGAAAGAATACTGTACTAGGAGTCCGAAAACACAGACCCCTTCTCACTCTACCCATTTCGGGGAAGGAAATTCATTTCTGATCCCATTTCTTCATCTGTAAAATGAGGGTACTACTATAATACTTGACCTGCTTATCCCACAAAGTAGTGAGGATAATCAAATGAGAAGATGTTTGTGAAAACACTGCCTGAACAGTTTATAGAAATGTGAAGTGCTATTTTCAATAATAACCAAATCTTTCAAATCAGAACAACATATACTAGTAGGAAGTAAAAAAAAAATTAGAAGAAAAAATTGTCCATTTAGAATAGCAAAACTCAGTATTTCCAGTTTTGTTTACATGATTATCACCTTATAACAAATTCTGACCTACTTTTGCTTTAATTTACTGTAAAAATTCCAGAAGATCTGCAAATCAAGACCCGCGAAGTCCAGAAAAGATTTATATTTTAAGCCACTTTCCTTCTGCTGCACCTAAAAAATTATAAAGACCAGAAATAATAAAATTGAAAAATGCATTTAAAGAAATATTGTAACGCCTCATTTACTTCTCATCGTTAAGGGATGAGGTGGCTCTTCATGGGTGAGATTCCCATATAACTGATGCTTATGCTTAACTACGAAAAAGTCTGTCAACAACTAATTGTGGTGTGAAACTTTCCAAAATATGTGTGTGTGTACATATGTACATAAGTATGTAAATGCATATATAGACATAACCCCCCTTACACACACACAGACACACACACATCCACAAAGGCTCCCTGACTTCATAACACAGCACCTGGAACAGAGGTCAATCTTTACTCGATAATGACTGCTGTCCCAGATTGCACTGTAGTATGTTTGATCCTTCTCTGCATGTGGGCTGAATGGTATCGATTCTGTTATAAACACACCCACTACTCCTAGGCAGTTCTCTCTAATTTGCTTTTTTCTGCTGTGATAAGAGCACTTGAACAAAGACCAAACAAACTACATACAGTCGACCCTCTGTATCCACAGGGGACTGGTTCCAAGGCCTTCTGTGGATACCAAAATCCAAGGATGCTTGAGTCCCTGATGTAAAATGGTGTGGCATTTGCCCATCCTCCCATATACTTTAAATCATCTCTAGATACTAATAATACCTAAAACAATGTAAATATTATGTAAATAGTTGCTATACTGGATTGTTAAGGGAATAATGACAAGGAAAAAAAAATCTGTGCATGTTAAGTACAGATGCAATTTTTTTCCCGAATATTTTTAATCCGTGGTTGGCTGAATCCACAGATGCGGAGGGCCAACTGTATAAATTGAGTTGCCAGCCTCTGAAAGCACCCTGAAGCAGAATGAGGGTCAAGAGTGGACACTGTTATCTACCACATGTGAGAGGGCTCCCCTAGATTCTTGACGTAAACCATGTTCTCTATGGTGATGGTTGTCACTGTGTTTCATTAGTGACTGTAAAAGTCAATATCAAAAACACAAGTGATTTCAAATCTTTACTTTGGTACTTTTAGTAAACAAACAGTTCACCTAGACTTCAGTAATAATTCTCCTAGGACTCAAAGGAGACGTAAATGCCATGAACTTCCTTTGTTTGTCACCCCATGGCAACTAAGGCTGCGGATCTTTAAAATGTGTAGGTCTATTCCAGGAGACCTCACAACGATGGCCACAAGCCACTTAGCCTTGCACTGACTGATGTCATAGATGCCCAGCACCTCACTTTCCTTGGCCTTTCAATATCATCACAGCAGCACGATGCCTGTTGTACTCATACTTCATGGTTTCAGCAGGGCCAGGTTGCATTGGTTGGTGTTCATTTCCCTTAAGACTGTCATTTATTTTTCCTAAAGGGATGTGGTCTAACAACTGAGAAATCCTACCAGGTCATGGGCAAGCTGCTGGATGAACTGAAGGGTCCTGAGGAGCAATGTGGCCCCGCAGATGCTCTCCTCTGCATCCTTTCTGCAGTGGGCACAGATGACGCTCTGCTCTGCTTCTGCTCTTGCAGGGCGAAGGTACCCAGTGATGCTCAAGCCTTGCACTCCCAAGCGCTCTGCTGACTCCTGACGGGTGCAGAGGAACTTCACCATCAAGTACTAGAAAGGAAAAGAGATTTCAAGAGAAGGACTCAGAATCTCTGAATACTAATAAAAAGGATAAAAAGGCCTTTTTGGACAGTTCCCCTTATGACATTAGAAATTTATTAGGTACCACTATGCCCATCACTGTGGACACAAAACCTAAGTCCAGAATCTACAACAAACAGAAAAAAGACAATATAAAAGTTGAATGAAGACAGTTTTTGATAGAGATCACAATAAGGGAAATAATATTACTCCCTCTTTAAAGCAAAAACAGGATAAGAAAGGATGAATAACAGAAGTACTGTGGCACAGTCATTTTGATGAAAACAGTCAATGCCCTAAGGAATCATCTCAAAGTCCTCAATTGATATATGTAACCCATGTGCTAGGAGCCCAAGAAATAGCCCTGTCAGCTCAAAGCTAAGGACATTTTCAAAGCCCAACTTCTGTGCAAACTATCTGCTTCTTAGAGTAAAAGTTCCTTTGTTAAAAAGGCCTTTCAGAAAGTACTACTCAACTGCATGAATATTTACAAAGCACCTACTATGTGTAAGCCCTAAACATAGTTCTTAATTCTCTCATTTAAGCCTAAATCTAAGATTTACACTTGAGATTTAAAAAAAATAAAAATAAAAAAGTAGCCAGATATTCACTGTTTCCTTCATAGCTATGGAAACACACTTCTCCTGCATTTATGCCTGTGGACTCGCTGTTCTCTCAGCCTGAGATGCTCTTCTCCACACATCTTAACTTGGCTAAAGATGATGGCTTAATCAACTTCCAACACCTGGCATCACACACCTTTCCTGAAGCCTTCCCCAGTGAATTCCAGGCTGGGTTGAATATTCTTCCCCTGGGCTCGAACAACCCGCTGCATCTCCCATTATCACAGCTTTATCACAGTCTTACGTATCTGTCTCTCCCACTAGACTCTGAACTCCTCGAGGATCAATTCACCTCTGGGGTCCCCATGTTGGCACAGGGCTGGTACACAATCACCCATCAATAATTGCTTACAAAATAAAAGTAGGGGAGTGGACAAACAGGTGGAAGCCACAGCTCACTGATGCTTACTTGGGCAACTCTGCACTGTTGCAACTTGACATCTGCTTCATCCCACTCTTCTTCCAGCTCAAACCAACCAATAGGATCATCCTCTCCAAGGTCATCAGATGAGCAACCAATCCTGTAAACACAAGGGTAATCACAAAACATTTTCCTATTTCTAAATTATTATGAGACTAACAGGCATCATCTAGGTGGCATTTAACTTGTACACATGGCCTGTAGACAATTGAGGACTGGGTGTGGCACCTGGCCTCTCTCTGAACACACGAGGTAGATGGTGGCAATTTCTTCTCCATTTATCAACCTCCTCATCTGTGAACTGGGAACTATATCAGCCCCAAATATAACCTGGGAACTAAGGAGGAAGTCTGCTTCTCTAGAGTTGGCTTATCTGAAGAATGAGGCATGAAGTCAAGGCATCTCAGATGAGCTACTCAGGAGTAAGGTACACTGCAACAACAGGTGTGTGCTTCTGGAGATGATAACCAAAGGAAAGGCAGGTTCAGTTTTCCTTCCTTAGGTCTGGCTAATGTGTGTATGACCAGCCTGAAGTTTGGGCCCTTTGCAACAACTGAAGGGTAAAAGCCTGGGGGCTTTCAGATCCTGGAACTCCAAAAAAAGCCCGAAAATCTCAGCCTTCACAGACCTCAGTATTCTTTCCTGTTCCTTAAGAAGTCCTTCCAGAAAAGCATTCCAGCCTTGAGGCTGAAGAAGCACAACTGTGTACCACTTCTTTTTAAAAATTGGATACTTAAATGCTACTCCCTTTCTAGGAATTAAATAACTAAGGAGAAAAGGGCAGTCTTTTCAAGTAACATTCCTAAAACTTTAACTATTCAGTTTGTGATACAACTACCAAGCTAGCAACACATGAATATTCTGTACAGATATGACAAGAAATACAGGGAATTATGGAAAGAAGAGGAAAAAGGCCATCCAGAGTAGGTTCTATAACAGAGACAAAAAAAATGTTCTCCTCTTAACTTTCTTGGCATAAACCTTTCTTGATCTAGTTATTCTTAAAACCAATGGGACAGGTGGTATTCTCTTAGCCCACAACCATGTCAATGAGTTTCATCAATAGTGTACATCAGAGGATTTTTAAATTTGCTCCTTGGGAGTTGTCAAGGAAATCTCTGAGATACAGAGAGCTGGCAGGGTGTCAGAGAACGAAGAGAAGCAGCCTGTTTCACTATACCATACTACACAGTAGGCAGGATGGAGAAGAGACAGTTGAGTGTTAGTCCTCTGACATATGGACAGCCACCAAACAGCTGGCCCTGTGGCATGATGACTGACCAGCGCTTGACCAGAGGGACATGACAAACAAAAGGGCAAGAAGACATGCACATTAACATTTTAATTTCCAAATTGGAGAGAGACTGATAATATATAGGCCAACTAAATCGGGACTTAAGAGCAGTTCAGGCTGTAACCAGGAGCTAAAATCATTAAGGGAATAGTGAATAGGCCTGTATTTAGGTTAAAAAAAAAAAATCATTCTATATAAGATGTCAAAGACCTTGTCTGACTGCAGGGTTAGGGTAAAAGACCTATTTTAATATGTGCCACGGGCCGAGCCCGTGGCGCACTCGGGAGAGTGCTGCACTGGGAGTGCGGCGACGCTCCTGCCACGGGTTCGGATCCTATATAGGAATGACCGGTGCACTCACTGGCTGAGTGCCGGTCATGAAAAAGACCAAAAAAAAAAAAAAAAAAAAAAAAAAAAAAAAAAAAATGTCCCAAGAGTGGGATGCAGCTGCTTAAAAACAAGTGTCATCTCTAGCTATTATAAGAAAGAAAAGCATTTTTTTTTTTTTTTTTTTTGTCGTTTTTTTTTTTTCGTGACCGGCACTCAGCCAGTGAGTTCACCGGTCAGTCCCATATAGGATCCGAACCCGCGGCGGGAGCGTCGCCGCGCTCCCAGCGCAGCACTCTACCAAGTGCGCCACGGGCTCGGCCCGAAAAGCATCTTTTAAAGAGGCATATATATATGTGATGGAAGGGAGGTTTTAGGAGAAACATTTGCTCTAATACATTTAGGGGGCTGAAATTAAGACCACTGAGTAGAAATTACAAATGAAGATTTCAGTTGAACATATTCTACTTATACTATATGCAGTGAGTTTTCCAACATTAAGAGTATTCCAGAGAGGCTGACTGACCATTTGTCAGGGATTCTGCCCAAAGAATTCCGGCATAGAGAGTCAATTATTCTAGATTCTTGCTATACAAAGTGTGGTCCATGTACTGGCAGCATCAGAGTCACCTGGGAGATTGTTAGAAAAGTCTCAGGTCCCACCCAAAACTACTAAATCAGAATCTGCATTTTCACAAGGTCCCCAGGTGATTTGTATGCATGGTAAATCTTAAGTAGTACTGAACTGAATGTTATTTAAAGGCTTCTATTAACTCCATCACCCGTGAAATACAGTAGCACGAACAGCAAGTCTAGAGTTCAGCTCCATGAGTTTTAACTCACTAGTAGTAACATGGGAGGCAACACTGTCCAAGGGGTCACCAATGATCTGTGTGGCTACATCCAAAGAGGGGCTTTTAGAATTTATCTTATTAACTTCTGGGCAACATTCGACATCATTGCCCATTCCCTACTTCTTTTAAACATTATTTTCCCTGGGTTTCACGAGACACAGCTCTGGCTTTCTTGCTACTTCTCTGGTTGAGTTTTTCTCTGTTGCCCCTTCAATGCTGGAGCCTCTCATAACATCGACCAAAGTTCTCTTCTCTTCGCAGTCCAAACACTCTTCCAGAATGATTTCTTCTATTCCCACATTTTAAATTATCATTTAAATGTCTCTCATATCTCTACCTTCAGCACAAACTTCTCTTCCAGGCTCCTGATGTGCTTATCCAACCGGTTACTGGACATCTCAAAGGCTTCCTAGAACTTCAAATTCAATAGGACCAAAACTGAGCTCATTCTCTTCCACACAAACCTGTTTTTCCCCAGGGTACTGTCCATCCCAGAGAAAGGCACTGCCAATTTCCCCACCTGCCAAGCCCAAAATGCAGGACTCACTGCCTCCCACACTTTCTTCCCTCTCCTGCTCTACATTCAGTCAGTCCCCAGGTCCCATAGCTTCTACCTCCCGGTTGTCTTTCAGTCCTCATCTCCATCACACTGCTGCTGCTGCTCTAGTCGAGGTCACCCACACCGTTGGCTGCCCGGGCAATGAGGACAGTCCCCTCCCATTCCACTGCCTCCGAGCCTGCTCTCCTCCAACCCGTGCTACACACAGCACGATCCAGAGTAGGACTTCCACAGCATGCATCTGACCTCCTTGCTCTTCTTCTTGAAACTCCTCAACAACTCACTCCACCCCACTCCCTGCTTCCCCATTCCCTCACACACACATTGCTTTAAGGATAAAGTCTAAACCCTGAAACAGAGACAAAAGACCTGCAATGACCTGGCCCTTTCTCAGCTCTCCAGCTTCATCTCTCACCCTCTCCATCTCACAGTGCCCCTCAGCAACACAGGACTTGTCAGTCCTTTGCATGCACCATACGTCACCTTGAGGTCCTCATATCTGCTCTTCTCTTTGCTGGGGACAATCTCCTTCCCCTTCTTCAAGTGGCTGACTAACTCTAACTCATCCTTCAAAAACGTAACAACACCTGCTCCAGGAAGCCTGCCCTAATCAGGACAGGTGCTGTCTGCTGGGTGCTCCTAGAGCACCCTCTCACTTCTACATAGCATGCTTAACACTGTTGACACTGTAAGTTTTACTGTCTGTCTTCTGAGCTAAATGGCAAACTCTGCAAAGCAGGAACTGTGCCAAATTCCTCATTATGGTATCTTCAGTGCTTGACATTGGGCCAGGCACATAGTAGGTGCTTAGTAAATATTTTCGATAAAAGCATAATTGCGGAAGGGGAAAGGTTGGGGCAGGGATAAATTTCCCAGTGGCTGGGTAAGACTGAACACTTCAGGTTGCCCACAATTCAGGCATGTTATCATCACCTAGTCATTTTGAAGATATGTGCCCCTGGTCACTGAAGGGATTGAATAAGAGGCTATGAACAAATTAACATACACATCTACACATATGCTGCTAGAAAGCAATGAATGCTTATGGCCAGAGGTGGGTTGGTGGCACCTTTTGTATAAATAAAGACAAGAAAGCATAGTTCACCAATAAGAGAATGAATACATTCTTATTAACTACAAAGATTTTTTTATTCTCCATACCTGGTTTTTACAAATTGCCTGAGCTCCTGAAGCTTCCATTTGTCATATTTTTCAAACCTTTTGAAGTGTTCTTCTGCATGAAATTTATCAGAAGATGAGTTATAGGCAAATACCAACCCACACTGGGCACCAATGCCACCACGTCGAACCTGGAAACAGAGATTGGGATGAGGTGCATCGAAAGGGCAGAAGTTCTGTGGCTGTTTTGTTTCCCAATAATATGGTCAAATTCAAACACCTGAAGGCAAAATTAAACCAGTGAAATGATATTTCAAATATATTAAGTCCTGGAAAAGTAAGAAAGCTGCTTCTTCAGAAATATTCCTTAACTTTCTCAATCCTTATATTTACACCATTCACAGACTTAAAATCTATCCATCTTTGTGTCCCTGCTCTCTGCTACAGGCCTGCCATAGCGTAAATCATCATTAAATGTGCAATGAAAAATGAATGACACAGACCTCTGAAATGCAAGACCTCTATTTAAAAAAAAAAGTGGTAGCATTGCCTGAAGAAGGTAGCATGATAATTACCATAATTCTGATCTGTGTCACTTGGAAGGCAGATTCAGTTCCTGTGGAAAAAATAGTACTTGCTCTGGTTTTTCCAGTCTCTGTAAGAAAACCTGAAAAACAAAGAAAAACTAAAGTTAGGATGACTGACTCATTTTTATAACCCTAAGAACTAAGATCAAAAAACACAAACCGTATTCTTTAAGGCAAGGGGGTAACTGGTTTTCCAGTGCCTTCATGAAAACTAGAAAAAAGTTTCCCTTTTGTACAGATGTGACCCCACTGATAAACCCCTAGGTAAGCAGAGTACTGGCCAGGTACTACTTCCTCAGGGCACAATCTCCTCAACCTTAAAGGCAGCTCTGCTCTGAGGTAGCAATAAACAAAACATTTATATAGATTGTAACTTTAATTCAAAGAGACAAAAGATGGGACAACCAATCGTCTTCCCGAGTAAAACCTAAAACCATGACTGACGTGTGACTGGGCAGAGAAACACAAGCAGGCTTAGAGGCTGAGAACGGGATTAGTTAGCTTCTAGAATACTGTCAGGAAAGATTGTGAAAGACTTTGAAATGGGCAAAAACAAGATGGGCGTCTTGTTTAACACATTCTTTGGGTTATCTCCACCTTTCACAGTCTTTAAGCTATTTTACAATTCTGTGGGTTGTAGAATACTGAGAGTAATGCAAATGATTCTTGTCCACACAAATAAAAATTGTGTTCTGCGAAAATATAGCTGATTATTCTTAATGGATACTGACCAATTTTGTATCTATGTGTAAATTAATTTCAGCACTCCTATTGGACTATGTATATTTTATGAATCCCCCTTTGAACTGTTTGTAACATCTTACTGGTTCCCTCATTAATTAATAAGCTAAATAAAAAGTCTGACGTGTTCATTTATATTTGTGTGAGAGTCAAAAGGTACCTTTTTGCTTGTTGTTAATTACCCTTTAACAGCTCGCAAAAAGGTCATCTGCTAGACCCAATGCTGCCTTTCTCTTTCAAATCTCTGTAAATGATATAAATCGTACCTATGCTCAAGTCAGCACTAAATAACTATTCTTCCTGGGACCCCAAATTGTTCCAACCATTCTGCCTAACAAAATGCAAAGACTAAAACCACTGTCATGCTTCCTATTTCATTACAGTGAGTTCAATAAAACAAAACTTTATGAAGCTGAATCTACACAATGTGTAATATTTGTCCCCATAACCAAGAAAATTAAATCCAAAGGAAGCTTTACTAATTCATAGATAAGAGCTATTAAGTGTTCTAGTTCTATCAGATAGTAATTCTGTAGACAATTTTAAGAAACCATATTGCCAGATATTCACAACTCCACTAACAGTAATAGATCTGCTACATAACCAGCACCACTTTAGAGAAGCCCAACTACAAAATGCCACCGCCCACCTCCACCCCTCCTGACTTAAACAGAAACCCCTTTTGCTTCTGCAAGGACGCAGTTCTCCACTCTGATCCACATTAGCATAATGACCCTCCTTGATGGTATCAGCCAGCCCTTGGCACACTATATAAGCTCTACCACCCCCACACCTGGTGCTGTCCCCTTTTCAGGACAGCCCTGGGGCCTGTGCCACTGTGAGCACAGCCCAGCAGATTTCTTTCTTTAATAAACCTTGAACGGTACCCGGCATCTCAGGTGACTTTCTTTCAAATGGTAACACAAAAACTATCCCAATTATTGACCTGTCCTGTTTTCCCAGGGGTCTGTACGCTTCTATTTAAAGAAATCTATTGTAAAGGCTGAAAGTCTGCCTAGAAGTTAAGTGATTAATCAGCAGTTTAAATTAGTTTCAAAGTAGCTGAAGCAATAATTAAGTCAACAGAACCAGACAGACTTTTCAAATAACATAGCCACTGAAAGAAAGTGAGTCGAGATGCCGGGTAGAGTTTACATAGTGTGCCAAGGGCTGGCTGATACCATCAAGGAGGGTCATTATGCTAATGTGGATCAGGGCGGAGAACTGCGTCCTGGCGGAAGCCGAAGGGGTTTCTGTTTAAGTCAGGAGGCTTCTAGTAAAGGGAGGGGGAGGGGGAAGGGGCCATTTTGTACTTGGGCTTGTCTAAAGTGGCGCTGGTTATGTTGCAGATCTATTAGCCACCAAATACACACTTTATTCTTAAAAGGCAAAAAAAAAAAAGGCCTTAAAAAATAAATAAAACCTTTGTGCTTCTTTTTCTTGCTAAGAAACTTACGTACTTAATTGTAATATTTTAAATCTACAATTATTTTGACACTCTGCCCCCCACTTGCCAAATTTCTTCTCTTAAAATGACAGGAAAAAACAAATAGCCAATCACAAATTTAAAGGATAAACTCTACCACTTCAGTTCCTATTGGCAGCACCCAGTATTTCTTTAAAATACCAGACAAAATGGCAGTGGCAACCAGGAACGTTAGCCCTCCGGAGTGACAGTATTCTGTGGGCTCTGCAGTGGCCTTGTCCAGACCTGGGACTTCGCTGCAGTTGGGGAACTTGAAGCGTACCCTTGAAAAGAGCTTTTTACCTCTGCAAGGGGAAGAAAAAAATCACTCCTCAAAGCCCACCCATTCTGGCTGTGAGGACTTTCCTCCTATCTCTTCAGGCTCATTTTTGTAGCAGAGCAAGAAGACCAACATCTAAAGTGAGTTACAAGAAACCAACAGTGGCGGCTGAGAAGGGGTGACCAGGGGAAGTGACTTCTCCTTCCCACTCCCGTGCACTCCCCAGCCTTGTGCTTCTCAGAACCACAACAAAAGTAACATATCCACAAACTACACGGAGATTTAAAAAATCCACTCATCCAGGGGGGTCAGGTGGCAGGAGTGAGTAAAAGACACAAGAGGAATAACAAAGTATTCAAATCAGAGCAGGCACGGGAGCTGGCAAATGCTTCCAAATGTTCATGGAAAGAAAATTGAAAGATAAGAATGTTTCCATGAACTTTTGGAAGTACCCTCGTAGCTACAGAAAAACCTGTGGTCCTTTCAGGCTCAGAACAATGTTAAAAATCCACATCCTTTTGTCAAGAAGATTCTGCCTTACATGCTCAAGAAAATCCCAGTTCTTCAAAGAGTGAAGAGAAAATGCAGAGGGCCTTTGGCAGAGTGGTCTTGCCTTTCCTGGGGTGGTGGTGGGAGGAAGATCAAAGAGCCACCACGGCCTCCTCCCAACCCCATCCACCCTTTTTTTTTTTTTTTTTTTGTGGCAGCTGGCCAGTACAGGGATCCAAACCCTTGACCTTGGTGTTATCAGCACCATGCTCTCCTGAGTGAGCTAACCAGCCAGCTCCCCCACCCACTTTAGATGGCTGGTGACTCAGTGGCCTTCAGTGTGGCAGAGGAGGCTGAGGTGCTCAGAGAAGACTGTAGGGAAACTGTCTTGTGCAAGAGTCTACTGCTTAGGAGGACCACTAAGGAGAGGAGGTGCAACTGGAAAAAGCTGCTTTCCCAGGGGTCTGTACTTCATTGGTACTCAGATGAATGCAGGGAACAGGACAGAGAAGAGGCAACCACTGAGCGTGCAGGACTGCACGGCTGTGAAGAAAGACAAGAGGAAGCCAAATCCAAAGCAGTAAGGACAGTCCCTTTCAGTGTTTGATAATTGCTGTTACATTCTACTTTCTTTATTGAATCAGCAAGATTCAAAGCAGTATAGTAAGTAAAAAAGGGACATATGCAGGACACTAACCAGGTGGCCAACAAGATGGATGAGGAAGAGACTCACAATCACCCACTGGATGAGGAAAAGAGCCTACAGCAAAGCTGAAGAGCAAGCCGGCAATTATGTTGACGCTAGAGAACAGTGAGGCTCCCTCCCAGACACCTGAAATGCCACATCAGCTATATAAGCAAATACCCTTTTTAAGTTACATTTTCAGCCGTACAGTGCTACCGATCAACTGAGTTTATTAATTCTTAAAGACAGCACAATAGAAAGACAATCTAAATGTAAAAACAGATAAAAACAGTAACTTTTTATATTCCAAGAGGAAGAGTCCTTGCTTTTCAAAACTTCGGTTTTGAAGAGCCTTCAGGCTCTCCAATACTTGCAAATTGTTGTAGGTCATTAACACCTAGACAGATTACAATTAAACCACACAAATTGTTCAGGAACCACTGTCAACTGAAAAACAGCCTGAAGTGAAGAGTGTATACCCTGAAAATTTCAAAGACCAGAGTGTGATTTCACACAGCTGTCTACGGAACTAGAAATGGATGGACCCGTCACTCACCGTCCCTTGTCCACGGTTCAATAAGGAGGTTTTCAGGTCCTGACTTCTCTTCCTTTCCTTTGACATCACATGCCTGAAGCGTCAATTGGAGAGGTTTACCTATCCAAAGAAAATGGCAAACCTTAAGCTAGCTCTACAATAAAGAAAATTAGCATGCATATCATTGGAGATGCGAGTGCCTCTGGGTACCCAGACTGCTGACTAAAAATTCACCCTTTTAAAAGCTAAAATGGAGCAGCAATGTTAGACAAAAGCTGACACCATCCCTTTGTGCTTTCCTGAAAGACACAAAGTACAGCGCATGTCCCTGAGTGATTCCAAGGAAGGACTCCATAGAACAATCACTGTGCAGAAAAAGAGCATATTATGAGATACAGATTAATACCAAAGATTCAACACATTGGTGGTGGGGGGAGGTGATTCCTAAGGTACAGTTTTGGAACCAATAATTAATTTTATTGCAATTGTATTTAAATATATAAATGTTTTAGGTCTTGTCTCTTTAAAACATCTCCAGCCAAATTTTGAAAGTTTTAAGAATTATAAAAATCAACTTTTACTATGACGTTTTGAAGACTTTTTTCTTTTTTTAACAATACATTAAACTATAACATAACCCAGAACTAGAACATCACTAGTAATGTACATTCCCCTTACGCAGTCCTAACCTATCCACTGCTCCCTGCCTGAATAACTATTAATCTGAATTGAAAACTTTTCAGGAGAACAGTTCGGGTTCCAGACACTACCTATCCCTCCCATCCAGCCATGCCTGCCCCAGGACCTGCACCCCTCCAAAAAAAAGACCTTTCCAAATATGGGGGGGGACTGAATTTTCAAGCCATCGAATGTCTGACTTTAAAAATCAAACATAAAATAAATCACTAAGTCATATTAAGACAAAGGTACAAATATCATGGCAGAAATATCACACTGATGCCTCTATTACTGAAGAGGATGGGACCTAAAGTGGACAGCAACTTTACCACTAGAGCCAGGATGGGAAATAAGTTGCTCCTCACATGTCAAGTGCAGTCATTTGGGAGTAGCTTTATGGGCTCCTATGTCGAGGAGTAGGAGGCCCCATCCTAGTCCAGTAGAAAAGTGCTAAGATGGATTGCTGCTGGACCCAAGAGGGAAAAGCAGTGGCAGGCATGTATCTAAGTCCTTCCAAACAGCTATGATGGGATGCAGAGGGGTGCATTCTAAGACAAGGATCCCTTTGCACCACGTCTTGGCTAGCTTCATCCTTTCTCCAGATGAGAAATACTCCAACTTCCCAACTCTCTAGGTTTATACGAGACACTCCTATACTTCACCAAAGATGGCTGTGTTCAAATGGCCACCAAACCTAAGTGATTAGACCAGCAAATCTTGGGAGTACTGCCAAAAATGAACCAACATCCCCTTTCTCCCTGCCATAGCAGTCAAAGTCTGGTACTCAGAGGATATGTTCATCCAAGAGTCATGGTATAACTACAACAACCCAGTTCATGAACTACCCTGAAATACAAGAAGATGCCAGGAGGTCACACAGTGAGGATGGCCTTATGATCTTTCCATTGCTGGCATCTCCAGTATGCCCAGGCCATTTACCATATTTGAGGAGCAGGTTCTGTCTGACTGATGCCATGGATGAGATGAGGGATGAGGCCTCATACTGTGTTTCCAGGTGCTCAGTGACGGTGCACAGAGAGCTTATCACTTTGGCAATGCTTCCTCTTGCTAGTGCAAAAGCCAGAAGAGTCAGTTCTACCTCTGGGGTAGAACAGCAGCTATAAACAAAGAAGAAAAAAATTTTCACTTCTTAAAAACATGACAAAACCCAGGTTGAGCAAACCCCACATAATTGACCATAAGTAAAATTAACCATAAGTAATTTACCATAAGTAAAATTTACCATGAGTAAAATTAACCTGCCATATGCTTTCTATGTTTACCAGAAATGCTTTTTCAAAATCCTTAAAATAACCTAAGGAGAAACTAAATCAACCTAGGGGACCAGGGAATTAAATCATCACATCTCTAACCTTAATGTATATATACTAAATAATACTAACAAGCCAGCTGCTGCAATAAGCCTCTGTTATTAAGATGCCTTGGGTAATAAGTTGGCTGGTATGTTTATTCCTTGAAGGACCAAAAATTTATTTTAGATATACTCCACATCACACTTCTCTGCCTTTTTAAACACATTAAACTGAAACTTTTAAAATTGTCTAGATAGCTCAGGGACTAGTCTGCCCTCTAATGCAATAATGTCCTCAGGGCTCACTGAGGCAGAGCTGAGTGTCCCTATACCAAGCGGTCCTTTCTATCAAGCTATTAAGAGGCCCTCTCCTAGTTCTATAGATAGTCAGGCTTGTTAGACCTGAGTAAGGGCCACAGGCTGGGGATGAGAGTGAATGTAAGGTTTTACATTTTGGACTTGGACACATCTGTTCTAGCTGAACCAGAGGACTACTCTCCCTCTCCCCCCAACCCCCATTGAGGTCAGGTGATGCTAGATGAGTGAACTATTACCTCACTTTGTTTCTTTAAAAGATTAAAATATTTTAAAAAAAAATTAACAAGCATATATGCACTCCATCCCCCACAAAGAGTTCACCCCATCAACCTCGATTTTACCTAGTTATCCTTATGAGGAAACTGTCTACTTCTTCCAGAACATTGGGAGATAGAAAAGTTGAGAAATCTGTAGATCCTGGGGAGAGGGAAAGCGGAGGCATATGCTGCAGTGCCTTCCTAGAAAAGAAAAACATAAAATCAGAAAAAAATAGGCATACGAGCTTGTTTTGATGAATCCCTTATTAATGAACAGACAGTATTCCCGTGGAGAACGTGACACATAATATAAACTAGCCTTATTTCCCAGGAGTCATAGTGCTAAGTAGTTTAATAGGGTTTCATTTTTTTCTTTCTTTCTTTCAAGAGTTCAGTTTTCCTCTGTAAAAGCTTATCCAACTCCATGGAATCCAGAATCCATTTTAAGTAGTGTAAGCAAAAGATATCCATACACTACAGAAAACTCTAGAGTGCTTAGAAAAACTGACCCCCAAAACAGAGCAGTTTGTGATTCAGTAGAAAATTTTATACAAAGGATCTTAAGATCTCTGGTATCTAAAGATATGTCGTGTATTTTATTTTCTCCTAAACAGATCAGCACCCATCAGTTTCTCCATTCCTGTTCTGTTTCTTGGCTTTTTCACCTTAATGTCTGTTTTAAAGTTTCTCTTTTCTTGTCTCCTCTTTCATTCATCCTCCTCAATGCCCCAATAGCTTTGCCTTCTATGGACTAGCAATCCTAACAAATTAATGCAACAAATGATTATTGAGTCCAACTACATGCCAGCAACTCTGCTAGGTGAGTGAGTGTACCATGAAAAACTGAAGGTATGCCGTGAATGTATCAAAAAGCAACTAAAAATTCTATGACTGAAAGTTATTTTATGATAACAGTAATGAGAATCCCTGAAACAATTTTATTTCTACATTTCAAAATAGGGACAAGGCTAACACCATGTCAGCATCAACTCATAATTTCTTTTCTGTCTACACAAGGAGCCACCTCTGGGCTGTACCAGCACAGCAGCTGCACTCAGACCCAGCTGATCAATGAGGTCTAATGCACACAAGCAGCATGCAATTGTTTACTGAATTTATTTCAACTGATACAATTAAACACTTCTGACCCAAAATGTTCTTTCTTATTTTTCCTCATTGATCTTTTCTTCAATAAATTTTTTATTTTAGAATAGTTTTAGATCACTGATCTTTAAATATCAGGAGTGCATGAAAACACCACTGCAGATGAACTAGTACAACTGAGCAGGGATATAAACTTTAAAATATATCCCTTCTTCAACAACTTGGCATATCTTTAAAAAACTAAGGTAGAAAGTTCCTCCTCTCCACCTTCCTGGAAATCTAGTCCATATGGCGGGGCTGCTCAAGGCTAGCATCCATGTTTATCTGGGGGTAGGAGGAGGAGACATGGTGGCCTATACACGGGCACTGGAGCCTGAGCAGGGTGAGAAAGGTATCTGCAGAAAGGAATAGCCTGGTGTGGAATGCAGGTACCAAGTAGGGCAAGAAGGGTGGCCTGGTACAGGTATAGGAACTCAAGGAGGATAAGAAGGGCATCTGTGCAAGGGCGGTCATAGCAGCAGCCCTGCAAAAAATGTTGGGGCAGGAGTGGGATGAAGAGGGTATCTGTTCAAGCACAGGGGTGACAGGAGACTGGTTATATAGAGGGGGACTGAGTAAATATATTAGGGTTTAGTTTCTAAATAACATTCTCCACTAAAAGGGACCTTGACCCCTTAGAAAAATGGCTGACTCCAGGACTAAGGCAGGGAATGCTCAAGATAAGTCTGAAATAACTTGTCCACAAAGTAAGAAAGTGTTCTAAGAATGATGAGAGCATGTAAAAGGGCATATGATGGCCATCCACCAAAAAAAAAGGCACATGAAAGGGTTGCCACCAGCCTAATCTGGGACAATCTGAGCATCAAAACTATGATTGACTATGATGCAGGGAATAAAATAGGAATCTGTTAGTCCTAGCTAAACAGAAAGTTTGATGAGGAAAAGGATATTTACATATTCTTAAAGTACCTTCTCACAACTTCTTATTACTTACAAAAGGAAAAAGAATTATTTTATAACAGAAAAGTCTAGCAGACATCACTTTAATCAAGTGACCAAAGTTAACATCATTAGCACTAGTAATAGGACCACCTGAAGTTGTGTGCCACCCAATGGGATGCAATGAGAACACAGCATTGCTTCCATGATATCCCTGCTAGAGATAGAAAACCTAAAACTATTCATGATGAAACATCAGATAAACCAGGATTGAAGGACACTCTTCAAGATAACTCACCTGTAATTTTCAAAAGTGTCAAGGTCATAAAAGTCAAGGAAAGACTGAGGAACTGTTCCAGACTAAAGGAAACTAAAGAGCTATAATAATGAACTGCAAAGCATGATTCTGGACTGGATCTTTATGCTATAAAGGATATTACTGGGACAACTTGCAAAACTTGAATGGGGTCTGAGGATTAGATGTTAATTCGTTGATTTTGATGATTATTGGAAAATGTTCTTGTTTGTAGGAAATGCACAATAAAGTATTCAGGGACAATGTGGCACTAGGTTGGCAAATTACTCTCAAATGACTGAGGAAGAAACAAAAATACATTGTAATATACTTGCAAAGTTTCTCTAAGTTTGAACAGTTTAATAAAAATCAATTTCAAAACAGGAAGGCAGAAAGGGGTATGGCCAACTATTACCCTTCAGATCTAGCATTGCCAGCAGTGTTATTTACTGAAAAGTTTTATTTAATAGTACTAACCAATCTCAAAAGATATCGGGAGAACAAAATATTAGCAAGCTCTTTTTGGCTGATACTTTGACAACCTATGCTAATAGGCCTATTATTATTTATAAAACCTATATACAATACTATTTCATTGCTATTAAAGCTGGTTGTTTTTGTCTTGTATGTTACTACTTGGTTTTTTTGCCCCAACAGTTTTTTAAGAGAAAATTTCCAAAGGTGCTCTACATTTCAAAATAAGTTTAGATTTCACTCCAAAGACCTAGATTCAACTGATCCATCACCTGGCCGTGTGACCTCAGGGAAGGTCTCAATATCCTCCTCTATAAAATGGGGATAATTTTTACAGGCACATTTTAGTGTCAGTAGGTAAAATAATGGACAGCATCTGAAAGTGCTTTATCTGCTATAAAGTGCTATATAAACATAAGCACTTGTTCCCCAATGGATAAGGAATGGGCTCAGCATGAGTGGCCTTCTCATAAGACTGGGGCACTTGGTGAGCTGGTGAAGAAGGACATTGAGGGAACTGTGTGAGGAGGAGCAGGGCAGTGGAATGGGCACTTCTTCAAAGTCATATGAAGCCAGAATGAACATCAATCAAACAAAGCAAAAGCGTGGAGCTGACAGGAACAAACAGGAAACAATAGGGTACCTGAGGCTGAGCTCTTGACCACACCACATCAACAGCTCAGTGACACTCTCTAAAGGGTTAGAGAAGAATGAATGCATTTTGATGGGCCTGGAAAAGAGAGAGTGACTTACTGAGTATTGTGCAGCACTGTCTGGACAAAAGTGGGATTTGTCTCCATAGATGCAGTCACCAAAGATGTCAGCAGAGACCAGTACCATATCGCAGAAGCATCTGAGACTGACACCCCAGACTTCTTAACTCTCTGAAAACCAACAGCTCTCAGACCATGAATTCTAGTGTCACATCCATCGCTAAGACAACGTTTTATGTTAATCTGGACATCTGTCAAGCACAAACAACAAATTTAGTATTGGATTAACTTCTTTAGTTCCGCAAATGCTAGGCTCCCAACTATAAGCAAAACAGTAATTGACATTTCAAAAAAAAAATTCTGAAGATATACTTCACAGAAATAAATAATGTGTGCAATGACACTAGTATATAAAAAACTTGTCAAGAAACATTGATGAATCTAAGAAATCATAAAAATATGGCTTAAGTCTTTACATCACAAAACTTCTTAGAAACTTATGAGTCTTGAAAATCACACTAAGAGCATTTTAAAAATCCTGACTGAATGAACACATGGTAAGAACACTTCTAGAATTCTCCCTAGAGCTCTGAAAGTTGGATTGAGTTGTAAAACAGTAACTGGCTCATAAGCAGTTGTGAGAATTTCATTTTCATAATCAAGTCCAAATAGATGACATAGCCATGATTCACCTTCAAGAGATGTCACAATTTCTTATTGGGGCTGGAGAGGAGGAGATGAGAAGTTAAAAAGGACACAACTCAGATAAGACCACCACAGTATAAGACAGAAAGCTTCTGCTCCACAAGCTTAACTACTTCTTTGCCTAGGGGTGAGACACACAGACTCTACCTCCCTAGGCCTCAGTTCCTTCAAGCAAAGTAAGAACACTTCTATTTGGCCCAGGAAAGCATTAGAAGAAAGGAGACAAAACATGAAGCGTTCTGGCTCCCTGAATGAAATAAGCCTGGAAAGAAATCCCAGAATTGTGATTATTTCCAAAATGCTTTGTGTGAAATAGTGTTATAATAGTGTAAAATTGGGAACAACCTAAATATCCAAGAATAAAGGATGGGTTAAAATTCAGGCATATTCTCACAACACTAAATAAAGGTGTTTATGAATATAAGATATGACGCATTAAAAAAATTACAAAAGAACATGTACAGAATATTACCATTTTTGTAAAAAGGCATGTACAGATATATATAAATATATATATATATACAACCCTATTTTTTAGGGAAAAAAGTGTATATATGTACATGCACACATAAATACAGAAACACAAGAAATGGGATCCATACCAAGGTAGTCACAGTGACAATCCCTGGGTAGTAGGATTTTGAGTATTTTTCTTTATATTTTTCTAATTTTCCAATAATAAAACTGGAATAAAATATTTTTGACTAAAAAAAGGCTTTACTGCTTTTCTATAATTTTTAAAAACACTTAATAGATGAAATAATGACCGCTTTTGTGTATATCATGAGCAGCAAATCAAATCTCAAAATAAAACTAACGACTTCTGCACTTCAGGGCTCTTCCTGCTAAAAATATGACTTCCCTTCCTCCCCTCCCCATCCCCTTAGTTTTGTTTGACTCACAGAGCTGACTGATGTTGGCATTTTCCAGAAGTGTCACATAGCCAGTGACATTGCTGGGGATGTGCACATCTCGGACTTCCTGAAGATCGCTGGCACTCCTCCCCACAGCTACCGTCACCTGTTGTGGCATGTAGCTCTGGTCAGTGGCAGCCACTGCAATGGACAAGTGCCTGAGCACAACATCTGGCTTCATTTTTAAACTGGAAAACACAGAGAGCAGGAACTACAAATGTTTAGAACCCAAGTCCCATCTCAAAGATCTTAGGTATATTTGATATACCCAAAGACTGATTTTTCTAACAGCAACTGACTTGAAATGCTGGCTATGAGTTTTAAAGTCCTTATGACCCTCCCAAGTCTCTAAAAACCTTTAAGTTTGAGGAGGTACAAAAAAACCTGCCTCAAGTCTGCATCATCAGCTCCTGCCTAAAGAGTTTCCAGCCTACCAGGCTCCCCATAGCATCATAGTTAAAGCATGGACCCTAAAGCCATACTGCCTGAGTTAAACTCTTGGCTGTACTACTTACTGGCTGTGTTACCTCAGAATCCCAAACCATCAAGAGAAAGTTTGATTTTCTTGAAGAATTAGTAGGCTTCCTTCTATCAGAAGATAATTCTATAGCACATTTTCTCTGGTTGCCTAGAGACTCAGAGTGAAGTTTAATGCTCTTAGCCCCCAATGTTTTCCCTTCTCATTTGCATATACTTGATCTTTCAGTTTTATCCTAATGATTTCAATGTGTATTTTTATACTGACAATAACAGCAAACGTTTATTGAGTTATTGCTATTTTCCAGATAATGTTCTAGGAGCTTTTAATAAATTATCTCACTGTAAGCTGCTGTAAACCTTTTTGGAAAGTACAGGGATGTAAATCAATAAAGGTATACATACAAAAACAAAACAAAACAAACAAATAAAAAAACCTTTCAGTTCGAGATGAATTTACATTTCCTCTTGAAGTAGTAGTACAGGCAGGAAAGAACAATATGAATATTCTAAGAAAATCCCTTTACCTGACAAGATGCAAATTCTAAACTGCACCCAAATAACTGAGTATATTCCTTCATCTATAAATTAGATATATGGCTAAAGGTCAAATGTGTCCTCTAAGAAAAAACAAGACCATTACATCTATTTTCACCAACTAAAATTAGCCCATTTGCTGAAGAGACTGGTGAAAATTTAGACAGCGGCTTCAGAACCTCTAGAAACACCACAGTTTACTATCTATCATCAGATCCATTCCAGGATTCCTGACCATCCCATTCCCTCTTCTAAACTGACCAACTAAGTTGCATACAGTGGATTTAAAAAATGTACAGAAAGGGTTTTAAAAAGTACAATTAGGTCTGATATAAGAAAAGTACTTCCCTTGTGATACTAATTTTCCTGAGAAACTAGTGAAAAAGATCTGAAATCAGTACCATAAAATATCAGCGAAATGCTATTTTCTCCTTTTAAAATATCAAGCAAAGAAATTACCAGTGTTTATGAATATACGAACCAGGTTACATGATTTTACATGATTCTTTTTACTTGATTCTTAAAGCATCTTCACAGATAGCCACTCACAATAAGAAAAAATCCAGGCAGTTAGTAGAAAACATTTCAAAATTTTAAAAAATTTTAAAAAATAAAAGTATTATGGCACCCACCGAATCCAGTGCGAGCGGGCACTGCCATCTGACTGCCAGTAGGATGACGTTTCTCCATTTGTCATCTTGTCAACATCTGCAGGGTTGGATGATGTTTCTATATAAGCGTAGCACTTTGCTACTGACTTGAGTTTATCCATCTCTGGGCTTCTAGTTAGATCTCCAGGGCTTTCTGCAGGGAAGACCAGAATATATCATATGACATCTCTTTCAGGAAGGGAAAAAAAAGTTCATTTAAAACATTTAACAGAAATATGTTTGGCACTCTGGGCCTAGAAACATTAATCTTCCTTAAAATCTCCATTCACAAGAACCCATTGGCTAAGGATTGCTCCATTATCTCTTTATAGTGTAATACATAAACCACTGAACTATTTGCAAAATCATGCCCAGAGAAGAAAATGGTGCCTTAGAGTTTGAATTTACATTTCTTTAATTATGAATGAGGCTTTTTAAGCCACTTGTGCTCTGAGTATGGTCCAGTCCTACACTCTTCTACTTTCTTCTGGATCACTGGTCGTATCAATTCATAATTTTATATACGTTATATAATGTACATACACACACGTAACAGCTAATACTTACTTGATTGTTTACTGTGAGACAGGCACTTTTCTATATATTCTCTATGTATTAATTCATTTTAGAAATGAGGAAACTAAGGGACAGAGAGTTAAATAATTGCCCACGGGCAGAGTTACTAAAAAATTTAATCTGTCAATTGAGTTATTAATATGTTGCAAAATGTATTTTTGTTCCCTAGAATATCATTTGTCTTTTGACTCTACCTGTGATATTTTTTGTGGTGAAGAACTTTACATTTTCATATAGTCTAATCTGTTAATCCTTTCTTTTGTGAATTCTGGGTTTCATGCCTTGCTTAGAAAGACCATCCCATATTTTATAAAGTGGAACTATTTTCTTCTAGTACTCTTACTATTTCCTTTTTAGTTGAACTTTTTGATATATCTGAAATGCATTTTACTGAGTGAAGTGGGTTAAGAATCTAATTTCATTTTTTCTCCAGATGGCTAACCAGTTGCCCTAACCCCACTTGTTGACAGTTCAACTTTCCATCCTGATTTATAATGCTCACTATATTCCCATGTGTACTTGGCTCTATTTCTGGACTCTGTTATGTTCTACAGACCAGTCTGTATACATCATCAACTTTTGCTGCCATGGTGGCTTCCCTCAAATATTCAACGAATACAAGTTGAGTATCTCTTATGCAAAATCCTTGGAACCAGAAGTGTTCCAGATTTTGGAAAATTTGTGCATACTGGTTGAGCATCCCTAATCTGAAAATCTGAAATCCAAAATGCTCCAATGGGCTTTTCCTTTGAGCATCATGTTGGCACTCAAAAAGTTTCGGATTCTGGAGCATTTTGGATTTGGGATTTTCAGATTAAGGATGTTCAACCTGCACTCACTGAGTACCTACTATGTGACAGGCAAGTTCCAGGTTAAGGAACTTAACCAAGGATAAGGAAGTAAACAAGGCAGACAAAATACAAGTAAATAAATAATGCTACAACTTCAGATAACAATAAGTGCTATTTAGACCATTAAACCTGCAAAGGTGATAGTGACCAGAAGGTGGGGAATGGGGGAAAGGGGGGCATTAATTACGTAGAATAATGAGGAAAGCCATCCCTGAAATCACATTTGAACAGAGAAATGAATAATGGATGGAAGGAAGGAAGGAATGAAGGACACATTCTTATGCTACAAACTAATTACTACTCTATTTCCAGAAACAAAGGCAGGGAGAAGGATTGGCTCATCCTATTAATAAACACGTTTTAGAAGAGATGATGATAGAGTACTTTCAGGAGAACGCCCCATACACATACCCTTCTCTTTTTGTACCAGCTGATCCAGAGACTCCTTCAGAACAGAAGACCTCATGGTGCACATGTTATTGCAGTGGTCCAACATCGGGTAGGGTAACGCCATGCTAGAGATCCGATTGCGATGCAGGAAGCGCAGTATCATTGATGAGTGAACACCGAGTCCCTCCTTTGACTCTGAAAATATGTCTATGAAACCTAAGTAGACAAAATCCATTTTTGGCATTTTTGGGAAGCCACAATAGTGTCCACATCCCCTGCCTGGTGGCCTATCTGAATTGGCTAAATTAAAAGCAGCCATTAACATTAGCTCACTTGGGAGAGTGTGGTACTGATAACACCAAGGTCATGGGTTTAGATTTTCCAACTGGCCAGAGGCCAAAAAAAACACAAAAGCAAACAAACAAACAAAATAAGCATCCATTAACAATCTTCATCAATATTTCAGCTTTAATCATTTAAAAATCTAAGTAAGTTTTGAAGAAATGAACCTTAACAATCGCAATTTAAGAATTAATTTCATTTTCTACCAGACGCTAGGAGGGAAGGGGGTGGGGGAAGGGGAAGTGGTGGATTAATGGGTACAAAGCTATATTACCTACCCTAAGTGAATCATATAGTACATGCATGAATTGAAACACACTGTACCCCACAACTATGTACAAATAAATGTTAAAATAAAAAATAGAAAAGATAAAAAGAACTAAGTAAAATAATGAATGTAAATGCTTAGAACAGTGCCTGACAAATAAAAAAATTTTTTTAATTTCATTTCAGTTAAATAGAATTTTAGAAGACTTAGAAAATGATTATCTGTTTCAATCCAAACTTTGAAAATGTATAAGCACTTAAATACTAGCCAGAAGACTTTAAAGAAATTTTGCATATAGAATACAGGCTAGGAATAAAGCTTATTGCATTAGAGAATAAAAGCATAGCTGTTTTTTTTGTACTAAGTGACATAATACAATGATAATGACAATACGATCACTACCATTTCCACAATATCTGATGGCACTGTACTATTTATAAGGTAATTCCACATACATCATCTCATTTGGTCCTCACAACAAGGTGAGGGAGTAGGCACAAAGGGTACAGGTATCCTTGTTTTACAACTGAGGAAAATGAGGTTTAGGTGACACACCAAGATCAACAAAAAAGATTAGGATTGGGAACACCCCTCCTGCACTCCCTCCAGGTGCTCCTTCCACCATTCCAGTTCTCTCCCCGCAGTGTGACTCCTCTGGAATCTGCCCCACTTGTCCATCCCTCTGGCCACTCCCAGGCTCTGGTTTCAACACCTCTTGCTTATACACCTACCCAGATGTCCCAAGTGGTTCTTCTGGCTGCCTCCCATGTACCATTAACCCAAGTAGTCTCATGAAAACAAAAGAGAGATCGTATCTACCCCTGCTTAAAATCCTTTTACGGTTCTTCATAACCTAAATTAATATGCCTTGGACCAAGGTGCCCATAACCCAGGAGTGCTAGGGTTAAGTGAAGCAAGGATAAACATGACAGCCTTTCCTGGAGCTCAGATATATTTTCAGATTTGAGGAGATTTTTAATTTTTTTACTTTCTAATGAATCATAACAAACATAACAAAGAGTACACATATTATTGTTGTATTGCTTGATGAATTTTCACAAACTGAACACACCCATATACACAGTACCCAGATGAAGCCTTTGGAAGTCTCTGGCAGAAATTTTTTTTAATAGTAAAACAAACGTTCGGATCTCCATACTGGCCAGCCACAAAAAATAAATAAATAGTAAAACAAGCAATTATATTAGAGCAGAATAAAACTTTGCATTAATTTTTAAAATGCAACTGAGGAGAAATTTTGTGCTTGAAGCAGCTCATCTTGGTTATGCTCCCAACCCAAACCCTTAAGACATCTGATTTCGGAAGACTCAAAAGTCTTTGTGAGAGGCTGGGGTTAGCTCATTTGGTAGAGCGTGGTATGGATAACACCAATGTTAAGGGTTTGGATCCCTGTACTGGCCAGACACCAAAAAAAAAAAAAAAAAAAAATCTACGCAATCCCTACCACTTCCTTTTACAGTTTTTTCTTAGCAGACTCCCACAGTAATACCCACGCCTCGTCTTTATACACTGCTGATGCTGTACTGATTTGCTCAGAAAAAATAGACTGACTCTGTAATGGGAAAAGTGTTTTCATACACTGAAATATTTGGTACATGAATGAATTTGGTTCAATGAATTCAGCAAAGGTACTGTCTCTTATGCACCAATACAATGAAAAGGAAAAGAACTAGTTTTAGTGTGGGAGGAAGTTAGAGAGAGAGACTAGGAAACTGTGAAATTCCACCACAAAGGTGACCTCAGCTTACAAAGGTTCATCCTAAGACTGTGATAATACAATTCTTTAAAGATGGGTGTTGATGGAAAATTTTGAGTAGAAAGTCCTAAGTCACAAGACTGCTACCTAAGTGCTTTGAGATCTGGACCCTGAATTTTTCTCAACCTAATCTCTCCATCTCACCACAGTCACCCAGCACAGCAGTAAACTAAGGATTACCTGTTGGTGGATTCCCTGGTCTCCAACCCTTTCCTCTCCTCCCAGAAAATCTCCTTGAGGTGTCCAAATAAAGCTCATGCTATCCACATGCTGCTGGTAATGCAAAGGTGGGAGTAATATGTAAATGCTAAGCTATCAGTTAGCTAAACGTAATTCAAAATATAATTTTAACTGCCATGAGAATAGGAAAAAAATCAATATGCATGGGCTACCTATAATACTCTATAAAAATTACATAATTACCCCAGACTGGCTAGCTTCCAAAAAAAAAATTATATAATTAAAGACAACCTAAGGAAGAGTGGAAATATACATTCTTTATCAAGATACAGAAACTATACTTCCCTAACTAAATATATCACTCAGCAGCAAGCTAGAGGGGTCAAGAGCAATCAGATTTATATTTATGTGTACATCAAATCTATTTTGCCTCTGTTGCTGCACTAGCTATGCTAAATATTATGATACCAAGTACAAAGAGCAGGAAAAGTCCTTTGGGAAGATAAACTGAGACAAAGGATGACGTGCAAAGGGTTTTTTCCTTTCAAATGCAATTGTCTTCTCACTGAAAAAAAAAGTATGTAACTTTTATCATAATTCTGTCTTTGTATAAGTCTGGGCCCCCAAGGGAAACCATATAAAAAAAACTGGGCCTGTTTTTTGTATGTACAATGTGTAAGAAGCATTGCCTAATTTCAAGCTATTTATATTCTTACTTAAATTTCAAAGTAATAGCTTTCTAAAAAAAAGAAAAACACTAAGAGCTTACTATGTGCCAAAAAAATGTGCCAAATGTGAGGACACAACAGAAATAAGACAGAAGGTCCCTACCTTCATGGAGCTCACAGTGTAGGAGTAAAGACAGATATTTAATGAATGATTAAGTAAATAATTAATTAATTACAACAATAATATGTTGAAAAAAAAATGCAGGATGCTAAGAGAACAGAGTTCAGTAAGGACTAGGGAAGACTTCTTAAAAGAGTGAAATAAAGAGATCCATTAAAGGGCCAGCCTGTAGCCCACTTGGGAGAATGTGGTGCTGATAACACCAAGGCCACTGGTTCGGATCCCTATATAGAGATGGCCGGTTAGCTCACTTGGGAGAGTGTCGTGCTGACAACACCAAGTCAAGGGTTAAGATCCCCTTACTGGTCATCTTTTTAAAAAAAAAAAAAAAAAGAGAGAGAGATCCATTAAGGAAGGCAGTCTCAAGACAAAGGTTCATAAAATGGTAGAACTGATTACCCATCATTGTATTGGAGAGCAAAAGAGATAATTACACTGAATGCTAACTCAGATCATGTGCCAAATGAATGCTGCTGGGAGAGTTTATTTAATAACGCCTACAAGCTTCCTTAATTTCAATCTCTAGTACAGCAAGGTTCATTTTGGTACTAAGAGGGCCCGCTTGAGCATTCAGCACTCAGATGAGAGCCATACCTGGAACAAGAGAACAGGCCTGTAGTTGTCTGATGATGTGGCTCGGCTCCCCTTGAAGATTAGCTCCACTGGAATTCTTGAGGGCCTCCAGCATGTTCTCAGCATCAACTGTACCATCACCCTCAGCATCAAACTGGGCAAAGGCCTACAAGATAAAAGATGCAAGAAAATCAGGTCTGTCCCAAATAATTTTATTTTTACTTTTAATTTACTTTATTTTTAATTTTAATTTTATTTTTAATTCTCAAGTCCGGTGATTTTTTGTTGTTGTTGTGGGGAGATGAGTCCCTACATGCCATTCAAAGACCAAGTAAACCCAGGATAGTAATTTACTGTGCCTTGTAGGATGTAAGTATACAATTATATACAATTTTATCATCTCTTTTCTCCTCCAAGAAACTAACCCTTCCTCCCCACAGATAATTTCAGAAGAAAGCAACCACTGTAAAAGTGTTTAACTGGTTGCAAAGTGCCAAATACAAAACAAGAATTAGAAAGAACTGGCTTAGAGTAGCGCCTCAGGTTTAGGTGGACTTTTTCTTTTAACTACTCTTTAGACACAAGAACTAACTTGGTTTATCTGCTCTATAGCCCTGTTTTCACTAACCTTGAAGCATAATTTAACTTGCCTCTTGCCCATTTGGGGCTATCTGGGGACCTGGTACAGCATGGGATTTGGTTTGAATTTTGGTCTGTCACTAACCAGATGTGTGACCTTACCGAAGTTTCTTTATCTCCATAAGCCTCAGTTTCTTGATCTGAAAGATGCAACAAATATTGCCACATTCACAGGCAACTGCCTGGATTAAGTAACAATCGAGCAGTTAAAGCCCAACACAGTGAAAGCACATTAGTATTGGAGGGTTGCCCTTCTCCTTTCTAACCTGCAACCCGTGGACTAGGAAATACCAGGCACAGCTGAAAGTGAGAATACTATGCTGAAAATGGGGGTGGGAGGGTGATGGTTACTTGCTAAATGTTTAAGACTCAGCCTTCCCCAGGGATCCCAGAATGCTGGCTGTCAGTCTCATACACTTCTAGGCAAAGACTGGAAGAGTCTTCTCTGGGGAAACTGACAAACCCAAGGGAATAGGTCTATAGATACCGACACTGGGGATATCCCAACGAAAGGACCCAGCCCATTCATCTTACGGTGAGCTTCACTGGTCGACAAGCCAGAAAGAAATACAGAGCACCCAGGTTTTTAGTCCCCCATTCTTTAATGAGTAGGCAGCCCAGGACCACTAGACATTTGAGGAAAGCCTTAATATGAAACACAGAAAAAGTAACTAGGAGAAAAGAAAGTCTACGTAGGGAGAAGAAAACCTCAAAAGGATGATGAATATCTTCAGAGAAATATTTTAAAAGATATTTCAAATACCAGCTTTACTGAGGTATATAATTCATATACCATAAAATTCACCCTTTTAAAGTGCACAATTCAGTGGGACCTAGTATATTCAGAGTTGTACAACCACTACCATCATTACCTAATAAAAAAAGATATTGAAACTGTGAAAGAACAGGATACTATTACTAAAGACAGGATATTGAGAAAGTTTTAAAAATCTCTTTAAAATTAGGGCCGGCCCGTGGCTCACTCAGGAGAGTGCGGTGCTGATAACACCAAGCCCACAGGTTCGGATCCTATATAGAGATGGCCGGTTAGCTCAATGGGTGAGCGTGGTGCTGACAACAACAAGCCACGGGTTAAGATCCCCTTACTGGTCATCTTTAAAAAAAAACAAACAACTCTTTAAAATTAAAATATCAGAGCAAAATGAAAATCTCAATAGAAAGGTTGGGAGATAAAGTTGACTAAAGTGCTCAGAAAGTAGAGCAAAAAGGTAAAATGATGGAAACAGAGAGTCAAAAGAAAAGGAAAATCAAGGGACAAGTCTAGGAGGCCCAGCTCCAAATAACATGAGTTCCAGAAAGATGAAACACAGAAAATTTAAGGGAGGAAATCACAATTATTATAATCCGAGATACTTTCCCCAAACTGAAGTACATGAGTTTTGAGACTGAAGGGGCTAAATACCCCACACAATGAATAAAAGTGCATCTTAATGAAATTTCATAATGTTGAGGGGAAAGAGAAATTCCTACTTCTGGGATGTCTTAGTCCATTTTATGCTGCTATGACATAATACCACAGACTGAGTAATTTATAATAAACAGAAAATTTTTTGGCTCATGGTTCTGGAGACTGGGAAGTCCAAGAGCATGGTGCCAGCATCTGCAAGGGCCTTTGTGCTGTGTCATCTCATGGCAGAAGGCAAAGCCTATGCAGCAGACCTAGAGAATAACAAGTCCAGGTTAAATCAGGTCAGAAGGCTCTGGGAAATATTTCTTTGAGAAGATGAAACTGATAGCTACCCATTTGTTTGAACATATTGAATGTATGTTAGGGGAGACTCAGACAACTGGCAGAGAATATGGGATTAAATTCATGGTAAAAGACATAGAAAATTAAGAAAAATAAAAGTATCAATTCAATTGTTAATTCCAGAGCACATAAAAAGATGTATAAGAAAGGAAAAGCAATCACGAGATACTACGTGACTCAGCTATGCAAAGAATTTACATAATCATAATAACGTAAATATTGAAGGGTGATCTAAACAAAACTGATACAATTCTAGAGGGAGGACAGGAGATGTGCAGGCATGGGCAAGAATGGGAAAGTAAAAGACAACTGAAGTCTCATCTTCCATGGTGGGAATAAAATAGATAATGCCTAAAGCTGAAAAACCGCAAAGAAGTGATATAAACATTTGAGGGTACTTCAAACAGTTTGTGGAAAAAAAGAATTAAAAGACCTTTCCGTAAACTTTTTGAAGATACCTCATATTATTTGGGAATATATAGTTAAATACCCAAGAACCAGCTACAGAAAAGTAATTGTTCTTGGGGAGTGATATACTGGGGTAGGAGAGTACAGGGCCATTGGTTTTTGTTCAAGTCTTATGGACTCCATACCATGTACATGTATCACTGGTAACAATAAAACCCAAAATTTTTAAAGAGTGTCCACTTCAAGCATGGGATGACTAAATGAGTAGGCTTAAAGCTTTTTTTTTAAAGCAGTATAATACTTCCTCCCCTCTAAATAAAATTTTATACACAATGGATATACCAACCATAAAAGGAGGTTTCTGGGACAACTGGATACATTTGAATGTGGGCTGGGTATTAAACAGAAATGTATTGACATGGGAAGGTGAAGATCATAAACTGGAAAAAGTAGGTTACAAAAGAGTATTGTTAGAGAACAATCTCATGTTAGTTTGAAGAAAAAGCATATATGCACTTTCCACATCATTATAAAAAGTATATATGCACATGCATAAAAAAAGACATGAAAGAATATTAAGATGTTAATAGTGGTAATATGATACTTTATATCTTCCTATTTTTGCTTATCTGTATTTTTAATCTTCTGTTATCTAAATGTTGCTTTTGTAATACTAAGGGGGAACTTTTAAATATTAAGAAATATTAAAGGGCCGGCCCGTGGCTCACTTGGGAGAGTGTGGTGCTGATAACACCGAGGCCACTGATTTGGATCCCTATATAGGGATGGCCAGTTAGCTCACTTGGGAGAGCGTGGTGCTGACAACACCAAGTCAAGGGTTAAGATCCCCTTACTGGTCATCTTTAAAAAAAAAAAGAAAGAAAGAAAGAAATGTTAAGCACAACCTAAATATAAAAAGTGGAGCCAAAGGGTGAGGAGGAAGGTGGCACAGAAGCACAGTCTCCATCTGCCCTGAGGCCCCACGGTGAGAATACTACAGTACCAAATAGCTACTTCCCAACTTTTCCACATTATAGCATACAGAGAAAATAATAATATTTGCATGACTCAAGGTCTGAGAGGGTTAGCATAGCTGTAACCCATTCAGTTGGGAATGACATATGGACTGGGAAACTCTGAATTAATATTTTGGTACTTCCTAAATTCCAGGGACTGTGCAAAGCATTTTACATGTGTAATATCATTTACTCCTCATAAGGGTAATAGTACTTACTATTAACCTCCCCATTTTATAGTTGTACAGAAAGGTCAGGTCACACAGTAACTATTTGAATCCAAGGCTCCAGCATTCACGTTCTTCACCACGATTGCATTCTCCTTCCTTTGACCACACAACCCCTGGGATTCATTTGCAGTCTGGAGACCAAGTGCTTAAAACTTCTCTTAGCTCTCTCCCTTTCCTTCATCTACAAAAACTGCTCTCAGTATCCTTTGCCCCGGTTAACTCAATATCAACCCTAGAAGTGAGACTCGCTCTCTCTAAGTCTCAAGGCAGCACTCAAGTCCTACTTGAACCAACACTTCCACACTTCAAGTGCCACCTGCATCTCCAAGTACCATATGGTTTGCAACTTTCCACACAACTCCTGCCATTTATTGCTACTAAAAATTCTATATAAGCAAGGCTATAAAAATAGTGACAATTTTGCTACCTTTAACAGATTTCTGTTGATGTGTCAATAGTTAATGAATACAATAAAAAGAATTTTCAAAGAAACAAAAAACAAAGACATTTGGGGTGAGGAAAAAAAATCATAACAGCTTTGCTAACAGTTTCACCAAATACATAAGTAATTTCATAATACTCAGAAATTGTCCTTGAAGAAATGTTCAGGTTTAAAGATCTAACATTTAACATCTAGCTTGTTTACAGTACTTCACAGAAGCCAATTTACTCATGCATTCATTCAACACTAGCGGATAAAGCTGCCATTATATATATACCTGGCCCTGTACTTGGTTCTGCGGATATAAAGATGAACAGGGCACAGTCCTTGCCCTCCAAAAACCTTACAACCTCAAAGACAGATCTGTAAACCAAAAGCAGCAATGTAACAGGTGTGATAACTACAACAATAGAAGTAACAGCATAAATTACCATTACTATTATAGCTAATATTTACTGAGCTTACTATGCACCAGGAAGAGTTTTAATCACTTTGCATGGATCAAGTCTTATTTTCCACAACAACCCTAAAGGTAGGCACTATCTTTTTACTAGCGAGAAAGAGAGGTTAAGTATTTTGTTCAAGGTCACATAGTTAGTACTGGTAAATGATGGAGGTTGGATCTGAATCCTGCTCTGATTCTGGACCCCACACTATCAACCACCATGAGCCAACAGACACTTGGGTGGGCGGGGAAGGCATTCAGGAAAAATGACCCGGAGAAAACAATCATTGAACTGAGCTTTAATGGATAACTAGGAGTTTAATCTACTTGGTATGGCTGGAAAGGAAACAGGAGCAGGAGATCAAGAGATGAACAGAGGTCAGAATAGAGAGATCCTGGCAGACCAGGCTGAGGAGCTCAGATATACAGTAAGGACACCACGAGGCCACTGGAAAATATTAAGGGTGGGGGGAGCTGACATCCCAGATCTATATAAGCTCTCATTTTGGAATGGACCTACAGATCTCTTAAACTATGGGCCTTTGTAGTGCCTGACCCCCTTCTCCAACAACTCCATGAGTGGTCAGCCACCTTCTGTTACACACATCAGTGACGGGAAGCCCACATCCTCTGGACAGTTCTGACAGTAATAACTCTCTTCTCTATAATAAATGGAAATCTCCCTCCCCAAAGTTACCACCCCATTGGGCCATTCAGAACACATCTGCTCCCTCTGCCCCAAGACAGCCCACAGATCACTGATGACAGTGATCAGGTCCTCTGAGTTGCCCCCAAGCCCTCCATTCCTTCAACCAGTTCTCCGTTCGATATGGGCTTAGCCTAATTCCCATCCTGGTTGTTCCCTTGGGATCCCTCTGGTTTGCCAATAAACTTCAGAGCACTGCTCCTCAAGTTTTATTGGCTGATCCACTATAAGAAGTACATTTTGCATCATGACCCAGTATACATATGAGGGGTTTTCAAAAAGTTCATGGAAAGATTTATATTATCTTTTAATTCCATTTCTCCACAAACTTTTTGAAGTACCCTTGTATAACTGATATAAAAGTTTCATGAAGGGCTGGCCTGTTAGGTCAGTTGGTTAGAGCACAGCCTTGTTAACACCAAGGGCATGGGTTCAGATCCCCATACCAGCCAGCCGGCGGGGGAAAAAGAAAAGTTTAATGAAACAATGCAATACTTTCTCTCATCAGTATAATGTTTTCTGATATTTTCTATTCCAATCTATTCTGCTTCATTTTTTAAAAAGCAAGTTAGCAGACACTAAATAAGATTTCCGAACCACTAACGGGGCAGTTTGAAATGCACTGCCTTGGAATGTGGGGCCCAAAACTCAACTTAATAATCTAGATATGGTCTAATAGTGCATAGTAGAGCAAGTCTACCTTTGCCTCTCTAAAAACAGAGCAATGCCCCTATTTCCATGAAGCTAACACCCATCTCCATGAAGACATCAACTTGCTCTGCTGTACTCTTCCTCTGCCTTTCCTGATTCAGGCCTCTTCCTATGACACCTTCCCACTATGTGCTCTGCCATCCACGTGATAACTATTCAGGCAGCACCAAGTGTAGGCACTATGGTAGGCACCATGTGGGAGACAGAAAGTATAACAGGGTCAGGCCAAGAGAGAAAACCTGCATTAGAGTTTAGTGCCAGATTTACTGCTTACTCTCTGTAAGACCTGGAACAAGATCCTTGGCCTCTGTGAGCCTCAGTTCCTCATACTGTTGGACCTTTCTTCTCCACAGCCTGTTGTAAGGATCCAAAGGATCATAAACAAGATGATGCCTAGTAAACTGCAAAGAACTGTTATTAAAATCTAGTTAGAAAGCTGTATCCATCTCCCTTACAGACAAGAGACAGAAAAGTAGGCTGGCTGACTACATATTTCCATCCATTTGCCTTGGCCTGAGGGCAGCATGAGACAGGTCTCAGACCCTCACCCATTTCTGTTTAACCTCTTTAACCTCTACTGGGATCAAGACCACACTGCATACATGACAATGGATACCAAAATCATCACAAACCAAAAAAAAAAAAAAAAAAAAAAAAATCATCACAAACCAGAATTGTGGGCTTAGACCAAGCAGAATGCAATGCATTGGATTAAATATGAACGCTGCACGCTGCTTCAACCTGAGAGAAACATACTCCAGGAGAAGTCAACAAAATCTGGATTTGCTCCTAGTTCTGCCACTGGTTGACTGGGTAGGTCACCGATCCATTTAAGGCCTCAGTTTACTCATCCATAAGACTGTCTCACATTCCTTGTCTAAATAAAGGGCTGTCACGCAGTGGCAGGAGTAAACGATCTGAGAGCTGAACTACAACAATAGGGAAAAAAACACCAATTACAACATCTACTGAGCATTTAGCATGTGCCAGGCACCGTCCTAGGTGCTTTATAAGAACTAACTCATTTAATCCCCATAACAATTATATAAGGTAGATACTCATTTTATGAGTATCAACTGAGCAACTGAGACACAGAGTGGTCAAGTAAGGTGAACAAGCTCACCTGTTTTGAGAATGGTGGAGGATTTGCCCACAAGCAAATTGGCCCCAGGCCCAATTCTCAACTCAATCCAAAGAAGAACAGTGGAATGGGCAGATTCATAAAGCAGCAAACTTGCTGATACTGTTAACAGGCTAACTACACACCTGTCCAGGACATTATGGAAGTAATCCATTTATGAGGGTAGAGAGGACACAGGTTACATGCAATGATTACTAAGGTCACAGCCAGCTCAGACTCTAGACTAGGTGCCAAAGAAGTATCATTCCCCAAATTTGCCATGTTCTGTTTCACCTCAATATATTTGCACATGCTGTGCCTTTCAACTGAAATATCCCTTTCTTCCTTTGCTAGGTAAATTCTTCCAGCATCTCAAGCCTTGGTTTGGTGAAATCTTTCTCAAATTCCATGATACTGTTAAGTGCTTCTCTGTGGTCCTTGAAAATGAAGAGGGCTTAGGATAGAGCAAAGAGTTGATGTGGGGAGAAAGGGAGCAAAGGACAAAATTCCCACATATATGGGGGATGTATATGGCTGGTTAAAAGGCACTGGGAGGCAAGGGTGGAAAGGTATAAGGACCTAAATATTAGTCCAGTATTCCGATATGATTCTGAAGGAAATGAGGAGCCACTGAAGTTTGAGAGGAAGGCAGTATTTTAGAAATCAGGGAAAGGCAAAACAGCTCCCCCATAGCTCTCTGGGACTATGAATTTCTCCAAAGAAGCCAATATCATCATCTTCCACACAACAAGACACACAAGGCCAAAATAATCTCTAATTCACCCTGGATCTTTCTCTTCTGCACTGCCTCATCAGCATCAACGGCCATCACTTACCAATGGCTTCCTGTGTGCAGTAGCAGTACCGGCAGGTAGGTGAGGGGACCATAGCCTAGTTGCCAAACAAGGCCAGACCATGTGCTCTAAGTGCCAAATGACCTGTACAGAGAAGGTAACCAGAGCCTCAGGGGTAAGGCTGAAAACACCATTTATAGAGAAGCCACCTGAATCATGCCACAGGAAAGCTTGGTGCTGACCAGGTGATGCTGCCAAGGTGGGGAATCTTGAAGAACTGAGAGAAGCAAGGTCCACACACAGGACAAGGCAGGCATACCACTGGCTAGTACATGGCTTGTGCAGGCGGCAGAGGCAGATGAGGTAAGAGAGTGAGATAGGCTAGCCTGTGGGTTCCAATCCATCAGAGGATTATGCATTTGGTCCTTCAGGCAGTGAGGAGCCAAAGGTTCAAGCTGAGGGTAAGCAATGCTTGTAGTCTGCTGCAACTATATGGTGCAAATACATCTTTCTCACACCCTGTCTTAATAGGTCATAGAATTACATCTGCACAATTCTATTTGCACAGTTCTTGGGCTCAATGCCACTCTAAATTAGTTGATTAATATTTTTGACATGGGCATTAGGGCTTTTCTCCAAATTTCCTCTAAACCCAACAGTGACTAAGAACCTTTGTAAGTTTTCACTAAAACTATATTTAACCATTTCCTCCAATGTCAAGAAACATCTTATTATTAAAAAGTTGCAGACTAAGTATGAAATATGAATATGAGGTTGGAGTATGAGAACTGCATCTTCTTCAGCCGGCTAAATCCCCGAGGGCACTATGGGGGAAACACCGAGCACTGGCCATGAGCCAGGGATGTGCTAAGATGATGAACAGAGATGAATCAAAATGGCCCTTCCCTCAGAGTTTACAACACAATGAATTTCACAAAGTAGGCACCAAAGCTAATATGGCAAATTAATAAAATAAGACCTATTCATATTAACTCTCACCTTAAAGCCATCTGCTGTCATCCTGTGCTACAACTTTTTTCTGCCCTAGAGCCTACATGATTTTCTAGAAGTATACCATATTAAGAGCACAAATATCTAATCGCTAATCTCTGATGTCAAATAAGAATTTAATTTTAACTCTATTTCTCTTCTACATAGAAGTCAATTAAATATTGCTCCCCGTGAGCAAACCAAAGAGTCCTTCTCCTGAACCACACCTACCAAGAGAAAAGGTGTGCTGTACTATAAAATGGGAACATTTCAGACTTGGGTCCATGGTACAACTCCAAGAACGTCTTTATGACACCATCTCAAGCAACTAAGTTCACGAGAACGTTCACGTGAATACTTATTTATACACAAGACAACCATGGTTAAGATTATTGCAATCAGGTTTTTATACCTTGGCTAAGCCTCACCCACAGCACTCTGTTTTGTTTTGGGGGTGGGGGTAGTGGGGCGGCTGGCTGGTACAGGGATCCGAACCCTTGACCTTGGTGTTATAACACCTCGCTCTAACCAACTGAGCTAACTGGCCAGCCCACACAGCATTCTATGATCTAGCTATTTAAGTGAAGGACTTCTTACTGTAACCCAATATTTGCTCTCCTTTTCTTCTGTAATTAAATCCTGATTTAGTTGAATATATGGCTATGAAGGATCTTTCCCAGCGTCTCTTACAACTAAGTGTGGCCCTGTGACTAAGTCTGGAACAATGGGATGTAAGCTATGCCCTTAAGAGAAGGCATGTGGCCCTCTCCTCTTTTCTCTTTCCTGCTTGTTGGAATGTGGAAAGTAACATGTGGAAGATGACAGCGTAATAAGATGGATGAAGTCAGGTCCCTGATGATTATGAAACTGCCATATCAGCCGTGAACTGCCTACCTGGACTTTAACGCAAGAAAGCTGTTTCTTGGATCCCTCTACTGGCCAGCAAAAAAAAAAAAAAAAAGAAAAGAAAAGAAAAGAAAAGAAAAGAAAGAAAGAAAGCAGCTTCCTTTTTATTTAAACCACTGATCACTGGGTTTTCTGTCCCTCTAAGCAGTTTTGTCTAACTCTAATAGACCATACCAGACTTCTTCAAGATTCTCCATTCTCTGGACTTTGGACTTCTGTGCACGCAATTCCCTCTGCCTGAAACACTGCTACCACCTCCTGTTCCTTGTCTTTTTCACCGTTCAAACATGGGCTGAAATGCTGATTTTTTCAGGTAAGTCTTGCTTGACTCCCTAGATGAGGCTAAATTCACTCGTCATTTACTCCTTACGCTTTCCCTTGGATAACATTCACCATTTGTCTCTTCCACCACACTACATATTCTTTAAGAGCAAGAATCTGCCTTGTCCACTTGCTATATCATCCAAGTGATTGGCACATACTATAGGCACAACAAATATTTGCTCAATGAATGAATGAATAATGCCACAGCCCTTGAATGATTTCTAGACCACGCCTCGAGGATTTCTTGGCCTTATATAAAGGGACTTCTGCAAACTCCAGTTTACAGCCCTGTCAAGTTCTAGCCCTGTCAGACACTCTCGTAGTGTAAATACTGTTTCTCTCCATTCACCTTTGGACAAATTGGAAATGTGCCAACTCCTTGAGGAGATCTGCACGAATCTTTCTTCCACCACTTCATGCTCTTATAATACACATAGGTACTAGAATGAAAGTATCACGTGTATTCTTGGGTTTAAAAAAAAGAGAGACCTTTCATTAACTAATATTAACAATATTTTTAAGAATAAGGATGCCTTAAAGATACTTTTTAAGGGCAAACATAAGAAACATACGAACTACATTATGTGAATTCTGGCCACGTACAGGTAAACGTTCTTAAAATATTTCAAAAGCCTCTAGTTTTAAAGAGAACAAAACCTTTTAATGGCATTACAAGTACCCGCTGGTTTACTGCTTTATTCACATACTCATCACTGATCCTGAAGATTCTACGTGGCTTACTCAGTTTCACAAATTAAGCACCTTTTTGTCATAACACTGTGGAGTTAAAGAAATAGGATCTTAGGAAGGAGGTAGTGGGATGCTTAAAAAAAAAAATCAGACTGGCCGGTTAGCTCAGTTGGTTAGAGCACAGTGTTTTAACACCAAGGTCAAGAGTTCAGATCCCCTTACTGGCCAGCCACTGAAACAATAAAAATTAATAAACCATCAACAGATCTGAGTGATGGTTTGTTTTGCCAGTGATTCATTGGGTGACCCTGGATCAGTCTCTTCTCAATTCTAAACGAAATGTTCAGTACAGAAAATTCCTAAGATCTCTTCCAAGGAAAATATTTTGTTGCCAAATCAATTTGCTCTGTTAGTGACTTAGTAGTGATGATGTTGGTGATTATGTAAAAAATTATGTAATTACAAGTATTCACAGAAAACCTGCTATTTGCCTATCAGTTTTGGGTCCTGTGAGGGTTTGAGTCTACGATATGTTTCTTTAAGGATCTAAAAACAAATGTGTATTTTGAAAAAGCAAGTTTTGCTTGGTGAGACTGGCTTTTAGAATGTCTTTCCAGTACATACTACTGTTCTTCCACATTTATTAGGCGCCCACACTGGATTCGGAAGATGCTCTGCAAAAACCTGCACAGACCAATAAAACAGAATGCTTTTCACTGCTACTTCCTTGATCCTTACACCTTTCTTTTAAACTGTTCTGGAGCCTAAAGAAGCTCCAGAGAACAGCTGATCCAGCGTCAGTCAAGTGCACAAATGTCCGCACTACAACAACATGCACAGACATCGGGGCTTGTCCAGCTCTTCAGAGCAAGGACGACCTAGTCCGGGATTTCCACACTTCTAATTAAAGGTTAAAGAGAGACTGAGCAAGCGCCCAGAGTGACCAGGCTGGGTCCCATGCTCCCATTCTAAGAACCTGCGGACCCTATGAGTTCCTGCCTGGTCTCTCCAAAACAACCGTCCACCTCTTCTCGCCCTCGTGGCTACCGCCCTGCCCCCGCCCCGCCGTCGCCAGCCGCCCCTGACCTCCTCGAACTGCTCGCCCGAGCAGCCAGCGCCACGAGCCTCCAGCAGCTCCCGGAACTGCTCCAGGGTGACAGACTCCTCGCCGCGGCCCAGCCGCTCTTCCAGCCAGCGCAACAGCGCGCCGTGGTGCCTCGACACCAGCGATTCGCAGGGCGGTGCGGGCCGCAACGCCGCGGCCGCCTCTCGCAGCCGGGCCGGTTCCAGCAGCGCAGCGGCGGGAGGCAGCGCCGGCGCCGCGGGGCCCGGGCCGGGGGTCGTGCCCGAGTCCGCGGCCCAGTCCTGGTGCGGGCCCCAGCCCTCGCCTCCGGGGACTGCCGCTTCGTCTTCACTGCTGTGACTCGGAGCGTTCCCCATGGGGCCTCCGTCTTGGGAGCCCGGCTCTGCCGCCGCCGCCGCCTACCCGCCTCGACCTGTCAACCTCCGACAGCACCCGGCGGGCGGGGACGGAGAGGGGGACGGGGAGGCTTCCGGCTTCCTGGCTGTCAAGCGAGGACGCTGTCGCAAGGGCACCATCAGGCGGACTCTACCAGCTCACGACAGCTAGGCTAGGACAGCCGCAGCAAAGGGTGGAACCCCGATTTCCAAGAGGGCGCGTCTGTCATAACCTCTACGTCATTTCACAGCCTCCTCTGCCGCCATCTTTGTTGGGGGCACACAGCCCGCCGACCAAGGCCTTTCGCTGCTGCTCCCCTTTCTCGGCATCACAAACTGTGCTGAAAAAGCACGAGAAAGAGTCGCGGTCAGAGAGTGAGCTTTTCACGAAAGACTTTGAGAGAGCGAGGGAGAGAGAGTCGCGCTGGTGATGTCACGGCCGGCGTCTCCGCCATCTTAGCTGTGGGAGTGAGGCGTCGGTGCGGCTGTCTAAATGCTGCGGCTCTGCAGACGCGGGCTCTTGTTGGGCCTGGCTGTAGCGGCGGCGGCGGTGCTGGCAGCACGGCTGATGGGCTGGTGGGGCCTCCGCGCTGGCTTTCGCCTTTTCATACCCGAGGAGCTGGCCCGCTACCGCGGCGGCCCAGGGGATCCTGGCCTCTACTTGGCGTTGCTCGGCCGCGTCTACGACGTGTCCTCCGGCCGGAGGCACTACGAACCTGGGGCCCACTATAGCGGCTTCGCAGGTATCAGCGGCGCTGCTCACTCCTTTTCCTCCTCCGCCGCCCGCACGTCCCTCATTCATTTATTCATCTGCTTCCCGCTCTTTCCCCACCCCCCATTCATCAGACCGGCGCGGCGGGCGGGACCCAGCTGCACCATCCTTCTGGTCTCTGGCTCGGGCGGGACCACGGCCGCTGTTATTGACTTCCACCCTCCCTGTCATTCCTCACCGTTCTGTGTGACTTGTGTTCGAGAAACATATCTGCTGCTCTTGTTAGTGACATTATCCACCGTCTGAAGCCTGGGGATACCTGCTTACCAGACTTCTGCGAGGCTCTCAGGGCGTAGAGATGAATGAGACCCTGTTCATGCCCTCACAGCTCCCCTACTAATTCCGTCTCTTCAGTCTACCCCCGTTCTTGCTTGTAGTACAGATGCACTTAACTGCCCTTCTTAAAAAAGATTATGAGGTTAGGGGCCGAGCCCGTGGCGCACTCGGGAGAGTGCAGCGCTGGGAGCCCGGCGACGCTCCCACCACGGGTTCGGATCCTATATGGGAATGGCCGGTGCACTCACTGGCTGAGTGCTGGTCACGAAAAAGACAAAAAAAAAAAAAAGATTATGAGGTTAGACACAGTTCAGTCCAGTTAGTACAAAGCTGTGTATGTGATAGGCCTCAAAGAACATAGTCAAGTTTATTTTGCTGTTCCTATTTTACACCTGAGGGGATTGAAGGATATGATTTGTCTAAAGCCCTCACAATTAAGTACTGACAGGACATGGACTAGGACAACAATTCTAGTATTTTTAGAGCTGTTCGACCAGCCTCAGGGACTGAACACCTCCCAGATTAAAAAAAAAAAAAAAAAAAAAAAAATGCAGGGCAAGCCTAAGACCACATCTAAATAAGCATTTTCCACTTGTTATTATCTTAGGGGAACTGGGAAGCTGCCTCTATCACTTAAATACAAGTCACTTCCCTCTCCTCAGGGAGAACTTCAGAAATAGAAACACTGACAGAGAAGGAATTAATTCCGGTAAGTCTTGCCAATCTCCTCAAACAGTGCAGCAGGGGAAAGGACTTACTCAGGGCTACACCATCAGTTAGAAATGTAGCTGGGACTGGAATCGTTTTTTGTACCTCCCAGTTGAGGGCACTTTTTGGTGCACTGTCCTGCCACATGCTGATGACAGCTGTCATGGATGTATGCACAAATGTGGGCCTAAAACTTTTCATTTCTGGGGTGATTTTTCTTTTGCAATGTGCTCTACTGCCCGAGTTCCTGTGTGCCGGGTGCCATTCAACGTTCATTTATTGACCATTACCATGTGTCCCTCCTTATGCCAGGTGCTGAAGAACCAGAGAGGTCAATAAGATGGCCCCACTGCCCACATGGTCCATATGGTCAATATTTTTTTTTTGAGATATAATTCACATAATATAAAATCTGCCCCTTTAAAGTAATACAATTCAGTGGTTTTTAATATAGTCAGAAACTTCTACAAACATCACCACTATCTAATTCCGGAACGTTTTCATCACCCGACAAAGAAACTGCATGTCTACTAGCAATCAGTCCCCATTCCCTCCTCCCCCCAACCCCTGGCAACCACTGTCTACTTTCTATTTCTATAGCTTTGCCTATTCCGGGCATTTCATATAAATAGAATCATACATGTGGCCCTTTTGTGACTGGCTTCTTTCACTTAGCATGATGTTTTCAAGGTTCATCCATAGTGTGTCGGCATGTATCAATGCTGCACTACTTTTTATGGCTGAATAATCTTCCATTGTATAAATATACCACATTTTCTCTCTTTATCAGTTGATGGACTTTAGGGTTGTTTTTACTTTTTGCCTATTATAAATAATGCTGCGATGAACATTTGTGTATAAGTTTTTGTGTGAACATATGTTTTCAGTTCTCTGGCGTATATACCTAGGAGTGGAATTGCTGGGTCACACAGTAACTCTATAATTAACTTTTTGAGAAACTGCCAAATCGTTTTCTAAAGTGGCTGAACCATTGTACATTCCCACCATGAATGTATTAGAGTTTTAGATTCTCTACATTCTCACCGAAACTTGTTAATGTCTTTTTTATTATAGTCACGCTAGTGGATTTGAAGTGGTCTCGTTATAGTTTTGATTATTTGCATTTGCCTAATGCCTAATGATGTTGAGCATCTTTTCATATGCTTGTTGACTTCTTCTTTGGAGGAATGACTATTCAAATCCTTTGTCCATTTTTTAACTGAGTTGTTTTTATATTATTGAGTTGTAAGAGTTCTTCATATATTCTGGGTACTAGACACTAATTAAATATGTGATTTGCAAATATTTTCTCCCATTTTGTAAGGTTTTTTTGTTTGTGTATTTTTGTTTTTGTTATTGTTTGGCAGCTGGCCAGTATGGGGAACCAAACCCTTGACCTTGGAGTTACAAGGCCATGCTCTAACAAACTGAGCTAACTGGCCAGCCCTCTTTTCACTTTCTTGATCATTTTTTGATATGCAAATATTTTAAATTTTGATCAAGTCCTATTTATCAATTTTTTCTTTGGCTGTTTGTGCTTTTGATATCCTAAGAAATCACTGCTCAAGGGTTTGAATCCTGGTAGCAATCAGCACCAAAAGAAAAAAAAAAAAGAAAAAGGAACCATTGCTCAACCCAAGGTCACAAAGATTTGCAGCTATGTTTTCTTGTAAGAGTTTTATAGTTTTAGCTGATACATTTAGGTCATTGATCTATTTGGAGTTCATTTTTGTATATGGTGTGAGGCAGGAGTCCAATTTATTCTTTTGCATGTGGCTTTTCAGTTGTCCCAGTACCATTTGTTGAAAAGACTATTCTTGCCTCATTGAATTATCTTGGCACCCTTATTGAAAATTAGTTGGCTGTAAATGTGTAGATTTCATTCACTCAGTATCGGGAATTTACTAAAGATCAAGCACTGTAGCAGGCACTGGGGAATTAATATTAAATGTTTGGTGTGTTCTTTTCCCTGATAAAACTTATAGTAGAAAAGATAGACATTAAATAGATATCACACAAACAATTAATTAACCTAGTGGGGGAGGAGGAGAGAGTGAAAAGGAGCACAGTAAACAAGAATGTGGCAAGGCAAGGTTGGTGGCAGCTGGTGCAGGGCACTGAATGACATCTGAAGGAATTTGTTACAGGGCAAAGGGAAAACATGGAGGATTTTTAGGCCAGGGCATGACATGATAAATTTGTTTTTAAAATACCAGTCTAAGTGGGCCGAGCCCGTGGCGCACTCGGTAGCGTGCTGCGCTAGCAGCGCGGCGACGCTCCCGTCGCGGGTTCGGATCCTATATAGGAATGGCCGGTGCACTCACTGGCTGAGTGCCGGTCACGAAAAAGACAAAAAAAAAAAAAAAATACCAGTCTAAGTATTATATGAAGAATAGATTAATGGGGCAAGAATGAATGGGGGGAGACCGACTAGGGGTCTACTGTAATAGTTCAGATGAGAGATGATGGCAGCCTGGGCTTACTTAGTGGTAAGTGGAGACAGGTAGACTTATACAAGAACTATTTAGGGGTTGACCAGTTAGCTCAATTGGTTAGCGCGAGGTAATGGTAATACCAGTGTCCAGAGTTCAATCCCTGTACTGACCAGCCATCTCCCCAAACTCTCTGGGAAGAAAAAAAAAAAAAATCTATTTAGGGAGAAAGTATAGGACTTGCTGACTGATTGGATGTAAGGGATGAAGGAAGTGCCAAGGACTGCATTCCTGTATTGTGTAACTGGTTGATATTTACTGACATAGGGAATACTAGAGAGGACACAGGTTTCCTGAGGCTGGGGGTACTGATGACCATTAGTTTGGTTTGGACATTTTGCATTTGTGATGTCTGTAAGACATCTAAGTGATGTTGAGTAGCAGTTGGATATACAGGTCGAGTGCTCAGGAGAAGTCTGAGCTAAAGATATAGATTTGGCGATTTGGGGCATAGAGGTGGGATTTGAAACCACAGAAGTGGATGAGACTGTGAAGTGAGAGGGTGTGGATAGAACAGAGGTGGTGGACAATAAATTGATCCCTGAGGCTGGTAGACAAGGAGGAGCTAGAGAGGTAGGAGGAAAAACAGGAGTGTAGTGTCATGGAAGCCAAAGGAGGTAGTCAGCTGTGTTAAATGTTGCTGAAAGTAAATGAAAGAATGTGACAAATGCCAAAAAAATGTGTGTCCAAGGTTCAGGAGCCTTTGTTACAGAGAAGGAGGGGGATCACATTTCCCTCGGGGGTGGGGAATGGGGGTTGTCAGGAGATGATTTTCAGATTCTTGAGTTGATAGTCAGTGATTTACAACTTACTTTGTCGGAAACTTCTCCCCTGCAGGCCGAGACGCATCTAGAGCATTTGTGACCGGGGACTACTCTGAAGCAGGCCTTGTGGATGATGTATCCGACTTGTCATTCTCTGAGTTGCTAACACTTCAAAATTGGCTTTCATTCTACGAGAAGAATTATGTATCTGTTGGTATGTAATTCACAGGTCATTTTTCCATTGACTTCATTCGGTTGTCTTGCAGTGTTTTTTTTAAAGGGGCTGGGATTCTTTAGGGATTGGGCTCAAGGTTAAAATCTGAAAAATAGCCTTGGATCTTTCACTTTAAACTCTGGTTGTGTGCTCGCTTTGGCCCCACATATACTAAAATTGGAACAATACAGAGAAGATTAACATGGCCCCTGCACAAGGATGACGCAAATTCATGAAGTGTTCCAAGAAATTAAAAAATAAATAAATAAATGATAAAAATAAAAAACTCTGGTTGTTAGTGTGGCAGTAAACCATAGGAGGAGATGGATGGGGCACCTGTTTCCCTCACTCTTTTTTGTTTGTTTTTGGCAGCTGGCCTTTAAGGAGATCCAAACCCTTGACCTTAGTGTTATCTGCACCACGCCTTACAGAATGAGCTAACCGGCCAGCCCTGTTTCCCTCACTCTTAACTTGGGAGAGGATTGCCAAGCCATTTGCTTTGCCCTCAATTGCCCCAAAGCCAGTGCTTACCTGTATCATCCTTGAACAACCAGCTCTAGGAGGGCAGCTTCCCTTTCTCACTGTGTTCCATGCATCTGACTTCAGCACACAACGAGGAATGCTTGGAGCCTAAATTTGTGTGTTGTGACAAATTCCTTTTTATTTTGCCCTCTGAGGAGATAAACATTCTGAATGAACTGTCTCCCAGGTGGAAGTTATGCTAATCAAACATTTGGTAAAGCCATCAGTTAGGGCACTGCCCTACACTGGTTATAATGAGGGAACTCACCTCTTACATGGAAGACACCTAACAGAGTCCTTAGGCGATGGTAAAGACACTAAACACTAGATTGCTTTGCAAGCACTTAAAGCTGGGATGGTTGGAGCCCTTTATTTCATCTATCTGCAGCTCCACCTCTCACTGGAGCCCCACTTGGACACGGCTAACTTCCTGAAGAATGCCAGTGTCACTTCACTATTGGAACAGGTCTAAATTACAAGTTTTTTCTCTGCTCCTAATGCCTCTGAATGTCTGCTTCTGTCATTACTGCTTGGGTTCCCTTTTCTGAGAACCTTAGCATTTTTACTAACTCCTCTGCTGCCTTCACATCCAATTGGTCAAGGCTTTTTCATAACATCTGAAGTTTGTGCCTTTCTATCTCCACTGCCCACCCCATCCATTGTTGGCCTTTGTCATCCCAACCTGGGGCATGCCCTTCATTGTTTTTCCTCAGTCTGCTCCAGATCATTCCTGAGACCACAACCATGTCTGCCATCGAATAAACTGACTTCTACCCATCTGCGCTTCAGAGGGCTTGGTTCTTCCTTTTCCCCATGAGATTGCCACACCAAGGTTGAAACATTGCTGGGTTACTAAAGAAAAGAGAACCCAACACAAAAGAGAAAGAATGGAGTCCTGTGATGGAGAAAGGATGCTGGACCAAAAACTTCGTACTGATATTTGGGGAGCAAACTAGAAGTGTTCCTGATGTGTTTGGTGAGACAAGTAAACTAGTCTCATCTGAATATGTAATGTGTTGGGCATGAGCTGTTTGTTCAAGGTGGGGCACGTGGTCAAAAATGCCTCAGAAGGATTTTAGTTAAAGTCAGGATATATTTGAAGACTACAGTTGATAAGTTATGTTTCTAATCCTCATGGGAATCAGGGATGAGTTGAGTACCGTTTCTGCCCTCTGTTAGCTCATTCTGTAGGATGGGGAGTGTGTTGGTCTCTTTCAGGTCACTAGAAACCCTTGGGACACATCAGGGGATGAAGGTTTATTGTAAGGGTGCACACTGAAGTAAAGATCATCAGGATGCTATCTTGGTAGCCATATGGCCAGGCCTCAAGTAAAAGGAAATGGCTTTTGTTATGCTCTGGATACAGATTTGGCTTGGAGACTCAGCCAGTGGTGACTACCATTCTCATTATCCAGCTACTAGAATTCTTTCTCTGTTGCCTCTACTCCTACTCTCCTCTTTTTGGGTCTCACGTCTGAAAGTCACCAAGACAGGCTTTTTACCATATAATACAGAGCCTCTCTGTAGTGGAAAGTTCTGTGCCAGGCCAACTCATAAAATGCAGGTCTGTGACTAGGTCCCTGATTCTTTCATTTATTCATCTAAGAAGTATTTAAAACAAATGTTTTGTGCTAAGCTTTACTGAGTGCAGGGCCTCACTGTGGGGACAGATGTATCATAAACAAGTAAACAGATCAGACAACTCCAGATAGGGCTATGAATAAAACTGATGTATTGGGTGTTTGGGGGTGTGTGTGGCACTTTCAGAGCAGACGGTCAGGGGAGGCCTCATGGAGGAGATGGCAGTTAAGCTGAGACCTTCGAAAAGAGTGTTCCAGGCTGAGGGAAGAGAAGTGCGTGCCTGAGGGGTGAGGCAGTGAAGGCTGGTCAAGGAACAGAAAGGAAATCAGTGTGCTGGAGCCTGCAGTAAAAGAGGGAGGAAGTGGCTTAACAAGGCGCTGAAGAAGAAACAAGTCAAACGGTTGCAGAGCCTAAGAGACCTAGATAGTTTGTATTTTTTCCACCTGCTTTAGAAAGCCATCGGAGGATTTTAATCAGGTACAGAAGTGTTTTTAAAAGATCACCCCAGCTGCTTTGTAGGAAACATCCTTTGTAGGAAACATCCATGCTTCTTGTGGGAAGGCATGAGCTGAAGCAGAAAGACCAGTTAGGAGGCTGTTGTCACAGTACATGGTTTGGATTAGGATGGTAGCAATGGAAATGGAAAGGAATGGACAGAGTCAGGATCTATTTTAGAGGTAGGACTGACAAGATTTGCTAATGGATTAGACATGAGCAGAGGGAGGCGTACATTTGGATATGGAGGAGGAGGAGAGATCCAAGGCTTCTAATCCAGATGACTGAGGCCGGAGGTAACAATTAGATCTTGGAAAGTCAGGGAAGGGAGTTGGACTTGAGAGTATGAACTGAATCTTAGACATGCTGAATGTACATGACATAGGAATCTAAGTTCAAGTCAGTTCTCAGGGACTGCAGAGGTTGGAACTACACAGCTGGGGGCAAGTGTACGCTGTACTCATCCTTGGTCAAACCTCCCGTAAGTGCTTCCTGCTGCTGCTCTGGCCCTGTGCGGGTGCTGCCCGTGAAGGCCGTTTGCACCTCAGGACTTGTATACGTTAGGTCCTTGCACCCAAGGAAAACTGATCCCTTTTTGTTTCTGGTCTATAGGCTGATGGACTACTTGCTGGCTGCTGCCAAAGCTTAGACTTTTACAAATTCTGACAGACATTTTAAATGTAAACCAGTTTCCACTCACTTATGTCCACTGAAGGACTGAGCCGGAAGAGAGCGGTGTAGGGAGAGCATGGGCCTGGAGCCAGAACCCTTGTTAGCTTTGCAAACGTCCCCACGTTATTGGATCTTCCGGTCTCTCTCCTATGAATATGGGAACAATAATTTCTCTCTCATAAGTTTGTTACAAGGATTTTAAAAATATTGGTAAAGTGCTAGTATAGTGCCTGATACTGAGTAAATGCTCAATAAGTGACTTATTTTTAGTTATGTAAGACAAAATAATTTGATGTTGGGAAGAATTTAGCCACAAAAATGTTAGCCAATAAGCCATTCATTCATCATGTTTTGAAAACCAAGCACTGTGGAGATTTGATAAATGAATCACACACGGTTCCACCCTCAGGTAACCCATGTCTGGAAGTGAGAACAATTGGATAATTTCTGTACTACGGGACTCTCCACTAGAGCAGGGATGCTTTTATCTTGGGTCTTGAAGGATGTTGAGAGAGGCTGGGATAGAAGGCACCAGAAGCCCCTCCAATATGAATGCTTCATAAATGAGCACCCAGCAGACTACTGTAAAGCCCTGAAGTAAGAAACCCTGGAAACTTGAGCCTGGCTACAACTGCTTGAGAACCTAAACATCTGCTCATACCTCACTCCCACTGTTACTCTGACATAAGCTTTCCTGTCACCACAGGAAGGGTGATAGGAAGGTTCTACGGAGAGGATGGGCTGCCTACCCCAGAACTGACCCAGGTAGATGCCATGATCACCAAAGGCTTGGAGGCAAATAAACAGGAACTGAAAGAGAAGCAGAAGTTTCCACCATGCAATGCTGAGTGGAGCTCAACCAAGGGCAGCCGATTCTGGTGTTCCTCAAAGAGGTAAACAGGCTTCTCTTCTGCTCCTTTCTATGTCTCTCCCAAATCCTGTCTGCATTGTTCAGTGAATCCATGGTAACCCAGAGGAACTTTTTCAAAATACATCTGCTCTGTGATAGTGATTCTCAACTTGGGCTGCATATTAGATCTTCTGGGGAATTTAAAAAGTTACTGGTGGTGGGACCTCACTCCAGAAAACGGAATATTAAAGTTGAGATTTGGACTTGAGACCTGGGCATCCTTCCCCACCACCACCAAATCCTCCCAGAGACCATGCTGAAGAAACTCTAGCCTGGGGGCGAGAAGGCACAAGTACTTCTCCTTGCTTGCTTTTGGCCTGTACAGCCATCCACAGGCCTCAGTTTCCTGTTTGTCAGCACAAACCATTGCTGCCCAGAGAAGAAAGCGACGGGGAGGTGGAGGGAGGACCACGCAGTCAGAGATGTCCTGAGGTGCTCTCTTAAAAACACCACAAATTCTGAGTAATTCCAGTAAGTGCGGGCTAGATGGAAAAGTCCTTTCCTGTAAGAATAAAGTAAGGTGAGCCAGATTAGAAGTGATACCGCAAGGATTATTCCAGGTTGCTTTAAGAAACTGGAGAAAATTTTTCCTGCTTTAATCATCAGGCCAGCCTGGACTTAAACTTTGAGTCCCTCAAATCTCCTTTAGCTCTAGTAAGGGGAAAAAGGAAGCCAGAAACTGGACAAACCTCCCCAGCCTCAAGGGTCTCAAAGACCCCTGAGGAGGGACAGGGAAGTCTCTGCTGTCACTGAGGTACTAAGCTGTGCAGACCCACCCTCTTCCGCAGAGAGAGCCATACCTTGTTGCTCTACTTGAGGCTGATTCATAATGTGGGCAAGAACAAGCAGTCAAAGCCACCAGCTTTCTCAGGCCCAGCCACCATATTCATCACATCTCCTCCAAGCCTTAATTCAGGGGAGCAGAGGCAAAGGGAGCAGGAAGGAAACCCCTTCTTTCCTGACCACCAGTTTCAGAGACACAGCTTCTCCAGGGTCATCGTGTCTGAAGAAAATGGGGACTTTGAGAATCTGGCCTGCCCACTTCAGCCTGAATGCAGGAGGCTTCAGAGAGCACTTGTCCTCGATAGGAGGGTACAGGAGGACTGTGTGCATGTAGATGCTGGATTTTGCTCCTCGGAGAGCCTGTCTCCCTCTCCTCCAGCCCTCCTGTCTGATGAATCCCTTCTTGCTCTCATGACTGAGTTGCCTAGGCTCTGCTTTCCTCCAAAAGCCCTTGCAGTGCCACCCTCAATGAATTTAGGGGTCCCGTCCCTGTGCCTCAGCCCAATTTCTTGTCTTCTGCTCACATGTGTATCACCCATTAGACTGGGAGGAATGAGCTTTGTAGGCAGGGAGGGACCAAGTGTATAGTAAGGATCACTGATGATGGCATGGATGGCTGGATGGATGGAAGGAGAGAGGGAGGCATTTTAGTGCCCTGACAGACTTTTTCTTGGGTAAGCTACAAGTGGGATGGTTTCTAACTGGGTTGCAATTTCTCTGACAGCAAATGATCCTGCTCCCTGACTCAGGAACCTCTATGAGGCGTCAATTCCAAGAATCTAGTTTTCTTTTGCAAGGCTTGTGAGTCCACAAAACTGAACTCAGTACACTAAGTTAGGGCCTTCTGCTCAGGACAGGAGGTTGCTCAGGCTATGTTGGGCCAGAGCTGCATCCTCCATTTCTGAATCCTTTGGTAACATTAAGGACTGGACCTATGTAGGTGACAAGACAGCTTGCAACTACACCCTATGCCAAAGGCCCCCCCAGAGAAAGCTGACCCAGCTGGACAAGGCCTGATGGGCCCCAAATGTCTTGTAGCCTCAGCTGCCAACCGCTCCCCCCACCCCCAAGTGCCCCAGGCCCTAAGATCAAGACACAGCCCTGTGCTGGGATGTAGCGGGGGAGGGGAGAAGAGAATTAGACCCAGACACCACTTCTGAGAAGCTCACAGGCCAGTGAGAGAAACCCTTTTGCAGCTGTTGCCACCAGTGCAGGGAAGTGGTGCTGCTTCCTAGAAAGGGAAGGGCAGGGGGCGGGGAACACAATGAAAGGAACCACAGACTCTGCCCCTGGCCTGAGGAGGTGGCGCTGGCACTGTGCAGAGGAAGCTGAGGAAGTTAGGAGGGAGCATGAAGGCTCAGGGACCAAATGCTGCCGACAGCTGCCTTGGGAGAGCACTGAGATGGGAAGGAGAATAGCTTCTACTTTTTATATGACTTCTTTCCCCTTTTTGAAGAGACTCATGAGTTCACGCTTTTAAGCACTCTTTTCTTATATCCTTAGCGGAGGTGTGAGCAGAGACTGGATTGGTGTCCCCAGGAAGCTGTATAAGCCAGGAGCCAAGGAGCCCCACTGCGTGTGTGTGAGAACAACTGGCCCTCCTAGTGACCAGACACCGGACAGCCCTACACACAGGAATCGTGGGGACTTGGACCACCCTAACTTGGGAGAATACCCAGGCTGTCCACCTCTAGCCATCACATGTTCCTTCCCACGCTAAGCTGGTGCCCTGTGTGTTAACACACAGAAAACCTTGCCTAGAACTCGAATAGGCCCTTGGCACTCATGTCCTAGTATGGCTCCTGGCCCGAAACAGGCAGGCCTGGAAGTACTCTGGCCATACTCTGCAAATGTGCCTCATGCCCTGCTCACCATGAACTCATCATTTTGGTGACTGAGGGAGAGCTTGGCAGCCTGCCTAGTTCTGGTCAGCCTGTTTTTACTACAATTCCCTTAAATCCACTTGCCATCTTCCTTCAGACCTCTCAGGTATTAATGGGCACAAGTCTATGACCAACTCAAAAATAACTGGACAAACAAGGACAATTCTCTGAACTCCAATAGCTTCCTTTCCATGGACTACGAGATGTTTTGGCCACAGCTCAGCCACTGCATGACTACACAATGAAGACAGGTATGTCAGACCACGGCCCCCACCCCTTGCTTGCTATGCTCTAGGAAAAGCTGTGCTTTGAAAGGCCATATGGACAGGTTGGCGCGGTGCCTGCTCAGAAATCTGTGGGTATTCCTTAGAGGAAAAAGATGACCTTGGGCTAAACCCCACCCTTGAGAACATTTCCTACTGCCAGAGCCCCCAGACTCCTTCAAGTGGGCAGACATTGCTGCCATTAGCCCTCACCAGAAGATCCCTGGGGTGGTACAGCAGAATCTGTACGTGGATAAGAAGGACGACATACTGTCACCTTCCTCCAGGCAACCCTGTGAGCTAGGAAGGACAACCGTCACCGCCATTTTATAGATAGGGAAACTAAGGCACATGAAACTTGCCTAGTACTATCAACTAATCAATGACAAAGCAGAACTAAAAGCAGAGATCTTCCCAGGCTGGGCAAAAATATGTGAAAGTTGATGTGTACTTGGTTACTGTTTGCACTACACAGATCATAACCAGTGACAGAGTGGTTAGCAGTGGCCACCTCCAGGATGGCTATTAGGAGGACTTGGGATGGTTATGAGGAAGCACTTAACAGTGCCTATTAACCATGAGAAAAGCCACCATACAGTGAGATCTGTTACCACAACTGGTCTCGACTAGGGTAAGCGAAATGGAAGACAGGTAAGGAAAGTGTGAGGGCCAGGTGACTTCTAGATTTGTATGATTTGTACAGGGGCTTTATAGATCACTAGATTTTAATTTGCAGACCCCTAAACTTTCCTTAGTACTTTCTGAAGCCCACAATGCCAGTCTTCCCTTCAAACCTCGGCCTGCAGAAAGCTCACGATGGGTGGATCCTCTTGAGTTGCTCCTAAATAATGGAGTCAGAGGGAACTTCCAGGGTCCTTTGGAAAACTTCATGGGGTCGCATGACTGAGACTGTGCATCTGTGATCACACATCGCCATGAGCTGAAGTCTGGGCCAGGAGCACAGCAAATTCAGGCAGCTGCTTACTATACCTAAAATAGCTACTATTTAAATGCCATCAATGGTATGTTTCTGAAAAATGTTAGAATTCAAACTTTCTTAGAAGGTAGCTGTTGAAGAAATTCATGTCAGGAGTTGTTTTTTTTTAAAATTTGTTTTCAATGCTTATGGATACTTCTGCACCAGAAGTAACTACAAATGTCTTATTAAAGTTCCCACTTTAAATGCACAATTTTACTTCATTTTATTATAAGGAATTGTTACAGAAAATGCAAATATCAGTATTTGAAAAATACATTCTATTACACAGACTCCAAAGAAACAATGCTGATAAGCGCTATGGTCCTTTATGATGCCATCATCATACACTGAGCACAACCCCAAGTGGTTTAGAAGCCAAGGGGATCAACCCAATGTGTGCCTGCAGTTTCCGCCCAGCTACCGCCCTTCCCCTTAGTATCACACAGGTATGTCATGGTAACAGCCAACTCCACACATCTGCCAAAAAAGGGCAGGTATTTAATTAAGCAATCTCAATTCCAGACTCCCTAACTACAGAAAACCAATGCCATCGGTTGTAACAGGTTAATATATTATTTATGCCACACAAAAAAGGAACTGTACAGGCAATGATCTTCCAGAGAAAGTCTTTAAGGCATCTACAAGTTCTGGGAATTTAAGTGTTTAGTTTATATATTGTCAAACAGCTCTTCACTAAACTGCTTCCACAAAGCAAGAATGTAGCTTCCAAATCCCTTTGGCAAGTCGTTTCCCCTCAGCTTCCTCCTTTCTCCAGCTGGGAGTGGGGAGTTTTGGTGCTTCTGGTAGTTGTTCTGGGGCTTGTCCTGAGGGAAGCAAGTGTTTCTGTCATGGAAGCGTTACACTTACTTGTTTGCTGGGTACCTTTCAGGTCTAAGCATGACATAGCTCAGAGTGTTCTTTTTCTCCAGATAAAGGAAACCTAGATGGAGGTCAAGGCTCTACTCCCTCCGAAGACTTTTCCTCCACTCCTCACCCCTGGACAAGATTAGTGCAGTAACGAACAGTTCAACATGACAGGTGTGGGACATGAGTGAGGAAGCTAAACTGGGTGGTCAAAAATGATTAAGGGCTCTGAGGTAGAGGACTAAAGGTCACGTGGACCCCACTCCTTGGAGAGAATGTGGCAGGTGAATCGAGCAATTTAATCCAGCCTTGACTAAACTGGTAATTGGGGTTTATTTACAGTGCACAGGCACAAAACTCCAAATGGAACACATGTTCTAATATAGCATTCAATGAGACACCACTAAAAAGATAACTGAAAATTAAAAAGTCCTAAGTGTAGGCACTTAAATTTGTGGGAAATTTCTGTGTTAGAGGATCACAGCAAATTAGTTTAAGTTATTCCACTTATATATAGCATGTGGTTTGTACCTTTGTCTTAAAAAAAAGAAAAAGACGGTCAAGAATATACTGTATAATAAATCTGGCAATGAGCAAGAGGCAGTTAAAAAGCTAATTCAGCATAACAATGTTGACTGATGCAGCAAATTATGTTCCAGTAAAGTTTATTCTTCCTGCTCTACTCATTCACTATTGGCAACCTTCTGAATGAATAAAATTAAGTTTTTGCTACTAGTACTTAAGCTACTGTTTAAAATTTAACAAGAACAGCTAGGCAGTTTTGTAGTCAAGTCCTGACAGCATGGAGGGCACAAAAGTGACTCAGACCTATCTAGTCCCAGCCAGGGCAGTGTATGTTGGAGTCCCAGTGGGGCAGCTGCTACTCAAGGAACCTGCTGAATGCAACCCAGTGAGCATCAGCATGGTCAGGGAGATTTCCTAAGACTGTGGAAAGATGCTTTTTCTAAATCTACATGAATGCACCTGAAGCCAATGCAGAACTCAAAATATGTTCCCCCAATCCATGGCTGGTCAGTACCACTGCTATCTCTGGACTCTGTAAAGAAACAGAAGCTTGCATCAACATAATTTAAACATGATCTTAAGATTTTTAAGTGTAATTATAGGCGAGATTGTTATTGAAACTGGTATGTTAGGGCAAAGGCATAACAATCAGACTCATCCCATCCTCCACCCTCCACTAAGAACATTAAAAGAACAAGTATAGATGTACTGACCACCTAAATTCATCTTTGAACCATAATTATCTTACTTTCTAATTAAAAAACCAAGCTACCTAACTAAGCTCTACTTCCTTGTGGCCTTTTTTGGGCAACAGAAAACGGAAAGTGACCACATGATTCACATGGTCAAGTGTTTGCCAAGACTAGTTGAGTTTTTCTATAAAAATTCTATATGAAATATGTCACAGACTGGGGGACAGGGGAACACTTCTAATTAATTTTTTTTTTAAACATTGTGCACAACAAGCTCATATTAACATAGAAAGCATATACTTGCATATCTTATAAATCACAGAAATATTTTTAAAAAGTAGCACTCCGGTTTTTCAGCTCATTTTACACACATATTTAGGCAACAGATGTATAAATCTACAGCAACATAGAGGACATACCACTATTCAAAAAAGAAACAAAAGAACAGGCTGCTGCAAAAAAATAAGTAGTCCCTTTTACACATATATCCATACATCATTAATGCGAACAAATGTAGTGGTTATTAAAAGTCTGGAAAAATCAGTATGTGTGATTGAGATTGTTAATCTCTAAGTATGACTGTGTGACACATATTGTTCATCTCAGAGTTTTGTTTTTTTTTTAAAGCAGTGGTAGAAGTTTCTATTTAAATATGTATTTTTAAAAAACTGGCCAAACTTTCAAAAGAAAAGAAGTTTAACACTTCAGGGTTAACATATGTACTAGCAGCAACTAAGGCCTAACAAGTTCTGGCAGCCTCATCAGCACACAAGCCAGAGCGCCTTCCAAAATGGTTCACACACACTTGGCCAGGGCCTTCAGCTGTTGGCCCTTATGGGGCAGGGCAAGCTACACAGAACTGGCACCAACAGACACACAGCATAACTAGGAAAGGTTTTAGCAAGAAGCATTCCTTTCAGGGAGATAGGGGCCATTGGCCTGAGGCTGGAAATACCCATCCCTGAAGCTAAAGCCTTACCTATTCTTCTCAACTTGGCCTATATGAATCTATTACTCCAAAAGACACCCTACGTGTTTTTCCTTTAAGATTAGTGTGAGCTGAGGTCCAAAGTTGATCATTAGAATCACTGATGCAAGGATGTGTGAGGGTATTTTTGAATATGGATTTTTAAATTGGAATAACCAATAATGCAGCTATATAAAAAGTGCAGCACAATAAAAGTGCATTTCCTCCACCACTCTAGTGGCAGTGACTGAGGACTCCACAGACAGGATGCAGCAAGACGAGAGAATGAGACAGCTGCTAAGAGGTGCCAAGCTGCCAAACTGCACTCCTGACACCTCAGTAGCACAAACACTGGTAAAGCTTTCAGTTGTTAAGGCCACGATTTTTCAGCTCTCATCTTTGAACCCTGTTTAGAAAGATTTTACCTTTTTAAAAGGGTAGCTCACTAAAAATACAGCTTAGCTTAAGAAAAAAAAAAAAAAAGACTTTAGGGTAAGAGGATCCTATTATCTTTATGAAAACACTGTGCATAAAAGTCCACAGCCACTTACCCTAGAGTAAAGCCAGCCCTCGTTAAGCAGCTAGCTTCCTACACCGTGTTAGGCTCTGCCGCATAGTCAGCTGAGGCAGGAAGACTTCATGAATGCTCTAAGATGGACACTCAACTGCTGGAAGGGAAAATGGTTTTCAAAGTATCCTTGTATGTTGCTAGCTGAATGGGGTCTAATTCCTATCACATTTACCACTTAGGCTAAATGGCCTGGTCCAATTAGTGAGACATCTAGTGAAATCAATCACAGTCTGACACACTGACAATCATACAGAATCATTTGAAATGGGATCTATCACACCAAGGTCCTTAATTGTTCCATGAAGATGACCGCCAGCTCCTGCTCTGGGTGGGGTCAGGCTGGTGAGCAGAGCAGCTGCTGGGGAGGTGACTGGGGATGTGGCCTGGACCCCCAGGGGCTCACTAAGAGACCCCACCCAGAGTCAGTACATCAAAGCAAATGTTGCAAACTCGCACAGGCTTGTTCAGATCAAACTTTATAATAGGAATCTCCTTGGTCGAACATTTATGGCAAAGAAGACGTCCGCAGTGACGACTGTGGAAGCAAAGAAAGGAAGTGTGAGAGGGGTACTGAAGAGCAGACTGCTTCCTGGCATGTGAGGACAATGACAGTGCCCTCACAGACAGGGCCAGCCCACAACTCATACTGTATGGTCAACTCTGCCACCCGCCAGCCAGGTTACAACAATTCATGTACAACTTTTTGTCCATGAAAATAAAATTCTAGCCAATATTTAAGTTAAAGCAAAACTGAAGGCTTTTTTTTTAAAGATCATAAGCAGCTCAGCATGAGCAAAAGAACTGTCTCATTTAATGGGAACAGCTCCTAAGCTCTTGGTAGAGCAGCCTGTACTCAGGCACACTATGAGGGCAGTAACTCATCTCAGCTCTGCAGTAAGCAGGAAGCCCAGAGAAGATGACAGGAAGCCTGACAGGCCCCGAGACCTGTGCACCCTCAGCAGCCAGCAGGAAAGCCGCCACATTTGAGCACCCCTGCCTTCCCTACATCTCTAGTCCTCAGCCGGACCCTTGGGTATGCTCAGTCCCATCCTCTCATCCCTCCATTTGGTCAGTATTGCCCAGGAGAGTGTAGAGCCCTGGCAAGTTCATGGCTTATCATGGAAAAGGTTGCAGTGACATCATCAGAAGTCCCCTCACTCCTCTGGCAAGTGATGATGGGGGTCTTACCAGTGATGCTTGCGAGTTGTGACTCCAAACTTGGCAGTGCACTCATAGCAGTTGGAGCCATCACACCATGGAGGCTCCTTGGACAGCATATCTGTAACACATACAGGGGAAGACTAGTTCCTATCAAACAGTGACTGTGCCAGGCAGGACTCATGGCTTAGTGGGAGCAGGGAAACAGACCAGTAAAATAAAGCAACACATTGCAGTGACATGAGGGATGAAGGTGTAATGTAATCTAATTGGGTCAGGGAAGACTTCAGAGGAGACTATGGAGAATCAGCACTTGCCAGGCAGACTGGGGGAGAAGGAAACAGTGTTCAAGTTAGCGACACAGCACACTGTCTGTGGGGAAAACACACACAGTCAGGGATGGCTGGAGTGTAAGGCATGGTGGGGAGAGAGCAGAGACCACACAGCTAGAAAGACTGGCAGGTACTCAATGGCCAGGGAAACACAGAGGAGGGGACCGAGACAAGCGAAACTGAGGAGGCAGAATGTGTAAGATTCTGTGACTGAACAGAAGCGCAGAATGTGAGAGGGAGGCAGGGAGCAGGAAAGAGGCAAAGATGATTCCCAGGTTTCTTTTTTTATTGGCGGCTGGCTGGTATGGGGATCAGAAACCTTGAGCTTGGTGTTACAATACTGTGCTCTAACCAATTGAGCTAACCGGCCAGCCCCTGCTTCCCAGATTTCTGATAGAGTGACTGAATCTGTGGTGGGACCACCAGCAGAGAAGAGACCTAAGAGAAAGAATGAGAGCAGACGAGGAGTTCGGTTTTCACATTAAGGTAGGAGTTATCAGTGTAGACAAGAACAACAATCACTAGTGTTTATTTACTGAACTCTAGCTCTAAGCCAGGCACTGTTCTGACTGCTCTATGAGAGTAGGAAACAGAGCTCCTAGGGAGGGAGCAGCACATGAATCAGTCACTACCGAGCACCTCCTACATGTCAGCATTGTGAGGGCAGCTGTTCTGAGCTCTTAAGAGGCCCACCAAGTGCCTGGCAAAGGGAAAGTTAAAGTAGACACCACAGGCACCCTGCTTTAATGCTGGCTCTGCCACAAAACAGCTGTGTGGCCTTGGGCAAGTCACCTACATCAAGATTACATGGCTACTGAGTATTTCTGAGCATGTTTCTCTGCCAGTCTGTCTCCACTGTGGGTGATGACACAGCACAGGCACACACAGGCACTCAAGACACTCTGATTCTTTCCACGTCCTCAACAAGGAAGAGAACAGACTCGCTTCTACAAATCTTCAAGAGTGAAGTGCTCCTCTGCACAAATGAAACATGGAGGAGGAAGAAGCCATGGAGGAGGATGCAGAGGCCAGTTTGAAGGCTGCAGAGAATCTGAATCAGCCAAAGGAGGATGAGTGCACAGATAAGCAGCCAGGAGACTTGGTAAGGGTGACCTGTCTGGAGCTTGTGGATTCCTGTAATGTTCAGAGGGAGTGTAAAATTGACAGGGGCCTGCTAACAGTGACCGTCCCAACATTGCTGAAGGGCCCTTCATCCCATTCATAGAAATAATCCCATACGCTGCATGGAAACTACTGGTTCAGGTCTTAAAATAAGTCATTATGGGATTTAAAGATCATTAATACATCTAGATAATCAACACTGTAACTGGGCTTGCAGTGAAAGAACACAAAGTAAGCCACTCACCTAATAGTCTAAACAGAAGTTGCTTAGTGGCAACTTGGTAGTTGAAAATGTTGACTCCTTGGTTATTATTCACCCCAAGGCGAGCACCAGATCGGACAATGGCACGGCACAAGTTGGCATTTCCTTTCATGTATGCTAAGAGCAGCACTGGAAAACAAAACCATAGGCAGGGCTACTTCCCATCTGGCCCAGCCTGGCACTGCCAAAGAGTAGGCAGAGGACAGCCAAGGACAGGACAGACTGCTGACAGTCACATTAAGGTGGGAGTTATCAGTGTAGACAAGAACAACAATCACTAGACATTTGTTAGGCAAGTCCCCACAGACACACACGGGTCCTTGAGGCTCTGGTGAGACCTCCATAGAGTATCTGCAGCATCTTCCAATAAAGGATCTGGCCACGAGCCAAGGGATTGTAAAGCAGCTATAGTTCCAGAGATATACTCTTTCCCCTGTAGAGCTCTGGCTACAAGAGAATTAAGGTAGGGATCTGACAACGAAGGAAAAATAAATAGTCTTGGTTGTCTTCCTCTGGCATGAAACACTGGTTTCAACACAAAGAAGAAAGCTCTTTTCACACAATGTAACTAAATCTAAAAGATTTGTGAGCTGCATACACAGAGAGAAAAGAAATCAGCATGGGGAACATACTCCACAAAGTACTTCTGCCCCATGAAGCCTCTCCTCTGTGCAGGTGCAGACACAGTGGAAATCCAGGTTCTGGTCAGGCCATCCTCACGGCCTGATAGCCTTCCCTGCAACAATTACAGCTAACAATAGCTCCCCTTTGCTCACCTTTACCAGGCACTTTATTTAAATTATTTAAGTCTCCAAATGATGCAATAAGATGAAGGTTATTATTCCCATGATCAAATGAGGAAACAAGCATAGAGAAGTTAGAAAATTTACCCAGTCACCCTGCTAGAATATGACATAGCTAGGCATTTGAACTCAGGTGACTGTAAATCGGAAGCCTGGACATGAAGCCCTTCCCTGGCTGCCTGTTCACCTGCTCCTGGGCACTGCTGTTCACTGAGTATATGCTGGGTCCACAGCTCACTCCCTGGGGCTGACTCCTCTGAAGCTCAGGTCACCCATCACTGTCAGCTTTAAAAACACATTCATGTATCGAGGCCAAGAACTCTTCCCAAGACTAAGAAGTGGTGACACAATGTTTGGTCCCATGTTAAGGTTCAGAGCAGGCAGTGGAGGTTCTGTCTGGCAAGAAGGTGAACAAATGGGAATGCAACAGCAACGGAGGTGCCTGGAGAGCCCCAGCCAGGATGACAGGGATCTGGTTTTCATCCGGTTTGAGTTTTTGTTTCCTTACCTGAAAAATGGGACCCAACTATATGCATTGCTTACTTTATAGGGTTGTTGTGAGTATTCAACAAGAAAACAAATGCAAAGTACGTGAAAAAAGCTATGAAAGCTACATAAGTGAACCCAGTGACTGTGGGTAGCTAGAGCAAACCACGAGAGGCATATTTATTAATGTTCTCCACAAGAAGGCATCCCATGTACCTGAATATCATTTGTCACCTTTTCAAAACATGTCAACACATACTGTAGCACATTTCCTCCTTCTGAAGTCCCTGTGAGGGGCTTATATTTAACCTTCTGCTGGAATTTGGAGCTTGGGTAGGGCCCTAGTTGACCAGAGTAAAGGCAGATGAGGGCAATAAATACAGGTGGGCAGGCCTGTTTGGCCACGGGTATGGCTTTGGGGCACTAGATGTACTTCAGATGTGGTTGTGCCTAAAATCAGACACTCCAAATTCCACGACAGGGATCTGTGACAGATGCTCAGAGAGCACAACCGAAATACAGTGAGCTGAATGCACCCAGAGAGTGACATGTGTGCCTGGGCTCTTGTTTACGTAGGAAGCAAAGGCATACAAACACCTTATTACATACCCGTGTTTCCTTCTGCATCTGGTTTATCTAGAGGATACTCAGGCATGCATTCCAAGAAGAGATCAAAGATGGCTGCTGCATTCTCTTTACCATATTGTCCCAAAATGTGCAGTGGTGACTGGCCTCTGATAAAACAAGTTAGAAAAGTTAGGTATGTATCTGCCATGGCCATCATACCCAAAAGAAATGGAATTTTCTGAACTCTATGATGCTGCATACATCTAAAGGACACATAACAGATCAAAAAAGTTTTCCTAAAAAGTGTTTCTTTACAAAAACAAAAATACCAGGGTACCAAAAGCTGATCAAATACAGCAGGGGCCAGTTCTGCAGTGTGTACATGCCGCTGATGGGAGGCACCAGCGACCACCAACTCTGGTTGGCAGGCTGGGTGATGTGCAACCGTGGTCTTTGCTCTGGACCAGACACACTCACCTCAGATTAAAGGCTTCGGCATCCACTGTGCACTCTGTCAGGAGAACCCGGATATTGTTGAGCCGACCATGCATGACAGCCAGATGAAGAGCTGGGGAGTAAATCCTCTTACTGTGCAAGCCCAGAAGCACACACAGAAAAATCTCAACTCCTCCCCACCCTCACAAACCTCCCACTAAATGGGACTCAGTCAGAGCAGCAACTGGCCACTCAGTTGGTGGCCTCCAAGAATGAGGCATAAATGCAATCTCATAAACCTTTGCTTTCTGCTTCAGCGGTCATCCAAAGATGAGATTAAATAGTTTCACAAGAAGCCACTTTAGGCTTCCAGGGTTACCAATCATACGAGGGGGATGCCCAAGGCCTAGTCAGTGGCAGGTTGGAGATGCTCTCCCTCCTAGCAGAGCACTTCCTGTCATAGCTCTGTTCCTGCAAAAGCCAACCTCCCCAAGGGGGAGCAAACCCAAGGGTGCGGTGCACCTCCACCCCTAGAATGGAGGGACTACTCAAGGCACTTAGCACTGTACACAGAGGCAATTACCATTATTTCCATTCTCATCCACAGCAGCAAAGTCCACTCCATTCTCTAGGAGGACTGAGCAGATGGTAGGCAGGTCCTGCTGGGCAGCAAGATGGAGGGCAGTCTGGCGGTGCTTGGTTAATTCATTCACTTTGGCTCCTGCAAGAAGCTGTTGAAGTTGATTACATAAGCAACCTCTCTACCACAATCAAGGTCCCACTTACAGAGGTCAAGCCTGCCTATCTTCTGACACCCAGAGACTGATGGTCTGCCCCGCTGGCATAAGGGCCTCACACATGCTCCCAGTGAGGTGTAACCCACAAAACCTGTGCCATGGGAAAACCGGCAGTTATCTATCAAAATGTTAGACATTCTTTGGGACACAGAAATTTTACTTCTAACACTTTAGTATATAAAAACTGCACAGGACTGCAGTGATTCACTGTACTATATAAGGATGTCCACAGCTTATAATAGTAAAAATGACAAAAAAAGTTTAGTTATAAAAATTATAATATATACAAACAATAGAATAAGTAGCCATTAAGATAATAAATATTTATGGATTAACATGGGGAAATGTTGATGATACAGCTAATTTTAAAAAGGCAGGTTAGAGAGAAGACCCAGCCGCTGCCAAACCCTAGGACCTCAAGTAGGAGGGACCCCGGCCACCACCAGGGAAGTCTCTGCCCCCGAGAGAGGCCCCAGCTGCCACTGACCCCTGGGACCCAAGGCAGTGACTCCAAGACCTGGCACCCTCTGCACAGGACCCAGGCCACGCCATGCGAGTCCCCACCCCCAAGAGAAGCCCCAGCCACTGACTCCTGGACCCTGAGGTAGGAACAGGCAGCTGAGCATCAACAAAACTCCCTGATATTGCTCCAGACACCAGGGTAGAACAAGTAGATTGAGATAGCCTTTGCCACAATGACTAAACACGAATGGATAAATACTAGAAATATGAAAAACCAAGACAGTACGACACCACCAAAGGTTCTAGGCCCTATAAAACAGGACATCCTTGAAATGACTGACAAGGAACTGAGCAACAATTCTAAGGAAACTAAATGAGATACAAGACTCAGACAACACAACAAAATGAAAAAAATATACAGGACCTGAAAGAGAAAATGTACAAAGAAATCACTGCCCTGAAAAAGAATGTAGCAGAGCTTGTGGAGCTGAAGGATTCATTAAAAAAAATAGAAAACACAACAGAGAGCTTAAACAGTAGGCTAGAACAAGCAGAAGAGAGAATTTCTGACCTTGAAGATGGCTTGTTCAAAATAACACAGGTGGACAAAAAAAAAAGAAAAAATAATTTAAAAACTTGAAGAAAATCTAAGAGATAACTGACAACCTTAAGTGCTCCAATATCCGAATCTGGGTATTCCAGAAGGGAAGGAAAAAGGAAATGGCACTGAAAACATATTCAATGAAATAATAGGAGAAAACTTCCCAGGTATTGGGAGAGATACTCACACATAGGAGGCTCAAAGATCTCCCAACACATTCAACCCAAAAAGGTCCTCTCTAAGACATGTTATATATAGTCAAATTGGCAAAACTCAAAGACCAAGAGAGAATCTTAAAAGCTGCAAGAGAGAGGTAACAAGTCACCTATAAGGGAACCCCTATGAGACTAACATCAGACTTTTTATCAGAAACCCTAAAAGCCAGAAGAGAATGGGATGATATATTAAAAATACTAAAAGACAAAAATTGCCAGCTAAGAATACTTTACCCAGCAAGGCTATCCTTCCAAAATGAAGGACAAATAGTATATTTCCCAGACAAACAAAAACTATGGGAGTTCACTACCACATGACCAGCCTTACTAGAAATTCTCATTGGAGTACTAGGTCTGGTATCTGAAAAACAACCATCATTACCATGAATACTCAAGATAGAACAAAACCAACCAGTAAAATAAAGAGAAAACAAAAACAAAAACAAAAAAAACCCAACTTTACCACTATTCCAAGAAACCAACAAACACAGAAGACAATGAGTAAATCAGAAAGAAAGGAACAAAAGATATTTAAACATCCAAACAAAAATCAATATAATGCCACAAATAAATCAACACCTTTCAATAATAACTCAATGTAAAAGGTTTGAATTCCCCAGTCAAAAGACAGAGACTGACTGGATTAAAAAGATGGACCCAACAATATGCTGCCTTCAAGAGACCCACCTCACCTGTAAAGACACACAAAGAGTAAGAGTGAAAGGATGGAAAAAGATATACCATGCAAATAGAAACAAAAAAAGAGCTGGAGTAGCTATTCTTATATCTGATAAAATAGACTTTAAACCAAAAACCATAAAAAAAGATAAAGAAGGCCACTATATAATGATAAAAGGATCTATCCAACAAGAAGACATAACAATCACAAATATTTATGCACCCAAAATTGGAGCAGCCAGAGTTATAAAGCAAACACTATTAGACCTAAAGAAAGAGATAGACACTAATACCATAATAGAAGGGGACTTGAACACCCCACTCTCAACACTGGACAGATCATCTAGACAAAAAATCAAGAGAAACAAGACCTAAACAACACTTTAGACCAATTGGACACCTGGCAGATATATACAGAACATTTCATCCAACAAAGTTGGAATATTCATTCTTCTCTTCAGCACATTAGGTCACAAATCAAGTCTCAATAAATTCAAAAAAACTGGAATTATCCCATGTATTTTTTCAGACCACAATGGATTAAAACTAGAAATCAACAACAAACAAAACTCTGGAAACTATACAAATACAATGAAATTAAACAACATCCTACTTAATGACATACAGGTCTAAGAAGAAATTAAACAGGAAATCAAAAAAATTTTTGAAACTAATGAAAATAATGACACATCATACCAAAACCTGTGGGATACTTGCAAAAGCAGTACTAAGGGGGAAATTTATCACACTAAATGCTTAATTCAGAAGAATGGAAAGATGGCAAGTAAACAATCTAACACTTCATCTTAAAGAATCAGAAAAACAAGAACAATTCAAACCCAAAGTTAGTAGACGGAAAGAAATAATTAAGATCAGAGCAGAACTAAGTGAAATAGAAACCCCAAAAACAACACAAAAGATCAATGAAACAAAAAGTTGATTTTTTGAAAAGATAAATAAAATTGAAAAACCATTAGCAAGGCTAACTGAAAAAAGAAGAGAAGACACAAATAACAAAAATTAGAAATGAAAATGGTGATATTACAACCAATACCTCAGAAATACAAGGAATCATTAGAGACTACTATAAACAACTATAAGCCAACAAATTTGAAAATCTGGAGGAAATGGATAAATTTTTGGACACACACAAACTACCAAGACTGAGCCAAGAAGACACTGAAAATCTGAACAGACCAATAACAATCAAAGAAATTGAAGCTGTTACCAGCAGTCTCCCAAAAAGGAAAAGCCCAGGACCGGATGGCTTCACTGCAGAATTCTACCAAACCTTTAAAGAAGAATTAGTGCCAATTCTCTACAAACTATTCCAAAAAATTGAAACAGAGGCCACTCTCCCAAACTCATTCTATGAGGCAAACATCACCCTGATACCAAAACCAGACAAAGACACAACAAAAAAAGAAAACTACAGGCCAATATCTTTGATGAATATAGATGCAAAAATCCTCAATAAAATACTAGCTGATAGAATACAGCAGCACATACATAAAATTATACACCATGATCAAATGGGATTCATCCCAGGGATGCAAGTTTGGTTCAAAATACACAAATCAATAAATGTGATACACCACATCAATAAAATCAAACACAAAAACCATATGATCATCTCTACAGATGGTGAAAAAGCATTTGACAAAATTCAACATTCATTCATGATAGATTCCTATAAATTGGGTATACAAGGAAAGCATCTCAACACAACTAAAGCCATATATGATAAACCCACTGCCAATATCATCCTGAATGGAGAAAAATTGAAAGCTTTTCCCTGAAGAACAGGAACAAGACAAGGATGCCCACTCTCACCACTCCTATTCAATGTAGTGTTGGAAGTACTAGCCAGAGCAATCAGGGAAGAGAAGGAAATAAAGGGCATCCAGATTGGAAAAGATGAAGTCCAACTGTCCCTGTTTGCAGATGACATGATCCTATACATAGAACAGCCTAAAGACTTTACAAAAAACCTCTTACAGTTAATAAATGATTTCAGCGAAGTTGCACGATACAAAATCAACACACAAAAATCAGAAGCATTTCTATATTCTAACAATGAACTGGCAGAAAAAGAAATCAAGAAAGCTAGCCCATTTACAATAGCCACCAAAAAATAAAATACCTATGAATAAATTTAACCAAGGATGTGAAAAATCTCTATGATGAGAACTACAAACCACTGTTGAGAGAAATTAAAGAGGACACAAGAAGATGGAAAGATATCCCATGCTCTTGGATTGGAAGAATTAACATTGTGGAAATGTCCATACTACCCAAAGTGATCTACAAGTTCAATGCAATCCCATCGAAATTCCAATGATAATTTTCTCAAAGTGGAAAAAACAATCCTAACATTCATGTGGAAGAACAAAAGACCACGAATAGCCAAAGCAATCTTGGGCATAAAAAATAAAGCCAGAGGCATAACACTACCTGACTTTATTTATTTTTATTTTATAAAAATTTTTAATTTTAATTTATCAATATACAATGTAGTTCATTTTCATGTCCCTTTACCAATTCCTCTTTCCCACTTCCCTCTCCCCCGCCACCCCCAACAACATCATATCTGTTCACTTGTCTGAACAGGATCAAGGACCTGTTGTGATTGTTGTGTCTTTCCTCCCCCCAGCAACACTACCAAAAAAGCATGGGACAGGCATAAAAACAGACAAACAGACCAATGGAACAGAATAGAGAATCCAGAAATCAACCCATGCACCTATAGCCATCTGATCTTTGACAAAGGCACCAAGACTACACACCGGGGAAGAGACTGCCTCTTCAGTAAACGGTGCTGGGAAAATTGGACATTCATATATAGGGGAATGAAACTAGACCTGTACCTCTCACTATATACCAAAATCAACTAAAAATCAATTAAATATAATATTAATATATTTAATTAAAGAATTAAATATATGTCCTGAAACGATAAAATTCCTTAAAGAAAACACAGGAGAAACACTCCAGGAAGTAGGACTGGGTACAGACTTTATGAATATAACCCCAGAAACATAGGCAACCAAAGGAAAAATAAACAAATGGGATTAAATCAAACTAAAAAGCTTCTGCACAGCAAAAGAAACAATTAACAGAGCCAAAAGACAACCAACAGAGTGGGAGAAAATATTTGCAAAATATACATCTGGCAAAGGATTAATAACCAGAATATATAAGGAACTCAAATGACTTAACAGCAAAAACACAAGTAACCCAATTAAAAAATGGGCAAAGGAGCTGAATAGGCATTTCTCAGAGGGAAGATATATGAATGGCCAACAGACACATGAAAAAATGCTCAACATAACTCAACATTCAGGAAATGCAAATCAAAACCACTTTGAGATACCATCTCACTCCAGTTAGGATGGCTAATATCCAAAAGACTGAGAATGACAAATGCTGGAGAGAATGTCAAGAAAAAGGAACCCTCCATACACTGTTGGTGGGACTGCAAAATGGTACAGCCTTTATGGAAAATGGTATGGAGGTTCCTCAAACAATTACAGATACATCTACCATATGACCCAGCTATTGCACTGCTGGGTATATACCCAGAGGAATGGAAACCATCATGTCGAAGGAGTACCTGGTACTCCCATGTTTATTGATGTGCCATTTACAACAGCCAAGAGTTGGAACCAGCCTAAATGCCCATCATCAGATGAGTGGATAAGAAAAATGTGGTGTATCTACACAATGGAATACTACTCTGCTATAAAAAAAAAAAAATACTACCATTCCCAGCAACATGGACGGACTTAGAGAAAATTATATTTAAGTGAAATAAGCAAGGCACAGAAAGAGAAATACAGCACATTCTCACTTATTTGTGAGAGCTAATAAAAATAAATAACATACAAATGAACGGCAGGGGTTGGGGGAGGAAGAAGACACAACAATTACAACAATTCTTTGAACTTGTTAAGAGAAATAAACAGATATGATGTTGATGGGGGGAGAGGGAGGGAGGAAAAGGAGGAATTTGTAAAGGGACACGAAAATCAACTACATTGTATATTGATAAATGAAAATTTTTTTAAAAAAAGGGCCAGCCCGTGGCTCACTTGGGAGAGTGTGGTGCGGATAACACCAAGGCCACAGGTTCGGATCCCTGTATAGGGATGGCCAGTTAGCTCACTTGGGAGAGCGTAGTGCTGACAACACCAAGTCAAGGGTTAAGATCCCCTTACTGGTCATCTTTTAAAAAAAAAAAAAAAAAAAGGCAGGTTAGAAGATGGTATGCAGTGGATTGAATGCCCCCTCCAAAGTCACTAAAGCTTAATCCCCACTGTAACTGTTGAAAGTGGGATATCCTATTATGGTAATTGAAAGGTGGGGCCATGAAGAAGTGATTAGATTCTGAAGACTATACCCTAATGAATGGATTAATAATGATGGTCATGTGTGTGGTTCTGAGGGCTTTAAAAGGAGAGCATGTGAGAATCTCTCTCTCTGCTTCCACCATTTTCTGCCATGTGAGACCCGTGAGTTGCTGTAAAGCCACCACCAAAGAAGACCCTCACCAGATATGTTCTCCAGACTTTGGACTTCCCAGCCTCAGAAACTGTAAGCAATAAATTTTGTTTTCTTATGAATTACCCAGTTCCAGGTATTTATGTTATAAGCAACAGAAACTAATACAGTATGATTCCATTTGGAGACAGAGATATGTACAGATACACATGTGCACATGCACACACACAAACATTTCACACTTTGAAGGTATTTAAAAGCATATATACCAAACTCAAGGAGAGTCGAGAGTGAAAGGGAAATTCTGTTTTATATCATTATGTGCTTTAAGTTTTTCTACAATGAGCATGTACTATTTTTATATTATTTTTTAAAAGAACACAAAGAATTAGAGAATCAAACACAGGAAGTACCTTTAAATAATGTCTTGTCTATTCTTTTAGTAAGGTTCATTCATCATCTGCTTTCTGGCAAAGTTTCAAAGACAGTTGCTATTAACAGAAAATACTCTGTAGCTTGTAGTCAGAGCCCAACTTGCCTCTCCTGAGGTCTAATCCCCCCACCCCCTTTGTGTGTACAGGCACCTGCCTCTGGGAGAATCTAGGCACTTGTTAGCTGCTCTGGTTCTGAGTCCCAGCCTCCCCAGACCTCTGGGTGCCCAGTCAAATCACTCATAGACAAGACATATTATGAGTGAATATGGGACACTCCAGACAGGACATACCATAAAGGGATATTCATGGTTGCTAGTGCTGTGCTAGGGATCATAGATAACCCCAAGATTGGATCAGTTGGGGGAGGGAGAGAGGTGAGTGAGGTATTGTTTCATTGCAAACAGGTTCAAACATTATGCTGCATCAGTTCGGAGAGAAAGGAGCACATGAACTTTGAAAAATCAGCTCTTTCTAGGCACTCCTATCACCTGTGAGGTCAGGCCTTAGTAAGGCAAGAAGAGAACCTTGGTGAAGAACTTCAAAACTCCCTAGGCAGGCAGACTGATGAACATGAGGCTTGATTCCCTACTACTTCAAGGCCTACTGCCACCTTCTTAGCTGCTACCCCATCAAATCCACCTCCTCAATTATTCTCTAGTCCAACCCTCACTGCCACTACCTCCCCTAAGTCTCTTCATGGGTGATCCTGCCCCTACCACCCTCACATCCCACCCCAAATCATCATCTTGAAATGCTCTCTCAGCTAAAACACATATCAACCCATAAAGATTTTTCTAGAAAATTTTTCGAAAACAAAAACCCCAGGGCACCAAAGGCTGGTCAAGTACCCCGGTAGTCAGTTCTGCAGTTTGTGTCTGGCTAATGGGGGCAACAGCCAGAAGATGGGAGCCTGTCTTGGCTCTGGACCATGTTCTCTCAGCTCAAACACTTACAATGGTTTCTCCACTGCCTAAAGATAAAGGCTGCTCACAGTTCTTCATTTGAAGTTTGATATCCCACAATCTGGTCTCCGCCTAACTCTCCAACCACATCTCCTTCAACTCTCTATTCAAACTGCAGCCAAATTTTCCTACATAAAACACACAATATACACTTTCCAGTGTGCACATCTTTGCTCAGACCCTTCCCTTGCCTGGGTAGCATTATGCTATGCAGGAAAAAGCAGGCTTTGGAGTCAAACAGAAATGGCTGAAATCTACAGTACTAGCTGATAGCCTTAGGGGTGGGGGTGGGGGTGGAAATGCTTTCTGAGCCAACATTTTCTCCTTTGTAAAATATTAAAAATTTCCTACATTCCTCTGTAGTTTTGAGAATTAACCGAGACAGATCATCTGAAAATCCCAGGTGAGTACCTGGCAGACAGCCGGCAAACAGCAGAAGTGGATCTCCACTCCCTTTAGGCTCCCACCCTGCTCTGCCATCTAAATCCTGTTGTCCCTCAAGGTCCCACTGCAGCATCTGCCTGCCCATGCAGCCCACTGGGCACTTAGCATATGTAGCCCTTGAGACCTGTCTTCCTCAGTGTATTGGACTACTCCCCCAAATTCATGCTGCCTTTCCCAATACCTGGAAAGACATCTGTGATGAGATTCTACACATTCTACAACATGCTTCATCCACATGTTACATGCAATAATGTTTCTGTATCACTTACCAAATTGCGGACAATAATCTCTGAGCCTGCTTGGACAGCGAGGTGCAAAGGGGTCAACTTGGAAGCATCCTGGACTCTGGAATTCACATTAGCCTGGACACTGATCAGGAATAGAACACTTTCAATGTCAGAGTTCTGAACTGCCACGTGAAGAAAATTCCGGCCCTTGTTATCCACCTAAGGCAACAAGAGAGAACCAAAATGTCAGTGGGCTCCCTTTTAAGAGTGCCTCCTGAGCACATGCAAGCTGCACTGACCGCTACAGAGGTCATGACGTAGTCCTTCTCTCAGTTCCAGGAAGTTCCCTCCCAACAACCAACATTAAATGCCAACCCCCCTCACCCCCACAACACAATAGACCTACACATATAGCAGACCAACTCTACATATTTGTTTCCATAACCACGAGTGCACGGTCCATCCATGTGGTCAGAGGAATGGAGCTACTGCACTCATCCAAGCTGCCCTGGCATCCTCCTGCAGCAGGAACTGGATACAGAATGCCAAGAAAGAGACAACCTGAAGGACGGGGGCAGGAAGGCACCATAATACTGGGATGTTTGGGGAGAGGCAAAGGTGGAGACTAGCCTTGAGAGTCTCCTCGTTTTGGCTAAAACAAAAGCACCCAGCATCCTTACACCACAGCTGCAATGCCAGCCTGACCCCTGAGCAGTCAAAGGCTTCAGAAATTTTCAGAAAGTTTTCTCTTACTGAGCTATAGGGTAATACACAGCCAACAGCATGTCACAGACTTTGCTGCAACGAGGTAAAGCAGACAGAAGCTGACTCAAATCAAGCCACACAGGATATTGTAGTTATAAGAGCTGTCATTAGTATGAGTGCTCAGGTGGAAGAGGAGACACCACATGCTACACACACTCTGCATTACCTCACACACACGTCCACAGCATGTGCTGATGTAACAAGCACTGTATCTGCAAAGGATTCTCTCTGATCAACAGTACCAGTTTCATACTAGATGGAGAGGAAACGTGAGATGACTACCTCCATTCTTGAACATTTTACACTATCTGAGCAAGTGTGAAGTGAATGCCTACACAATCCAGCCACAGTTACAAAAATGCTAAAGAAAGGGGAAGTACAGACACCTGAAATAACAAGCAATAATCTTCAACCATGCTAGAATTTCATTTCATTCAGGTCCCAAGTTTCCATTTCACCTTCATAAAGGGCTATTTCTTTCTTTCTTTCTTTCTTTCTTTTTTTTTTTTTAAAAGATGACCGGTAAGGGGATCCCAACCCTTGACTTGGTGTTGTCAGCACCACACTCAGCCAGTGAGCGAACCGGCCATCCGTATATGGGATCTGAACCCGGGGCCTTGGTGTTATCAGCACCGCACTCTACCGAGTGAGCCACGGGCCGGCCCAATAAAGGGCTATTTCTAAATCTTGGCAGTATTCTAAGTGCTGGCTGGAGATTCAACTTTCTGGAGGACTGACTTGACAAACTCATCCCAGAACCTACCTCAGGTCAGCTGTTACTGTCATTTCCTACCCAATCTGTTGCTGCAGATTCAACAATTCACCATCAGATTTAGCAGCTGGTAAAGAATGGCAAAGAACAAGGACACCTGAGCCTGCTAAGCTGAATAACTACTTAACTCCTCTAAAACACTCAGAAAATTGCCCAATATCACAACACAAGCTCCTCAAGATCAATTTAAATCTTTTTAAGTCATTCATTCTAGGGCAATTAAACAACCAAGCAAAAGCAAACAATGAGCTCAGTTGTACACGCCACAGAATTGTCATTACCGAACCCAGCAACTTCTCACTCATCTAAGTGTGGCATCATCAGGTTGCTGACACACAGGGCAGAGCAGTCAAACCTCATCCAAGACATCTAAATGACCACATTTTAAGAAAGGGGAATATAATTTAAAAACAGACATCTTTATATGAAAGAGACCTATTTAGTTGGTGACATTTGTTTATCTCCATGTAACAGGTACTGCCATGCTCAAGGCAACGTGGAGAATGGTGGGTGCTGGTCACTCACCTGCTCAGCAGCCCCGGACTCTCGTTTTAGAATGGCCTCTGCTGCTTTGTTGTTCTTGTAAGTCATGGCACAGGCAAATGGGGTCAGCCCTTGTCTGTCTCGTACACTCAAGTGGATATCAGGGTGAGAAATCAACAACTGAATGATGACACTGTGTTGGTTGCTGATGGCCACGTGGACAGGTGTTCTTCCTTCTGCATCCTATGGGGACAAGGCACAGATTTCAATGTACAATTGAGAGATAAAACTCAGGAAAAATATAAAGGGGATAACTTTTAAATCAAATTTTGGTTATGAGAATCAGTGCTACCAGCTTGAGTTTGAAATCAGCTTTAAAGAGGCCAAATGTTGACTGAAAGCCACTCCCCATTACACCATGCTCCAGTGGCCCAGTGGCGACAGTGGGCCCAGCACAAACACATTTGTTTTAGAAGATCAACAACCTCAGTTCTAAGGTTAAACCACTCTTTATCTGGCAACTGGGCATCATATATAAGTCTTCATAGGCTAGAACACTGAAAAGCATCAAGGAACATAACTCAGGGGTGCTCCATCGAGCTATTGGAACGTTTTTCTTAAACACAGTACACAGTTTAAGACTAAACCAAACTCTCAATGGAAGTCTATAACTAAAGGAGAACACGAGACAAAGAAAAATAGATAAAACAAATCGTTCTCATACCGTAGTAACAACAAAGGCACAGAGAAGAAAAGTCTAACCTGAAATCATTAAAATTACTAGGCAGGCTGTATAACTCAGAGAACATCACTTCATCTGTTGTACCATAGCCCTGTTCATGGCAAAGGAGAGGTTTGGAAACACGGAATCTGCAAAGTCCTTTGCTGTAAGGCAAGATTTCCCTAATTCTGAGGTTACCATCTATCTCCCTGAAAAAGAGAAGCTACATACCTGTGCATTTACGTTGGCTCCAAACTCGAGAAGACATTGTACTGTCTCTTCCAGCCCCCAAGAGGCTGCCAAATGCAAGGGGGTCTGCCCATCTCTAGCCTCTTCCTCTCCTTCTCCATTAGCACCTGGTTTTCTGGGACTATTCACATCACAGCCACTGAAAGGAATGGGGAAATAAAAGGAAGGCCATGCTTCCACCTAGCCCATAGGGAATGCTAATAAACATATAGAAGCAGCCTTATCTAATTCAACAAAAAGATAGGGGCTGGCTGGTTAGCTCAGCTGGTTGAAGTGGAGCCTTGTAACACCAAAGCCACAAGTCTGAATCCCCATACCGGCCAGCTGCATCACCTCCTCCCTCCCCGCAAAATGCTGATGTCATCAGGGTCTGCTATGCTTGGTCTCAAATATTGGAGTCTGGATCCCACTTCCGGAGCGTGGTGGTATAACACTATGGTCAAGGATTCAGATCCGCTTACTAGCCATCCACAAAAAAAATAAATAAATAAATAGATTAGATAGATAGATAGATAGATAGATAGCTTGAATGAATGAATAAATAAATCCATCCATCCATCCATCCATCCATCCATCCATCCATCCATCCATCCCACTGCCATGGATTCTTCTGCAAATGGTCTTGGGGGCAACCTGGGCATCAAAATTTTAAAAAGCTCCCCAGAGGATGTGCACACATTTAAAGTTTAAGAATCACTGTGCTAAAAGTTTCCTGAATAACCTTGCCTCCCACATATCCTGCACTTTGAGAGGGCCATGCAGGCTATTAAGGCTCATGCTTCTTGGTGGGGTCCTGCAGAAGCCACCTAGTCTCCTCTACCCCAGCCTTGTGGCTTCACAGTGTGAACTGATTTGACATGACTATAGGAGTCCATGCAGCTCCCAAAGCAGGATGCTGGCTCAGCTTTTAGATTCTTTGATCTGGGCATATAAGCCCCTCCACTCACAAGTGAGTGTGGCCACTGGCTGACTTGACATGATAGAACAGTGACCCTCTGATAGTCTTAATTATGAAAGTCAAGCCACTATAGGCTTTGTCAAGACTGAAGGTGAATTAAAATAAGACAAAAGCTAGTTTGCAATAAACCGAGTAAGACTTCAAGAGACACTTGGGCTTCTCAGACCTGCGAATAAGAAAGCAGGCAGTGGACTCATTGTTTTCATCAATGGCTCTATGCAGGAGTGTCTGGAGGCATCCACTAGGTCCTGGACCCCAGCATGTGGCATCACAACCATGTCTGACCTGCAGAAAAACACAGGTTACTCACAAAGGCTGCTGAGCAAAGGCAAAGATTTTTATCACCATCTCTGAGCTCTATGTACATCATTAGACTCATTTCTCAGATATGGTTGATAATTAACTGATAATTCACTTTAATAAAATCTGCTCTGTGTAAGTTCTTGCACTAAGTTCTGTGGGATGGATTTGGGAAATATAAATAAAATATATTTAATTACTGCCCTCTAGAACTGTGTTCTAGAAGAAACAGAAACACAAGTGCCTGTGAACACATGTACCCAATAAGCCTCCAGTAACACACACCACTAATTAACAGGAAATCTCGTAACATTTGGGTAAAACCTCAGGTACAAAATGCCTTAATGTTACATTGCAGGCCCCTCAGAGAACTAAATGAAAACTTCCAGGTTTACCTCCACTTTGGGGGCTTGTCTTGTGAACAAGGGAGACAAACGTGAGATTTGGGAATTTATCACTATGGTTATTGATGGAGTTTGAATGTGTTGTTCCCTCCAAAACTCATATGGAAATTTGATCCCCATCATGGCAGTGTTGGAAACTGATTGAGTCCTTGCTCTATTAGTTCCCGTGAGAGCTCATTGCTTAAAAAGACCCTCCTGGCACCTTCGCTCTCTCTCTTGCTTCCTCTCACCATGTGATCTGCTTGTACCCACCGGCTCTCTGCCACTTTCCGCCATGGGTAGAAGCAGCCTGAGGCCCACACCAGATGCAGCTGTCACAGAATCGTAAGCCAAATAAACCTCTTTCCTTTATAAATTACCCAGTTTCAGGTATTTTATTATAGCAACACAAAACAGACTAAGACAGTTATGGTGATGGTGAAGGCAGCTCACAACTAGTTAACACACCCCAACAGAAGACTCCTGAGGAAATGCCTCAGCTCTCTCACTTCTTGGTAAAGACAGCCTAAGAACAAAAGTATTGGCCAAGACCATGTTGAACCTGCAAGTTTCTTTAACATGACTTTCAACTGCTTATCCTTGACCCAATTTATTACTTGGCAGATCTCTTGAGACTGTGATTGCTACGTAGGCACCAAATCCATCTCTGACACAAAATATCCCCATCTGAAAACAGAAGCTAAAGTTGTACTTGTCTCACCAGAGTGGATGCGATATCCTCCAGATTACTTGCCAATGCAAGCCACAGTGGGGGATTCCCCTTCTCATCTGGCACGGACATGTCAGCTCCTCGGGTGCATATGGCATCGACTACGAGCGGAAGCTGGTTTCTGATGGCCAACTGGAGGGCTGTCTGCCCATCCTGAGTCCTGCTAGGACATGCACACCAAAACCAAAACCAATGTTTGTAGCTGGAGCCAAAGGATAAAGGGTGCCCTGCTGGGCATTCCAGAACCTGGAATCCATTGCATCCCTTAAACATACTCTACTCACATTCATTAGTATTTTCTCAGGGAAATTAAATGTCAATAGTGTCTGTCCCTTCTATCTTTTTAGACAATACAGCCATGCCATCCTACTGCACCCAGAAGATAACTGACCAACATCCCAACATGTTGAAATCTTATAGAAATAGAAATACTGCTGCTTTTAACTGCATCTTAATCAAATATCACTCTAACAAAACACTTCTTTCCCCCACTCAGTCATTCAGGGTCACTTGACATTCCGAAAATACAATCACGATAAAAATTTAACTCTGTGACTTTTCCCCCTCAAGCCTTGTTGTTGTTTATTTGTTGGGATATCATCATTATAACTAAAATTCCTATTTAAAATTTCATTTTAGATTGTACTTTATAGTGAGATTTGTGCAATACTGTTAATTGGTCCTAAAAGGTTCAAACATGAGCAAATTATAGTTCCCCTTCTCCATCACACAGGTCTACTAATTATATTCAGTTATAACACTGAATATAATCAGAGTCATTACTTCCCTTCCTGTATTTAATAAAGAACAAAAATGTCTTCTACCAGTAAGGCTATGCTTTTGAACCGTCTCAATTAAATGTGACCTGGTGTTACAGTGGAGAGCACTGTCTTATCCTACCTGACATTTATGTCTGCCTGATGCTCCAGGAGAAAGAGTGCACTCTTGCTATCCTGCCGCTGTATGGCCATGTGCAGCAAGGTCTGCCCATCTGACATGGTGTCGTTGATGGAAGCCCCGGAGCCCAGCAGCTGGGCTGCGATCGTATGCATGCCTGGGGAGTAAACAAGCCCTAACTAACGCATGCTCAGCTTTTCCCACTTCCTCAACATTTTACTACAACAAACATGCCCTCTCAACTTCTCAAGGCCAGCAGTTTTTCCCTAGATATTATAGGCTTAACCCAAACAGAAAGGTTATTTTACAACCAAATGATTAGCTCCACTTCCTCCCTCCCTCTTTCTCACCCACCCACCTGCCTTTCTGACTTCTGTCTGTCTGCAGATGTCAAACAGCCTTACCAGTCCATAATGCCAAGCCTAGCACAGTCTGGTCTCGGGAATCCTTGAGGCTGAAATCCGGAATAATCTGCAAGTTGTTTGTGGCATGAAGAGCATTGGCTAAATTTTTTTAGAAGGAAAAGAACATTTGATTTCATCATTACATGGATCATATTCAAAGCATTCAAGAGAATAAGAACTCAGTTTCAAACTGACTGAGTTTGAAACTGAGTCAGTTTCAAACTGACACAATCACTGTTATACAAAGAGAACAGATAAATTTTCTTGTGGGGAGTAGAAGCCCCAAAATCTGATATTTTGGAGCAAAGCTTACAGGGAAAATGAATTTTTTTTTGGCTGGTAAGGATATCGCAACCCTCAGCATGGTGTGGTCTGCACCACACTCAGCCAGTGAGCGCACCGGCCATCCCTATATAGGATCCGAACCTGCGGCCTTGGTGCTCCCAGAGCCGCACACTCTCCCGAGTGAGCCATGGGGCTGGCCCTGAAATGAATTTTTTTAAAGCTTAAAACACTGACTTCACATCAGGAAAACAGACTCTACTATGGAAACACATATTAATTATTTGATTACTAAAAAGAGGATTATGACAATGTCCTGATGATATTTTCCTAATACATAATTCCTACAACCTTAAAACTCCTGTGAGGACCAAGAAAAAGGCACATTCTGTCTAAAACTCCACTTCCCGGGCCGAGCCCGTGGCGCACTCGGTAGAGTGCTGCGCTGGGAGCGGGGCGACGCTCCCGCCGCGGGTTCGGATCCTATATAGGAATGACCGGTGCACTCACTGGCTGAGTGCCGGTCACAAAAATAAATAAATAAATAAATAAATAAATAAAAATAAAACTCCACTTCCCTCCAGCAGCCTGATACTAAAAAATGCTGATCTTAACAAACATTGAGGCAACAGTAAAACAAAGATCAGGACAGGAAGAGAAAACCTGAGGAAAATTTCTGAGTCCCACTGCAGAGGCTTCCCTTGGCTCCTCTTTCTGGCCCCCTTCTTATGAGTCACCTGCCAGGGAGGCTCAGAGACAACCAGAAACCAGCTCATGGAAGACTTGCCACAGCAGAGTTAGCAATTACAGTACTCATGCCAAGGCAAAACTTTGCTTGACCTACACTAAAATGGCCCGGAAAAGTACTCCAAAATAAAAGAGTAGAATCAAAGGTTCTAACATCTTAACTTAACAGGTGAAATGGGCAGGTTGTCCTGAAAACAAAACCAGGGAAACACAATATTGAAGAGCCAGACTTACATGCTTATCTAGCTTGACCTGAAAGGAGTTTTGGGTAAGAAACTGGCTGTATGAAACTAACCAATGGAAGAAACATCAACTCTGTAATTAACTGCCCCAAATTGTGTCCACAAGTCAAACTACCTACCTTTCTGCTCCAGGATGACAGACACAACATCTGGATGATTATAGGCAATTGCCATGTGCAGCGGCGTCTGCAGATAAACGCTGTCCGCTGAGCTGGTCAGGGATGCAGCCTCCTTTGGCAAAGGTAGAGCTTCCTCAGTCTGCAGGTTTGGGTTGGCACCTTGCTGCAGGAGCTCTGCAGTGAGGTTGGCCAGGCCATGCCGACAAGCTGTGTGCAAAGGGGTTTCTCCCTAGATGGAAACAAGTGGCCCAAATCTGAACACATACAGGCTAGGAGTTCCCCTCATAAAGGGATAATGACAGAATAAGTGTTGAAACTCAGGTCCCCAGTGCCAGTCACAGACCTTGGCTCATCCTGTTACTAGCTGACCTCCATGACTTTTGTTCCCTTTCCTGAGCCATCATCCTTAGTTTCTTCAACATCTTCCCAAGTACCTTCCAAACACCCTGGCTTCCTATCTTTATCTCCTATGACCTCTTTTACCACCCTGCACTTTGTTTTATAATTATTCTTTTCTAATTATAAAAATAATACATGCTTATTATCATAAAACAACAACAAACAACCTCAAGTGTCACTAAAACATTAAAATAAATACTGGAGAAAACGGAAGAGCTTCACAGTCACAGCCCTGGAGATAAGCAGTGCTGAGAGCCTGACCATCACTTCTCTTTAACTCCCCACTAGCACCCCTGTTTCTTTGATCAGAGTTCAAGAAGGAAGACCTCCTTCTTCCATTTTTAAAAATTAAAAACATTAAAACTGGTATTACAGGTACTTAATTCAATACCCAAAAAGTTCAAGAATATACAGTGAAAAGAAGCCTCCTCTCATGCCTGGCCCCAAACACCCAATTATCCTCCCCTGAAAGAACCATTATTACCAGCTTCGCATTTCTCTCCAGTGACAGAACATTCACAGGAAAACATACACAGTATACATACAAATATATGTACAGGTATGCATGTGTATATGTATATTTATGCATGTATGTATACTCACACACATTGGGCTTTTTCCACCCAAACAAAGGGAAACAAACTGAACATACTGCTCTGCACCGTGCTCTTATCAAAGTTATACATCATCATCATTTAAAGAGTCAAGGCTTGTTGTGAAAAACAGCAAATCCCACCTCCTTTTCCCTCAAAAAAATTCTCCTTTCCTAGAGGGAACCACATTTAACTCTTTCACACCTGGGTTTTTGTAATCTGCCTATTTCTAACTGATGCGTTTTTACTGCCGACTCTTGATTTGCCAGCTTCAGACATTATCTGTGGGCCTTGCCATGTGGAAGGACTAAGCACTTTCATTCTGTGACCCCTGTGTACAGCCCTCCCATCCTACATCCTCCCCACACAGCTGTATTGTCACTGCGGTGAGGGCTCTCCGAGTACATCCTCCTCAGGGCTACCTTCTGCTCCAACCCTTCTTCTACACATTATCACTGGGTGTGCTTATCTACTCCCACAGCTTCTCCAAGTATCTACAAGCCTCAACCCCTCAAACCCAGGACTCTAGCCCTTTTTTTGAATCCAATTGTCCCACTGCCTGCTAGACATCCCTGCCCGAATGTTTAGAAAGAAATTCAACATCGCAATGGATTTTCTCCCTTCCACATCAGTTCTTCCTCCTCACCAGTTTGCCCTTTCT